>NW_027411755.1:26641690-27365144 GCF_047663935.1 Musca autumnalis
GTATTTTGTTTTTTTTTTCAAAAAACGTAGCTTTTTAAATATTTTTTTCAAATAGGAAATTTTTAAAGATTTTTTCAAAAAAGTGATTTAAAAAAAATCCACGTTTTATAAATAAATTTATTGTTAAAATTTATTTATAAAACGTGGATTTTTTTAAATAATTTTATTTTCAAAAACGTGGATTTTTTAAATAATTTTATTTTCAAAAACGTGGATTTTTTAAATATTTTTTCCAAAAGCGTGTATTTTTTAATAGTTTTAAAAATAACTTGGATTTTTTAATAGTTTTAAAAATAACTTGGATTTTTTAAATATTTTTCTAAATAAAAATTTTGATTTTTTTAATTTAAATTTTTAAAAAAGTTATTTTTTAAAGGTTTTTTTAAAGTTGGTTTTTTAAAAAGTTTTTTTTAAAAGAATTAATTTTAAACAATGGATTTAAAAAAAATTTATTCATATTTAAAATACAAACAAATATTTTTTTTAAATTGCGCGAATTTTTTAGAGAATTTTTTATTAACTAACGTTAATTTTTTTGCCACAAAACGTGGATTTTTTAAAATATTTTTATTTTGCAAAAACTTGAATTTTTTTAAATATTTTTAAAAAACGTGAAGATTTCAAAAATTCTGTGGATTTTTTAACATTGTGTTTTAAACTATGATTTCTTAAATACATATTTTTCCAACGGCGAGTCTTCAAAGAAGAATTTTATAATAAGTTTTTTAAACGTGGTTTTCTTATTTTATTTTTATTTACAAAAAAGTGAATTTTTTAATTATTTGTTTTAACATGGATTTTTTCTAAAAACTTAAATTTTTTAATTATATTTTCTATATTTTTTAACAAAAAAATGTGTATTTTGTATTTTTTTTTTCAAAAAACGAAGATTTTTATAATTTTTTTTTTTCCAAAAAGTGGATTTTTTTTAAATATTTTTATTTTCAAAAATAAATAATAATATTTTTGTAAAAAATAGGATTTTTAAATATTTTTGTCAAAAACGTGGATTTTTTTTAAATATTTTAATTTTGCACAAACTTGAATTTTTTAAATATTTTTTCAAAAACCGTGTATTTTTTTAATATTTTTTTTTTTAAAAGAACTTGGATTTTTTAAAAAAATTTAAAATTTAAAAATGTTTGTTTTTAAGATTTTTTATCGCGGAATTCTTAAATATTTTGTAAAGAGGATTTTTTAAAGAGATTTTTTTTAATTTATATATTTTTATTTTTTAAATATTTTTTTCAAAAAACCTGTATTTTTTTAAATATTTTTTCTAAATAACTTGAAAATTTTGTTATTTAAAAAAAAAAAATTAAAAATTTAATTTTTAAAGATTTTTTGGGGATTTATTAAATATTTTTTATGTGGATTTTTTAGAAAGTTTTTCTTTAAAGAAACTTGAATTTTTAAAAGAATAAATTTTCAACAACGGATTTTAAGGAATTTATTCATATTTCAAAATACATACGTGGATTCTAAAGAATTTAATCCTATTTCAAATCCACGTATTTGCTTAATAATTTTCCTTTAGATTGCGCAAATTTTTTTAAATAAACGTGGATTTTTGAAAAAATTTCTTCTTCAATAAACGAGGATTTTTTTAAAGATTTTTTTTAATAAACGTGAATTTAAATTTTTTTAATATACCTAAATTCCTAAATTTGTTTAAAACCGTAGATTTTTTAAAGTTTTTTTAATATACGTGAATTTTTAATTTTTTTATACGTGGATTTTTTCAAGTTTTTTCAAACCTGGATTTTAGTAAATTTTGAAATACTTTTAAGAAAACGTGGATTTTTTAATATTTTGTGTCAAAACACTAGGATTTTTTAATATTTTTTTAAAACGTGGATTTTTAAAATATTTTTATTTTCAAAAACGTGAATTTTTTAATATTTGTTTGTTAAAAACGTTTATTTTTTAAACAATTGATAAAAAATTAGGATTTTTTAAATATTTTTTAAATAACGAACATTTTTTAATTTTTTTTTTTTTTTTAAACTTGAAAATTTTAAAAATGTGATTTTTTAAAGATTTTTATCGGAGATTTCTTATTTAGAAAATGTAGATTTGTAAAAAGTATTTTTTTTAAGAAACTTGGATTTTTTAAATAATTAATTTTCAACAACGGATTTTAAAGAATTTATTCATATTTCAAAATACATACGTGGATTGCTTGATAATTTTTCTTCAAACTGCGAGGATTTTATATATATATATTTTTTCAATAAACGAGGATTTGTTTATAATTTTTTTTAATAAACGTGAATTTTAATATACGTCGATTTTTAAAGAATTATTTTTAATATACGTGAATTTTTAATTTATTTAAACGTGGCTTTTTTAAGTATTTTTTAAACCTGGATTTTGAGAGGAAATTTTTTTACATCAAGTTTTAAGAAAACGTGGATTTTTAAATATTTTTTTTGTCAACTAGAATTTTTAGATTTCTTAAATATTTTTTTACGTGGAATTTTTAAATTTTTGTTAAAAAACTAGGATTTTTTAATATTTTTTGTCAAAAAACGTGGATTTTAAAAATATTTTTAAAAGGCTTGAAAATTTCAAAATTGTTTTGAATGTTTTTAAATGAGTAATTTTTAAATATTTTTTAAAGAATTTAAAAAAAAACGTGAATTTAAAAAATGTTTGGTTTTTACAGGATTTATTGTTTTAATAAAAGTGGATTTTTAAGAATTTAAAGAATATTTCAAAATAAGTGGATTTGTTATACAGTTTTCTAAATACGTCCATATGTCTCTCTCCGTCCAATGTCTGACTTTGACAGTGCTGGGGTGCTGGGTGTTCCGCACGATTACTCTCGAATGGATCAACCGATTTGATCCAAACTTTGCCACTCGTAATATTTTGTCCCCACCCCACCAAACTTCGAAAGGAGTAACCGAATTGGTCATAGTTTTTTTTTTTACAAACATACAAATTTAAATGTTATTATTCTAAAATGTGTGGGACTTCGTCCTAAAATAAATAAGAAAAAAATGAGTTAAGATAATATTATTGTACAACTTCTATAAACGAATTTATACATTATATTTTTGTTTGTTCATTTTGTCAGTGTCTTCAAAAATATTGCAATAGTAACTTCAAAAATAATCTTAAAATATACAAAAGCATTTCAAAAATTGTATCTAAAACTGCGATGTTTTTTTTTTGCAGAAAACATTAAACAAAATACATAAAACTTCTTTAAATTTTATAATTGCATGCCATATTTTTTCTACACAATTGTTATGGTACCATTTCTTATAAGAATTTTTTCGTATTTACTTGATGCCAATATTCAACATCCATTCTAAGGTGAGCATTTGTATTGTTTACAGGTGAGAAGTATTTTGTTATCATGTTTTTTTTTTTGTATTTTTGTTGTATTTTTGTTGTTTTTTTCAATTGTTGTTATTCTCACATGTGAGAGAGAACGATAGAGAATTGTAAGTAAAAATATAGTGGAAGAGCAATGTGAATACTCTGTATATTTTATTGCATGGTAGACAACATTTTTATAGCATGCTATAAAATTTTATAAAAAGTTATGTGAGTGGGAAAAGCATTTTTTTAGAAAATATGTACTCGTATATATTTTCATGCAGGGGTGCCAAGTTGGTGGTTTTCCCGCTACTTCTGGTGATTTTTGACGTACAAAAACCACGCGTATTGCAATAAATGATTTTGTGACATTATCAAACCAAGCAAGATGGATTTTTAATATAACATTCTTGAGGCACTTTGAGTATCTTTTTAGAATTTTTTTTTCAGACATAAAAAAAAAACAAATAAAAAAAGTTAAGTTTGGCCGGGCCGAACTTTTTATACCCTCCACCATAACATATTCTGATACTATATATGGAATATTCTTTTCTTTCCTGTCCACAATTTTGGGTGGAAATATTTTGTGACCACGGATACCTAAAATGCATCTAAAAATGTCTTGAATCGGGCGGCAAATTTATATGGAGCTATATCAAATCATGGACCATAATAATTTTAGGGAAAGAAGTTCTGTGACCATTGGGAAACTCAAACGTCAAATTACAGATAGCTCGGTGAAAATATATAGTTGAAATTGTCAAAATACCTAAAATCGGAAGGTGTTGTTATATAGAGTTTGGATCTATGTTGACAATTGTTGGCGAAATGTCAAACTAGAGGTAGTTGGGTCAAAAAATGTTGATGGAATCCCCAAAACACCTAATATCGGGAGGTACCTTTATATGGGGGCTTATTCCAAAAACATATACCTGTGTTGACAATTGTCAGTGTGCCAAAAAATTTTCAAAATGCCAAAAATTGGGAGAAGCCGTTATATGAGGGCTATAACAAAACAGGGACCTATAGTGACCATTTTTGGTGGGGACGTGTTGTCATTACTGGGAACCTCAAATGTCAAATTATAGATAGTTGGTCAAAAAATGTAGCTAAAATCATCCAAGTACCGAAAATCGGGAGGTACCGTTATATGGGCGCTATACCAAAATGTATACCTACGTACGTTGAAAATGTTTGGTGGAGATGTTTTGCGACCACTGGGAATATCAAATGTAAAATTGCAGGCAGTTCGCTCAAAAAATGTAGGTAAAATCCCCAAAATACCGAAAATCAGGAGGTACCGTTATATGGAGGCTATACCAAAATTTGGACCTATGTTAACAATTGTTGTTGGAGAGGTTTTGTGGCCCTTGGGAACATCAAATGTTAAATTACAGGTAATGCGGTAAAAAATGTAGCTAAAATCCTCAAAATACAGAAAATCGGAAGGTAACGTTATATGGGAGCTATACCGAAACATAGGCCTATGTTGACAGTTTTTGTGTGGATATGTTTTGGGATCACTTGGAAACTCAACGGTCAAATTACAGGTAGTTCGGTCAAAAATTGTAGCTAAAATTCCCAAAATACCGAAAATCTGGAGGTACCCTAATATGGGGGCTATACTAAAACATGGACCTATATTTTGGTGGAGATGTTTTGTGACCACTTGGAACTTCAAATGTAAAATTGCAGGTAGTTCGGTCAAAAAATGTAGGTAAAATCCCCAAAATACCGAAAATCGGGAAGTAAAGATATATAAATTCTATAATGAACGTAAAATACAACAAGTTTGTTAAGAACATGTAGCAAAATTCTAAAATACCCAAATTCGGGAGGTATTTGGGGGGCTATTTAAAAAATAATACCATCATCGAACTTGACCTGCCGGTCTTTGTGGATGCTAAAGTGATTACCACAGAGGATGGACGGACATGCTCATATCGAATCAGAATTACTTCATCTTCCCAAAATTTCAGTGTTCTATCTCCATTTTTGTGGATGCTAAAGTGATTACCACAGACGGATGGACGGACATGCTCATATCGACTCAGAATTACATATATGCTGATCAAGAATATATATACTTTATTGTTGCGTTACAAACGAAAAAACAAACTTAATATACCCTCCATACTATGGTGGAGGGTATAAACAAAGTTGTGAGTCGACCAGCCGTTGCCCATTCGTCACAGATGGAATCAAAGATATGTCTATTGCTCTCAGGGAGTTCAAGCTCGATAATCGATTATATTGCTAAATTTTTTAAAATAGCCCCCAAATACCTCCCGAATTTGGGTATTTTTAGAATTTTGCTACATGTTCTTAACAAACTTGTTGTTATTTCATATTAAGGTCTTCAACGGTTGGAGAAAATTTTCACGGAAAATTGTGAACATAACTTTACGTTCCATTATAGAATTTATATATCTTTACTTCCAGATTTTAGGGTTTTTTTTAGTATTTTGGCTAAATTTTCTGACCGACCAGGTTCTGCTGCTCCAACTCTTTTTCAAAAATGAGATGATTAATTTTTTATGGTCGGAGTTGGATAGTAATGATCTGGATAACGTTGAATTTATGACAAGACTGCGCTACGTGAAACCCGAGCAATGTAACCATAGCTATTTTACGTAAAAACAAGTAAAAAAGTGTCAGTCGGCTTTGCCGACAGAGATATACCCTCAGCCAATTTGAAGTCAAACTTTCATCTACGGACAGATCGAATGTATTTAGGATCTCTTCAGAATTGTGTGGCCCTTTTGAACATTTAAACTTGCCGACAAAAATGTGGATTAGGAATTAACTGCACTAAGACACAACACGGTGCTCTTGAATCAAATTTAAATGGAAGGTGCTTACACCCGGGTAAATTTCGCGGATTCTGAAACTACAATGTTCATAGATGAGAAAAATCAAAAAAACAAAAAATATCGCCGGAGCGCTTTTTAAATAAATCGCGATTCAAGTTAACATTTTTAGGGGTTGTTTAGGTTTTTGCGATTTTGCTTGGAAACCACAAGTCCCATCAAAATGGGAGTAAAGAAAATGTTGTAGCTGTCAAAATTCTCTACAAGATTGACCTAAATGATATTTTCGTAGGTTTTACAACTTTTGAGATATAGAAGTTGAAATTGGGAAAATACAAATTCAATTCAATTCTGTATCGTCTCATTATAAAACAATGTCATGACTGCAATTTCCCAACTTAAACTTGTATATCTAAAAAAATGGTACAACCTAGGAAAAATTACATAAGCCAAGCTTGTAGAGAATTTTCACAGCTATAAGATTTTCTCAGGTCCCATGCCGATAAGACTTGCCGTATTCAAGCAAAATTGCGAAACCCTAACAAACAAAACTTAAAAATGTAAACTGAGCTTCTTTATCTCAAAAATGTTACAGCCTGAGAAGAAATCATAAGCGTCAATCCTGTAGAGAATTTTCACAGCTACAAAATTCTCCTTAGCTCCATTTCGATTGGACTTGCGGTTTCCAAGCAAAATCGTGAAAACCTAAAAAACACCTAAAAATGTGAATTTTGACCGCGATTTATTTAAAAATCCCTACAGCGATTTTTTCTTGTTTTTGGATTTTTCTCATCTATGAACATTGCTGTTTCAGAATTCACAAAAACTTCCCCTGTGTAAGCGGTTTTCATTAAAACTTAGTTAAGGCGCCCCCTTCATTACATTGTTTTATAAGAGAGCGATACAGTCAGTGCATTGTCCCAATTTGAACTTCAATATCTCAAAAATGGTAAAACCTACGAAAATAACGTGAATGTCAATCTTGTAGAAAATTTTCATAGCTACAACATTTTCTTCATTTGTGTCATTTAGACAGGACTTGCGGTTTCTAAGCAAAATCGTGAAAACCTAAACAACCCCTAAAAATGTCAACTTGAATCGCGATTTATTTAAAAAGCGCTCCGGCGATTTTTTTGTTTTTTGATTTTTCTCATCTATGAACATTGTAGTTTCAGAATCCGCAAAAACTTCCCAGGTGTAAGCACCTTTCATTTAAATTTGATTCAAGAGCACCGTAACAAATGTTGAAATTTTTGTGGGGGAGGTACCCATAGGGAGGACTGATATTGGCCATTTTAGGAGTTAAACTAAATTTTGACAAAATATTAGGAGATGCCCCTGAAAAAACTTATACTGTTGTAATGGAGGTAACGAATGCAAATCGCTTCAACAAAAATCAAAGTGATTCGAGAGCAGGGCCCTATTCCTCGAAACAACTTATCGCTTTTCATTTTGCATTTATCAAAAAGTAGTCATTTTGAAAAGTGATAACCTTTTTTTGTTCCACAAAATTGCTTTTCAATTTCCCTTGCACTTAGCAAATTTGTCTATCACTGTTCTTTTAGCACAGTTGTTGTGCTCTCTTGCTCAATTTTTCCGCCATATTGGTAAGTCGCTCAGTTCTCTTGCAAAGTGTGAATGATATTTGTTTCACAGAACATTTTATCAACTTTGCACTATTTTTTACTTGGCAATAATAAATAAGACATGTAAAATTGAGACGAGCGAAAAAATGAAATGAAACTGATATTATTAAAAGTAAATAAAATAAAATAAAATTAAATAAATTAAATTAAACTGAAATAAAATGAAACAAACTAAAATAAAATAATATAAAATAAAATGAAATAAAATAATATAAAATAAAATTAAACGAAATAAATGAAATTAAATTAAAATAAAGTAAAATAAGATCAAATAAAATAAAATGAAGTAAAATAGAATAAAAAATAAAATAGAATAAAATAAATTAAAATAAAATTAAGTGAAATAAAGTAAAATAAAATGAAATAAAATAAAATAAAATAAAATAAAATAAAATAAAATAAAATAAAATAAAATAAAATAAAATAAAATAAAATAAAATAAAATAAAATTAAAAAAATAAAATTAAAAAAATAAAATAAAACAAAATAAATTACTCTGAAAAAAAAATTAAATAAAATAAAATTAATAAAGATTAAATAATAATTAAACGAAATAAATTAAAATAAGATAAAAATAAATCAAATGAAGTAAAATAAAATAATAAATAAAATGAAATAAAATAAAAAAATAAAACAATATAAAATGAAGTGAAATAAAATAAATTTAAATAAAATTAAAGTTAAACAATAAATAAAATAAAGTAAAATAAAATTAAGTGAAACAAAATAATCTAAAATAAAATGAAGGGAAATACTAATAAAATAAAATACAATAAAATTAAGCGAAATCAAAGCAGTAAAAAGCGTTATGTTGGGCATAGAGTAATTAGTTTTCTTTCTCCACAAAGTAGAGAAGTTACTTGTCAAATTATAACTAATTCGTTCTAGAAATGTATCTAAAAACCTTAAAATAGCTGAAATCGGACGGTACTGCTATATGGACGGTAGACCTATATCCATAATTTTTTGTGGAGACGTTTCTTGGTGATTGACTGAATTATATATATATATACATATATATATATCTATATATATATATATATATATATATATATATATATATATATATATATATATATATGTATATATATATATATATATATATATATTAATTCGGCCTGGAAATGTAGCTAATAACCACAAATTAGCTGAAATAGGGCGGTATATGGGGGCTATAATAAAAGATGGGCCTATGTCGGTAAGTTTTGGAAGCATATTAAAACTAATTCGTTCTGAAAATGTAGCTAAAAGCCTTAAAATAGCTGAAATCGACGGCACTGCTAATGGGGGCTATAACAAAGCTCAACTTCCAACTTGATTTAAGACACTTGTGAACAGCATTTCATCCCCCTATCTCAACTCGTTCGGAAGATAGCGTGATTACAACAGACGGACGGATGTGGTTAAATCAGCTTGGAATTTTACGCTGATCAAAAATATATGTATATACCTTATAGGGTCGCAAATGCTTATTTCGATGAGTTATAAATGAAATATTATGGTGGAGGGTATAGTAATAAATAAAAATAGTCTCTCAAATAGAGTTTAGTCTAAATGTAAAATCGAGAAACATCGATTTGTGAGGTTGTTCGCAGGGTGGAAGTTCGGAATGGGGTTCTTCGTAGGGTGGAATTTCGGATAGTGAGAGTTCGAAGTAGGATGGTTGATTCAGAGGGTAGAAGTTCGGAAAAATCTTTACAATTTCTTGCCATAACCGTGTTTTCAGTATTTCCGAACAAAATCTCGCTTTAACAATGTACATTGGCAAAGAGAACGTTTACCTCGCAAATTTAGGGCAAACTTATCAAAATTTTATCTGCAAAATCAAAATGCAGAGTTTTCTGTGGAACGAAAGAGCAAATTTTTTTGCAAAATCTTAGCAAAATACGCTTTGCCGTTACAACTTTTCACTTAGCAGAAATAACGTTTGTGGAACAGAATTCAAAAAAAGAGCTACATTATTTTGAAAAGTAAGCAAACTCACTTTATAATTAACAACTTATCACTTATCAAAAAATAATGGTTCTGTGGAACACTTAACTTTGAGCATTGTCAAAAATATTGATAAGTGCAAAATGAAAAGTTGATAAGTTGTTTCGTGGAATAGGGCCCAGGTCTTAAAGTGAACTTATCCGAAATTTTGTGTTGGAGGTTCCAGAAGGAGTAGACAAATATAGTCCATATTCGAACCTGAACTATATCTGGTAGATATATTATGATGTGCAGAGTATGGATTACATCGGTTACACCCTTCAAGAGTTATCGTGCGAACAATTTCGAACATTTTTGAATTTTTGTGGGGGAGGTACCGGAAGGAGCGGACCGATATAAATTATCTTCGAACCTAAACTAAGTTTGGACAAAATATTACGAAGGCCAAATGTTGGACCGAATCGACAGATCCGTTCGAGAGTTATCTTGCGCCCCAACCATTACACACGATGTCTAAGGGATTTTTGCCACTTTCAGGTTATTTTCTTAGGAAGTATGGACTTGCCTCTGATGAAACTTGTACCGTCGTATGGGGGACAGTGAATACAAGTTGCTACAACAAAAATCAAAACGATTCGAGAGCAGGCCCCAAACTCAAACTTTGTGCCGGAAATTGCTGCCCATCTTCGAACTGAAACTAAGTTTGGACAAAATATGACGAAGGCCAAATTTTGGACCAAATCGGTTGATCAGTTCGAGAGTTTTCCTGCTCTCCAGCGACTACATAGGGGTTATTTACACCTTTCACGCTGTTTTCTCAAGAAGAATGGACTTGCCTCCGAAAAAACATTTACCGTCGTAATTGAGGCAGCGTATGCAAGTTGCGTCAACACAAATCAAAGTGATTCGAGAGTAGGTCTTAAATTGAACTTATCCGAAATTTTATGTGGGAGGTACCCGAAGGAGTGGATAAATATTGTCTATATTCAAACCTCATCTATATATGTTGGATATATTAGGAGGTGTAAAGTATGTACCAAATCGATCAATCCCTTCAAGAGTTATCGTGCGCACCATTTCTCCGAATATTTTTGAACTTATGTGGAGGAGGTACCTGAAGAAGTGGACCGATATGGTCCGTCAAACTTAAACAGACAGACGGAGAGACGGACGGACATTGCAAAATCGACTCCAAATTGACTGAAACGGATTTCGTCCAAACATTCTTGGGCTCTAAAACCAATATTTCGATGAGACACATTTTGCCCATATGAAAGTGTATATACTCTCGTTAGCCCTCGTTAGCATAAATGCTGAGGGTATAAAAATGCACGTCTTCAAAAGGGCTAAAATTTATGCTTTGTAAAAATCTCTGCCTTCAGAAATATTTTTTTAAGAACTTTATGCCTTCAAAGGAAATCCACGCCTTCAAAAATTATTTTTTTAAATATGTTTTTATTAAAAAAATAGTTCTCAAAAAATACTTTTTTAAATGCAAGTCTTAAATTAAAAATTAAATTAATTATTTTTTTTTAATCCAGGTCTACAAAAAATATTTTTACAGTGTTTTATTTAACTTGTGTTGGTCCGTTTAGTTCAAATCTGGTAACTCATTTTTAACACAGCTGCATTTGACCAATCGAACTGAAACTTTGCACACTTTTCAGATTTAAATTTAGACAATACATGGATATGGGCCCAATTTTTCCTACAGCCCCCATATAGCGGTACCACCCGATTTCAGGTGTTTTGAGGATTTGATTTCCATTCTTGCCCGAATTAGCTGTCATTTGGTATTTCCAATGATACAGACATTTCCCCACCAAGAATTGTGAACCTAGGTCCAGGTTTTGGTATAGCCCCCTTATAGCGGTACCATCCGATTTCAAGTATTATGAGGATTTTATCTTCATTTTGAGGCCGAATTGGCTGTAACTTGGCATTTGGAGTCCTCAATGGTACAGCAACTTCCCCACCAAAAATTATGGACATAAGTCCAGGTTTTGGTATAGCCTTTATATAACGGTATTACACGATTTCGGGCATTTTAATGTTTTTATCTACATTTTCGGCCTAAATTTACTATAATTTTGTTCTCAGTGGTCAAAAAAAATGTATTTACTAAAAAGTTAAAAATAAAATATAATTTAAAAAAATTAGGTTTCAGTGTTTTATTTAGAAATGCACTTAAAAGTAGGAAATAATTTGTCGCTTAGCCTCAATAAATATATTATTTCTCATGATGGAATCTCTTAAATAAAACGCTTGCATTTAAATTATAAATGGTGGCAAAAACGGCAAACGTTTTATTTGAGAGATTCCATCATGAGAAATAATATATTTATTGAGGCTAAGCGACAAATTATTTCCTAGTTTTAAGTGCATTTCTAAATAAAACACTGAAACTTAATTTTTTTAAATTATATTTTATTCAAAAATGCAGGACTTCAAATAATATTTTTTTAAAAAATAGACATATCCAAAAATGTTTATATAAATGCACGTATTTAAAAAATATTTTTTTTTAATTCACGTCTTTAAAAAGTCTTGCGTTTATACTTTGTGAAATTCCTTGTCTTCAGAAGTATATTTTTTAGCAAATCCTTCAAAAAATATTTTTTTAAATATATTTCTATTTAAAAAATAATGGTCTTCAAAAAAAAAATTTTTAAATTTACGTATTATTTTTTTATATCCTTGTCTTCAAAAATATTTTTGAAAATATCCACAACATAAAAATAATAAATAAATAAAAACAAATGCGTGTCTTCAATTTATATATTTTACAAAGTATAAAAAAATATTTTTTAAATATATTTTTATTTAAAAAATAATGGTCTTCAAAAAATATTTTTTTTAAATTCACGTATTATTTTTTTTATATCCTTGTCTTCAAAAATATTTTTGAAAATATCCACAACATAATAATAATAAATAAATAAAAACAAATGCAAGTCTTCTATTTATATTTTTTTTTTTAATCATTGTTTTCAAAAATATTTTTTAAAAGTCCACAACTTCAAAAAATATTTGTTTTAAATATACAAATGTCTTCAAAAAAATGAAAGTCTTAAATTTTTTTAAAGCCAGGTCTTCAAAAAATATTTTTAAAAAAATTCAAGTCTTCGAAAATATTTTTAAAAAATCCACGTCTTTAATTTTTTTCAAATTCAAGTCTTCAAAAATATTTTTAAAAAATCCACGTCTTTAATTTTTTTCAAATTCAAGTCTTCAAAAATATTTTTAAAAAATCCACGTCTTTAATTTTTTTCAAATTCAAGTCTTCAAAAATATTTTTAAAAAATCCACGTCTTTAATGATAAACTAATTCACGTCTTCAAAAAATATTTTTTTAAATGTAAATCCTAAATTTAATTTTTTTAAGAATCCAATTTTTTTTTTAACCAACGAAGTACCTTTTGTATATCCACACCTTTTTTTTAAATGCATGTCTACGACAAATATTTAAAAAAAGTCCAGGTGTTCAAGAAAATAGTTTTAAAAAAAATCATGTCTTCAGAATGTTTATAACAAAAGCACGTCTTAAAAAAATATTTTTAAAAAAATTCACGTCTTCAAAAGGTCTACTAAAATGCAAGTCTTAAATTATTTTTTTTTAAATCCTTGTCTTCAAATTTGTTTATATCCACGAAATATTTTTTTATAAAACCCGCACATTCCATTATTAATAATTATTATTTTAAATCCAGGTCTACAAAAATATATTTAAAAAATGAACGTATTCTAAAATGTTTTTTGTTAATACACGAAATATTTTTGTAAATCCACACCTTCCAAAAATATTTTTTTAACAACAAATATTTAAAAAATCCAGGTATTCAAGAAGATATTTTTTAAATGCACTTATCTGTTTTTTTAAAGAAATATATTTTTTAACAAATCCTTCAAAACTATTTTTTAAATATATTTTTATTTAAAACATAAAGGTATTCAAAAAATATTTTTTTATAAAAAATTCTAATAATAATAATCATAATAATAGTAATAATAATAATAATTGTCTTCAGAAATATTTTTTTTTTTAAATGAAATATTTAAGAAATCCACACCTTCAAAAATTATTTTCTTTAATATGTTTTTATTAAAAAATCTATGTATTCAAAAATTATTTTTTAAATGCAAGTCTTAAACTTATATTTTTTAAAAATGCTTGTCTTCAATTTATTTTTAAATCTACGAAATATTTTTTTATAAAATACATGCATTCCAAAATTATTATTTTTTAAATCCAGGTCTACAAAAATATTTTTAAAAATTCAGGTCTTCAAAAAATATTTTTGTCTTCAAAAATGTTAATATAAGTGCTTGTCTTATATTTTTTTAAATTCACGTATTCAAAAAGTCTTGAATTTATACTTTGTAAAAAATCCTTGTCTTTGGAATTTTTTTTAAGAAATCCACGCCATCAAGAAAAGGCAGGTTAAAAAAAAAAAACAAATAAAGACATAAAATTGTAAGTCTCCAATTTATAGGTTTTACGGAAATCAGTGTCTTCAAAAATGTTTTTTAATCCACTCCTTCAAACATATTTGTTTTAAATATACGTTTTCAAAAATATGCATGTCTTGAACTTTTTTTCAAATTCAGGCCTTCAAATAAATTTTTTAAAAAATCCAGGTTTTAAAAAATTATTTTTAAAAAATTTAAAAATAATTTTTAAAAAATCCAGGTCTTTATTTTTTTTTAATTCAAATCTTCAAAAATATTCTTTAAAAAATCGAAGTATTTAATTTTCAAAGCATTCAAAAATATATGTCTTGAATTTTTTTAATTCCAGGCCTTCAAATTATTTTCTTAAAAATCCAGGCTTTAAAAAATAATTTCTAAAACAACTAGGTCTTCAAAAATAATTTTTAAAAAATCCAGGTATTTATTTTTTTTTTAATTCAAGTCCCAAAAAAAGTTTTAACAAAACCCACTTCTTTAATTTTTTTAATTCTAGTCTTCAAATATATTTTTAAAAAAATCCACGTTTTTATATTTTTATAATTCAAGTCCCAAAAAAATTTTAGCACTACTCACTTCTTCCATTTTTTTAATTACAGTCTTCAAATATATTTCTAAAAAAATCCACGTCTTTATTTTTTTAATTCAAGTTTTCAAAAATATTTTCCTTAAAAATCGACGTCTTTTTTTTTTTCATTTAAATCTTCAAAACTACTTTTCTTAAAAATCCACGTTTCCACAAAATATATTTTTTTTAAATCCACGTCTTTAATTTTTTGGAATTCAAGTCTTCAAAAATATTTTTCTTAAATCAACGTTTTCACAAAATATTTTTTTTAAATCCACGTCTTAAATTTTGTTTTTCCTTTAAAATCCTTGTCTTTATTTTCTTTAGTACAAGTCTACAAAAATATTTTTCTTAAAAATCCTCTTTTTAACTAAATATTTTTTTAAATCTACGTTTTTAATTTTTTTTTGAAATCCAAGTCTTCAAAAATATTTTTCTTAAAAACACGTTTTCACAAAATATTTAAAAAAAATCATGTCTTAAATTTTGTTTTTTTTTTTCTTTGAAAATAAAAAAACAATTTTCCTTAAAATTTCAAAACTTAATTTTTTTTTAATTCAAAACTTCAAAAATTCAAAAATATTTTTCATAAAACCACGTTTTCACTAAATATTTTTTAAAAAAATTCATGTCTTAAATTTTGTTTTTAATTCAAGACTTCAAAAATATTTTTCAAAAAAAAAAAAACGTCCTAAAAATCTTTTTTAACAAATCTACACCTTCAAAAATTATTGTTTTTTAAAGCTATGTTCTCACGAATATTCTTTAAAAATCAACATGATTTTTTTTTAAGAGTAGTTATTTTTCCCATTTCGATTTCATGTCTAGTTAGACCAACTAAATGTAGACAGATATGTCATGAGTTCAGTAAACCATTAACATCTTCAGATCCAAAGGTAACGATATAATTTTCTTATACGAGCTCCCTTACATGTACTCGTAACAGACGCCCTTCAGTAGATGAAAACAAAACAAAAGACTTACAAAGAAATAAACTTGTTTACAAAGTATAACGTCTAATATTACTCATCAAATATCAGAATTTTCATCAAAGAATAATGGCTACGTAACTGGCCTTCACCTCGCCACACCAAAAGGCCAGTAAAACACATCCTTTATTTTTGTTAGGAAAACTATGTTAATTTTTAGTTACTTCTTTGTTTTTTGGTCTTATTCTTCATTGTAACACCAAAGAAAAACTCAATCCCAAGTTAATGATTAGTCTAAACTCACTTCGCGCATCACGTGTTTCCAGCACCCTTTTTCTTGCTTCCAATGGTTTAATAAATGGTTTTTCTTCGGCTTTCAAAAATGATGATGACCATCATCATCATCATCGTCCCCATCTAGATATGACTCACGCAAGCCTTAACTGCAACCACTGGAAAAACTTCAAGACTAACAAAGAAAGAAAAACCATAAGCTGAAGTAAAGAAAATATAATTTTCATAAAAACGGTGGAAAACGTGATTTGTTTGTTTTTGTTGTTGTTGCTGTTGTTCATTTTCCCCACAAACCTTTATTGGACCTTCTACAACCTTTTGATTAAACATCATTTTGTCTATAAGTGGTCAATATTACAAGAAAATCAACAACAACCGAAAAAATGGAAACCACTGAAAATGAATTGAAAAAAGAAAATCGTTCAATTTTCCCAATTTTTTGTTTGCTTTGATAGAGGAAAATTGAGGCATTTCTTGTTGATGGAGGCTGTTACTAACATAAATAAGATTGAAAGATAGACAGACAGACATACCCACCTATGTATGTATGACTAAAAGAAAAAATTAAATTTAAAACCACCCATTGTTTAAATATTCTTTGTTTTGGAACGTCATTTGGGACGCCGGCCATAGACTAAGTACGGATTGAAAGGAGGTGGTGTAACAATTACCATATCTAGTTAATCTTTTCTCGATTATATTGGAATAAACTAGAAATAGAATACCCCCGTAAAAGAGGCATTGTCGTAAATAACCCTAAGAAATTGGTTAATTATACAAAAACCATAAGGCCGTGGAAATAGGATCAATTTCTCGGGGATAATTGAACAGAATCTTGTTATGAAAATGTTTTTTAAAAAACTTTACATTTAGTAGCTATTTTATTAATTATTCGAATCTGGCTAGTTTGTATCACAATTCAGAATCTTTGCTGCCTAGACTGGCTACGAGATAAGAGATTCGCAGGAATCTTCCCTTAGGAATTCAAAGAAATAAAAATATTTTTTTTAAAAAATCCACATCTTTAAAAATTTATTTTTAAAAATCCAATATATTTTTTATAAAATTCAAAGAAACAAAAATATATTTTTTTAAAAATCCACATCTTCAAAAATTATTTTTTAAAAAATCCACATCTTCAAATACTATTAAAAATCCACGTCCTTAAAAAATATTCGTCTTTAAAAAAATTCGGATTTTCAGAAAATATTTTTTAAAAAATCCAGATCTTTAATAATATTTTGTTTTTTTAAACAAAGTCTTAATTTTTGTTTTAAATCCTCGCACTAAAAATTTTTTAAAAAATCCATTTCTTTAAAAAATGTTTAAAACAAAAATCCAGGTCCGTAAAAATATTTTTCAAAAAAACATGCCTTTAAAAATTATTAATTTTAATTCCAAGTCTTCAAAAAATTTTTTGAAAAATTCTTGTCTTAAAAAGTATAAAAAAATCCAGGTCTTTAAATTTTTTTTAAAAAAATCCACACCTTTAAAAATATTTTTAAAAAATCCAACCCTTTAAAAAATATTTAAAAAAATGCAACATTTTACAATCATCTTTTTAAAAATCCGAAACTTAAAAAAATATTTAAAAATATCCACGTCGCTAAAACTATTAAGAAATCAAATTATAAAAACAATTCACTCCATTAAAAAAATCACGTTATTAAAAATATTAAAAAAATTCGGTATGAAAAAATAATTGAGATAATATGAAATTAAAAACACATTTTTCATAAAATCCACGCTTTTAAAAATATTTTTAAAAAATCCACCTTTTAAAAAAAAGTAAATAAAACAATAAAAAGTTTTAAACACATTTTTCATAAAATCCACGCCTTAAAAAAGATAAATAAAACAATAAGAGGTTAAAAATAAATTTTTCATATATCCACGCCTTTGAAAAAAGAATTGAAAACCCACGATGTAAAAACATATTTAAAAAAATCCGCATCATTACAAATATTTTTTTAATTAAATGATTAAAACTAAGTTATTAAAAATATTCTTAAAAAAACGCCATTGAAAAACCCGCGGCTCTAAAAATGTTTTTAAAAAATCCACGTCTTAAAAATATTAAATCATAAAAATATTTTTTTTTTAAAAACCCTCTTCATAAAAAAATCTACGACATTGAAAATTAATTAAAAAATCCACATCTTGAACCACTATTTTTTAAAAAATCAAATTTATATAATATGTTTTAAAAAATCCAAGTCTTAAAATAATATTTAAAAAAATCCACATCATTAAAAAAATAAATTAAATTTAAAAAAAACCCACATCTTTAAATTATTTTGCAGAAAATCCACGTCATTAAAATTTTGTTTAAAAAAACATGTCATTAAAAAATCCTAAAAAATCCTCCTCATTAAAATGTTTTTAAAAAATCCAAGTCTTAAAATAATATTCTAAAAAATTCACATCGCAAAAAATATATAAATTAAAATTTTAAAAATCCACGTGTTTAAAAATATTGTAAAAAAATCTAGGCCTTTAAAAAATATAGTTTTCAAAAAATCCAAGCTTTTAAAAAATATTTAAAAAAACGCAAACCTTTAAATTTTTCTTTTTAAAATTCCTAGTCTTTAAAAAAGATTTAAAAACATCCACGTCGTTAAAAAATATTAAAAAAATACTTTATTAATAATATATTTAAAAAAAACACATATTTTTCATAAAACCCACGCTTTTAAAAAAATACATTTAAAAAAATCCACGTCTTAACAAAATAAATAAAATACTAAGAAGATAAAAACACAATTGTTGTCATAAAATCCACGCCTATAAAAAATATTTTTAAAAAAATCCATGCCTATAAAAAATATATTTAAAAAATCAACGCATAGAAAAATATTTTTAAAAAATCCATGTCTTTAACAAATTATTTCAAAAAAATCCATGTCTTTAACAAATTATTTCAAAAAAATCCACCTATTTAAAAAAGTATTTTTCATAAAATCCACTCCTTTAAAAAATATTTTTAAAGAATCCACGCCTTTAAAAAAATATTCTTAAAAGATCCACGCCTTAACATTTTTTTAATCCGCGCCTTTAAAAAAATTTTTAAAAATTCATGCCTTTAAAAAAATTTTAAAACATCCACGCTTTAAAAACATTTTTTAAAATCAATGCAGTTAAAAATATATTTTTAAAAAATCCAAGCTATTGAAAATAAATTGTTAAAAAATCCACGCCTTTAAAAATATTTTTACAAAACTCAGCGCTTTTAAACAAATATTTTTAAAAAATCCACGCCAAAAAATATTTTTAAACAAGTGAGAAAAGGCTATAGTCGGTACGGGGTCGACTATGTGATACCCTACACCACTACCTCTGTGAATAATCTTTTCACTCGAAAACATTTCGTTTATGGAGATACGAAAGTTTTCACCTATCTGGCTTTTATACCAAATGACTTAAGGCGAACTGAACCAAAATAATTAATATTTAATTTTATATTTCTCTGTGAGAAAATTTCGTGATGATCCGATCAAAATTCCGACCTGTAGTGTGATTGCAGAGAAAGTGGAAAAAGGGATGCATTAACGACTATTGCGATATCTCTATTATTTGACTACCTACGCCAAACTACTTTGCATAATTTGAAATATGGGATATTCTACTTTCTTAGTCAAGCTTTGCTTTTAGAAGGTCCCCAACTAAAGGTGTGATATCCGTCATTATTATTAAAATCGCAAAAATGAGAAGTTGAGTTTTATTAGCGACTAATGCGATATCTTCGTTGTTTGACCAACTTCGACAACCTGCGTTACATCATTGTAAAGGTGATATTTTCTACTTTCATTGCCAGGTTTTGCTTTTTGTAGACCCCTTATAGACGCTGAGATATTTGCTTTGGAATAAAATGTTGACTTTTTCTCCAAATAAAGTTTTTGCTCATTCCGACCCCTAAATATTATCCGACCATCATCAAAATCAATAGGCTTCTTCCTCTGTGAAACCCTCGTGACGATCCGGTCAAAATTGCGCACAGCAGCGTGATTTCCAAAAAAATGGAAAAATGGGATGTATTATCGAATATTGCGATATCTCCGTTATTTGGTCACCTACGCCGACCTATATTGCATCATTGTAAAGATGGGATCTTCTACTTTCATAGTAAGTCTTTGCTTTTGGAAGGTATCCAACCAAAGCTGTGATATTCGTCATTATAACTAAAATCGAACAAATGAAAATTTGGGTTTAATTTGCGACTATTGTGACATCTTCGTTGTTTGATCACCCACGAGAACCTACTTTACATCGTTAGAAAGGTGATATTCTCTACTTTCATCGTCAGGTTTTGCTTTTTGTATACCCTTATAGAAGCTGAGATATTCGCTTTGGAAAAAACGTTATCTTTTTATCCAAATAAGTTTTTTACCCATTTCGAACCCTAAATATTATTCGACCCTCACCAAAATTAATAGGCTTCTTCCTCTTTGAGATCCCCATTGACTCTCAAAATTTCGTGACGATCCGATCAAAATTGCGGCCTGTAGCGTGATTTCCAAAAAAATGGAAAAATGGGATGAATTACCGACTATTGTGATATCTCCGCTATTTGATCACCTACGCCGACCTAGTTTGCATCATTGTAAAGATGGGATCTTCTACTTTCATAGTAAGGCTTTGCTATTGGAAAGTCCCCAGCCAAGGCTGTGACATTCGTCATTATAACTAAAATCGCAAAAATGAAAATTGGGGTTTTATTTGCTACTATTGCGATATCTTCGTTGTTTGATCACCTACGAGCACCTACTTTACATCATTAGAAAGGCGATATTTTCTGCTTTCATTGTCAGGTTTTGCTTTTGGTATACCCCATATAGAAGCTGAGATATTGGCTTTGGAAAAAAACGTTGCCCTTTCCGACCCCTAAATATTATCCGACCATCACCAAAATCAATAGGCTTCTTCCCCTCCGGGACCCCCATCAACATGCAAAATTTCGTGACGATCCGATCAAAATTGCGGCCTGTAGCGTGATTACAAGGTTTAGATGGACAGACGGACAGACGGACAGACGGACGGACGGACGGACTGACGGACGGACACACATAGCCAGATCGACTCAGCTCGTCGAGACATTCATTTTGATATATATAAGTATGGGTCTACGACCATTATTTCGATGCGTTACAAACTTTTTGGCCAAAACCAACTTATAATACCCTCCCCACATAGTGGTGTAGGGTATAAAAATCAAAATATATTTTTAACAAATCCACGTCTTTAAAAAGATATTTTTAAAAAGTCCACGCCTTTAAAATGTATTATTAAAAACCACGCCTTTAAAATAAATTTAAAAAAGTATCCAGGCCTTTGAAAATAATTTCAAAAAAAGACGTTAAAAAAATATTTTTGAAAAAATATCCACATGTTTGAAAAAAATTAAAATAAAATCCACGCCATTAAAATTTTTAAAAAGAATCTACGTCATTAAAACTATTTAAAAATCCACGCCTTTAAAAATATTCTTAAAAAACACGTCATTAAAAGACATTTAAGAAAAATTTGCATCTTTAATAAATATTAAAAAAATCCCTTCCTAAAACATCCAAATTAATTTAAAAAAAATCCAAGTCTTTTTAAAAAATCCACGCCTTTAAAAAATAATTTTAACAAAATCCTCGCCTTTAAAAAAAATTAAAAAATCCACACCTTTAAAAAAATTAAAAATCCACGCTTTAAAAAAATATTTTTAAAAAATCCACGCCTTAAAAACGATATTCTTAAAAAATCCACGCCTTTAAAAAATATTTTTAAAAAATGTACACCTTTAAAAATTATTTTTAAAAAATGTACGCCTTTAAAAATTATTTTTAAAAAATGTACGCCTTTAAAAATATTTTTAAAAAATTCACGCCATAAAAAAAATTAAAAATCCGCGCTTTAAAAAAATATTTTTAAACAATCCACGCTTTAAAAAAATATTTTTAAACAATCCACGCTTTAAAAAATATTTTTAAACAATCCACGCTTTAAAAAAATATTTATAAACAATCCACGCTTTAAAAAATATTTTTTAAAAAATCCACGCCTTAAAACAAAATTAAAAATCCACGCCTTTAAAAAAATATCTTTATAAAATCCAAACCTTTAAAAAAATATTTAAAAAAATCAACGCCTTTAAAAAATATTTTTAAAAAATCCACACCTTTAAAAAAATAAAAATCCACGCTTTTAAAAAATATTTAAAAAAATCCATGCCTTTAAAAAATATTTTTAAAAAATCCACACCTTTAAAAAAAATGAAAATCCACGCCTTTAAAAATTATCTTAAAACCACGTCATTAGAAGACATTTCAGAAAAATCCGTGTCATTAATAAATATTAAGAAAATCCAATTCATAAAAATATTTTTTAAAAACCCCTTCTTAAGAAATCCCAAAATCCACGTCATTAAAATTAATTTAAAAAAATCCAAGTCCAAATCCAAGTCTAAACTCTAGCAACTTCACTTGCAAACAAAACCAAATCTTTCCCACTGCTATGCGTTCGTCGATTCGTCGATTCTCGACGAAAAAACACATAACTAATTTGTTGGTATGCATACTACAGCAATAAACAACATTTCGACGGTGCCCGGTCTCACAATTATGAGGGTTGGCGTTCGACGAACGCATAGCAGTGGAAAAGATTTGGTTTTGTTTGCAAGTGAAGTTGCTAAAGTTTAAGTAGTGCCAAAGAAATTCTCAATCAGAGTGTTTCTTTGCGCACGTATCTATTTGAGCTAGAAATTGAAACTTGGGTATAAAAAGTTTCTTGTTGAAAAACAAGAAACAAGGGAACTGATGAAGATCTGTGGCGAGATCTGAAACTATAGTATTCCCTGCCTTACCCCTTGGTAAACATCGCCAATTTTTTTCCACTAATAAATTAAAGTTGTTTTAATAAAATATTAAAACAACGACTATGGGATTAAGCCTGACTATTTTGAAAAACAAAATAAAAATATTTTTAAAAAAATCTAAAAATATTTTTTTACAGAATTTATGTATATTTGTAAAAAATATTTTGCAGAAAAAATCTAAGTCTTTATAAATATTTAAATAATCTAAATTGGTAAAAAATATTAAAAACAGCCATGTCGTTAAAAATATTTAACAAAAATCCACATCGTTAAAAAATATTTAAATAAAATGAACGTCTTAAAAATATTTTTCAAAAATCCACGTTTTCTAACATATTTTATAATGCACGTCGTAAAAAATCTTTTTCAAAAAATCCACGTCTTTTAAAATATTTTTTAAAAATCAGGTCTTACAACATGCCTTAAATAAACATTTTTAAAAAAATAAGGCTTTAAAAAAATATTTAAAAAAAACTAAAAATATTTTTTTACAGAATTTATATTATTAAAAAATATTTTGTAGAAAAAAATCTGAGTCTTTATAAATATTTAAAAAATCTAAATTGGTAAAAAAAATTAAAAACATCCATGTCGTTAAAAATATTTAACAAAAATCCAACATATTTTCTAATGCAAGTCGTAAAAAATCTTTTTCAAAAAATCCACGTCCTTTAAAATATTTTTTAAAAATCAGGTCTTACAATAATATTTAAAAAAATCCACATCGCTAAAAAATTAAATTAAATTAAAAAAAAATCCACGTCTTTAAAAAATAACAAAAAGTAAAACTCTTTTAAAATATTTAAAAAATAAAATTCTTTACAATTTTTTTTAAACATCCACATTTAAAAAACATGTCTTAAATAAACATTTTTTTAAAAAAAAAATAAGGCTTTAAAAAAATATTTTTTACAAAATTTATATTATTAAAAAATATTTTGTAGAAAAAAATCTAAGTCTTTATAAATATTTAAAAAATCTAAATTGGTAAAAAATATTAAAAACATCCATGTCGTGAAAAATATTTAACAAAAATCCACATTGTTAAAAAATATTTAAAAAAATGAACGTCTTAAAAATATTTTTCAAAAATTCACGTTTTCCAACATATTTTTTAATGCACGTCGAAAAAAATCTTTTTCAAAAAATCCACGTCTTTTAAAATATTTTTTAAAAATCAGGTCTTACAACATGCCTTAAATAAACATATTTAAAAAAATAAGACTTTAAAAAAATATTTAAAAAAAAAATCTAAAAATATTTTTTTAAAGAATTTATATTATTAAAAAATATTTTGTAGAAAAAAATCTCAGTCTTTATAAATATTTAAAAAATCTAAATTGTTAAAAAAATTAAAAACATCCATGTCGTTAAAAATATTTAACAAAAATCCAACATATTTTTTAATGCACGTCGTAAAAAATCTTTTTCAAAAAATCCACGTCTTTTAAAATATTTTTTAAAAATCAGGTCTTACAATAATATTTAAAAAAATCCACATCGCTAAAAAATTAAATTAAATTTAAAAAAAATCCACGTCTTTAAAAAATAACAAAAAGTAAAACTCTTTTAAAATATTTAAAAAATAAAATTCTTTACAATTTTTTTTAAACATCCACATTTAAAAACCATCCCTCAAATAAACATTTAAAAAAAAATCTAAAAATATTTTTTTACAGAATTTATATTATTAAAAAATATTTTGTAGAAAAAAATCTAAGTCTTTATAAATATTTAAATAATCTAAATCGGTAAAAAATATTAAAAACAGCCATGTCGTTAAAAATATTTAACAAAAATCCACATCGTTAAAAAATATTTAAATAAAATGAACGTCTTAAAAATATTTTTTCAAAAATCCACTTTTTCCTTTTTTAATGCACGTCGTAAAAAATCTTTTTCAAAAAATCCACGTTTTCCAAAATATTTTTTAATGCACGTCGAAAAAAAGTCTTTTTCAAAAAATCGACGTCTTTTAAAATATTTTTTAAAAATCAGGTCTTACAACATGCCTTAAATAAACATATTTAAAAAAAATAAGACTTTAAAAAAATATTTAAAAAAAAAATCTAAAAATATTTTTTTACAGAATTTATATTATTAAAAAATATTTTGTAGAAAAAATCTGTCTTTATAAATATTTAAAAAATCTAAATCGGTAAAAAATATAAAAACATCCATGTCGTTAAAAATATTTAACAAAAATCCAACATATTTTTTAATGCACGTCGTAAAAAATCTTTTTCAAAAAATCCACGTCTTTTAAAATATTTTTTAAAAATCAGGTCTTACAATAATATTTAAAAAAATCCACATCGCTAAAAAATTAAATTAAATTTAAAAAAAAAATCCACGTCTTTAAAAAATAACAAAAAGTAAAACTCTTTTAAAATATTTAAAAAATAAAATTCTTTACAATTTTTTTTTAAACATCCACATTTAAAAACCATGCCTCAAATAAACATTTAAAAAAAATCTAAAAATATTTTTTTACAGAATTTATATTATTAAAAAATATTTTGTAGAAAAAAATCTAAGTCTTTATAAATATTTAAAAAATCTAAATTGGTAAAAAATTTTAAAAACATCCATGTCGTGAAAAATATTTAACAAAAATCCACATCGTTAAAAAAAATTAAAAAAAATGAACGTCTTAAAAATATTTTTCAAAAATCCACGTTTTCCAACATATTTTTTAATGCACGTCGTAAAAAATCTTTTTCAAAAAATCCTCGTCTTTTAAAATATTTTTTAAAAATCAGGTCTTACAATAATATTTAAAAAAATCCACCTCGCTAAAAAATTAAATTAAATTAAAAAAAATCCACGTCTTTAAAAAATAACAAAAAGTAAAACTCTTTTAAAATATTTAAAAAATAAAATTTTTTACAATTTTTTTTAAACATCCGCATTTAAAAAACATGCCTTAATTAAACATTTTTTTTTAAAAAAATAAGGCTTTAAAAAAATATTTAAAAAAAAAAAATCTAAAAATATTTTTTTACAGAATTTATATTATTAAAAAATATTTTGTAGAAAAAAATCTGAGTCTTTATAAATATTTAAAAAATCTAAATCGGTAAAAAATATAAAAAAATCCATGTCGTTAAAAATATTTAACAAAAATCCACATCGTTAAAAAATATTTAAAAAAAAATGAAAGTCTTAAAAATATTTTTCAAAAATCCACATTGTTAAAAAATATTTAAAAAAATGAACGTCTTAAAAATATTTTTCAAAAATCCACGTTTTCCAACATATTTTTTAATGCACGTCGTAAAAAATCTTTTTCAAAAAATCCACGCCTTTTAAAATATTTTTTAAAAATCAGGTCTTACAATAATATTTAAAAAAATCCACATCGCTTAAAAATTAAATTAAATTTAAAAAAAATCCACGTCTTTAAAAAATAATAAAAAGTAAAACTCTAAAATATTTAAAAAATAAAATTCTTTACAATTTTTTTTTAAACATCCACATTTAAAAACCATGCCTCAAATAAACATTTTAAAAAAAAAAATCTAAAAATATTTTTTTACAGAATTTATATTATTAAAAAATATTTTGTAGAAAAAAATCTAAGTCTTTATAAATATTTAAAAAATCTAAATTGGTAAAAAATATTAAAAACATCCATGTCGTGAAAAATATTTAACAAAAATCCACATCGTTAAAAAAAATTAAAAAAATGAACGTCTTAAAAAATTTTTTCAAAAATCCACATCGTTAAAAAATATTTAAAAAAAATTAACGTCTTAAAAATATTTTTCAAAAATTCACGTTTTGCAACATATCTTTTCAAAAAATCCAAGTCTTTTAAAATATTTTTTAAAAATCCACCTCTTTTAAAAAATATTCAAAAAAACTGCAAGTTTTTTAAAAAGTTTTTGAAAACTCCACGTCTTTTTAAACATAATTTCAAAAAAACTCCATGTCTTTTAAAATATAAATAAAAAACTACACGTCTTTTAAATTTTTTTTTAATCCACGTCTTTTAAAATATAATTAAAAAACTCCACATCTTTTAAAATATTTTTAAAAACTCCTTGTCTTATATAATATTTAAAAAAAATCGACTTCTTTAAAAAAATTAAATTTAGGTCAGCAAAAAATAGTTTTTAAAACAATCCAATCCCCAAATTATTTTTTAAGAAATACAAGTTTATGGAAAATTATTTTTTTTAAACCACGTTTATGGAAAAAATATATTTTTTATATTTTTTTATAGCAAAAATGTTTTTTCAAACCTCCACGTTTATAAAAAATATTTTATAAAAAATCCATGTTTATCGATTTAAAAAAATCGCCTTTTATGGAAAAAATATTTTTTTTAAGAAATCCAAGTTTATGGAAAAAATATGTTTTTTGAATCTACGTTTATGGAATAGTATTTTTAAAAAATCCATGTTTATGGACAAAATATGTTTAGCAAAATCCAAGTTGATGGACAAAATATTTTTTATAAAAATCCTCGTTTATTGAAAAAATAAATTTTTAAAAAATCCACGCATATTGAAAGAACATACTTTAAAAATTCAGTAATATTTTTAAAGTTTTTGGACAAATATTGTTTTAATAACCATAACTTTGTATTCTGATCTACCTGCCTTTCTTTCTGAATTTTGGTTTTAAGATTTGAAAAATTTTTGGAAGAAATGCAGAACCAAAGATATTAGTCTCACTTAGATGATTCTCATTTTACATGTCATCCGCTGTTTCTCGCTTTGTTCTTATGGAGATTATTATTGCTGATGTCATCTTGACAGCTCTCAAACTGACTTGTCTATATCTTACAACAATGTAACTGTGATACAAACAAATTCTACAGCTTCCGGAAGTAAACATCAAGAAAGCGGAAATTTGTTTTCGGGAAGAAAACAGGTTGTTTTGTTTTGAGAGATCAAACGAATAGAACAAAAAAAAAAGCAAATCATTGGCTGACTGCCAAAGAGAATTCCAACAATTTTGTCGCATGGTTTTGAAAAAAAGGGAGGCGAGCCACAGGATGTAGTGTTTACTGTGTGGTATGTACACTGTGGCAACTAGCAGCTACCTTTGGGTTCTTATACCAGAATATTTTATTTTTGAAACAGATTTAAATTTTGATTT
Organism: Musca autumnalis; assembly: GCF_047663935.1. Taxonomy (NCBI): domain Eukaryota; kingdom Metazoa; phylum Arthropoda; class Insecta; order Diptera; family Muscidae; genus Musca; species Musca autumnalis. The sequence continues at coordinate 26,669,635 of NW_027411755.1, forward strand.
TCGGGTAAAAATTAGATTGTGAAATTAATGACGGTTTGACTAATGATTTAATTTATCCATTTGAAAAATTATTCTAAATTGAGTTTTTGCCGTTATAAAATCTATAAAAAAATTAGAAGATTATATCATCCATCTGTCATAAATGATCAAGTTTGCTTCTTAAATCTTTTGTTTTGCTAAATGTACCAAATCTTATAAAACTGTAAAATTTATAATTAAACAAATTATGTATATTTGTATGTGGCGCCAATTAAGTAGTTTCATAAGCAATATATTATTTTTATGATTTTCCTTTTCGCTATAGAATTTCAAATAAATTTTAAATTTTGCCGTATGTTCTGCTCAGTTGGTCACTCAGCTGCAAGTTATTATTAAATTTATGATGGCTATTAAATTCATTCACACCCGAATTATATCTACAAATTAATTTAAGAACATTTGTGTTTTGAAAATCAAAATCAGCAGTCGCCGCAAATAGTTTGTATTTCACAAGTTACGAGTGTTGGTATATTGTGTAACTGCAGAGTCATTTCGGTATTAAAATAAGCAGATAAAGAATTGAAGCAGAAAATGAAGAACAAGAATAAGATTAAAATATTAAAGAATTTCCGGTTAAATAAAAGTAAAATCATTCTGAAACAAGAGAAAACTCCACAAAATCCAATTTATTTTGAAGGTCATGAAGGTAGTGGAGATGATGGTTGGATGATGATTGAAGATTCTTATGAGAATGGAAAAGGTCAATGAATCTAAGCAAAGCATAGCATTAGAAAATGAACAAAAATTAAACTAGGGGGTTATCAATGCATTTTTGTGTAGTTATGTCATAGATTCGAAGAACACTTTTGTTTGAAAAACTTTAATGTTTTAAAGAATATTTTTTCAATATTCGTGGATTACTTAACGAATATTTTTCCATAAAAAATAATTTTTCTATAAACCTGGCTTTTGAAAAAATATTTTTTTCATTAACGTGGAATTTTCCAAAAAATAAAATAAAAAATATTTCTTCAAGGACGTGAATTTTTTAAATATATTTTTTCCATAAATGTGGACTTTTAAAAACTATTTTTTCCATAAATGTGGATTTTTTAAAAATATTCTTTCCATAAACGTGGATATTCTAAAAATATTTTTCCATAAACGTGGATTCTTTAAAAGATAATTTTTCACATAAACGTGGACTTTTAAAAACTATTTTTTCCATAAATGTAGATTTTTTAAAAAATATTTTTTCCATAACCGTGGATTTTTATACCCTCCACCATAGGATGGGGGTATATTAAGTTTGTCACTACGTTTGTAACTACTCGAAATAATAATTGTAGACCCCACAAACTATATATATTCTTGATCAGCGTGCAATTCTACATCGATATAGCCATGTCCGTCCGTCTGTCCGTCTGTCTGTCTGTCCGTCTGTGGAAATCACTCTAGCGTCCGAACGGATTGACGTAGGTGGATGAAATTTTGGGAAAATCTATTATTTGTACGTAGGACTTTTGGTATTGAAAGTGGGCTATGTAGGTCCACGCTTTCGTATAGCCCCCATACAAAATGACGCGTGACGCGTCGTCGTTTTAAGGAATTTTTAAGATATTTGTCCCATTTTACCACCGAATTGGTTGTAATTTGGTATTTTGTGTCTCCAGAGGCCAAAAAACATTCCTACCAAAGTTGGTTTATATAGGTCCACGTTTTGGTATAGCCCCCATATAACGCCCCATATAAAGTACGCGTCATTATAATATATTTTGAATGTATTAGACCCATTTGACCACAGAATTGGTTGTAATTTGGTATTTTGTGTCTTCAGAGGCCAGAAAACATTCCTACCAAAGTTGGGTTAATAGGTCCACATTTTGGTATAGTCCCCACATAAGACCCCTTATAAAGTACGCGTCATTTTAATATATTTTGAATGTATTAGTCCCATTTGACAACAGAATCGGTTGCAACTTCGTATTTTGTGTTTTCAGAGGCTAAGAAACATTTCGACGATAAAATGTTTATATAGGTCCACGTTTTGATATAGCCCCCATAGGACGATATCCCCCGATTTTCTGTATTTTGAAGGTTTTGGCCTCATTATCACACCGAGATGGCTGAAATTTGGTATTTAGTCTTCGTTGGGGATATAAAACTTCCCCCCCCCAGAAATTTGTTGTTATAGGTCCGCGCCATCATATAGCCCCCATAGAACGGTAACCTCCGATTTTCGGTATTTTGAAGGTTGTGGCCACATAAATCCACCGAAATGGCTGAAATTTGTGGTGGAGGGTATAAAAAGTTCGGCCCGACCTAACTTAACGCTTTTCCCACTTGTTTAAAAATATTTTTTTCAAAACCGTGGATTTTTTAAAAAATTTTTTTCCATAAACGTGGATTTTTTTTAAAATATTTTTCTCCATAAACGTGGATTTTTTTAAAAATATTTTTTACATAAACTTAGTTTTTTAAACATATTTTTTCCATATACGCGGATTTTTTAAAGAATATTTTTTATTGTACATGTATTTTTAAAAAATATTTTTTTCCATAAACGTGGATTTTTTAAAAAATTTTGTTTCATATACGCGGATTTTATAAAAAATATTTTTCCACAAACGTGAATTTTTTTAAAAAATATTTTTTTTCAACCACGTGGATTTTTTTCAAACACGTGGATTTTTTTAAAGAATATTTTTTTCAACACGTGGATTTTTTTAAAAAATATTTTTTTCAAACACTTGGATTTTTTTATAAAAATAATTTTTTTAAACACTTGGATTTTTTTAAAAAATATTTTTCCATAAACGTAGATTTTTTAAAAAAATATTTTTTCCAAAAATGAGGATTTTTTAAAAATATTTTTCCCTAAAGATGGATTTTTAAAATAATTTTTTTTCATAAGCGTGGTTTCTTTAATTAATATTTCTCCGTAAACGTGGATTTAAAAAAAAATATTTTTTCGATTAACGTAAATTTTTTAAAAATATTTTTTTCACAAACGTGTATTTTTAAAAATATTTTTTCATAAACGTGGATTTTTTAAAAATATTTTTTTCATAAACGTGGATTTTTTAGAAATATTTTTTTCATAAACGTGGATTTTTTAAAAATATTTTTTTCATAAACGTGGATTTTTTAGAAATATTTTTTTCATAAACGTGGATTTTTTAAAAACATTTTTCCATAAACCTGGATTTTTTAAAAAATATTTTTTCCCTAACGTGGATTTTTTAAAAATATTTTTTCCATAAACGTGGATTTTTTAAAACATATTTTTTTCATAAACGTGGATTTTTTAGAAATATTTTTCCATTAACGTGGATTTTTTAAAAACATTTTTCCATAAACCTGGATTTTTTAAAAACATTTTTCCATTAACGTGGATTTTTTTAAAAATATTTTTTCATAAACGTGGATTTTTTAAAAATATTTTTTTCATAAACGTGGATTTTTTAGAAATATTTTTTTCATAAACTTGGATTTTTTAAAAATATTTTTTTCATAAACGTGGATTTTTTAGAAATATTTTTCCATTAACGTGGATTTTTTAAAAACATTTTTCCATAAACCTGGATTTTTTAAAAACATTTTTCCATAAACGTGGATTTTTTAAAAATATTTTTTTCATAAACGTGGATTTTTTAAAAATATTTTTTTCATAAACGTGGATTTTTTAGAAATATTTTTCCATTAACGTGGATTTTTTAAAAACATTTTTCCATAAACCTGGATTTTTTAAAAACATTTTTCCATTAACGTGGATTTTTTTAAAAATATTTTTTCATAAACGTGGATTTTTTAAAAATATTTTTTTCATAAACGTGGATTTTTTAGAAATATTTTTTTCATAAACTTGGATTTTTTAAAAATATTTTTTTCATAAACGTGGATTTTTTAAAAATATTTTTTTCATAAACGTGGATTTTTTAAAAACATTTTTCCATAAACCTGGATTTTTTAAAAACATTTTTCCATAAACGTGGATTTTTTAAAAAAATATTTTTCCATAAACGTGGATTTTTTAAAAAAATATTTTTTCCATAAACGTGGATTTTTTAAAAAAATATTTTTTCCATAAACGTGGATTTTTTTAAAAAAATATTTTTTCCATAAACGTGGATTTTTTAAAAAAATATTTTTCCATAAACGTGGATTTTTTAAAAAAAATTTTTTCCATAAACGTGGATTTTTTAAAAAAATATTTTTTCCATAAACGTGGATTTAAAAAAAAAAATATTTTTTCCATAAACGTGGATTTAAAAAAAAAATATTTTTTCCATAAACGTGGATTTAAAAAAAATATTTTTTCCATAAACGTGGATTTTTTAAAAAATATTTTAAAAAATTCCACACATGTGGATTTTAAAAAAAAAATTTCCATACGTGGATTTTGTAAAAAACATTTTTTCCATACGTGGATTTTTTAAAAAAATATTTGTCCATAAATGAGGATTTTTTTAAAAAACCCATTTTCCATAAACGTGGATTTAAAAAAAAAACAATTTTCCTTAAACGTGTTTTTAAAAAATATTTTTTCCATAAATGTGTATTTTTTTAAAAATATATTTTCCATAAATGTGGTTTTTTATAAAAATATTTTTTCCATAAATGTGGTTTTTTTTATAAAAACATTTTTCCATAAACGTGGATTAAAAAAAAAACAATTTTCCATAAATGAGGTTTTAAATTTTTTTTTCATGTGGATTTTTTTTTAAAAAATATTTGGTTCATAAACGTGGATTTAAAAAAAATATTATTATTCCATAAACATGGATTTTTAAAAATTATTTTTTCCATAAATATAGATTTTTTATAAAATAAACGTGGATTTTTAATTAATATCTTATTCGTAAACGTCGATTTTTTAAAAAATATTCTTTCCATAAACGTGGATTTTTAAAAATATTTTTTCCATAAAAGTGAATTTTTTAAAATGGGTTTTCATAACCGTGGATTTTTTTTACAAATATCTTCTCCACAAACATGGATTTTTTAAAATATATATTTTTTTATAAGCGTGGATTTTTTAATAAATATTTTTCCGTAAACGTGGATTTTTTTAAAAACATTTTTTCCAATACTTGGATTTAAAAAAATAATTTCTCTACAAACTTGGATTTTTTTAAATATTTTTTCATTAACGTGGATTTTTTAAAATGTTTTTTTATAAATGTGATCTTTTAATAAAACATATTTTCATTAACATGGATTTTTAAAACAATATTTTTTCCATAAACGTGGATTTTAAAAAAATATTTTTTCCATAAACGTGGATTTTTTAAAAATATTTTTTCCGTAAACGTGGATTTTAAAAAAATATTTTTTCCGTAAACGTGGATTTTTTAAAAATATTTTTTCCGTAAGCGTGGATTTTAAAAAAATATTTTTTCCATAAACGTGGATTTTTTTAAAATATTTTTTCCGTAAACGTGGATTTTAAAAAAATATTTTTTCCATAAACGTGGATTTTTTAAAAATATTTTTCCATAAACGTGGATTTTTTTTAAAAATATTTTCTCCATAAACGTGGATTTTTTTAAAAATATTTTTTCCATAAACGTGGATTTTTTTAACAAATATTTTTTCCATAAACGTGGATTTTTTTAACAAATATTTTTTCCATAAACGTGGATTTTTTTTAAAAATAATTTTCCATAAAGCTTTTTTAAAAAATATTTCTTTAAGGACGTGAATTTTTTAAAACATATTTTTTGCATAAACGTGGATTTTTTAAAAAATATTTTTTCCATAAACGTGGATTTTTTTAAAAAATAATTTTCCATAAACGTGGATTTTTTTAAAAAATAATTTTCCATAAACGTGGATTTTTTTAAAAAATAATTTTCCATAAACGTGGATTTTTTTAAAAAATAATTTTCCATAAACGTGGATTTTTTAAAAAATAATTTTCCATAAACGTGGATTTTTTAAAAAATAATTTTCCATAAACGTGGATTTTTTAAAAAATAATTTTCCATAAACGTGGATTTTTTAAAAAATAATTTTCCATAAACGTGGATTTTTTAAAAAATAATTTTCCATAAACGTGGATTTTTTAAAAAATAATTTTCCATAAACGTGGATTTTTTAAAAAATAATTTTCCATAAACGTGGATTTTTTAAAAAATAATTTTCCATAAACGTGGATTTCTTAAAAAATAATTTTCCATAAACGTGGATTTTTTAAATAATAATTTTCCATAAACGGGGATTTTCTAAAAAAAATTATTTTCCATAAACGGGGATTTTTTAAAAAATAATTTTCCATAAACGTGGATTTTTTAAAAAATAATTTTCCATAAACGTGGATTTTTTAAAAAATAATTTTCCATAAACGTGGATTTTTTAAAAAATAATTTTCCATAAACGTGGATTTTTTAAAAAATAATTTTCCATAAACGTGGATTTTTTAAAAAATAATTTTCCATAAACGTGGATTTTTTAAAAAATAATTTTCCATAAACGTGGATTTTTTAAAAAATAATTTTCCATAAACGTGGATTTTTTAAAAAATAATTTTCCATAAACGTGGATTTTTTAAAAAATAATTTTCCATAAACGTGGATTTTTTAAAAAATAATTTTCCATAAACGTGGATTTTTTAAAAAATAATTTTCCATAAACGTGGATTTTTTAAAAAATAATTTTCCATAAACGTGGATTTTTTAAAAAATAATTTTCCATAAACGTGGATTTTTTAAAAAATAATTTTCCATAAACGTGGATTTTTTAAAAAATAATTTTCCATAAACGTGGATTTTTTAAAAAATAATTTTCCATAAACGTGGATTTTTTAAAAAATAATTTTCCATAAACGTGGATTTTTTAAAAAATAATTTTCCATAAACGTGGATTTTTTAAAAAATAATTTTCCATAAACGTGGATTTTTTAAAAAATAATTTTCCATAAACGTGGATTTTTTAAAAAATAATTTTCCATAAACGTGGATTTTTTAAAAAATAATTTTCCATAAACGTGGATTTTTTAAAAAATAATTTTCCATAAACGTGGATTTTTTAAAAAATAATTTTCCATAAACGTGGATTTTTTAAAAAATAATTTTCCATAAACGTGGATTTTTTAAAAAATAATTTTCCATAAACGTGGATTTTTAAAAAATAATTTTCCATAAACGTGGATTTTTTAAAAAATAATTTTCCATAAACGTGGATTTTTTAAAAAATAATTTTCCATAAACGTGGATTTTTTTAAATATTTTTTAAAAATATTTAAAATATTTTATTAAAATATTTAAAAAAAAATATTTTTTCCATAAACGTGGATTTTTTAAAAAATATTTTTTTTCCGTTAACGTTGATTTTTTAAAGAATTTTTAAAAAAAGTCCATAAATGTGGATTTTTTAAAAAAAAAAAAACATTTTTTCCATACGTGGATTTTGTAAAAAAAATATTTTTCCATAACTGTGGATTTTTTGAAAAAAAAAACATTTTTCCATAAACGCGGATTTAACAAAACAAAAAAAAGAATTTTCCTTAAACGTGGAATTTTTAAAAAATATTTTTTCCATAAATGTGTATTTTCTTAAAAATATTTTTTGAAGACCTAGATTTTTTCCTAAAAATAATTTTTGTAAACGTGGGTTTTTTAAAAATATTTTTAGGACGTGAATTTTTTAAAAAAATAATTTTTTGAATACGTGGATTTTTTTAAAAATAGTTTTTGAAGACGTGGTTTTTTAAATATTTTCTGAAGACGTGGATTTTTTTTTTTAATATTTTCTGAAGACGTGGATTTTTGCTATTAATATTCTTATTTATTTAAATAATTTTTCAAAGAAGTGCATTTTTTAAAATTTTTTTTCAAAAACTTGGATTTTTTTAGCAGTATTTTTAAGGGCGTAGATTAAATTAAATTAAATTTTTTTTCAAGGACGTGGATTTTTTTAAAAATATGTTTTCAAAGACTAGGATTTTTTTAAAAATATTTGTTTAAGGACGTGGATTTATTTTAAAAATAGATTTTCATGGACTTGGTTTTTTTTAAATATTTGTTTCAAGGACGTGGATTTTTTAAAAATATTTTTCAAGGACGTGGATTTTTTATATTTTTTAAGGATGTGGATTTTTAAGTGGCATTTTTAAAGGACGTGAGTCTTGTAATGTAATTTTTTCAAGGATATGGATTTTTTTAGCATTTTCTCAAGGATGTGGATTTATTTTAAAAATATTTAATCATGGACTTGGTAGATATTTCTAAAAATATTTGTAAAGTGCATTTATTTTTTAAATATTTTTTTATGGATGTTTTTTTTTTTAATATATTTTAGTGATTTTTTTTTAAATAACTTTTCAAAAACGTGGATTTTTTAAAATATATTTTAAGGACTTTGCAAATATTCTGTTCTGGTGGTTTTTGGGAAAGCCGTAAAGTGACCCAGCAAAAATTTGGATCCGTTAGTCATTGTGTAACCCATTACAAAGTAATGTATACAAAAATAACTACTTATATTACTCATTACTAAATAATGAGTACGGTGGCACAGCGCTTGTGTGTCCGACTACAAATCCGAGGGTTGTGTGTTCAACGCTCAACGGCGGCCGAGTACTTTAAAAAAAGACCAGTTGCTGTGCATATGTAAACACATGTACGTGCTTAAACAACTCTTAATGTTCGTACGCGTGGCCGAGTGTGTAGCGTGTTAGGCTACAAAGCGGAAGCTCGGGTGTTCAAATCCGTTCAAAAAATAAAATAAAAATATGAAGTGTGTTGAAATTGAAAACAAATATTCCACCTCAACTGTTCTAAAAATAGAAAATATAATTTTTTAAATTATAGCTTATTTTTCAACTTCCAGTGACCATGAAATAACTAGTTACTCTAGTGGTTATATGGTTATAGGTTTTCACTAGATAAATCATCATTTCAAAAACTGAAAAGCCAATTGATAGTTCCCTTCGCCGGGATGAAATCATGCTATTGGTAGCGATCTGTAAATTTTGCAAGGCTGCGTTTTGTAAACATTACTTGCTATAATGGAGAGTAATAATGAAGGTAAGCCAATGGGGGAATACTCCAGACATAAAGCAATCGTACGATTGCATCTTTAACAATAACAAAACAAACAGGACTTTTACGTTTTTTAAAAACTTTTTTCAAGACGTGGCTTTAAAAAAAAAAAATTAAAAAAAAAATATTTTAAATGTGTTAAAAATATTTTGTCAAAGACATGGACATTTAAAAATAATTTTATATTTTTAAAAAAATATTTTTGCAATTTTTTTATATATATATTTTTAAGGACGTGGACTTTTTAATAATATTTTTAAAATATTTTTTACATTTTTAAAAATATTTTTTCAATATCATAAAAATATTTTTTTCAGTTTTTAAAAAAATAGTTTTTTAATTTTTTAAAAAAATTTTCAACATTTTTAAAATTTTTTAAAAATGTAGATTTTTTAAAGATATTTTTTAAAAATTTGGATTTTTATACCCTTCACCATGGATTTTTAAAAATAAGTTTAATTTTTTTAAAAATATTTGTTCAAGCACATGGATTTTTATAAATAATTTTAAATTTTTTAAAAATATTTTTTAAATTTTTTAATATATTTTTTCAATGTCGTGTACTTTTTCATAATATTTTTTAAATTTTTTAAAAATATTTTCTTTAATATTTTAAAAATATTTTTGTCAGTTTTTAAAAAATAGTTTTTCAATTTTTTAAAAATATTTTCCAACATTTTTAAAAACGTGTTCAATATTTTTTTTAAAAATGAGGATTTTTTTCGTGATATTTTTTAAAAAATGTCATAAATAAATTACCCCCAGTTTATGTATTTCGAAACGAAAATGTGTGCGCATGAAACACACCCAAACTTTAGTTTTTGAAAAATATTTCTTTCCTTTTGCTTCAAAACAAAAAAGCAAATTTGAAAAACACAATCAAATTTGGTAGTTTTTCTTACGCATTCATTTTCTTATATACATACATATATTCTTGATCAGAATAAAATTCTAAGTCGATATAATCATGCCCGCCTGTCCGTCCTTCCGCCCGTCTGTTGAAATCAAGATACAGCTCGCAATTTTTGAGATAGAGCTTTGTAATTTAGTATAGAATTATTATTACTCCTAGGATGTTTGGTATTGAAAATGGACAATATCGGTCCACGGTTTCATATAGCTCCCATAGAACGATACCTTCCGATTTTCGGTATTTTTTTTTATCCTTATTATCACACCAAAATGGCTGAAATTTGCTAATTGGTCTACGTTGGGGGTATAAAACTTCCACCTGAAATTTGTTGGTATAGATCAACGCCTTGATATAGACCCCATAGAGCGGTACCTCCCAATTTTCGGTATTTTGAAGATTGCGACTTCAATATCCCACCGAAATGGCTCAAATTTGGTATTTAGTCTTCGTTGGGGGTATAAAACAGTTCAACTGAAATTTGCATGTATAAGTCCACGACTTCATATACCCCTCATAGGAGCGTACCTTCCGATTTTCGGTATTTTGAAGGTTGCGGCTTCAATATCCCACCCAAATGGCTCAATTTTAATATTTAGTCTTCGTTGGGGGTATTAAACGAATCGTCTTAAATTTGTCTGTATAGGCCCACTCCTTCATATAGCCCCCATAGGAGCGTACCTTCCGATTTTCGGTATTTTGAAGGTTTTAGCCTAATTATCAATCTGAAATGACTGAAATTTGGTATTAAGTGTTCATGGAGGGTATATAACTTTCCACCTGAAATTTGTTGGTATAGGACCATGTCTTCATTTAGACGCCATAGAGCGGTACCTCCTGATTTTCGGTATTTTGAAGGTTGCGGCTTCAATATCCCACGGAAATGGCTCAAATTTGATATTTAGTCTTTGTTGGGAGTATAAAACTTATCACCTTAAATTTGTCTGTATAGGCCCACACCTTCATATAGCCCCCATAGGAACGTACCTCCCGATTTTCGGTATTTTGAAGGTATTAATTAGCCTAATTATCAATCTGAAATGACTGAAATTTGGTATTAAGTGTTCATGGAGGGTATAAAACTTTCCACCTGAAATTTGTTGGTATAGGTCCATGCCTTCATTTAGACCCCCATAGAGCTGTACCTTCCGATTTTCGGTATTTTTAAGGTTGTGCCCTCAGTACCCTACCAGAATAGCTGACATTTGGTATTTAGTCTTCTTTGGGGGTATAAAATATTCCCAATGCGAATTATTAGTATAGTTACACGCCTTCATATAGCCCCCACTGAAACGTACCTCCCCATTTTCGGTATTTTTAAGGTTGTGCCATCAATTACCTACCAAAACGGCTGATATTTGGTATTTAGTCTTCGTTGGGGGTATACAACATTTCGATTGAAATTTGCAGGTATAGATCCACGTCTTCATATAGACCCCATAGAGCGGTACCTCCCGATTTTCGGTAGTTTGAAGGTTGTGGCTTCAATATCCCACTGAAATGGCTAAAATTTGCTATGTAGTCTTCGTTGGGGGTATAAAACTTTACACCTGAAATTTGTCGGTATGGACCCACGCCTTCATATAGACCCCATAGGAACGTACCTCCCGATGTTCGGTATTTTTAAAGTTGTGCCCTCAATATCAAACCAAAATAGCTGATATTTTTCATTTAGTCTTTGTTGGGGGTATAAAACATTCCCAATGAGAATTATTGGTATAGGTCCACGTCTTCATATAGCCCCATTGAAGCGTACCTTCCGATTTTCGGTATTTTTAAAGTTGTGCCCTCATTATCTAACCAAAATGGCTGAAATTTTTCATTTAGCCTTTGTTGCGGGTATTAAACTTTACACCTGAATTTTGTCGGTATAAGTCTACGCCTTCATATAGCCCCCATAGGAACGTACCTCCCTATTTTCGGTATTTTGAAGGTTGTGTCCCCAATACCCTACCAAAATGGCTGAAATTTGGTATTTAGTCTTCATTGGGGATATAAAACATTTTGACTGAAATTTGCAGGTATAGGTCCACGTCTTCATATAGACCCCATAGAGCGGTACCTCCCGATTTTCGGTTTTTAAAAGGTTGCGGCTTCAATATTCCACTAAAGACCTTTAGAAGGCATTCTTTCCCTAGAACAAACTTAACATGGTGTTTTTTCATAGAAAACAATTATATTATCTTCTTTCTATAGAAACTTTTGAAATTACTTCTTTCCTTACTATTTACCTTACTTTACATCTTTCCGTAAAAGACCTAATGATTGTCTTCCAATAGAAGATTTTAAAAGGTATTCTTTCCCTAGATGACCTTTTGTAGAAGACCTATAGAATTTCCATAGAAGACCTTTAGAATTTCTTCTTTACCCTAGAACACCTTTATGTGATCTTCTTTTCATAGCTGACCTTTAGAAGGTCTTCTTTTTCTAGAATATGTTAAGAAGATCTTCTCCCATAGAAAACTTCTCGGGAGTGTTTCTTTCTGTAGAAGACTTTTGAAATGGTTTCTTTCTCTAGTAGACCTTTAGCAGATCTTCTTTCCATAGAACACCTTTTTGTTTCTTGTCGAATTGTAAATGAAATTGGATACTTTCTTTGCCGCAGAAGCTACCAGTATCACGCCTTTCTTAAAATTTCCCAATTCTGGAAAAAATTAACACGATTTTAAATTCTCTAAAACGTTTTAATAAATCATTTTATGGTTTACATTTTTGTGTGTAAGTTCGTGTGAGATATGTGTGTGTGTTTGCTCATCTCCAGAACAGATAGTGGAGTGGTGCAGCAGCCTCACCATCACCAGCAGATAAGACAAATGATATCATTAGCACTGGCATTAACGTTGTTTGTTTGATTTTCATCGTCTATTTACATGGTTGTGATGCCTCATTCGCTTCTTCTTCTTCTTACCAAGGCGGCGTTGAATTGAGGTCTAAAGAGGAGAGGTTCTAAGCATGTGGATAACACTAAACCACATTGCCGCACACCATCTCGCTTCTTCGCCTCGGTCGGTCCGGCGTAACAAGTGCATGTTTGATTAAATAAAAGGCCAGTAGAAATTAACAACCAACAACAAAAAATTGTTATTGTTTGTTGTGTGATAAGCAATTGTTGTTGCTATTTTAGGCTAGAATAAATGAATGAAGAGGAAGATGGTTTATTTATTTATATTTGTTTAGTAGGTAGATGAGATATTGTGAAATGTTCAAGAAATTGTTTTTTCATTTCAATTCTTGGTTTGTAGTGAAATTAGAAATTTTGGAGTTTGGGTTTTTAGGGCATTCTAATGTTTGCTGCGTGTTGATTTTAGGGATAAATATTAAAAAAAAATGATTTAATGGTTTTCTAATTGACAAAAAATTATGGTGGCGGTTTAATGCCTATACAAATAGGTGGAATATTAAATAAATTTGAAGAAGGTTTGAAGAAAATATACGCGGCAAGTAAAGGGCTTAAGGTACTCTAAATTATTGTGTAAACTGTTTAGTAAAAGTACACAATTAGACATGTTTACACCGAAGAATGTAAAACGATATTCAACTTTAAATATTTTTTTAAATGCACAAATATATCATGGTGGTATTTAGACTTGTCAGTATAATAAATAAAAAATGTATCAGTCAGCTATGCCGACAGAGATATACCAGCAGCCTGTGACAGTAAAAAGAAAACCCACTATGGGCTGTTTTCCCAACACAAATGATTTACTCCTGACGTATATAAAATTTTTTAATTTATAATTAAAGAAAAAAACCCTTACCTATGGAAAAATCCTTACAATAGTCTTCTAGGAAAAGAAAGGCCTAAGATGGTAGGAAGACCTATTAAAAGTCTATGCAGAGAAAATCTTCTAAAGATTTCCTATGGAAAGAAGGCCTTCTAAAGCTCTTTTATGGTAGGAATACTTCCTATAGGTCTTCTATGGAAGTAAGATTTTCTAAAATTTTTCTATGGAAAGAAAACTTTCTGAGGTCGTTTGTGGAAAATGACCTTCTAAAGGACTTCTATGAATGGAATCTCTTCTAAGGGTATTACATCTTCTATGAAGGGAAGCCCTTTAAAAATACACTAAAAATACACAATGCAAAGAAGACCTTCTAAAAGTCTTCCGTGGAAAGAAGACCATCTAAAGGTCTTCTATGGAAACACGACTATTATAAGGTCTCCTCTGGAAAGAAAACCTTCGTAAAGTCATCTATGAAAAGAAGACCTTTTAAGGGCCCCTATGCAATGAAGACCCATCTAAAGTTCTTTTATGCACAGAATACCTTGGAAAGGTCTGCCAGGAAAGGTAGACCTTCCAAATGTCCTCTAATGAAAGAGGACTTTTAAAGGAGTTTCATAGAACAAGTAAAAAAGTATCAGTCGGCTTGCCGACAGAGATATACCCTCAGCCCATGTAAATTGAAACTTTCATCTACGGACAGATCGAATGTATTTAGGGTCTTTTCAGAATTTTGTGGCCCTTTTTGGACATTTGAACTTTGCGACTAAAATTCAAAAATGTTGCGGAGGAGGTATTTAAAGGAATGGATGAAAGTGGATCTTATTTCGGGAGTCATATCTTTTCGATAGATATCGTCGTCCCCTCTAGTCATTTCAGTGAGTCATCGTATAACTTTTGGAGCAGTATGCCAGGAAGCATGGACTTGTCCACTGATAATATAATATCGCTTTAAGCAGGACCACAACGAACAGCATCGGTATACATTTCCAAAGGATCTTCGAACAGACCCTAAACTGCACTTCGACACAAATGTTGAACTTTTGTGGGGGATGTACCCTAAGGAGAGAACCATTATGGGCCATTTTAGAAGTTAAACTAAATTTGGGTAAAATATTAGGAGATCCAAAGTGTGGACCAAATTTGTGGCGCCGTTCAAGAGATATCGTGCAGAGAATTTTAGTGAAATTGCTGAAATATGGGGGAGGTGGGGATAATACCTGAAGTTGTACAGCGGTATTGCCCATCTTCGAACTGAAACGTGGATTTTTTTAAAATATTTTTTTCCATAAACTTGGATATTTTAAAAATATTTTTTCCGTAAACGTGGATTTTTTTTTTAAATGTTTTTTCCATAAACGTGGATATTTTAAAATATTTTTTTCGTAAACGTGGATTTTTTTTTAAATATTTTTTACATAAACTTAGATACTTTAAACATATTTTCCCATATACGAGGATTTTTTTAATATACGTGGATTTTTTAAAAAATATATTTTCCCGTAAACGTGGATTTTTTAAAAAAAATTTTTTCCCGTAAACGTGGATTTTTTAAAAAATATTTTTTTCCCGTAAACGTGGATTTTTCAAAAAATATTTTTTCCCGTAAACGTGGATTTTTCAAAAAAAATTTTTTCCCGTAAACGTGGATTTTTTAAAAAATATATTTTCCCGTAAACGTGGATTTTTAAAAAAAAAAATTTTCCCGTAAACGTGGATTTTTTAAAAAATATTTTTTCCCGTAAACATGGATTTTTCAAAAAATATTTTTTCCCGTAAACGTGGATTTTTCAAAAAAAAAATTTTCCCGTAAACGTGGATTTTTTAAAAAATATTTTTTCCCGTAAACGTGGATTTTTTAAAAAATATTTTTCCCGTAAACGTGGATTTTTTAAAAAAATATTTTTTCTATTCAAATAATTAATTAAAAAAATATATTTTTTCATTAATGAGATTTTTTTAAAAAGTATTTTTTCATACACGGGGATTTTATAAAAAATATTTTTTCCACAAACGTTGATTTTTTTAAAAAATATTTTTTTCAAAAACTTGGATTTTTTAACAATATTTTTTCCATAAACCTGGATTTTAAAAATTATTTTTTTCAAAAACTTGGATTTTTTTAAAATATTTTTTCCATAAACGTGGATTTTTTAAAATTATTTTCTCAAGGAAGTGGATTTTATTAAAAATATTTTTTCAGGGACGTGTATTTTTTGAAAAATATTTTTTTACGGAATTGGATTTTTTAAACAATAATTTTTCATTAATCGTGGATTTTTTAAAAAATATTTTTTTTCATAAACGTGGATTTTTTTTAAAAAATATTTGTTAATATTGGTGGATTTTATAAAAAATATTTTTTCCACAAAAGTGTTTTTTTAAATATTTTCCCATAAACGTGGATTTTATAAAAATATTTTTTCCATAAACGTGGATTTTTTAAAAATATGTTTTCCATAAACGTGGATTTTTTAAAAATATTGTTTCCATAAACGTGGATTTTTTAAAAATATTTTTTCTATAAACGTGGATTTTTTAAAAATATTTTTTCCATAAACGTGGATTTTTTAAAAATATTTTTTCCATAAACGTGGGTTTTTTAAAAATATTTTTTCCATAAACGTGGGTTTTTTAAAAATATTTTTTTAAAGGACGTGGAAACTTTAAAAATATTTGTTCAAGGACATGGATTTTTTTATTTTCTTTTTCAAGGACCTTTGAATTTTTTGAAATTTTTTTCAAGGAAGTGGTTTTAAAAGAACAATTTCAAGGACTTGGGTTTTCTAAACCTACTTTTTCAAGGAAGTGAATTTTTTTTTAAATTTTTTCAAGGACTTGGGTGTTTTAAAAATATTTTGTCGAGGACGTGGATGTTTTAAAAATATTTTTTCCATAAACGTGGATTTTTTAAAAATATTTTTTCCATAAACGTGGATTTTTTAAAAATATTTTTTCCATAAACGTGGATTTTTTAAAAATATTTTTTCCATAAACGTGGATTTTTTAAAAATATTTTTTCCATAAACTTGGATTTTTTAAAAATATTTTTTCCATAAACGTGGATTTTTTAAAAATATTTTTTCCATAAACGTGGATTTTTTAAAAATATTTTTTCCATAAACGTGGATTTTTTAAAAATATTTTTTCCATAAACGTGGATTTTTTAAAAATATTTTTTCCATAAACGTGGATTTTTTAAAAATATTTTTTCCATAAACGTGGATTTTTTAAAAATATTTTTTCCATAAACGTGGATTTTTTAAAAATATTTTTTCCATAAACGTGGATTTTTTAAAAATATTTTTTCCATAAACGTGGATTTTTTAAAAATATTTTTTCCATAAACGTGGATTTTTTAAAAATATTTTTTCCATAAACGTGGATTTTTTAAAAATATTTTTTCCGTAAACGTGGATTTTTTAAAAATATTTTTTCCATAAACGTGGATTTTTTAAAAATATTTTTTCCATAAACGTGGATTTTTTAAAAATATTTTTTCCATAAACGTGGATTTTTTAAAAATATTTTTTCCATAAACGTGGATTTTTTAAAAATATTTTTTCCATAAACGTGGATTTTTTAAAAATATTTTTTCCATAAACGTGGATTTTTTAAAAATATTTTTTCCATAAACGTGGATTTTTTAAAAATATTTTTTCCGTGGATTTTTTAAAAATATGGATTTTTTAAAAATATTTTTTCCATAAACGTGGATTTTTTAAAAATATTTTTTCCATAAACGTGGATTTTTTAAAAAATTTTTTTTCCATAAACGTGGATTTTTTAAAAATATTTTTTCCATAAACGTGGATTTTTTAAAAATATTTTTTCCATAAACGTGGATTTTTTAAAAATATTTTTTCCATAAACGTGGATTTTTTAAAAATATTTTTTCCATAAACGTGGATTTTTTAAAAATATTTTTTCCATAAACGTGGATTTTTTAAAAATATTTTTTCCATAAACGTGGATTTTTTAAAAATATTTTTTCCATAAACGTGGATTTTTTAAAAAAATATTTTTTCCCGTAAACGTGGATTTTTTAAAAAATTATTTTTTCTATTCAAATAATTAATTAAAAAAATATATTTTTTCATTAATGAGAATTTTTTAAAAAATATTTTTTCATACACGGGGATTTTATAAAAAATATTTTTTCCACAAACGTTGATTTGTTCAAAAAAATATTTTTTTCAAAAACTTGGATTTTTTAAAAATATTTTTTCCATAAACGTGGATTTTTTAAAAATATTTTTTCCATAAACGTGGATTTTTTAAAAATATTTTTTCCATAAACGTGGATTTTTTAAAAATATTTTTTCCATAAACGTGGATTTTTTAAAAATATTTTTTCCATAAACGTGGATTTTTTAAAAATATTTTTTCCATAAACGTGGATTTTTTAAAAATATTTTTTCCATAAACGTGGATTTTTTAAAAATATTTTTTCCATAAACGTGGATTTTTTAAAAATATTTTTTCCATAAACGTGGATTTTTTAAAAATATTTTTTCCATAAACGTGGATTTTTTAAAAATATTTTTTCCATAAACGTGGATTTTTTAAAAATATTTTTTCCATAAACGTGGATTTTTTAAAAATATTTTTTCCATAAACGTGGATTTTTTAAAAATATTTTTTCCATAAACGTGGATTTTTTAAAAATATTTTTTCCATAAACGTGGATTTTTTAAAAATATTTTTTCCATAAACGTGGATTTTTTAAAAATATTTTTTCCATAAACGTGGATTTTTTAAAAATATTTTTTTCCATAAACGTGGATTTTTTAAAAATATTTTTTCCATAAACGTGGATTTTTTAAAAATATTTTTTCCATAAACGTGGATTTTTTTAAAAATATTTTTTCCATAAACGTGGATTTTTTAAAAATATTTTTTACATAAACGTGGATTTTTTAAAAATATTTTTTCCATAAACGTGAATTTTTTAAAAATATTTTTTCCATAAACGTGGATTTTTTAAAAATATTTTTTCCATAAACGTGGATTTTTTAAAAATATTTTTTCCATAAACGTGGTTTTTTTTTTAAATATTTTTTCCATAAACGTGGATTTTTTAAAAATATTTTTCCCATAAACGTGGATTTTTTAAAAATATTTTTTCCATAAACGTGGATTTTTTAAAAATAATTTTTTAAAGGACTTGGGATAATTTAAATATAATTTTTTAAAGGACTTGGGACGTGGATTTTTTATTTTTTTTTTTCAAGGACCTTAATTTTTTGAAATTGTTTTCAAGGGACTGGTTATAAAAAACAACTATTTCAAAGACTTGGGTTTTCTAAACCTACCTTTTCAAGGAAGTGAATTTTTTAACATTGTTTTCAAGGACGTGGGTTTTTTAAAAATATTTTTTCCATAAACGTGGATTTTTTAAAAATATTTTTTCCATAAACGTAGATTTTTTAAAAATATTTTTTCCATAAACGTGGATTTTTTAAAAATATTTATTACATAAACGTGGTTTTTTTTAAATATTTTTTCCATAAACGTGGATTTTTTAAAAATATTTTTTCCATAAACGTGGATTTTTTAAAAATATTTATTACATAAACGTGGTTTTTTTTAAATATTTTTTCCATAAACGTGGATTTTTTAAAAATATTTTTTCCATAAACGTGGATTTTTTTAAAATAATTTTTTAAAGGACTTGGGATAATTTAAATATAATTTTTTAAAGGACTTGGGACGTGGATTTTTTATTTTTTTTTTTCAAGGACCTTTGTTTTTGGAAATTGTTTTCAAGGGACTGGTTATAAAAAAACAACTATTTCAAGGACTTGGGTTTTCTAAACCTACCTTTTCAAGGAAGTGAATTTTTTAACATTGTTTTCAAGGACGTGGGTTTTTTAAAAATATTTTGTCAAGGACGTGAATTTTTTAAAAATATTTTTTCCATAAACGTGGATTTTTTAAAAATATTTTTTCCATAAACGTGGATTTTTTTAAAATATTTTTTCCATAAACGTGGATTTTTTAAAAATATTTTTTCCATAAACGTGGATTTTTTAAAAATATTTTTTCCATAAACGTGGATTTTTTAAAAGTATTTTTTCCATAAACGTGGATTTTTTAAAAATATTTTTTCCATAAACGTGGATTTTTTAAAAATATTTTTTCCATAAACGTGGATTTTTTAAAAATATTTTTTCCATAAACGTGGATTTTTTAAAAATATTTTTTCCATAAACGTGGATTTTTTAAAAATATTTTTTCCATAAACGTGGATTTTTTAAAAATATTTTTTCCATAAACGTGGATTTTTTAAAAATATTTTTTCCATAAACGTGGATTTTGTAAAAATATTTTTTCCATAAACGTGGATTTTTTAAAAATATTTTTTCCATAAACGTGGATTTTTTAAAAATATTTTTTCCATAAACGTGGATTTTGTAAAAATATTTTTTCCATAAACGTGGATTTTTTAAAAATATTTTTTCCATAAACGTGGATTTTTTAAAAATATTTTTTCCATAAACGTGGATTTTTTAAAAATATTTTTTCCATAAACGTGGATTTTTTAAAAATATTTTTTCCATAACCGTGGATTTTTTAAAAATATTTTTTCCATAAACATGGATTTTTTAAAAATATTTTTTCCATAAACGTGGATTTTTTAAAAATATTTTTTCCATAAACGTGGATTTTTTAAAAATATTTTTTCCATAAACGTGGATTTTTTAAAAATATTTTTTCCATAAACGTGGATTTTTTAAATATATTTTTTCATATGCGTTGATTTTTTAAAAATATTTTTTTAAGGCGTTGATTTTTTAAAAATATTTTTTTAAGGCGTTGATTTTTTAAAAATATTTTTTAAAGGACATGGATTTAAAGGACGTGGGTGTTTTAAAAATATTTTGTCAAGGACGTGGATTTTTTAAAAATATTCTTTCAATAAACGTGGATTTTTTATAAATATTTTTTCATAAACGTAGATTTTTAAAAAATATTTTTTTTCCATAAATGTGGATTTTTTAAAATACTTTTTTCCATAAACTTGGATTTTTTAAAATATATTTTTTCATACGCGTGGATTTTTTAATTAATATTTTTCCGTTAATGTGTGTTTTTTTAAAAATGTACATGGATTTTTTAAAAACATATATTTTTTTCATTAACATGGATTTTTTTTAATTTTTTCCATAACGTGGATTTTTTAAAAACATTTTTCAAGGTCGTGGATTTTTTAAAAATATTTGTTCCATAAATATGGATTTTTAAAAATATTTTTCCATAAAAGCGTCGATTTTTCAATTAATGTTTTTACGCAAAAGTGGATTTAAAAAAAAAAATACTTTTTCTATAAACGTGGATTTTTTAGAAAAATATTTTTTCAATAAACGTGGATTTTTTAAAAAACAAATATTTTTTCACTAAACTTGGATTTTTTAAAAAACAAATATTTTTTCCGTAAAAGTGGATTTAAAAAAAAATATTTAAAAAAAAATTCCATAAATGTGGATTTTTTAAAAATCATTTCTTTTTTTCATACGTGGATTTTGTAAAAAAAAAATATTTTTCCATAAATAAGGATTTTTTAAAAAAACATTTTTCCATTAACGTGGATTAAAAAAAAAACAATTTTCCTTAAACGTGGATTTTTTAAAAAATATTTGTCCATAAATGGGCATTTTTTTAAAAATATTTTTTTGAAGATCTAGATTTTTTTCTAAAAATATTTTTTGAAGACTTGGATTCTTTTTAAAAATATTTTTGAAGACTTGGATTTTTCAAAAAATATTTTTATTTATTTAAAATTTTTTTTAATGTGAATTTTTTAAAAATATTTTTCAAGAACTTGTATTTTTTAAAAATGTTTTTAAGGGCGTGGATTGTTTTAAATAGTTTTTCAAGGACGCGGATTTTTTTAAAAATTTATTTTCAATGACTGGGATTTAAAAAAAAAATTTAAGGACATGGATTTATTTTAAAAAAATTTTTTCATGGACTTCGTATTTTTAAAAATTTGTTTGAAGGACGTGGATTTTTTTTAAATATTTTTTCAAGGGCGTGGATTTTTTATATATTTTAAGGACGTGGATTTTTAAAATGCATTTTTTAAGGACGTGAATCTTGTAATGCCATTTTTTCAAGGATGTGGATTATTTTAACATTTTCAAAACACAAGTTTTCCGAACATTTTTGAACTTTTGTGAGCGAGATGACTGAAGAAGTGGGCCGATATGGCTTTTCTTCAAACCTAAACTAAGTTTGCACAAAATATTACTAATGCCAAATTTTGGACCGAATTGACAGATCCGTTCGAGAGTTATCTTGCGCACCAAAAGTTATACACGGTGTCATAGGGGATTTTTGCACCTTTCAGGCTATTTTGTCAGGAAGTATGGGCTTGCCCCTGATGAAACTTGTACCGTCGTATGGGGTGCAGTGAATACAAGTTGTTACAACAAAAATCAAAGCGCATCGTGAGCTGGTCCTAAACTGAACTTTTCCAACAACAACTCACGGTGTCATAGGGAATTTTTGTACCTTTCAGACTGTTTTGTCAGGAAGTATGGGCTTGCCCCTGATGAAACTTGTACCGTCGTATGGGGTGCAGTGAATACAAGTTGTTACAACAAAAATCAAAGCGATCTGTGAGCTGGTCCAAAACTGAACTTTTTCAACAACTATTCACGGTGTCATAGGGGACTTTTGCACCTTTAAGGCTATTTTGTCAGGAAGTATGGGCTTGCCCCTGATGAAACTTGTACCGTCGTATAGGGTGCAGTGAATACAAGTTGTTACAAGAAAAATCAAAGCGATTCGTGAGCTGGTCCTAAACTGAATTTTTCCGAAATTTTGTGTGGGAGGTACCCGAAGGTTTGGACAGATTGAGTCCATATTCGAACTTAAACTAAGTTTAGACAAAATATTACGGTACCCAAAATTTGGTTCGAATCGATTGATCCGTTCGAGAGTTATCGTGTGCACCAGCCAGACAGACAGACGGACGGACGGACATTGCTAAATCGACTCCAAATTGTCGGAAATAAATTTCGTCCAAACATACTTGGGTTCTAAAACCATTATTTCGATGAGGCACATTTTGCCCGTTTGAAAGTGTATATACCCTCGTTAGCATAAATGCTGAGGGTATAACAATGCACGTTTTATTCGACCGATGGGCCTTGGCTAAAAATTCTTTAAAAGTCCACGTTTTGTTCGACAGATGTGCCTAGGCAACATTTTTTTTACAAATCCACGTTTTGTTAGACAGTTGGGCCTTGGCAAAAAATAAAAAAATACGAAATTAATGTAAAACTAATTTTTAAAAAATCCAATATTAATGAAAAAATATTCTTGAAAAAAATATATTATTTAAAAATAAACCACGACTAAAAAAATATTTAAAAAAAAAAATTAAAATTTGTTACAAATTATTTAAAAAACACAGTTAAAAAAATTAAAAAAAACACGACTAAAAGCATTTTTTTTTAAAAAATTTGAAAATGTATTAAAAATTATTTAAAAAAGACAGTTAAAAAAAATTAAAAAAATTCAGGTTGACAAATATTTTTTAAAACATCTAAAATTAATGAAAAATTTTGAAAATCCAAAACTAATGAAAAACTATTTTTGAAAAATCCAAAATTAATTAAAAATTTTATTTTTTAAAATTCAAAATGAATGCAAAATGTTTTTAAAAAACCCAAAATAAATAAAAAAATATTTTTTTTAAAAAATACACGATTAATGAAAAATATTTGTTAAAAAATCAACGATTAATGAATAAATATTTTTTAAAAAATCCACAATTAATGAAAAAATAATTTTATTAAAAAATCCACGATTAATGAAAAAATCCACGTCGATGGAAAAATGTTCTTTAAAAAAATCAATGATTAATAAAAAAATATTTTTTTAAAAAATCCATGATTAATGAAAAAATATTTTTTAAAAAACCCACGACTAATGACAAAAAATATTTCTTAAAAAAATCTATGACTAAGGACCAAAAATATTTTTTAAAAAAATCCACGACTACAGAAGTAAATTTGTTAAAAAAATCCACGACTAAAGAAGTAAATTTTTTAAAAAAATCCACGACTAAAGAAGTAATTTTTTTAAAAAAATCCACGACTAAAGAAGTAAATTTTTTAAAAAAATCCACGACTAAAGAAGTAATTTTTTTAAAAAAATCCACGACTAAAGAAGTAAATTTTTTAAAAAAATCCACGACTAAAGAAGTAAATTTTTTAAAAAAATCCAAGACTAAAGAAGTAAATTTTTTAAAAAAATCCACGATTAATGAAAAAATATTTTAAAAAAATCCGCGATTAATGAAAAAATATTTTTTAAAAAAGCCACGATTAATGAAAAAATATTTTTTAAAAAAATCCACGATTAATGAAAAATTTTTTTTAAAAGATCCACGATTAATGAAAAAATATTTTTTAAAAGATCCATGATTAATGAAAAATATATTTTAAAAAATCCACGATTAATGAAAGATATTTTTAAAAAATCAACGATTAATGAAAAATATTTTTTAAAAAATCCATAATTAATAAAAATTATATTTTAAAAAAAAAATCAACGATTAATGAAAAAATATTTTTTAAAAACTCCACGTCGATGGAAAAATATTCTTTAATCTGCGTTTAATGAAAAAACAGTTTTTAAAAATTCGGCGATTCTTTAATTTTTTTTTTTAAATCCAAACATATATTATTTAAAAAATCCACGATTAATAAAAAATATTTTTTTTTAAACCAATACTAATGAAAAATATTTTTAAAAAATCCACTATTATTGCAAAAATATTTTTTAAACAAAACAAACGTTTCAGAAAAAATATTTTTTAAAAAATCAATCCAAGTTTATTGATAAATTATTTTCTGAAAATAACAAAATGATTGACAAATATTTTTTATAAATCAAAATGAATAAAAAAAATATTTTTTTTAAAAAGTCCCAAATTCATGAAAAAATATTTGTAGACAAATCCAAAATTAATAAAAAATATTTTTTAAAACTTCCAAAAGTAATAAATAAAGAAGTGTTTTTTTTTTCAAAATCCACCATTAATGAAAAAATATTTTTTAAAAAATAGTCTGGCTTAATCCCATTGTTGTGGATAGCCAGACTATTTTGAAAAAAAAAATAAACAAACTTGTATTAGCTATCCCAATAAAAACGACGACACTGTTCGATTTTTTAAAAAATATAAAACTATTAACGAAATATTTTTAAAAGAATAAAAAATTACAGAAAATACTGATATATACAATTTCTGAAATATCGTTTAAAGAATTCAAAATTAATGAAACATATTTTTTTAAATATCCAAAATTAATAAAAACATAGTTTTTTTAAAAATACAAAACTAATGGAAAGCTATTTTTTTAAAACAGTCCAAAATTGATGAAAAAATATTAAAACAATTAATCCAAAATTACTAACGAAATATTTTTAAACAAATCCAAAATGTTAATTTTTAAAATCCAAAATTAATGAAAAAATATGTTTGTTATATCCAAAATTAATGAAAAATATTAATTAAAAAATTCACTTTGTTGGAAAAAAATGTTCTTTAAAAAATCCACGTCGATGGAGAAATATTCTTTAATCCACGTTTAATAGAAAAATATTTTTTATCCATCCATCTAATGAAAAAACATTTTTTTAAAAATCAACGATTAATGAATTTTTTTTACGAAATTTAAACATATCGTTTTTAAAAAAATCCACGATTAATGAAAAATATTTTTAAAAAAAATCCACGATTATTGAAAAAATTTTTTTTTTTATATTTTTATGAAAAAGTATTTTTAAAAAATTCTCGTATAATGATAAAATATTTTTTTAAAAAATCAATCTTTGATTAGAACGATTTTTTTTCGTTAAACATTGATTTTTTAAAAAATATTTTATCATTATACGAGAATTTTTTAAGCGGTTAACAAAAATGTTTTTTTTTTTTTAATTCACGATTAATGAAAAATTATTTATAAAAAGTTATGGATCTAATGAACAAATACTCTTAAAATTACCCAAAGAGACTTATTCACTTTTACCTTACTAAGGATAAGTATTTATAGAACCATTTCCTTTAATTTTGATGTGTTATGACAAAAAAATTTCGTAATATTCTTTAAAAATCGAGGTTTGGTTAGACAGATAAGACTTGGCATAAAGTTCTTTAAAAATCCAGGTTTTGCTAGACAGATGGGCATTGGCAAAAAATGCACGTTTTGTTCGACAGATGGGCCTTGACAAAAAATTCTTTAAAAACTCACGTTTTGTTAGAAATTCTTTAAAAATCCACGTTTTGTACGACAGATGGGCCTTGACAAAAAATTCTTTAAAAATCCACGTTTTGTACGACAGATGGGCCTTGACAAAAAATTCTTTAAAAATCCACGTTGTGTTCGACAGATGGGTAAAAAATTCTTTAAAAATCCAGGTTTTGTTTGACAGATGGGCCTTGGCAAAAAATTCTTCAAAAACCCACCTCTTTCTCGAAAGATGGGCCTTGGCGAAAATTCTTTAAAAATCCACCTTTCGTTCGACAGATGGGCCTTTGCAAAAAATTCTTTAAAAATCCACCTTTCGTTCGACAGATGGGCCTTGGCAAAAAATTCTTTAAAAATCCACGTTTTGTTGGACAGATGGGCCTTGGCAAAAAATTCTTTAAAAATCCACGTTTACTTCGACAGATGGGCCTTGGAAAAAATTCTTTAAAAATCCACTTCTTGTTGGACAGATGGGCCTTGGCAAAATATTCTTTAAAAATCTTCGTTTTGTACGACAGATGGGCCTTGGCAAAAAATCCACGTTTTGTTCGACAGATGGGCCTTGGCAAAAAATTCTTTAAAAATCCATGTTTACTTCGACAGATGGGCCTTGGAAAAAATTCTTTAAAAATCCACTTCTTGTTGGACAGATGGGCCTTGGCAAAATATTCTTTAAAAATCTTCGTTTTGTACGACAGATGGGCCTTGGAAAAAAAATCCACGTTTTGTTCGACAGATGGGCCTTGGCAAAAAATTCTTTAAAAATCCACGTTTTGTTCGACAGATGGGCCTTGGCGAAAAATTCTTTAAAAATCCACGTTTTGTTGGAAAGATGGGCCTTGGCAAAAAATTCTTTAAAAATCCACGTTTTGTTCGACAGATGGGCCTTGGCGAAAAATTCTTTAAAAATCCACGTTTTGTTGGAAAGATGGGCCTTGGCAAAAAATTCTTTAAAAATCCACGTTTTGTTGGTCCAAATGCGGTGGAAAAAATATTCTGAAAAAGTCCACGTTTTATTCTTAAAAATCTAGTTTTCTGCGTCTTCGGAGATTACTCCACCTCAAAAACCTGTTCCAAAGCACAATAAACCCTGTAAGTATACATTCCCAATTTTAAGGGTGACTGATTTGAAACTTGATCTCAATAAGATTTTCTCACATTTTCTCCATCAAGCTGTGAGCAAATATGGCTTTATTTTTTATTAAGACAAACAAAGGAAATGATTCTCTCTCCCTTAACCCTTATCAATCGACAAATGTCTTCACCTTGTCTATCAATGATAGATAATATTATTAAAATAAATATTGATATAACCAACCAACCAACCAACCACCCCCCTCCGAGTGACAGGTGAAATGTTGGGAAATAAATCAAATTGACTTTTAAATTCGATTGACACGCTATTACATGACAAAACAAACACTTTTAAGGGTTTCAAATCTTTTTTTTGCCTCTCCTTTTGTTGGTAATGAGCCAAGGATGATGAAATATTATCTTAATGAAATATGTGTCCCTCCACAGACGACAGGAGGCAGCACTTTGAAACCATGAAATATTGAAATTGTTTGAAGATATTACATAAAAAGGGAACAGAAAAAAAAAACAAAAAAAAATAAAACCTAAATAAATCTTTTTTATCTTCGTAGAGACTTTTTTACCTTCAAGGATTTATTTGTGTTTTCCTGTGTTGTTGTTGGTATATTTGAAATGTCATGCTGCGGCATACACACTCACCTTATACTCAGTTGTTGTTGCTTTAACACAAACGCAGACCTTTCCTTAATTTTCTTCTTCCTTGACCTTAATTGATCTCAAGTGGTTTCACAAAGATTTTTGTCTTTGTTCCTTTAAATTTTTTTTAAAATTCCACAACAACATAAAAGGATTCACCTCCTGATAAGATATCCAGCTTAGACTAGTTGTCTTGTGTATTTCACATGTTGTTGTAAAATTGAATTATTGTTGTAATTTATTGTTAAGTGTAGAACTTTCGCTCTTAACGTTTTTCATGCGCCTAAATTTACTTGTAGATCTTTATCGCCAAAGGTTACAAGTTTCAAGAAGAAGGTCAGAGGTCAGAAAAGTGTTAATTTCAGTTTGAAGAACATTTCAATGGGAAAACCTAGACAGGTAACCGAATTTCCACTAAATAATGTTCGTTAAGAATACTGCCTAAAATATGGAGTTTGGGGCGTTATTAAGCCGAAAAGTAGGGATTACAAATATTTTTAAGGCCCATCTATCCAACAACACGTGGATTTTTAAATAATTTTTTTCAAGGCCCATCTATCCAACAACACGTGGATTTTTAAATAATTTTTTCCAGGTCCATCTATCCAACAACACGTGGATTTTTAAATAATTTTTTTCAAGGCCCATCTATCCAACAACACGTGGATTTTTAAATAATTTTTTTCAAGGCCCATCTATCCAACAACACGTGGATTTTTAAATAATTTTTTTCAAGGCCCATCTATCCAACAACACGTGGATTTTTAAATAATTTTTTTCAAGGCCCATCTATCCAACAACACGTGGATTTTTAAATAATTTTTTTCAAGGCCCATCTATCCAACAATACGTGGATTTTTAAATAATTTTTTTCAAGGCCCATCTATCCAACAACACGTGGATTTTTAAATAATTTTTTTCAAGGCCCATCTATCCAACGACACGTGGATTTTTAAATAATTTTTTTCAAGGCCCATCTATCCAACGACACGTGGATTTTTAAATAATTTTTTTCAAGGCCCATCTATCCAACGACACGTGGATTTTTAAATAATTTTTTTCAAGGCCCATCTATACAACAACACGTGGATTTTTAAATAATTTTTTTCAAGGCCCATCTATCCAACGACACGTGGATTTTTAAATAATTTTTTTCAAGGTCCATCTATCCAACAACACGTGGATTTTTAAATAATTTTTTTCAAGGCCCATCTATCCAACGACACGTGGATTTTTAAATAATTTTTTTCAAGGCCCATCTATCCAACGACACGTGGATTTTTAAAAAATTTTTTTCAAGTCCATCTATCCAACAACACGTGGATTTTTAAATAATTTTTTCCAGGCCCATCTATCCAACAACACGTGGATTTTTAAATAATTTTTTTCAAGGCCCATCTATCCAACGACACGTGGATTTTTAAATAATTTTTTTCAAGGCCCATCTATCCAACGACACGTGGATTTTTAAATAATTTTTTTCAAGGCCCATCTATCCAACAACACGTGGATTTTTAAATAATTTTTTTCAAGGCCCATCTATCCAACGACACGTGGATTTTTAAATAATTTTTTTCAAGGCCCATCTATCCAACAACACGTGGATTTTTAAATAATTTTTTTCAAGGCCCATCTATCCAACGACACGTGGATTTTTAAATAATTTTTTTCAAGGTCCATCTATGCAACAACACTTGGATTTTTAAATAATTTTTTTTAAAGGCCCATCTATCCAACAACACTTGGATTTTTAAATAATTTTTTTCAAGGTCCACCTATCCAACAACACGTGGATTTTTAAATAATTTTTTTCAAGGTCCATCTATCCAACAACACGTGGATTTTTAAATAATTTTTTTCAAGGCCCATCTATCCAACAACACGTGGATTTTTAAATAATTTTTTTCAAGGCCCATCTATCCAACAACACGTGGATTTTTAAATAATTTTTTTCAAGGCCCATCTATCCAACAACACGTGGATTTTTAAATAATTTTTTTCAAGGCCCATCTATCCAACAACACGTGGATTTTTAAATAATTTTTTTCAAGGTCCATCTATCCAACAACACGTGGATTTTTAAATAATTTTTTCAAGGCCCATCTATCCAACAACACGTGGATTTTTAAATAATTTTTTTTTCAAGGCCCATCTATCCAACAACACGTGGATTTTTAAATAATTTTTTTTCAAGGCCCATCTATCCAACAACACATGGATTTTTAAATAGTTTTGTTGCAAGGCCCATCTATCCAACAACACGTGGATTTTTAAATAATTTTTTTCAAGGCCCATCTATCCAACAACACATGGATTTTTAAATAGTTTTGTTGCAAGGCCCATCTATCCAACAACACGTGGATTTCTAAATAATTTTTTTTCAAGGCCCATCTATCCAACAACACGTGGATTTTTAAATAATTTTTTTCAAGGTCCATCTATCCAACAACACGTGGATTTTTAAATAATTTTTTCAAGGCCCATCTATCCAACAACACGTGGATTTTTAAATAATTTTTTTTCAAGGCCCATCTATCCAACAACACGTTGATTTCTAAATAATTTTTTTTTCAAGGCCCATCTATCCAACAACACATGGATTTTTAAATAGTTTTTTTCAAGGTCCATCTATGCAACAACACTTGGATTTTTAAATAATTTTTTTTAAAGGCCCATCTATCCAACAACACTTGGATTTTTAAATAATTTTTTTCAAGGTCCACCTATCCAACAACACGTGGATTTTTAAATAATTTTTTTCAAGGTCCATCTATCCAACAACACGTGGATTTTTAAATAATTTTTTTCAAGGCCCATCTATCCAACAACACGTGGATTTTTAAATAATTTTTTTCAAGGCCCATCTATCCAACAACACGTGGATTTTTAAATAATTTTTTTCAAGGCCCATCTATCCAACAACACGTGGATTTTTAAATAATTTTTTTCAAGGCCCATCTATCCAACAACACGTGGATTTTTAAATAATTTTTTTTCAAGGCCCATCTATCCAACAACACGTTGATTTCTAAATAATTTTTTTCAAGGCCCATCTATCCAACGACACGTGGATTTTTAAATAATTTTTTTCAAGGTCCATCTATGCAACAACACTTGGATTTTTAAATAATTTTTTTTAAAGGCCCATCTATCCAACAACACTTGGATTTTTAAATAATTTTTTTCAAGGTCCACCTATCCAACAACACGTGGATTTTTAAATAATTTTTTTCAAGGTCCATCTATCCAACAACACGTGGATTTTTAAATAATTTTTTTCAAGGCCCATCTATCCAACAACACGTGGATTTTTAAATAATTTTTTTCAAGGCCCATCTATCCAACAACACGTGGATTTTTAAATAATTTTTTTCAAGGCCCATCTATCCAACAACACGTGGATTTTTAAATAATTTTTTTCAAGGCCCATCTATCCAACAACACGTGGATTTTTAAATAATTTTTTTTCAAGGCCCATCTATCCAACAACACGTTGATTTCTAAATAATTTTTTTCAAGGCCCATCTATCCAACGACACGTGGATTTTTAAATAATTTTTTTCAAGGTCCATCTATGCAACAACACTTGGATTTTTAAATAATTTTTTTTAAAGGCCCATCTATCCAACAACACTTGGATTTTTAAATAATTTTTTTCAAGGTCCACCTATCCAACAACACGTGGATTTTTAAATAATTTTTTTCAAGGTCCATCTATCCAACAACACGTGGATTTTTAAATAATTTTTTTCAAGGCCCATCTATCCAACAACACGTGGATTTTTAAATAATTTTTTTCAAGGCCCATTTATCCAACAACACGTGGATTTTTAAATAATTTTTTTCAAGGCCCATCTATCCAACAACACGTGGATTTTTAAATAATTTTTTTCAAGGCCCATCTATCCAACAACACGTGGATTTTTAAATAATTTTTTTCAAGGCCCATCTATCCAACAACACGTGGATTTTTAAATAATTTTTTTCAAGGCCCATCTATCCAACAACACGTGGATTTTTAAATAATTTTTTTCAAGGCCCATCTATCCAACAACACATGGATTTTTAAATAGTTTTGTTGCAAGGCCCATCTATCCAACAACACGTGGATTTCTAAATAATTTTTTTTCAAGGCCCATCTATCCAACAACACATGGATTTTTAAATAATTTTTTTCAAGGACCATCTATCCAACACGTGGATTTTTAAATATTTTTTTTCAAGGCCCATCTATCCAACAACACGTGGATTTTTAAATATTTTTTTTCAAGGCCCTTCTATCCAACAACACGTGGATTTTTATATAATTTTTTTCAAGGCCCATCTATCCAACAACACGTGGATTTTTAAATAATTTTTTTCAAGGCCCATCTATCCAACAACACGTGGATTTTTAAATAATTTTTTTCAAGGCCCATCTATCCAACAACACGTGGATTTTTAAATAATTTTTTTCAAGGCCCATCTATCCAACACCACGTGGATTTTTAAATAATTTTTTTCAAGGCCCATCTATCCAACAACACGTGGATTTTTAAATAATTTTTTTCAAGGCCCATCTATCCAACAGCACGTGGATTTTTAATTATTGTTTTTCAAGGCCCATCTATCCAACAACACGTGGATTTTTAAATAATTTTTTCCAGGCCCATCTATCCAACAACACGTGGATTTTTAAATAATTTTTTTCAAGGCCCATCTATCCAACAACACGTGGATTTTTAAATAATTTTTTTCAAGGCCCATCTATCCAACAACACGTGGATTTTTAAATAATTTTTTTCAAGGCCCATCTATCCAACACCACGTGGATTTTTAAATAATTTTTTTCAAGGCCCATCTATCCAACAACACGTGGATTTTTAAATAATTTTTTTTCAAGGCCCATCTATCCAACAACACGTTGATTTCTAAATAATTTTTTTCAAGGCCCATCTATCCAACGACACGTGGATTTTTAAATAATTTTTTTCAAGGTCCATCTATGCAACAACACTTGGATTTTTAAATAATTTTTTTTAAAGGCCCATCTATCCAACAACACTTGGATTTTTAAATAATTTTTTTCAAGGTCCACCTATCCAACAACACGTGGATTTTTAAATAATTTTTTTCAAGGTCCATCTATCCAACAACACGTGGATTTTTAAATAATTTTTTTCAAGGCCCATCTATCCAACAACACGTGGATTTTTAAATAATTTTTTTCAAGGCCCATCTATCCAACAACACGTGGATTTTTAAATAATTTTTTTCAAGGCCCATCTATCCAACAACACGTGGATTTTTAAATAATTTTTTTCAAGGCCCATCTATCCAACAACACGTGGATTTTTAAATAATTTTTTTCAAGGCCCATCTATCCAACAACACGTGGATTTTTAAATAATTTTTTTTCAAGGCCCATCTATCCAACAACACGTGGATTTTTAAATAATTTTTTTCAAGGTCCACCTATCCAACAACACGTGGATTTTTAAATAATTTTTTTCAAGGTCCATCTATCCAACAACACGTGGATTTTTAAATAATTTTTTTCAAGGCCCATCTATCCAACAACACGTGGATTTTTAAATAATTTTTTTCAAGGCCCATCTATCCAACAACACGTGGATTTTTAAATAATTTTTTTTCAAGGCCCATCTATCCAACAACACGTGGATTTTTAAATAATTTTTTTCAAGGTCCACCTATCCAACAACACGTGGATTTTTAAATAATTTTTTTCAAGGTCCACCTATCCAACAACACGTGGATTTTTAAATAATTTTTTTCAAGGCCCATCTATCCAACAACACGTGGATTTTTAAATAATTTTTTTCAAGGCCCATCTATCCAACAACACCTGGATTTTTAAATAATTTTTTTCAAGGCCCATCTATCCAACAACACGTGGATTTTTAAATAATTTTTTTCAAGGCCCATCTATCCAACAACACATGGATTTTTAAATAGTTTTGTTGCAAGGCCCATCTATCCAACAACACGTGGATTTCTAAATAATTTTTTTCAAGGCCCATCTATCCAACAACACATGGATTTTTAAATAGTTTTGTTGCAAGGCCCATCTATCCAACAACACGTGGATTTCTAAATAATTTTTTTCAAGGCCCATCTATCCAACAACACGTGGATTTTTAAATAATTTTTTTCAAGGCCCATCTATCCAACAACACATGGATTTTTAAATAGTTTTGTTGCAAGGCCCATCTATCCAACAACACGTGGATTTCTAAATAATTTTTTTTCAAGGTCCATCTATCCAACAACACGTGGATTTTTAAATAATTTTTTTCAAGGTCCATCTATCCAACAACACGTGGATTTTTAAATAATTTTTTTCAAGGCCCATCTATCCAACAACACGTGGATTTTTAAATAATTTTTTTCAAGGCCCATCTATCCAACAACACGTGGATTTTTAAATAATTTTTTTTCAAGGTCCATCTATCCAACAACACATGGATTTTTAAATAGTTTTGTTGCAAGGCCCATCTATCCAACAACACGTGGATTTCTAAATAATTTTTTTCAAGGCCCATCTATCCAACAACACGTGGATTTTTAAATAATTTTTTTCAAGGCCCATCTATCCAACAACACATGGATTTTTAAATAGTTTTGTTGCAAGGCCCATCTATCCAACAACACGTGGATTTCTAAATAATTTTTTTCAAGGCCCATCTATCCAACAACACGTGGATTTTTAAATAATTTTTTTCAAGGCCCATCTATCCAACAACACGTGGATTTTTAAATAATTTTTTTTCAAGGTCCATCTATCCAACAACACGTGGATTTTTAAATAATTTTTTTCAAGGTCCATCTATCCAACAACACGTGGATTTTTAAATAATTTTTTTCAAGGCCCATCTATCCAACAACACGTGGATTTTTAAATAATTTTTTTCAAGGCCCATCTATCCAACAACACGTGGATTTTTAAATAATTTTTTTCAAGGCCCATCTATCCAACAACACATGGATTTTTAAATAGTTTTGTTGCAAGGCCCATCTATCCAACAACACGTGGATTTCTAAATAATTTTTTTCAAGGCCCATCTATCCAACAACACGTGGATTTTTAAATAATTTTTTTCAAGGCCCATCTATCCAACAACACATGGATTTTTAAATAGTTTTGTTGCAAGGCCCATCTATCCAACAACACGTGGATTTCTAAATAATTTTTTTCAAGGCCCATCTATCCAACAACACGTGGATTTTTAAATAATTTTTTTCAAGGCCCATCTATCCAACAACACGTGGATTTTTAAATAATTTTTTTTCAAGGTCCATCTATCCAACAACACGTGGATTTTTAAATAATTTTTTTCAAGGTCCATCTATCCAACAACACGTGGATTTTTAAATAATTTTTTTCAAGGCCCATCTATCCAACAACACGTGGATTTTTAAATAATTTTTTTCAAGGCCCATCTATCCAACAACACGTGGATTTTTAAATAATTTTTTTCAAGGCCCATCTATCCAACAACACATGGATTTTTAAATAGTTTTGTTGCAAGGCCCATCTATCCAACAACACGTGGATTTCTAAATAATTTTTTTTCAAGGCCCATCTATCCAACAACACGTGGATTTCTAAATAATTTTTTTCAAGACCCATCTATCCAACAACACGTGGATTTTTAAATAATTTTTTTCAAGGCCCATCTATCCAACAACACGTGGATTTTTAAATAGTTTTGTTGCAAGGCCCATCTATCCAACAACACGTGGATTTTTAAATAATTTTTTTCAAGGCCCATCTATCCAACAACACGTGGATTTTTAAATAGTTTTGTTGCAAGGCCCATCTATCCAACAACACGTGGATTTTTAAATAATTTTTTTCAAGGCCCATCTATCCAACAGCACGTGGATTTTTAAATAATTTTTTTAAGGACCATCTATCCAACAACACGTGGATATTTAAATAATTTTTTTCAAGGCCCATCTATCCAACAACACGTGGATTTTTAAATAATTTTTTTCAAGACCCATCTATCCAACAACACGTGGATTTTTAAATAATTTTTTTCAAGGCCCATCTATCCAACAACACGTGGATTTTTAAATAATTTTTTTCAAGGCCCATCTATCCAACAACACATGGATTTTTAAATAATTTTTTTCAAGGACCATCTATCCAACACGTGGATTTTTAAATATTTTTTTTCAAGGCCCATCTATCCAACAACACGTGGATTTTTAAATAATTTTTTTCAAGGACCATCTATCCAACACGTGGATTTTTAAATATTTTTTTTCAAGGCCCTTCTATCCAACAACACGTGGATTTTTAAATAATTTTTTTCAAGGCCCATCTATCCAACAACACGTGGATTTTTAAATAGTTTTGTTGCAAGGCCCATCTATCCAACAACACGTGGATTTTTAAATAATTTTTTTCAAGACCCATCTATCCAACAACACGTGGATTTTTAAATAATTTTTTTAAGGACCATCTATCCAACAACACGTGGATTTTTAAATAATTTTTTTCAAGGCCCATCTATCCAACAACACGTGGATTTTTAAATAATTTTTTTCAAGACCCATCTATCCAACAACACGTGGATTTTTAAATAATTTTTTTCAAGGCCCATCTATCCAACAACACGTGGATTTTTAAATAATTTTTTTCAAGGCCCATCTATCCAACAACACATGGATTTTTAAATAATTTTTTTCAAGGACCATCTATCCAACACGTGGATTTTTAAATATTTTTTTTCAAGGCCCATCTATCCAACAACACGTGGATTTTTAAATAATTTTTTTCAAGGACCATCTATCCAACACGTGGATTTTTAAATATTTTTTTTCAAGGCCCTTCTATCCAACAACACGTGGATTTTTAAATAATTTTTTTCAAGGACCATCTATCCAACACGTGGATTTTTAAATATTTTTTTTCAAGGCCCTTCTATCCAACAACACGTGGATTTTTAAATAATTTTTTTCAAGGCCCATCTATCCAACAACACGTGGATTTTTAAATAATTTTTTTCAAGGTCCATCTATCCAACGACACGTGGATTTTTAAATAATTTTTTTCAAGGTCCATCTATCCAACAACACGTGGATTTTTAAATAATTTTTTTCAAGGCCCATCTATCCAACAACACGTGGATTTTTAAATAATTTTTTTCAAGGCCCATCTATCCAACAACACGTGGATTTTTAAATAATTTTTTTCAAGGCCCATCTATCCAACAACACGTGGATTTTTAAATAATTTTTTTCAAGGCCCATCTATCCAACAACACGTGGATTTTTAAATAATTTTTTCCAGGCCCATCTATCCAACAACACGTGGATTTTTAAATAATTTTTTTCAAGGTCCATCTATCCAACAACACGTGGATTTTTAAATAATTTTTTTCAAGGCCCATCTATCCAACAACACGTGGATTTTTAAATAATTTTTTTCAAGGCCCATCTATCCAACAACACGTGGATTTTTAAATAATTTTTTTCAAGGCCCATCTATCCAACAACACGTGGATTTTTAAATAATTTTTTTCAAGGCCCATCTATCCAACAACACGTGGATTTTTAAATAATTTTTTTCAAGGTCCATCTATCCAACAACACGTGGATTTTTAAATAATTTTTTCAAGGCCCATCTATCCAACAACACGTGGATTTTTAAATAATTTTTTTTCAAGGCCCATCTATCCAACAACACGTGGATTTTTAAATAATTTTTTTCAAGGCCCATCTATCCAACAACACATGGATTTTTAAATAGTTTTGTTGCAAGGCCCATCTATCCAACAACACGTGGATTTTTAAATAATTTTTTTCAAGGCCCATCTATCCAACAACACGTGGATTTTTAAATAGTTTTGTTGCAAGGCCCATCTATCCAACAACACGTGGATTTTTAAATAGTTTTGTTGCAAGGCCCATCTATCCAACAACACGTGGATTTTTAAATAATTTTTTTCAAGGCCCATCTATCCAACAACACGTGGATTTTTAAATAATTTTTTTCAAGACCCATCTATCCAACAACACGTGGATTTTTAAATAATTTTTTTCAAGGCCCATCTATCCAACAACACGTGGATTTTTAAATAATTTTTTTCAAGGCCCATCTATCCAGCAACACATGGATTTTTAAATAATTTTTTTCAAGGACCATCTATCCAACACGTGGATTTTTAAATATTTTTTTTCAAGGCCCATCTATCCAACAACACGTGGATTTTTAAATAATTTTTTTCAAGGACCATCTATCCAACACGTGGATTTTTAAATATTTTTTTTCAAGGCCCTTCTATCCAACAACACGTGGATTTTTAAATAATTTTTTTCAAGGCCCATCTATCCAACAACACGTGGATTTTTAAATAATTTTTTTCAAGGCCCATCTATCCAACAACACGTGGATTTTTAAATAATTTTTTTCAAGGCCCATCTATCCAACACCACGTGGATTTTTAAATAATTTTTTTCAAGGCCCATCTATCCAACAACACGTGGATTTTTAAATAATTTTTTTTCAAGGCCCATCTATCCAACAGCACGTGGATTTTTAATTATTGTTTTTCAAGGCCCATCTATCCAACAACACGTGGATTTTTAAATAATTTTTTCCAGGCCCATCTATCCAACAACACGTGGATTTTTAAATAATTTTTTTCCAGGCCCATCTATCCAACAACACGTGGATTTTTAAATAATTTTTTTCAAGGCCCATCTATCCAACAACACGTGGATTTTTAAATAATTTTTTCCAGGCCCATCTATCCAACAACACGTGGATTTTTAAATAATTTTTTTCAAGGCCCATCTATCCAACAACACGTGGATTTTTAAATAATTTCTTTCAAGGCCCATCTATCCAACGACACGTGGATTTTTAAATAATTTTTTTCAAGGCCCATCTATCCAACAACACGTGGATTTTTAAATAATTTTTTCCAGGCCCATCTATCCAACAACACGTGGATTTTTAAATAATTTTTTTCAAGGCCCATCTATCCAACAACACGTGGATTTTTAAATAATTTCTTTCAAGGCCCATCTATCCAACGACACGTGGATTTTTAAATAATTTTTTTCAAGGCCCATCTATCCAACAACACGTGGATTTTTAAATAATTTCTTTCAAGGCCCATCTATCCAACGACACGTGGATTTTTAAATAATTTTTTTCAAGGCCCATCTATCCAACAACACGTGGATTTTTAAATAATTTTTTTCAAGGCCCATCTATCCAACAACACGTGGATTTTTAAATAATTTCTTTCAAGGCCCATCTATCCAACGACACGTGGATTTTTAAATAATTTTTTTCAAGGCCCATCTATCCAACAACACGTGGATTTTTAAATAATTTTTTTCAAGGCCCATCTATCCAACAACACGTGGATTTTTAAATAATTTTTTTCAAGGCCCATCTATCCAACAACACGTGGATTTTTAAATAATTTTTTTCAAGGCCCATCTATCCAACAACACGTGGATTTTTAAATAATTTCTTTCAAGGCCCATCTATCCAACGACACGTGGATTTTTAAATAATTTTTTTCAAGGCCCATCTATCCAACAACACGTGGATTTTTAAATAATTTTTTTCAAGGCCCATCTATCCAACAACACGTGGATTTTTAAATAATTTTTTCCAGGCCCATCTATCCAACAACACGTGGATTTTTAAATAATTTTTTTCAAGGCCCATCTATCCAACAACACGTGGATTTTTAAATAATTTCTTTCAAGGCCCATCTATCCAACGACACGTGGATTTTTAAATAATTTTTTTCAAGGCCCATCTATCCAACAACACGTGGATTTTTAAATAATTTCTTTCAAGGCCCATCTATCCAACGACACGTGGATTTTTAAATAATTTTTTTCAAGGTCCATCTATCCAACAACACGTGGATTTTTAAATAATTTTTTCCAGGCCCATCTATCCAACAACACGTGGATTTTTAAATAATTTTTTTCAAGGCCCATCTATCCAACGACACGTGGATTTTTAAATAATTTTTTTCAAGGCCCATCTATCCAACGACACGTGGATTTTTAAATATTTTTTTTTCAAGGCCCATCTATCCAACGACACGTGGATTTTTAAATAATTTTTTTCAAGGCCCATCTATCCAACAACACGTGGATTTTTAAATAATTTTTTTCA
The DNA here is from genome assembly GCF_047663935.1 of Musca autumnalis. NCBI lineage: Eukaryota > Metazoa > Arthropoda > Insecta > Diptera > Muscidae > Musca > Musca autumnalis. Next base: position 26,709,444 of record NW_027411755.1, read on the forward strand.
AGGCCCATCTATCCAACGACACGTGGATTTTTAAATAATTTTTTTCAAGGTCCATCTATCCAACAACATGTGGATTTTTAAATAATTTTTTTCAAGGTCCATCTATGCAACAACACTTGGATTTTTAAATAATTTTTTTAAAGGCCCATCTATCCAACAACACTTGGATTTTTAAATAATTTTTTTCAAGGTCCACCTATCCAACAACACGTGGATTTTAAATAATTTTTTTCAAGGTCCATCTATCCAACAACACGTGGATTTTTAAATAATTTTTTTCAAGGCCCATCTATCCAACAACACAGGGATTTTTAAATAATTTTTTTCAAGGCCCATCTATCCAACAACACGTGGATTTTTAAATAATTTTTTTCAAGGCCCATCTATCCAACAACACGTGGATTTTTAAATAATTTTTTTTCAAGGCCCATCTATCCAACAACACGTGGATTTTTAAATAATTTTTTTCAAGGTCCATCTATCCAAGAACACGTGGATTTTTAAATAATTTTTTTCAAGGCCCATCTATCCAACAACACGTGGATTTTTAAATAATTTTTTTCAAGGCCCATCTATCCAACAACACGTGGATTTTTAAATAATTTTTTTCAAGGCCCATCTATCCAACAACACGTGGATTTTTAAATAATTTTTTTCAAGGCCCATCTATCCAACAACACGTGGATTTTTAAATAATTTTTTTCAAGGTCCACCTATCCAACAACACGTGGATTTTTAAATAATTTTTTTCAAGGTCCATCTATCCAACAACACGTGGATTTTTAAATAATTTTTTTCAAGGCCCATCTATCCAACAACACGTGGATTTTTAAATAATTTTTTTCAAGGCCCATCTATCCAACAACACGTGGATTTTTAAATAATTTTTTTCAAGGCCCATCTATCCAACAACACGTGGATTTTTAAATAATTTTTTTCAAGGCCCATCTATCCAACAACACGTGGATTTTTAAATAATTTTTTTCAAGGCCCATCTATCCAACAACACGTGGATTTTTAAATAATTTTTTTCAAGGCCCATCTATCCAACAACACGTGGATTTTTAAATAATTTTTTTCAAGGCCCATCTATCCAACGACACGTGGATTTTTAAATAATTTTTTTTCAAGGTCCATCTATCCAACAACACGTGGATTTTTAAATAATTTTTTTCAAGGCCCATCTATCCAACGACACGTGGATTTTTAAATAATTTTTTTCAAGGCCCATCTATCCAACGACACGTGGATTTTTAAATAATTTTTTTCAAGGTCCATCTATCCAACAACACGTGGATTTTTAAATAATTTTTTCCAGGCCCATCTATCCAACAACACGTGGATTTTTAAATAATTTTTTTCAAGGCCCATCTATCCAACGACACGTGGATTTTTAAATAATTTTTTTCAAGGCCCATCTATCCAACGACACGTGGATTTTTAAATAATTTTTTTCAAGGCCCATCTATCCAACGACACGTGGATTTTTAAATAATTTTTTTCAAGGCCCATCTATCCAACAACACGTGGATTTTTAAATAATTTTTTTCAAGGCCCATCTATCCAACGACACGTGGATTTTTAAATAATTTTTTTCAAGGTCCATCTATCCAACAACATGTGGATTTTTAAATAATTTTTTTCAAGGTCCATCTATGCAACAACACTTGGATTTTTAAATAATTTTTTTTAAAGGCCCATCTATCCAACAACAAGTGGATTTTTAAATAATTTATTTCAAGGTGGATTTTTAAATAATTTTTTTCAAGGCCCATCTATCCAACAACACGTGGATTTTTAAATAATTTTTTTCAAGGCCCATCTATCCAACAACACGTGGATTTTTAAATAATTTTTTTCAAGGCCCATCTATCCAACAACACGTGGATTTTTAAATAATTTTTTTCAAGGCCCATCTATCCAACAACACGTGGATTTTTAAATAATTTTTTTCAAGGCCCATCTATCCAACAACACATGGATTTTTAAATAATTTTTTTCAAGGCCCATCTATCCAACAACACGTGGATTTTTAAATAATTTTTTTTCAAGGCCCATCTATCCAACAACACGTGGATTTTTAAATAATTTTTTTCAAGGTCCATCTATCCAAGAACACGTGGATTTTTAAATAATTTTTTTCAAGGTCCATCTATCCAAGAACACGTGGATTTTAAACAATTTTTTTCAAGGCCCATCTATCCAACAACACGTGGATTTTTAAATAATTTATTTCAAGGTCCATCTATCCAACAACACCTGGATTTTTCAATAATTTTTTTCAAGGCCCATCTATCCAACAACACGTGGATTTTTAAATAATTTATTTCAAGGTCCATCTATCCAAAAACACGTGGATTTTTAAATAATTTTTTTCAAGGCCCATCTATCCAACAACACTTGGATTTTTTAAATAATTTTAATCAAGGCCCATCTATCCAACAACACTTGGATTTTTAAATAATTTTTTTCAAGGCCCATCTATCCAACAACACGTGGATTTTTAAATAATTTTTTTCAAGGCCCATCTATCCAACAACACGTGGATTTTTAAATAATTTTTTTCAAGGCCCATCTATCCAACAACACGTGGATTTTTAAATATTTTTTTTCAAGGTCCATCTATTTAACAACAAGTGGATTTTTAAATAATTTTTTTCAAGGCCCATCTATCCAACAACACGTGGATTTTTAAATAATTTTTTTCAAGGCCCATCTATCCAACAACACGTGGATTTTTAAATAATTTTTTTCAAGGCCCATCTATCCAACAACACGTGGATTTTTAAATAATTTTTTTCAAGGCCCATCTATCCAACAACACGTGGATTTTTAAATAATTTTTTTCAAGGCCCATCTATCCAACAACACGTGGATTTTTAAATAATTTTTTTCAAGGCCCATCTATCCAACAACACGTGGATTTTTAAATAATTTTTTTCAAGGTCCATCTATCCAAGAACACGTGGATTTTTAAATAATTTTTTTCAAGGTCCATCTATCCAAGAACACGTGGATTTTTAAATAATTTTTTTCAAGGTCCATCTATTTAACAACAAGTGGATTTTTAAATAATTTTTTTCAAGGTCCATCTATTTAACAACAAGTGGATTTTTAAACAATTTTTTTCAAGGCCCATCTATCCAACAACACGTGGATTTTTAAATAATTTATTTCAAGGTCCATCTATCCAACAACACCTGGATTTTTCAATAATTTTTTTTCAAGGCCCATCTATCCAACAACACTTGGATTTTTAAATAATTTTAATCAAGGCCCATCTATCCAACAACACGTGGATTTTTAAATAATTTTTTTCAAGGCCCATCTATCCAACAACACGTGGATTTTTAAATAATTTTTTTCAAGGCCCATCTATCCAACAACACATGGATTTTTAAATAATTTTTTTCAAGGCCCATCTATCCAACAACACGTGGATTTTTAAATAATTTTTTTCAAGGCCCATCTATCCAACAACACGTGGATTTTTAAATAATTTTTTTCAAGGTCCATCTATCCAAGAACACGTGGATTTTTAAATAATTTTTTTCAAGGTCCATCTATCCAAGAACACGTGGATTTTTAAATAATTTTTTTCAAGGTCCATCTATTTAACAACAAGTGGATTTTTAAATAATTTTTTTCAAGGTCCATCTATTTAACAACAAGTGGATTTTTAAACAATTTTTTTCAAGGCCCATCTATCCAACAACACGTGGATTTTTAAATAATTTATTTCAAGGTCCATCTATCCAACAACACCTGGATTTTTCAATAATTTTTTTCAAGGCCCATCTATCCAACAACACGTGGATTTTTAAATAATTTATTTCAAGGTCCATCTATCCAAAAACACGTGGATTTTTAAATAATTTTTTTCAAGGCCCATCTATCCAACAACACTTGGATTTTTAAATAATTTTAATCAAGGCCCATCTATCCAACAACACTTGGATTTTTAAATAATTTTTTTCAAGGCCCATCTATCCAACAACACGTAGATTTTTAAATAATTTTAATCAAGGCCCATCTATCCAACAACACGTGGATTTTTAAATAATTTTTTTCAAGGCCCATCTATCCAACAACACGTGGATTTTTAAATATTTTTTTTCAAGGTCCATCTATTTAACAACAAGTGATTTTTAAATAATTTGTTTCAAGGCCCATCTATCCAACAACACGTGGATTTTTAAATTTTTTTCAAGGCCCATCTATCCAACAACACGTGGATTTTTAAATAATTTTTTTCAAGGCCCATCTATCCAACAACACGTGGATTTTTAAATAATTTTTTTCAAGGCCCATCTATCCAACAACACGTGGATTTTTAAATAATTTTTTTCAAGGCCCATCTATCCAACAACACATGGATTTTTAAATAATTTTTTTCAAGGCCCATCTATCCAACAACACGTGGATTTTTAAATAATTTTTTTCAAGGCCCATCTATCCAACAACACGTGGATGTTTAAATAATTTTTTTTCAAGGCCCATCTATCCAACAACACAGGGATTTTTAAATAATTTTTTTCAAGGCCAATCTATCCAACAACACAGGGATTTTTAAATAATTTTTTTCAAGGCCCATCTATCCAACAACACGTGGATTTTTAAATAATTTTTTTCAAGGCCCATCTATCCAACAACACGTGGATGTTTAAATAATTTTTTTCAAGGCCCATCTATCCAACAACACGTGGATTTTTAAATAATTTTTTTCAAGGTCCATCTATCCAAGAACACGTGGATTTTTAAATAATTTTTTTCAAGGTCCATCTATCCAAGAACACGTGGATTTTTAAATAATTTTTTCAAGGTCCATCTATCCAAGAACACGTGGATTTTTAAATAATTTTTTTCAAGGTCCATCTATCCAAGAACACGTGGGTTTTTAAATAATTTTTTTCAAGGTCCATATATCCAAGAATACGTGGATTTTTAAATAATTTTTTTCAAGGTCCATCTATCCAAGAACACGTGGATTTTTAAATAATTTTTTTCAAGGTCCATCTATTTAACAACACGTGGATTTTTAAATAATTTTTTTCAAGGCCCATCTATCCAACAACACGTGGATTTTTAAATAATTTTTTTCAAGGCCCATCTATCCAACAACACGTGGATTTTTAAATAATTTTTTTCAAGGCCCATCTATCCAACAACACGTGGATTTTTAAATAATTTTTTTCAAGGCCCATCTATCCAACAACACGTGGATTTTTAAATAATTTTTTTCAAGGCCCATCTATCCAACAACACGTGGATTTTTAAATAATTTTTTTCAAGGCCCATCTATCCAACAACACGTGGATTTTTAAATAATTTTTTTCAAGGCCCATCTATCCAACAACACGTGGATTTTTAAATAATTTTTTTCAAGGCCCATCTATCCAACAACACGTGGATTTTTAAATAATTTATTTCAAGGTCCATCTGTTGAACAGCACTTGGATTTTTTAATAATTTTTTTCAAGGCCCATCTATCCAACAACACGTGGATTTTTAAATAATTTTTTTTCAAGGTCCATCTGTTGAACAGCACTTGGATTTTTAAATAATTTTTTTCAAGGTCCATCTATCCAACAACACGTGGATTTTTAAATAATTTTTTTCAAGGTCCATCTATCCAACAACACGTGGATTTTTAAACAATTTTTTTCAAGGCCCATCTATCCAACAACACGTGGATTTTTAAATAATTTTTTCCAGGCCCATCTATCCAACAACACCTGGATTTTTAAATTATTTTTTTCAAGGCCTATCTATCCAACAACACGTGGATTTTTAAATAATTTATTTCAAGGTCCATCTGTTGAACAGCACTTGGATTTTTAAATAATTTTTTTCAAGGCCCATCTATCCAACAACACGTGGATTTTTAAATAATTTTTTTCAAGGTCCATCTATCCAACAACACGTGGATTTTTAAACAATTTTTTTCAAGGCCCATCTATCCAACAACACGTGGATTTTTAAATAATTTTTTCCAGGCCCATCTATCCAACAACACCTGGATTTTTAAATTATTTTTTTCAAGGCCCATCTATCCAACAACACGTGGATTTTTAAATAATTTTTTTCAAGGCCCATCTATCCAACAACACGTGGATTTTTAAATAATTTTTTTCAAGGCCCATCTATCCAACAACACGTGGATTTTTAAATAATTTTTTTCAAGGCCCATCTATCCAACAACACGTGGATTTTTAAATAATTTTTTTCAAGGCCCATCTATCCAACAACACGTGGATTTTTAAATAATTTTTTTCAAGGCCCATCTATCCAACAACACGTGGATTTTTAAATAATTTTTTTCAAGGCCCATCTATCCAACAACACGTGAATTTTTAAATAATTTAGCGGCTCTTTTAGATTCTCCCACGATTGCTGACGTGCATTCCCCAGCGGAAGAAAATCTCCAATTTCATTTAAAATAAAATTCCATATTTAAAATTCTCCCTCTTCAATTCTGAGCCGCACATCTTATCACTTTTATTTCCCCCTCAAAGCACACCTCCTCATTGAAAGGTATTTCATAATTCAACGAATCATAAAGTGACACATAACATGACAATATGCATGTTCGCAAATGACAAGTGATATTTTTTTAAAGGCAAACTCAGAAATTGATGGGATAATAGGCTATCAAATATACCCCACACACACACCAACACATTCAATTCCTTGCGTAAATTAATATGATAGCCGCCTATCAAGTGTTGATAGAACACCTGTGCCATAGAAGAATTTCAAGTATAAAAGGAAATCGCCATAGAATAGGAGTGGCAGTCAAACGTGAATGGGAAATCCTGCGAAAATAAAATTCTTGAAAAATAAAGCAATTCAATACCGCCTGAGATAAGGAGTGAGAAAGTGGAAATGGGAATTTTTAAAATTTTTAATTTCGTGGGATTAATTATTGGTTGTTTCGGCTCCCTAACATGGCAAGGGGAAAGAAATATATCAGATGTTTCAATAGGTCTTCCAAGCAAGATTTGATAAAAAATATCAAAAATTAAATAAAATATATATTCCATCTTCCAGCCCTCTCACAAATCGTAAAGGGTCTCCATCCCATACAACTGGCAATTTTGGTAAAACCCTCCAATAAGATTTCCGCCAACGATTGGGAAATGGATCCAGATTTACGTGTCCATGTCGATGATTTTGTTCTGAAACTTCATCAATTGTATTTCAAATCGGTGATATTTTATGATGAGGAATTATTTTTTCGCTTCGTCGAATCGAGTCTTACGGGTTCCATAGAAAGTGTAAATTTGATTTTTTGCCAGCCGGGAGAATTGCCTCAAATGATTTTGGAACGTCGACTGGCCCATCGTTTAAGTCTGTTCATTTTCTATTGGGGTGCCAAACATCCTCCAAAGAGATCGGAGATTGATTTTCGTGAACCAATGCGTGCCGTGGTCATAACAAGGCCAAGGAAGAAGGCGTAAGTTCAAATGTGAGCGATTTGGGAGATTTATTTTGAAATGAAGGATTATATTTATAGTTTTCGCATCTATTACAATCAAGCCCATCCAGATGGTAATGGCCGCTTATCGCTGGTCAGTTGGTATGATGGTGATAATTTGGGCTTGAGCAAGGAACCACTGCTACCGCCGGCTTCAAATGTCTACTCGAATTTCCATGGTCGTGTTTTTCGTGTACCAGTTTTTCATGTAAGTGCGAAATTATAAAAGTAATAAGATTAGAATACTTTGGATAATAGTTATATTGAATCGGATAACGTGAATAAAGGATTTATATGATTTGGATAAGGCGGATAATGGTTTTATATGACTGGGATAGCCTGTGTAAGGTTATTAAAAGTTAAAAGAAGGTGCTTATTCTGTCTATATGATGCGGATAACGTGGATAAAGGGTGTATATGATTCGGACAAGCTGGATAACGCCTTTATATGCCTGGGATAATCTTTTCAAGGTTTTTATATAATTAAAATAAGGTGCTGAATCTATACATATGATACGGATAAGCTGCATAATGTTTTTATATGTCTGGGATAATCTGTTTAAGTTTTTTTGTATTCGGATAACATGGATAAATGGTTTATATGATTCGGATAATCTGGATAATGGTTTTTTATGACTGGTATAATCTAATAAAGCATTTCATATTTAATACAACGTATACACGCGTTCCATATAGTTCGGATAAAATAATTAATGCAAAAGGGTAACGTGGATAACATATTTAATGTAAATGGATAACGTGGATAACATATTTAATGAGTGGATAACATATTTAACACACATTTTAAGCAAATGGATGAAGAGGATAACATTTTTAAAGCAAATCGATAATGTGGATAACATACTTAAGCAACTGGGCACATTTAAAGCAAATGGATAACGTGGATAATGCATTTAAAACTATTGTATAACGCGGATAATGAAACTAAAGCAAATGGATAAAGTGGATAATGCTTTTAAAACTATTGGGTAACGTGGACAATGCATTTAAAACTTGTGGATAACACGGATAATGCATTTTAAGCTATTTGATAAGGTGGATAATGTATTTAAAGCTAAGAGATAACACGGCTTATGCGTTTAATGCTATTGGATAACGTGGACAAAATCAAAGCAAATGGATAACGTAGATAATGCATTTAAAGCTATAGATAACGCGGATAATGCATTTAAAGCTAATGGATAACGTGGATAATACAGTTAAATATATTGGATGACATAGACAATACCTCTACAGTTAATGAATAACGTGGATAATGTATTGTAACTATTGGATAACGTATAAAATACATTTAAATTTAAAGGATATCGCGGATAATGCATTTAAAGCGGTTGGATAACGGGGATAATGCATTTAGAGCTTATGGATAATGCATTTAATGCAATAACGTGGATGCTGCATTTGAATCATGTGGATAAAGCGGATAATGCATTTAAAGCTATTGTATAACGCGGATAATCCATTTAAAGTTTATGGATGATGTGGATAATGCATTTAATGATAAAGGATAACGGAAATAAGGTTATTGGATAACGTAACGGTTATTGGATAATGCATCTAAATCTAACGGATAACACGGATAATTCAGTTAAAACTATTGGATATCGCGGATTATGCATTCAAAGCAAATTGATCATATGGATAATGCATTTAGGGCTAATGGATAATGCGGATAATGCATTTACAGATGTTAGATAACGCGTATAATGTATGTAAAGCAATTGGATAACGTCGATAATGTATTTTAAGCTAAGCGATAGCACGGCTTATGCGTTTAATGCTATCGGATAACGCGGATAATGCATTTAAAGCTATTGGATAGCGCGGATGATACATTTTAAGCTAATGGATAACGCGGATAGTACATTTAAATATATTGGATAACGTAGACAATGCCTCTAAAGTTAATGAATATCGCGGATAATGCATTTAAAGCCATTGGATAACGCGGATAATGCATTTAAAGCTAATGGATAACGTGGATAATCCATTTAAAGCTTATAAATAATGCATTTAATGCTATAACGTGGATACTTCATTTGAAGCAAGTGGATAATGCGGATAATGTATTTAAAACTAATGTATAACGCGGATAATCCATATAAAGTTTATGGATGATGTGGATAATGCATTTAAAGATAACGGATAACGTGAATAATGCAAATAAGGTTATTGGATAACGTGGATAATGCATCTAAATCTAAGGGATAACACGGATAATGCATTTAAAATTATTGGATATCGCGGATAATGCATTCAAAGCAAATTTATCATATGGATAATGCAATTAGTGCTAACGGATAATGCATTTACAGCTGTTAGATAACGCGTATAATGTATGTAAAGCTATTGGATAACGTTTATAATGCATTTTAAGCTAAGAGATAACGCGGCTTATGCGTTTAATGCTATCGGATAACGTGGATAAAGCATTTAAAGCAAATGGCTAACGCGGATAATGCATTTAAAGCTTATGAATAATACAATTAAAGCTAATGGATAACGCGGAAAATACATTTAGATATATTTCATAACGTAGACAATGCCTCTAAAGTTAATGAATATCGCGGATAATGCATTTAAAGCCATTGGATAACGCGGATAATGCATTTAAAGCTAATGGATAACGTGGATAATGCATTTAAAGCTTATGAATAATGCATTTAATGCTATAACGTGGATACTGCATTTGAATCAAGTGGACAATCCAGATAATGCATTTAAAGCTAATATATAAGCGGGAAATCCATTTAAAGCTTATGGATGATGTGGATAATGCATTTAAAGATAATAGATAACGTTAATAATGCAAATAAGGTTTTTGGATAATGCATTTAAAGCTAAGGGATAATGCATTTAAAACTATTGAATAACGTGGATAATGTATATAATGTATATAAAGCTATTGTATATCGCGGATAATGCATTCAAAACAAATTGATAATGTGGATAACACATTTAGGGCTAATGGATAATGTGGATAATGCGTTTAAAGTTGTTAGATAACGCGTATAATATATGTAATGCTATTGGATAACGTCGATAATGTATTTTAAGCTATTAGATAACGCGGATAATTCATTTAAAGCTATTGGATAACGCGGATAATACATTTAAAGCTAATTAATAACGTGGATACTACATTTAAATCCATTAGATAACGTGGACAATACCTTTAAAGTTAATGGATAACGTGGATAATGTATTTACAGCTATTGGATAACGTAGACAATACATTTAAATTTAATGAATATCACGGATAATGCATTTAAAGCCATTAGATAATGCCGGTAATGCATTTAAAGCTAATGAATAACATGGATAATACATTTAAATCTATTGGATAACGTAGACAATGCATCTAAAGTTAATGGATAACGTGGATAATGCTTTTAAAGCTTAGGGATAACTCGGATAATGCATTTAAAACTATTGGATAACGTGGATAATGAATTTAAAGCTGTTGGATATGGCGGATAATGCATTCAAAGCAGACTAATAATATGTATAATGCATTTAGAGCTAATGGATAAAGCGGATAATGCATTTCCAGCTGTTAGATAACGCGTATACTAGATACCAAGCTATTGGATAACGTCGATAATGTATTCTAAGCTAAGAGATAACGCGGCTTATGCTTTTAATGCTATCGGATAACGTGGATAAAGCATTTAAAGCAAATGGATAACGTAGATAATGCATTTAAAGCCATTAGATAAGGCGGATAATACATTTAAAACTATTGGATAATGCGGATAATAAATTTAAAGCTAATGGATATCGCGGATAATACATTTAAATATAATGAATAACGTAGACAAAGCCTCTAAAGATAATGAATATCGCGGATAATGCATTTAAGGCCATTGGATAACGCGGATAATGCATTTAAAGCTGTTGGAAAACGGGGATAATACATCTAAAGCTTATGAATAATGTATTTAATGCCATAACGTGGATACTGCATTTGAAGCAATAGGATAATGCGGATAATGCATTTAAAGCTAATGTATAATACGGATAATCCATTTAAAGCTTATGGATGATGGGGATAATACACTTAAAGGTAATGGATAATGCGAATAATGCAAATAAGGTTATTGCATAACGTGGATAATGCATTTAAAGCTTAGGGATAACTCGGATAATGCATTTAAAACTATTGGATAACGTGGATAATGTATTTAAAGCTATTGGATAACGCGGATAATGCATTCTATGCAGACTAATAATACGGATAATGCATTTAGGGCTAATGGATAATGCGGATAATGCATTTACAGCTGTTAGATAACGCTCCTAATTCATTTCAAGCTATTGGATAACGCATAGAATACATTTAAAGCTAATGGATAATGTGTATAATACATTCAAATACATATATTGGATAACGTAGACAATACCTCTAAAGTTAATGAATAACGTGGATAATATATTTAAAGCTACTGGATAACATTGAAAATACAATTAAATTTAAAGGATATCGCGGATAATGCATTTAAAGCCATTGGATAACGTGGATAATGCATTTAAAGTTTATGAATAATGCATTTAATGCTATAACGTGGATACTGCATTTGAATATATTGGATAACGTAGACAATGCCTCTACAGGTAATGAATATCGCGGATATTGCATTTAAAGCCATTGGATAACTCGGATAATGCATTTAAAGCTAATGGATAATGCAGTTAATGCTATAACGTGGATACTGCATTAGAATCAAGTGGATAATGCGGATAATGTATTTAAAGGTTATCGATAACTCGGATAATCCATTTAATGCTTATGGATGATGTAGATAATGCACTTCAAGGTAGTGGATAACGCGGATAATGTAATAATGCTATTGGATAACGTGTATAATGCATTTAAATCTAAGGGATAACTCGGATAATGCATTCAAAGCAAATGGAGAACGTGGATAATGCATTTAAAGCTATTGGATAATGTATTAAAGCTAATGGATAACGTGGATAATCCGGATAACGCGGATAATGCATTAAAGCTAATGGATAACGTCGATAATCCATTTGAAGTTTATGGATAACTCGGAAAATCCACTTAAAGCTATTGGATGATATGGATAATGTATTTAAAGCTAAGGGACAATGCGGATAATGCATTTAAAACTAAAGATTTGTAATAGGGCTCAAAGTCGATAATGAACGTGGATTTTTTAAAGATTTTTTGGAGGACTCAAGTGATAATTAAAAATCGACATTATTTAAAAATTTACTAAATATGTGTTTAAAGATCCACGTTAATAGAAAGTTAATTAAAAACATTTTCAAAACCCACGTTAATAATTAAAAACATTTTTCAAAATTCACGTTATTTAAATATAAATATTTTTTCTAAAACCACATTAATTAAAAATAATTCTAAAAATCCAAGTAAATTAAACATTTTTATAAAAACCGACGTTAATTAAAAATTAAATAAAAATACTTTTCAAAAATCCACGTCAATTAAAAATTAATTTAAAATCCACATTAATTAAAAATTAATTAAAAACCACATTAATAAAAAATTAATTAAAAATCCACTTTAAGTAAAAATTAAATAAAAATACTTTTCAAAAATTAAGGTAATTAAAAGTGAATTAAAAATCCACGTTAATTACAAATTAGTTTAAATTAATTCCACGTTAATAAAAAATTAATTTAAAATTAATTCCACGTTAATAAAAAATTAATTACAAATTCACGTTAATTAAAAACGAAATAAAAATACTTTTCAGAAACCTCCGTTAATTAAAAATTAATTAAACATTCACGTTAATTAAAAATTAATTAAAAACCCACGTTAATTAAAAATTAATTAAAAATTCACGTTAATTAAAAATGAATTAAAAACCCACGTTAATTAAAAATTAATTAAAAATTCACGTTAATTAAAAATGAATTAAAAATCCACGTTCATTACAAATTAGTTAAAAATTAATTCCACGTTAATAAAAAATTAATTAAAAATCCACGTTTATTAAACATTAAATAAAAATACTTTTCAGAATTCCACGTTAATTAAAAATGAATTTAACATCCACGTTAATTAAAAATTAATTAAAAATTCACGTTAATTAAAAATTAATTCCATGGTAATAAAAAATTAAATAAAAATACTTTTCAAAAATCCACGTCAATTAAAAATTAATTAAACATCCACGTTAATTACAAATTAGTTAAAAATTAATTCCACGTTTATACAAAATTAATAAAAATATTTTTCAGAAACCCACTTTAATTAAAAATTAATTAAAAACCCACGTTAATTAAAAATGCACGTTTATTAAAAATGAATTAAACATCCACGTTAAATAAAAATGAATTAAACATCCACGTTAAATAAAAATGAATTAAAAATCCACGTTCATTACAAATTAGTTAAAAAATAATTTCCACGTTAATAAAAAATTAATTAAAAATGCACTTTAATTAAAAATTAAATAAAAATACTTTTCAGAAACCCACGTTAATTAAAAATAAATTAAAAATCCACGTTAATTATAAATAATTCCATGTTAATAAAAAATTAATTAAAAATCCATGTTAATTAAAAATTAATTAAACATCCACGTTAATTAAAAATTAATTAAACATCTATGTTAATTACAAATTAGTTAAAAATTAATTCCACGTTTATACAAAATTAATAAAAATATTTTTCAGAAACCCACTTTAATTAAAAATTAATTAAAAACCCACGTTAATTAAAAATTAATTAAAAATCCACGTTCATAACAAATTAGTTAAAAATAATTTCCGCGTTAATAAAAAATTAATTAAAAATACACGTTAATTAAAAATTAAATAAAAGTACTTTTCAGAAACCCACATTAATTAAAAATGAATTAAACATCCACGTTAATTAAAAATAATTCAATGTTAATAAAAAATTAATTAAAAATCCACGTTAATTAAAAATTAAATAAAAATGCTTTTCAAAACTTCACGTTAATTGAAAATTAATTTAAAACATTTAAAAATAATATTTAAACATTCATGTTAATTGAAAAATTATTAATTTTTTTAATACTCACGTTAATTGGAAATTAATTAAAAATATTTTTTAAATGTCCACGTTAATTGGGCGTGGAATTTTTAAATTTTTTTTAGTAGGGCTCGACCGAAATTCTTCCGACCCTTGACATTCGTAAAAAACGATTATTTTTATAAAATAATTTCTTATTTTTATAAATTTATTATTTATTTTTATTTATTTATTCTTTCATTTCTCACCAGTCCCCTCCCTGGTTTTGGGTTAATTATGCAAATGAAACTGCATCAAACACAACCATGGATTGGTCATCCGAGGAACATTATTCCAATGATGAAGAGAATCTGGAACTACCAGAAGTCAATGTGACCGGGGGAAGGGATCATCGTCTATTACAACTTTTGGCAAAGCACATGAATTTTGAGTTTGTTTACATTGATACACCCGGCAGGACCCAGGGATCCTTGACAAATGAGACATTTACCGGTGGCATTGGATTGCTACAAAAAGGGGTAAGCGGTAATGCAACATTCAAATATTCCCCGACTAACATTCTTTACAGCTTGGTGATTTCTTTTTGGGCGATGTCTCGCTGAGCTGGGAGAGGCGCAAGGCCATTGAGTTTTCCTTTTTCACATTGGCTGATTCGGGCGCCTTTGCAACCCATGCTCCACGACGCCTAAATGAGGCTTTAGCCATTTTGAGGCCTTTCAAGGCAGATGTTTGGCCATATTTAATTTTGACAGTGATAGTATCGGGTCCGGTATTTTATTTAATAATTTCGGTACCATTTCGTTGGCAAACGGATTTTAAGGAGAAGCGAATGAAGAGGTGTTTGAAAAGGAATAAGTTTCACATGGTCTATATAAGGGAAATTACTCGTATGGATAATAAAATCTCACGTAGAATGCTTAGAGAGGAGAAATGTGAGCGGAAGCAGAAGGAGAGTGATAATGAATTACCGGAGAATTTATTTAATAAGTGCATTTGGTTTACGGTTCAACTTTTTCTGAAGCAATGTAAGTGATGTTGGATTAGAGGTAAGCGATACTTTTTACAGGTAACTTTTCGTTTAGCTTGCCAGGAGCTTTACCATGGCTATCGTGCCAAATTCCTAATGATTGTCTATTGGATTGCTGCCACCTATGTTTTGGCCGATGTTTATTCTGCCCAACTGACATCACAGTTTGCCCGTCCTGCTAGGGAAGCACCCATCAACACCTTGCATCGTTTGCAGAAGGCCATGATCCAGGATGGTTATCTTCTGTTCGTGGAAAGGGAGAGTTCTTCGTTGGAGATGCTAGAGGTAATTATTTCAAAATTCTTACTGGAAAAATATTTACAAAGCCCCAATGTTTGTTCCAGAATGGTACTGAAATATTTCGCCAGCTTTATGCCTTGATGAAACTCCAATCTCCTGATGAGGAAGGTTATTTGATTGACTCTGTGGAAGCGGGAATGCATTTGATTGCCGATGGTTTGGAGAACAAAGCGGTATTGGGTGGACGAGAAACATTGTACTTCAATATTCAGCAATATGGTAAGTCAGAGGTCATATATACACTAGCGGTCATCTGAATAGGTTTGAATTTTTTTCTTTTTAAGTGTTAAGGTATCTTCTGATGTGTTCGTATTGCAGATCCATACTATTTACTTTTTGAGAGTCCTATACTATGCCAACATTCCCAAGAAAAAACTTGACGGTGTTGCCATATTTTCGGAAAATATCCCAATTATAATAAAAAATGTACAAAAAAGTGTCCAATTTTTGCGATCATCAGAATAGGTTTGAATCAAATAAAATTGAAAAATTGTAATACGCATGCAA
This sequence comes from Musca autumnalis, assembly GCF_047663935.1. Classification (NCBI taxonomy): domain Eukaryota; kingdom Metazoa; phylum Arthropoda; class Insecta; order Diptera; family Muscidae; genus Musca; species Musca autumnalis. Next base: position 26,725,770 of record NW_027411755.1, read on the forward strand.
ATATTGCGCAGTTTTTTGGTATAGTTTAGTAAAATGGAACATTCTGATAAATCTTACAACAAAGTTGACCCGCTTTATTAGGAACGTGGGTTCAATTCTCAACCTGGAAAAATTACCAAGAACTTTCAGATAAAATCAAGAAATATTTCAACAAAAACGTTTTATAAACCTGCTTTAAATGACTTTTTGATTTCGTTAGATCTCTTCTGAGCTTCGAAAATTGTTTGAAAGCAAATACGAAGTGTTGCCATATTATTATGATCGATAAATTGGAAAGGTCATTGAAAATAGTTGGTATTTTAGTTCAAGTTTCATTTATTAACTATCCTTGCAGTACAAATTTAAGTATTATCATGCTCACAAATCCACCATAGTTGACCACATGGATCATAAATGTTCGAAAATTGGTCTGGAAGAATGTTTCTTCGACGACAAAAAAAGTAGAAAATTGTAAATCAAATTTAGTCAAAGGGGCATGATATCGCCGATTTTTATAGTGCTGTATAACCTCAGTAGTCCATTCTTTTGGACTTATTCGTGCTTGTTTTATGACTTGTTAACAGAAAAAAACTTGTTGACCTGACTATATAGGTATTACAGCACTATAAATGTCGGTGATATCATGCCCCTTTGACTTAAGTTTGATTTACAATTTTCTACTTTATTGTCGTCGAAGAAACATTCTTCCAGACCAATTTTCGAACATTTATAATACATGTGGTCAACTATGGTGGATTTGTGAGCATGATAATACTTAATAATACTCGATCATAATAATATGTCTACACTTCCTATTTGCTTTCAGACAATTTTCGAAGCTCAGAAGAGATCTAACAAAATCAAAAAAATCATTTATATCAAGTTTATAAAACGTTTGGTTTTGAATATTTCATGATTTTATCTGAAAGTTCTTGGTAACTTTTCCAGGTTGAGAATTGAACCCACGTTCCTAATAAAGCGGGTCAACTTTGTTGTAAGATTTATCAGAATGTTCCATTTTACTAAACTATACCAAAAAACTGCGCAATATTTGCAAGGATAGTACAATTTTTTAATTTTATTTTATTCAAACCTATTCTGATGATCGCAAAAATTGGACACTTTTTTGTACATTTTTTATCATAATTGGGATATTTTCCGAAAATATGGCAACACCGTCAAGTTTTTTGTTGGGAATGTTGGCATAGTATAGAACTCTCAAAAAGTAAATAGTATGGATCTGTAATACCAACACATCAGATGGTACCTTAACATATAAAAAGAAAAAAATTCAAACCTATTCAGATGACCGCTAGTGTATAACATATTTTTTTTTTTGTTGCTGTAAAAAATATATTCTTTAAAAAATCCACGTAAATTGAAAAACAGGAAAATCCACGGGAATATAAAAAAATCTTTAAAAAACAACTCTTTTTTAAAAAATATATATAAAAAATTCAAACTATTTAAAAAAATTTAACACAACAATTTATACATTATTTTAAAAAATTATTAAAAAATATTTTTAAACCATCGAAGTTTATAAATAAAATGTTTAAAATTTTTAAAAATTATTTTTAAAAATTATTTTTAAAAAAATTATTAAAAAATCCACATTTATTAGTAAAAAGTTTCACATTTATTAGAAAAAATATTGGTTAAAAAATACTAAAAAATATTTGTTAAAATCTTGATTTATTTAAAAAAAAAAAATTATAAAAAATATATTGAAAAATAGTTTTAAAATGTTTAATATTAGAAAATATTTTTAATTTTATTTTTAAAAAATTATTAAAAAATATCTTTAAAAAATATTCAAACATACTTTAAAGAAATTTTTAAAAATGTTTTTAAAAAATTAAAATATCCACATTTAATAAAAAATATTTATAAAAAAATTAATAAAAACCATTTTTAAAAAATATTTTTTTTAAAAATTATAGAAATATTTTTTGGACGTTCATTAAAAATCATGTTTAAAAAATTATTAAAAATTAATTTAAAAAAAATTGACGTTTTTTCAAAAAATATTTTTAAAAATTCACGTTTATATTTTTTTAATCTACGTTTATTTTTAAATATTTTGTTAGAGAATTTTTTTAAAACTTTACGTTTATTAAAAATAAAATAAATCCAAAAATATTTTGAAAAAATCTAAATTTAAAAATACGTTTTAAAAAAATATTTTTAAAAAATTATGATCAAAATTAAAACTTAAACAAATTATTATAAAATAATTTCAAAAAGACTCACATCTAAAATCGAAATTTAAAAATCCGTTTTTAAAAATAAACATTTTTTTATAATAATAATTTTAAAAAATTCACGTTCTCAAAAAAATTAAATCCACTACACACCCACATTTAAAATCAAAATTTAAAAATCCGCTTAAAAAAAATATTTTTTAAAAAATTATGGTCAAATTTAGAAACTTAAACAAAAAATTCACGTTCTCAAAAAATTTAAAAATCCGTTAAAAAAATATTTTTAAAAAATTATGATCAAATTTAGAAACTTAAACAAATTATTATAAAATAATTTTAAAAAAATTCACGTTCTCAAAATTTAAAAATCCGTTTTAACAAAAATATTTTTATAAAATTATGATCAAGAATTAAAACTTAAACAAATTATTATAAAGTAATTTTAAAAAATTCACGTTTTCAAGAAAATTAAATCCACTACACACCAACATCTAAAATCAAAATATAAAAATCCGTTTTTAAAAAAATATTTTTAAAAAATTATAAACAAAATTAAAAATTTAAACAAATTGTTATAAAATATTTTTAAAAAATTCACGTTCTCAAAAAATTAAATCCACGACACACCCACATCTATTTTGCAAAAACATTAAAAAAATGTTTACAAAAAGTATTACAAAATACTTCTAAAAATCCAATGTTAAATAAAAAAATCTAAATAACAAACGTTCGTTAAAAAATAAAATTAAAAAATTATTTAAAAATTATTTTACATATTAGTTAAAAATATTTTTAAAAAATCATTAAAAAACATTTTTAAAAAATTATTTTAAAAAAATTATTAAAAAATATTTGTAAAAAATTATTAAAAAATATTTAAAAAATATAAAAATATTTTTTAAATAATCCACGTTTATTATAAAAATATTTTTTTAAAAATCCACGTTTATTATAAAAATATTTTTTTAAAAATCCACGTTAATTATAAAATATTTTTTAAAAAAAATTTACGTTAAAAAAAATATTTTTTAAACAATCCACGTTTATTATAAAAATATTTTTTAAACTATCCACGTTAATTTTAAAAATATTTTTTAAAAAATCCACGATAATTTTAAAAATAATTTTTAAAAAATCCACGTTAATTATAAAAATATTTTTTAAAAAATCCACGATAATTTTAAAAATAATTTTTAAAAAATCCACGTTAATTATAAAAATATTTTTTAAAAAATCCACGATAATTTTAAAAATAATTTTTAAAAAATCCACGTTAATTATAAAAATATTTTTTAAAAAATCCACGATAATTTTAAAAATAATTTTTAAAAAATCCACGTTAATTATAAAAATATTTTTTAAAAAATCCACGATAATTTTAAAAATAATTTTTAAAAAATCCACGTTAATTATAAAAATATTTTTTAAAAAATCCACGATAATTTTAAAAATAATTTTTAAAAAATCCACGTTAATTATAAAAATATTTTTTAAAATCCAAGTTAATTATAAAAATATTTCTTTAAAAATCCACGTTAATTATAAAAATCTTTTTTAAAAATATTTTTTTAAAGATCCACGTTAATTATAAAAATATTTTTTAAACAATCCACGTTATTTATAAAAATAGTTTTTAAAAAATCCACGTTATATATAAAAATATTTTTTTAAAAAATCCTCGTTATACATAAAAATATTTTTTAAAAAATCCACGTTAATTATAAAAATATTTTTTAAAAAATCCACGTTAATTATAAAAATATTTTTTAAAAAATCCACGTTAATTATAAAAATATTTTTTAAAAAATCCACGTTAATTATAAAAATATTTTTTGAAAAATCCACGTTAATTATAAAAATATTTTTTAAAAAATCCACGTTAATTATAAAATATTTTTTTAAAAAATCCACGTTAATTATAAAAATATTTTTAAAAAAATCCACGTTAATTATAAAAATATTTTTAAAAAAATCCACGTTAATTATAAAAATATTTTTTAAAAAATCCACGTTAATTATAAAATATTTATTAAAAACTCCACGTTAATTATAAAAATATTTTTTAAAAATCCACGTTAATTATAAAACTATTTTTTAAAAATCCACGTTAATTATAAAAATATTTTTTAAAAAATCCATGTTATTTATAAAAATATTTTTTAAAAAATCCACGTTATTTATAAAAATATTTTTTAAAAAACCCACGTTATATATAAAAATATGTTTTAAAAAATCCACGTTAATTATAAAAATATTTTTTAAAAAATCCACGTTAATTATAAAAATATTTTTTAAAAAATCCACGATAATTATAAAAATATTTTTTAAAAAATCCACGTTAATTATAAAAATATTTTTTAAAAAATCCACGTTAATTATAAAAATATTTTTTAAAAAATCCACGTTAATTATAAAAATATTTTTTAAAAAATCCACGTTAATTATAAAAATATTTTTTAAAAAATCCACGTTAATTATAAAAATATTTTTTAAAAAATCCACGTTAATTATAAAAATATTTTTTAAAAAATCCACGTTAATTATAAAAATATTTTTGGAAAGATTTACCTTAATTAATGAAATATAATTTAAGAGAAACCACGTAAATTTTAAAAATATTTTATATATTAAAAATCCACGTCAATTATAAAAATATTTCATTAAAAAGTACATGTTAATTATAATTAATTTTTTAAAAAAAATCACGTTAATTATAAAAATAATTTTTTAAAAAATCTACGTTAGTTATAAACATATTTCTTAAAAAAATTCACTTTAATTACAAAAATATTTTTAAAAACGTTGATTATAATTTTTTTTTTAAAAATCCACGTTAATTATAAAAATATTTTATTTTCAAATTAATTTTATAATTAAGGTGGACATTATTTACTTTTTATAATTAACGTGGATTTTTTAAAAAAATTATAATCAACGTTTTTAAAAATATTTTTGTAATTAAAGTGAATTTTTTTAAGAAATATGTTTATAACTAACGTAGATTTTTTAAAAAATTGTTTTTATAATTAACGTGATTTTTTTAAAAAAATTAATTATAATTAACATGTACTTTTTAATGAAATATTTTTATAATTGACGTGGATTTTTAATATATAAAATATTTTTAAAACTTACGTGGTTTTTCTTAAATTATATTTCATTAATTAAGGTAAATCTTTCCAAAAATATTTTTATAATAAACGTGGATTATTTAAAAAATATTTTTATAATAAACGTGGATTATTTAAAAAAATATTTTTATAATAAATGTGGATTATTTAAAAAATATTTTTATAATAAACGTGGATTATTTAAAAAAATATTTTTATAATAAACGTGGATTATTTAAAAAATATTTTTATAATAAACGTGGATTATTTAAAAAATATTTTTATAATAAACGTGGATTATTTAAAAAATATTTTTATAATAAACGTGGATTATTTACAAAATATTTTTATAATAAACGTGGATTATTTACAAAATATTTTTATAATAAACGTGGATTATTTAAAAAATATTTTTATAATAAACGTGGATTATTTAAAAAATATTTTTATAATAAACGTGGATTATTTAAAAAATATTTTTATAATAAACGTGGATTATTTAAAAAAATATTTTTATAATAAACGTGGATTATTTAAAAAAATATTTTTATAATAAACGTGGATTATTTAAAAAATGTTTTTAAAATAAACGTGGATTATTTAAAAAATATTTTTAAAATAAACGTGGATTATTTAAAAAATATTTTTAAAATAAACGTGGATTATTTAAAAAATATTTTTAAAATAAACGTGGATTATTTAAAAAATATTTTTATAATAAACGTGGATTATGTAAAAAATATTTTTATAATAAACGTGGATTATTTAAAAAATATTTTTATAATAAACGTGGATTATTTAAAAAATATTTTTATAATAAACGTGGATTATTAGATTCACTTTTGGCAGTATTGTTGAGATGTTTGTTTGTTGTTGTTTTTAAATTTTAAAACAACAAGTTTTATTTAAAGTGGGATGTAGTTAAAATTGATTTAATTTCGGGAAAGGCAAAGAATACTAGTTTCGTCCAACGCCACTTGGACTCATCAGTTCTCTTAGTTCTTTGTATTGAAACAAAGAACTCTTCCCCAATTTCATGACGACCAGAACTCAAGAATAAACGCTGGCCGCTGTTAGAAATATACGTACGCTGTGAGTGTGCTCCGGAAAAGTGATCTTTTGATAGGCAACACAAAAAGTTACTCGCGAAAAACCATTCCGTTCCATTGTATGTGATAAATCGACACGGAGATATTAAAAGAGATCGTAGAAGTGCGAAATTTAACAAAAAAACGATTAAAACAAATATTAAAATTGATTAACATTTTTCACAAAAATTGCACAACAAAAAATTTTATGTTAACCGGTGCGCGTTATGTTGATAAACTAACAAAAATAAAAACATAAAACAGCTGACTGCTGTCATTGATGAAGTCACCATAAAAAGGCCGTGTTTACACAAACATAACTTGAAGAGACAGAAAAAGATAGTCTATCCGTTAATTTGAAATTAACAGTGGCTCACAGGAATATATTTAAACAAACTGGAAAAAAGGAAAGCTTGCCAGTTGTCTCCAGAAGGAGAAGAAAAGAACAACACAAAACTTTTCAAGATGAGCAGTGAGCAAAAAGTCGGTGATTTAAGTGTTGCTAGCCTAAGAGCAATTATCAAAGAGTGTAATGAGGAAGTATTGGGGAAAATAGCAACCCTTAGCGAAGAAGTAAACCAATTGAAAGCGACTAACGATGACTTGAGGCATGATATGGAACTTTTGAAAGAAGAAAATAGTATGATAAAGCGGCGTCTGACGGATCTGGAGAACAGCACTAAAGGAAGAAAGTTAATTATAAGAGGCCTTAGCCCTCAGCAAGCAACTGTTTATGAAGTGCAAAAATTTTTCTTGGAAAGCCTAAAATTGGAAATGGATACAAGAGTCACAACCGTAAAATCCTTGTACCAAAGGAAGGGACTATCAGCAGTTTTAGTCGAATTTGTTGCCGAAAGCGATGCAGAACGGATTCTTGGTAAAACCGGTAGCTTAAAAGGCACTCAAATCTACATAGAGCGGGACCTTAATGCGGAGCGCAGGCTTGATAAGGCAGTAATGTTAAAGATGAGAAGACAACTGCTAAATTTCAGCAATAAGTACCAAGTGAAAGTCCGAGATGACAGGATTAGGATTGAAAACAAGTGGTTTAGGTGGAACTCAGCGAAAAAACTGTTATGTGGTACTAGTGATGCGGTAAAAACTCTGTTAGATCTATACGGAGATGATTTTAATCTAAACCTTAAATATAATATTCTAAAAAACTCTTTGAACACAAAAAACTAAATATCCCTAAAATTCCTTTATCATCAAGTAGTAATTTCAGTACAATAGATAAGAAAAATATTAAAATACTATCATATAATATACACGGTCTTAAAAGCAAATACCTCTACTCTGAGTTCTTTCAATATGTTAGGAGCTTCGACATTTTTGCATTGAGTGAGACTCATATCGTAGAAAATGAAATGGATGGATGGTCAAAATATTTCAGTGGCTTCTATTTATACTGGCAGAAGGCAGAGAGAACACAGGCGTTCGGTCGAGCAAGTGGTGGTATGCTTTGCGGAATAAAAAGAGAGTTACATAACATAGGAATACTTCACGATATTCTACAAGAAAACGATCTAATTGTAATTAAAATAATAACCGAAATGGTTTTTCTGTTTGTTCCTGTGTACATAAGAGGGGATAACTGGTCACCCGAATTTGAAAAGGTTAAAGAAACAGTAAAAGACTTTAAAGAAAGCAAAATATTACTGGTGGGAGATATGAACGTCAGAATAGGAAATCTGCAACAAAATTTAGAAAGCTGCTTATTGAGAGAATTCATAGCAGGAAAAGAAGTTAGAGCATCCAATGACACAGTAGTAAACATAAAGGGCAAGCAGTTTGTAGAATTCTGTGACGACAACGGGTTGGTTATCCTAAACGGCAGAACAACAGGTGATGAAACAGGACATTTTACCTTTGTTAGTACAATAGGTAGCTCTGTAAATGACATAGCTGCGGTTTCATATGAGGGTCTACAAATGGTGAAAAGATTCGAAGTAGAAGAAAAAATATGGTCGGATCATTTACCTATCAAAATAGAATTGGAAACATCTAAATGTCAGAGAAAAGTGAGGCCACTAAATTTGTTGCCAAAATTGCAATGGAAGAAACAAAGAGAGGACTTTCAAGAAAAGCTGAATATAAATCTGCAAATAGCAAAACGTGACGCCAATGTAAATAATCTACAGGATCTTATAAACATTATACACAATTCGGCGACAAAACCAAATAATCCTACAGAATCCAAAACGTACAAGTCAAACTGGTTTAATTATAACTGTCAGAAAGCCCGAAACAAGTCCTTCAAGTTACTAAATGTGTACAGAAAAACCAACAACTATATAGATAAAATGAATTATACAGAAGCTGTCAAATCATACAAAAAAATTTGCAAAGATAGAAAAAAGGAATATGAGAGAGAGCTGGAGGAAAAACTATATAATACGGCAGATGCCAAGCAGTGGTGGAGTGTTGCAAAAGAGATAAGAGGGCAAGACCTCAAAATTGGGGAAAATATATCAGCCGATGAATTTAAATGTTACTTTGACATGCTATTGAACAAAGAACAGTTTGCAAAAGATATCCACTATGCAGCTCCATTTCTATCTGATGACAGGCTAGACAGAGATATCGAGGTAGCCGAAATAAAAGATATTTTAAAGACCACTAAGGATAACAAGGCTCCAGGAGTTGACAGGGTGCCGTATGAGTTTTTTAAACATGCTTCCCATGAGTTTTTGGTTGAATTAGCATACCAGTATAACCAAATTTTTAATAGTGCGCAGATGGACAACACACTAGAGGAAACTGTCATATTCCCCATTCACAAAAAAGGAGACCATAACACACCGAATAATTACAGAGGAATTTCATTTATGAATTCGTCAGCCAAAATTCTAATGGGAATCATTAATAAAAGGCTAAAGCTGTGGGTAGAAGAAAACACAATTCTAAATGAATTTCAAGCAGGGTTTAGATCGGGATACTCCACTGCAGATAATATTTATAACTTAGCCACTATTGTCCATATTAAGCTTAATGAAAAGAAAAAGGTTTACGCTTTCTTCGTCGATTTTTCAGCTGCTTTCGACATGATATCCCGAAAACTATTGATATACAAGCTTCATAATATGGGCATATCAAATAAAATTGTTAAACTCATTGAAAATATCTATAAAAACACAAAGTCAGTGGTATGGACTGGAAAAGAGGTATCAGAACATTTCAACACTTATACAGGAGTGCGACAAGGTTGTTTACTATCACCTTTATTGTTTGCCCTATATCTGAACGATCTGCATGATTCGCTGCAAGGAGGATTAATAATTGATGAATTAAACGTTCGGGTTCTCCTGTATGCGGACGACATAGTCATTCTGGCTGATGAAAGAGAAGTACTTCAGAAAATGATACAGAATCTCGAAAGCTATTGCATGAGATGGAATATGGTGGTCAATCTAGATAAATCTAAGATAATGGTTTTTCGAAATGGTGGTCGAATATCTGCAAACGAAAGATGGCAATATCGAAATCAAGAAATTGAAATAGTGAATGATTATTGTTATCTGGGCGTAAACTTAACACCTAAAATGTCCTTTACAAAGCACGTTGAAAAAAGAAATCTTAAATCAAAAGTATGTATTAATGCAACTTGGTCAACTTTTTTAAAAAATTCTAAAATATCGTTGGTGTCAAAATGGAGAATCTTTCAAAGCGTGTGCAAAACAACACAGTCCTATGCATCACAAGTATGGGGTTTCGGATGGTTTGATGAGGTAGATAAACTGCAGAGGTACTTCCTAAAAAGAATATTAAAGCTACCGGACTCACTTCCAAGTTATATTTTATCACTAGAAACGGATATACCAGATAATCATTTTTATACATTAAAATTGCACTTGGACTATATTTCCAAGACCATTTATAAATATGAAGCAAAGCGCTTACCCCACGCTCTAACAATTAAAGCATGGGAGAAAGGAATATTCTGGGCGAAAGCCATTACAACTTTGGCAGAGAAAGTGAACATACATATATCAAATATAGACATAACATCACGCGATTGGGTAAATAAAACTAACTCCATGTTAAACTTGCTCAAAAGTCAAAGCTATATACAAAAAAGAGAAAAAGCAAACGCAAGCGAAACAAGGTTCTATCGTTTCCTAAATCCAGAAATTGGAACAGAATACATGGAAAATATATGGAACATAGATAAAATTTCCGTTATAATGAGAACTAGAGCCGATGTACTACCCTTGAATGGAAGCCATTATGGAAATGAAGAAAGGAAGCAATGCACGCTTTGCAACACTAGAGAAGTTGAGAATATGCAACATTTTATGGCTAAGTGTCCAATATTAAAAGAACTCAGAATAAAGTATTTGGGAAATGCATATTTACAAGAGGAAGAACTAATAAACATATTAAACGGATGTATTGAAAATAAATGGGAAAATCTGTATAAATATGTCAGGAACGCTTTAAAATATAGAAATCGTATAATTGAGGAACAATTTTAAAATGTTTATGAAATACTGTATAATTACAAGTAAATGAATTCAATTAATATCAATATATTTTTAACAGCATATTAAAATGTATGTAGACAGACAACTATAAAAGTTATTGTCAAAATATTCTATTCTATTTTGTTATCTTCAGAATATATACTAAAATAACTACATATATAAAATATGTTACATATATGAATTGTATTTATGAATGAAACAAAATAAAATTAATCTATCTATCTATCTAATAAACGTAACCGATGAATTCGTTTAAACGCGAAACAAAACCCGAGATTAAGCTGATTTTTTTTACTACAATAAAATAAACGTGGATTATTTACAAAATATTTTTATAATAAACGTGGATTATTTAAAAAATATTTGTATAATAAACGTGGGTTATTTAAAAAATATTTTTATAATAAAGGGGGATTTTTTAAAAAAATATTTTTATAATAAAGGGGGATTTTTTAAAAAAATATTTTATAATTAACTTGGATTTTTAAAAAATATTTTTATAATAAACGTGGATTACTTAAAAAATATTTTTATAATAAACGTCGATTATTTAAAAAAAATGTTTTTATAATTAACGTGGATTTTTAAAAAAAAAATATTTTATAATTAACGTGGATTTAAAAAAAAATATATTTCATAATTAACGTGGATTTTTAAAAAATATTTTTATAATTAACGTGTTTTTTTTTAAAAATATGTTCATAATTAACATGTTTTTTTAAAAAATGTTTTTATAATGAACGTGGATTTTTTTTAAAAAATATTTTTATAATAAACGTGGATTATTAAAAAAATATTTTTATAATTAACGTGGATTTTTAAAAAATATTTTTTATATATTTTTAAAAAATATTTTTATAATAAACGTGGATTATTTAAAAAATATTTTTTACATATTTTTAAAAAATATTTTTATAATAAACGTGGATTATTTAAAAAATATTTTTATAATAAACGTGGATTATTTAAATAATATTTTTATAATTAACGTGGATTTTTAAAAAATATTTTTAAAAAATATTTTTATAATAAACGTGGACTATTTAAAAAATATTTTTATAATAAACTTGGATTACTTAAAAATAATTTTATAATAAACGCAGATTATTTAAAAAATATTTTTATAATAAACGTGGATTATTTAAAAAAATATTTTTATAATTAACGTGAATTTTTAAAAAAAGATATTTTATAATTAACGTGGATTTTTAACAAATATTTTTATAATTAACTTGGTTTTTTAAAAATGTTTTTATAATGAAAGTGGATTTTTTAAAAAATGTTTTTATAATAAACGTGGATTTTTTAAAAAAACATTTTTATAATTAACGTGGATTTTTAAAAAATATTTTTTATATATTTTTAAAAAATATTTTTATAATAAACGTGGATTATTTAAAAAATATTGTTATAATAAACGTGGATTATTTAAAAAATATTTTTATAATAAATGTGGATTATTTAAAAAATATTTTTATAATTAACGTGGATTTTTAAAAAAATATTTTTTATATATTTTTAAAAAATATTTTTATAATAATCGTGGATTATTTAAAAAAATATTTTTATAATAAACGTGGATTACTTAAAAAATATTTTTATAATAAACGCAGATTATTTAAAAAATATTTTTATAATAAACGTGGATTATTTAAAAAAATATTTTTATTGTTGGCGTTTTTTATTGTTGGACTGCAGAATTTTACATCTTTGTGTTTATTTCAGCTTTAGTCCATATTTTGTTGTATTCAAGCATTTGAATAACAACAAAATGTTTTACAGTGGATATGAAATTGATTAGTTGCGGGCGGAGGGTCGGGAATACTATAGTTTCAGTTGTCACCAAGCAACTTCATCAGTTCCCTTTTCCGCCGACTCTGTATCGATAAACAGGTCAATAAGCCCATCCAGCAAATTAAACAAAATGAGAAATTTGCTATATGGCCCTAAAACTGATTACCCTACAATTTGAGTCGAACTAAAGAATTTTATATCCACCACTGTTTTTATGTCGTCTTTGCATTGCAAAGAATACGAACATAGTGTGTTGCTTCAATAAGCGGGGGTAAAACAACGAGAAAGTTGTTGTTTTTGCATTACGCATTGATCAACAAGGCCGTGCTGATGCCTATTATTGTTGTTGGCGTTTTTTATTGTTGGACTGCAGAATTTTACATCTTTGTGTTTATTTCAGCTTTAGTCCATATTGTGTTGTATTCAAGCATTTGAATAACAACAAAATGTTTTACAGTGGATATGAAATTGATTAGTTGCGGGCGGAGGGTCGGGAATACTATAGTTTCAGTTGTCACCAAGCAACTTCATCAGTTCCCTTTTCCGCCGACTCTGTATCGATAAACAGGTCAATAAGCCCATCCAGCAAATTAAACAAAATGAGAAATTTGCTATATGGCCCTAAAACTGATTACCCTACAATTTGAGTCGAACTAAAGAATTTTATATCCACCACTGTTTTTATGTCGTCTTTGCATTGCAAAGAATACGAACATAGTGTGTTGCTTCAATAAGCGGGGGTAAAACAACGAGAAAGTTGTTGTTTTTGCATTACGCATTGATCAACAAGGCCGTGCTGATGCCTATTATTGTTGTTGGCGTTTTTTATTGTTGGACTGCAGAATTTTACATCTTTGTGTTTATTTCAGCTTTAGTCCATATTTTGTTGTATTCAAGCATTTGAATAACAACAAAATGTTTTACAGTGGATATGAAATTGATCAATGCGTAATGCAAAAACAACAACTTTCTCGTTGTTTTACTCCCGCTTATTGAAGCAACACACTATGTTCGTATTCTTTGCAATGCAAAGACGACATAAAAACAGTGGTGGATATAAAATTCTTTAGTTCGACTCAAATTGTAGGGTAATCAGTTTTAGGGCCATATAGCAAATTTCTCATTTTGTTTAATTTGCTGGATGGGCTTATTGACCTGTTTATCGATACAGAGTCGGCGGAAAAGGGAACTGATGAAGTTGTTTGGTGACAACTGAAACTATAGTATTCCCGACCCTCCGCCCGCAACTAATCAATTTCATATCCACTGTAAAACATTTTGTTGTTATTCAAATGCTTGAATACAACAAAATATGGACTAAAGCTGAAATAAACACAAAGATGTAAAATATTTTTATAATTAACGTGGATTTTTAAAAAAAGATATTTTATAATTAACGTGGTTTTTTTAAAAAATGTTTTTATAATAAACGTGGATTTTTTAAAAAATATTTTTATATTTAACGTGGATTTTTAAAAAATATTTTTATAATAAACGTAAACTTTTAAAAAATATTTTTATAATAAACGTAATCTTTTAAAAAAATATTTTTATAATAAACGTGAATTATTTAAAAAATATTTTTATAATAAACGTGAATTATTTAAAAAATATTTTTATAATTAACGTGGATTTTTAAAAAATATTTTTTATATATTTTAAAAAATATTTTTATAATAAACGTGGATTATTTAAAAAAAATATTTTTATAATTAAGGTGGATTTAAAAAAAAAATATTATATAATTAACGTGGATTTTTAAAAAATATTTTTATAATAACGTGGATTTTTAAAAATATTTTTTATATAAAAAAATATTTTTTATATATTTTTAAAAAATATTTTTAATATAAACGTGGATTTTTAAAAAATATTTTTTATATATTTTTAAAATAAACGTGGATTTGAATTATTTAAAAAAATATTTTTTAATAATTTTTTAAAAATATTTTTTAATAATTTTTTAAAAATACTTTTTAATAATTTTTTTGAAATATTTTTTTAATAATTTTTTAAGAATGTTTTTTAATGATTTTTTAAACATATTTTTAATTAATATGTAAAAATATTTTTTAACGAACGTCTGTTTTTTAGAATTATTTTTTATTTAAAATCGAATTTTTAGAAGTATTTTTTAATACTTTTTGTAAGCATTTTTAAATATTTTTGCAAAAAAAAATGTGGGTGTGCAGTGGATTTAATTTTTTGAGAACGTGAATTTTTATACCCTCAGTCTTTAGGCTAAAGAGGGTATTTACACTTTGATACGACCAAAAATGTGCCTCATCGAAATAATGGTTTTAGACCCCAAGTATGTTTGTACGATATCCGTTTCAGACAATTTTGAGTAGATCTAGTCCGTCTGTCTGTCTGTCTGGCTGGCTGGTGCGCACGATAACTCTCGAACGGATCAATCGATTCGGTTCAATCGATTCGGTTTGGGTATCGAAATATTTTGTCCAGATTCGATTTAAGTTCGAAGATGGGCTATATAGGTCCACTCCTTCAGGTACCTCCCCCACAAATGTTCAAAAATTGTCGCAAAACTTGTGCGCACGATAACTCTCGAAAGGAATAACCGATTTGGTCCATACTTGCACATCGTGTAATTTCTAACAAACTTAGATGAGGTTCCAATATGGACTCAATCGGTCTACTCCTTTGGGTACCTCCCACACAAAATTTCGGAAAAGTTCAGTTTAGGACCTGGTCTCGAATCGCTTTGATTTTTGTTTACGCAAGTTGTGTTCGCTGTCCTCTATACGACGCTGTAAGTTTCATTAGTGGCAAGTCCATACGTCCTGAGAAAATTGCCTGAAAATCACAAAAAACTCTATGACACCGTGTGTAGTGGTTGGAGCGCAAGATAATTCTCGAACGGATCTGCCGATTCGGTCCAAAATTTGGCTTTCGTAACATTTTGTTCAAACTTAGTTCAAGTTCAAAGATGGATGATATCGGTCCACTCCTTCCGGTACCTCCCCCACAAAAGTTCGAAAATGTTCGGAAAATTTGTGCGTACGATAACTCTTGAAGGGAGTAACCGATTTGGTCCATACTTTGCACAATATGAAATTTCTACCAGACTTAGATGAGGTTCCAATATGCACTCAATCGGTGAACTCCTTCGAGTGCCTCCCACACAAAATTTCGGAAAAGTTCAGTTTAGGACCTGCTCTCGAATCGACTTGGTTTTTGTTGTAACATCTTGTATTCACTGTCCCCTATACGAGGGTACAAGTTTCCTGAGGGGCAAGTCCATACTTCCTGAAAAAATAGCCTGAAAGTTGAAAAACAAACCCTATGACACCATGTTTATGGGTGGAAGCGCAAGATAATTTTCGAACGGAAATTCCGGCCAAAATTTGGCCTTCGTAATATTGTTTCCAAACTTACTTTAAGTTCGTAGATAAGCCATATCGGTCCACTCCTTCAGGTATCTACCCCACAAAAGTTCAAAAATGTTCGAAAAAATTGTGCGCACGATAACTCTTGATGGGAGTGACTGATTTGGTCCATACTTTACACATTCTCATAATATCTACCAGATATAGATCAGGTTCGAATATGGACTATATTTGTCCACTCCATCCCGTACCTCCCACACAACATTTTGGATAAGTTCACTTTAGACCTGCTATTGAATCACTTTGATTTTTGTTGAAGTTGGTAAAGTTGTTTCAGGGGCAAGTACATACTTCTTGAGAACAAAGCCCGAAGGTTGTAAAAACCCCCTATGATACCCCCCATGGTCTATGTGGGTCCATTCCTTTAAGTACCTTTTCCGCAAAATTTTTGAACTTTAATCCTAATCAACATTTTTGTCGGTTCATACGACCAAAATTTTAAAACCCCCTAAATACACATGTTTTTTGTGAAAAAAGTGTTTCAATTTGCACAGGCTGAGGGTATATCTCTGTCGGCAAAGCCGACTGATACTTTTTTACTTGTTTAAAAACATTTTATAATAAGTTGTTTAAATTTTAAATTTTGATTATAATTTTTTAAAAATATTTTTTTTTTAAAACGGATTTTTAAATTTTGATTTTAAATGTGGGTGGGTAGTGGATTTATTTTTTTTTTTTTTGAGAACGTGAATTTTTTAAAATTATTTTATAATAATTTGTTTAAGTTTTAAATTCTGATCATATTTTTTTTAATATTTTTAAATGTTTAGAATTGAATTTTTTAAAATTATTTTAGAATAATTTGTTTAAGTTTCTAAATTTGATCATAATTGTTTAAATATATTTTTTAACGGATTTTTAATTTTTTTTTTTTTGAGAACGTGAATTTTCTAAAATTATGTTGTAATAATTTGTTTAAGTTTCTAAATTTGATCATAATTTTTTAAAAATATTTTTTACAACGGATTTTAAAATTTTGATTTTAGATGTGAGTTTTTTAAAATTATTTTATAATAATTTGTTTAAGTTTTAAATTCTGATCATATTTTTTTTTTAAAAACGGATTTTTAAATGTTTAGAACGTGAATTTTTTAAAATTATTTTAGAATAATTTGTTTAAGTTTTAAATTTTGATCATAATTTTTTAACAATATTTTTTTAAAAACGGATTATTAAATTTTGATTTTAGATGTGAGTTTTTTTAAATTATTTCATAATAATTTGTTTAAGTTTTAAATTTTGATCATAATTTTTTAAAAATATTTTTTTAGAAACGTATTTTTAAATTTTGATTTTTTAAAAATATTTTTGGATTTATTTTTTTATAAACGTAGAGTTTTAAAAATATTTTTGGATTTATTTTTTTATAAACGTAGAGTTTTAAAAATATTTTTAACAAAATAATTTAAAAAACGAAGATTAAAAAAATGTAAACGTGAATTTTTAAAAATATTTTTTTAAAAATCCACGTTAATAATAAAATAATTTTTTTTTAAAAATCTACGTTAATTATTAAAATATTTTTTTTTTTTTAAATCTACGTTAATTATTAAAATATTTTTTAAAAAATCCACGTTAATAATAAAATAATTTTTTTTTTAAAAATCTACGTTAATTATTAAAATATTTTTTAAAAAATCCACGTTAATTAGAAAAATATATTTAAAAAAAAATCCACGTTTATTATAAAAATATTTTTTAAAAAATCCACGTTAATTAAAAATATGTTTTAAAACATCCACGTTAATTTGAAAAATATATTTTTTAAAAATATCCACGTTTATTGAAAAAAAAAAATATTTATTAAAAACCCCTTAAAATATAAGCATTTTTTCATTCCAGGCTCCAAGACCTTTCAATTGAGTCACAAACTCTATACCCGCTACTCAGCTGTTGCCGTGCAAATTGGTTGTCCCTTTTTGGATAGTTTAAATAATGTGTAAGCGTTTGCACACAAACATCCTTGACCCATAATATCCACGTTCATTTCCTTAATTTGTTTCAGCCTCATTCATCTTTTTGAAGGTGGCATCCTTGACAAAATGACCACAGCTGAGTACGAAATACAGTCACGCATGATAAGCAAAGACATGAAAAAGAATAAAAACAGCAACAAGAATAACAGCAACAGTAAACTGAATAAGAACCTGAAATCTCATCAACAGGATCCCGCAGAGATGTCATCACTGGGAGATGAAACCAACAACCCAAACGAATCCCAAGGCAATAGTGCTGATAATGCTGAAATGAAGAAGCCGCAGGTTGCCACGACAATAATACAGCCGTTGAATTTGCGTATGCTGCAGGGTGCCTTTATTGTGCTCATTGTGGGCTATACTTTGGCAGGTAAGTAGGAAGGCAGAGCATAGCTGGAACCTGCTACTTGTTGCTCATTAAGATATACACTTTTCTTTTAGAGTTTCTTCCACCTAACTATTTTTGCTTTTTTTCTTTCCATTTCTTTATTTTTTTATTGTTCTTATTTCTAGGTCTAACGCTTTTCCTCGAACTCTTTTGTCATGGCATGAATTCATCTCTAATCAGAGTGTGTAAAAATAATTTGCATAAAATTTCCAAAGGCTTGAGAAAATATATTTGGAAATGTTTTCGTTTGTTGGTGTTGCGTATCTGGAAATAATCCATCAGCTTCAGCGTTCTTTTTGCTTGGCTGATTGTGTGGCATACTCATTCTTGGCCATAAACAATGATTAAGCAAATAATTATGCATTATTTGTAGCACCCCAAAAATATATTTATATATGTATGTAGTTTGTAGTTTCATTGTCTTTATGCTTCATTCTTAAAAATAAAGCTTTAAGTGTTGAAGAAATTTGCTTTGGAACTCGCTGAGTGTAATTTCTACACAAAAGTCTTGAGAAGAAAACTTTCTTTAATTTCATATTCATCTGTACACAGACAGCATGGTCATGGAGTAGACCTCCACGGCCATTAGAATATCATAAATTGGTAACAAGTGAGTGTGGATGTCTGTGTCCATAACATGATTGGCCTATCAATGTTAGCGCGCTAAAGAAGAATGAAAAGAAGAAATTGTTTAAACCCATGTTCTTCGTTTAATGAATTTTATCGTAAGATCAACTAATTTGATTTGTTGTTATTACGAATATGGCAATGATGATACTTGTTGTTTATCGCTAATAAAATGCGATCAATAAACAAAGATAAACAACAATAAAGCGAGAAATACTTCCCCAAAGCAATGAATGGCATTTGCTTAGAGTTATGGGAAAGAATAACAGCAATGTGAAGTACTTGAGTTAAAAGCGTTTTTTTTTTGTTGGATTTTGAGGAAATGGTGGAAACAAATTTGCAAATTGACTTTCATAAGTGGTTGGGAAAGAATTTCTCACGTTCCAAATATTTCTTTTGTTGATAATTTCTTTGTATAACTTTCTTGTTTTGCTTTTAATTTAAACTGAACAATTGAATTATTAAAAAAAAATTTTAAAATTTATTTTCTTTCGAATAGAAGACCTCCGCAGGAGGTTTCTATGCAATAGAAGACCTCCGTAGGAGGCTTCTATGCAATAGAAGACCTCCGTAGGAGGCTTCTATGCAATAGAAGACCTCCGTATGGAGCTTCTACAGAATAGGAGGCTTCTATAGAATAGCAGACCTCCGTAGGAGGCTTCAATTGAATAGAAGATCTCCGTAGGAGGCTTCTATAGAATAGAAGACCTCCGCAGGAGGCTTCTATAGAATAGAAGACCTTCGTAGGAGGCTTTTATAGAATAGAAGAGCTCCGCAGGAGGCTTCTATAGAATAGAAGAGCTCCGTAGGAGGCTTCTGTAGAATAGAAGACCTCCGTAGGAGGCTTGTATAGAACAGAAGACCTCCGTAGGAGGCTTCTATAGAATAGAAGACCTCAATATGAGGCTTCTAAAGAATAGAAGACCTCCATAGGAGGCTTCTATAGAACAGAAGACCTCCATAGGAGGCTTCTAAAGAATAGAAGACCTCCGCAGGAGGCTTCTATAGAATATAAGAGCTCCGTAGGAGGCTTCTATAGAATAGAAGACCTCCGTAGGAGGTTTCTATAGAATAGAAGACCTCCATAGGAGGCTTCTATAGAATAGAAGAGCTCCGTAGAATAGAAGACCTCCGTAGGAGGCTTCTATAGAATAGAAGACCTCCGTAGCGGGCTTCTATAGATTAGAAGACCTCCGTAGGAGTCTTTTATATAATAGAAGACCTCCGTATGAGGCTTCTATAGAATAGAAGACCTCCGTAGGAAGCTTCTATAGAATAGAAGACCTCCGTAGGCCTGCTAGGCTTCTATAGAATAGAAGACCTCAGTAGGAGACTTCTATAGAATAGAAGACGACCAAAGGGGGCCTCCATAGGAGGCTTCTATAGAATAGAAGAGCTCCGTAGGAGGCTTCTATAGAATAGAAGAGCTCCGTAGGAGGCTTCTATAGAATAGAAGAGCTCCGTAGGAGGTTTCTATAAAATAGAAGACCTCCACAGGAGGCTTCTATAAAATAGAGGACCTTCGTAGGAGGCTTCTATAGAATAGAAGACCTCCATAGGAGGCTTCTATAGAATAGAAGACCTCCGTAGGAGGCTTCGATAGAATAAAAGACCTCCGTAGGAGGCTTCTATAGAACAGAAGACCTCCGTAGGAGACTTCTATAGAATAGAAGACGACCAAAGGGGGCCTCCATAGGAGGCTTCTATAGAATAGAAGACCTCCGTAGGAGGCTTCGATAGAATAAAAGACCTCCGTATGAGGCTTCTATAGAATAGAAGACCTCCGTAGGAAGCTTCTATAGAATAGAAGACCTCCGTAGGCCTGCTAGGCTTCTATAGAATAGAAGACCTCAGTAGGAGACTTCTATAGAATAGAAGACGACCAAAGGGGGCCTCCATAGGAGGCTTCTATAGAATAGAAGAGCTCCGTAGGAGGCTTCTATAGAATAGAAGAGCTCCGTAGGAGGCTTCTATAGAATAGAAGAGCTCCGTAGGAGGTTTCTATAAAATAGAAGACCTCCACAGGAGGCTTCTATAAAATAGAGGACCTCCGTAGGAGGCTTCGATAGAATAAAAGGCCTCCGTAGGAGGCTTCTATAGAATAGAAGACCTCCGTAGGAGGCTTCGATAGAATAAAAGACCTCCGTAGGAGGCTTCTATAGAATAGAAGACCTCCGTAGGAGGCTTCTATAGAATAGAAGACCTCCGTAGGAGGCTTCGATAGAATAGAAGAGCTCTGTAGGAGGCTTCTATAGAATAGACGAGCTCCGTAGGAGGCTTCTATAGAATAGACGAGCTCCGTAGGAGGCTTCTATAGAATAGAAGAGCTACGTAGGAGGCTTCTATAGAATAGAAGAGCTACGTAGGAGGCTTCTATAGAATAGAAGAGCTCTGTAGGAGGCTTCTATAGAATAGAAGAGCTCCGCAGGAGGCTTCTATAGAATAGAAGAGCTCCGCAGGAGGCTTCTTTAGAGTAGAAAACCTCCGTAGGAGGCTTCTCTAGAATAGAAGACATCCATAGGAGGCTTCTATAGAATAGAAGGCCTCCATAGGAGGCTTCTATAGAATAGGAGACCTCCGCAGGAGGCTTCTTTAGAGTAGAAAACCTCCGTAGGAGGCTTCTTTAGAATAGAAGACATCCATAGGAGGCTTCTATAGAATAGAAGAGCTCCGCAGGAGGCTTCTTTAGAGTAGAAAACCTCCGTAGGAGGCTTCTTTAGAATAGAAGACATCCATAGGAGGCTTCTATAGAATAGAAGGCCTCCATAGGAGGCTTCTATAGAATAGAAGAGCTCCGCAGGAGGCTTCTTTAGAGTAGAAAACCTCCGTAGGAGGCTTATTTAGAATAGAAGACATCCGTAGGAGGCTTCTATAGAATAGAAGAGCTCTGTAGGAGGCTTCTATAGAATAGACGAGCTCCGTAGGAGGCTTCTATAGAATAGAAGAGCTCTGTAGGAGGCTTCTATAGAATAGACGAGCTCCGTAGGAGGCTTCTATAGAATAGAAGAGCTCCGTAGGAGGCTTCTATAGAATAGAAGAGCTCCGCAGGAGGCTTCTATAGAATAGAAGACCTCCGCAAGAGGCTTCTTTAGAGTAGAAAACCTCCGTAGGAGGCTTCTATAGAATAGAAGACCTCCGCAAGAGGCTTCTATAGAATAGAAGACCTCCGTAGGAGGCTTCTATAGAATAGAAGACCTCCGTAGGAGGCTTCTATAGAATAGAAGACCTCCGTAGGAGGCTTCTATAGAATAGAAGACCTCCGTAGGAGGCTTCTATAGAATAGAAGACCTCCGTAGGAGGCTTCTATAGAATAGAAGACATCCGTAGGAGGCTTCTATATAGCCTCCTACGGCGGTCTTCTATTATATAAAAGCCTCCTACGGAGGTCTTCTATTCTATAGAAGCCTCCTACGGAAGTCTTCTATTCTACAGAAGCTTCCTACGGAGGTCTTCTGTTTTTTCTATAGAAGCCTCCTACGGCGGTATTCTATTATATAAAAGCCTCCTACGGAGGTCTTCTATTATATAGAAGCCTCCTACGGAAGTCTTCTATTCTATAGAAGCTTCCTACGGAGGTCTTCTATTCTATAGAAGCTTCCTACGGAGGTCTTCTATTCTATAGAAGCCTCCTACGGCGGACTTCTATTCTATAGAAGCCTCCTACCGAGGTCTTCTATTCTATAGAAGCCTCCTACCGAGGTCTTCTGTTTTTTCTATAGAAGCCTCCTACGGCGGTCTTATATTCTATAGAAGCCTCCTACGGAGGTCTTCTATTCTATAGAAGCCTCCTACGGAAGTCTTCTATTCTATAGAAGCTTCCTACGGAGGTATTCTATTCTATAGAAGCCTTCTACGGCGGACTTCTATTCTATAGAAGCCTCCTACCGAGGTCTTCTATTCTATAGAAGCTTCCTACGGCGGTCTTCTATTTTATAGAAGCCTCCTACGGAGGTCTTCTGTTTTTTCTATAGAAGCCTCCTACGGCGGTCTTATATTCTATAGAAGAGTCCTGCGGAGGTCTTCTATGCTATAGAAACATCCTACAGAGGTCTTCTATTCTATAGAAGCCTCCTACGGGGGTCTTCTATGCTATAGAAGCCTCCTATGCAGGTCTTACATTCTATAGAAGCCCTCTACGTAGGTCTTCTTTTCTATAGAAGCCTCCTACGGAGGTTTTCTATTCTATAAAAGCCTCCTACGGAGGTCTCCTATTCTATAGAAGCCCCCTACGGAGGTCTCCTATTCTATAGAAGCCTCCTGCGGAGGACTTCTGTTACTTAGAAGCCTCCTACGGGGGTCTTCTATGCTATAGAAGCCTCCTACGGAGGTCTTCTATTCTATAGAAGCCTCCTATGGAGGTCTTCTATTCTCTAGAGGTCTTCTATTCTCTAGAAGCCTCCTACGGGGGTCTTCTATGCCATAGAATCCTCCTACGGAGGTCTTCTATTCTATAGAAGCCTCCTATGGAGGTCTTCTATTCTCTAGAAGCCTCCTACGGACGTCTTCTATTCTATAGAAGCCTCCTGCGTAGGTCTTCTATGTTATAGAAACCTCATACGGAAGTCTTCTATTTTAGGAGGCTTCTATAGAATATAAGACCTCCATAGGAGGCTTCTATAGAATAGAAGACCTCCGTAGGAGGCTTCTATATAATAGAAAACCTCCATAGGAGGCTTCTATAGAATAGAAGACCTCCGTAGGAAGCTTCTATAGAATAGAAGACCTCCGTAGGAAGCTTCTATAGAATAGAAGTCCTCCGTAGGAGGCTTCTATAGAATAGAAGACCTCCGTAGGAGGCTTCTATAGGATAGAAGACCTCCATAGGAGGCTTCTATGGAACAGAAGACCTCCATAGGAGGCTTCTATGGAACAGAAGACCTCCGTAGGAGGCTTCTACAGAATAGAAGACCTTCGTAGGAGGCCTCTATAGAATAGAAGACCTCCGCAGGAGGCTTCTATAGAAAAGGAGACCTCCGTAGAGGCTTCTATAGAATAGAAGACCTCCGTAGGAGGCGTCTATAGAATAGAAGACCTCTGTAGGAGGCTTCTTTAGACTAGAAGACCTCCGTAGGAGGCTTCTTTATAATAGAAGACCTCCGTAGGAGGCTTCTTTAGAATAGAAGACTTCCGTAGGAGGCTTATATACAATAGAAGACCTCTGTAGGAGGCTTCTTTGGAATATAAGACCTCAATAGGAGGCTTCTATGGAATAGAAGGCCTCCATACGAGGCTTCTATAGAATAGAAGACCTCCGTAGGAGGCTTCTATAGAATATAGTACCCCCTACGACATCAAAAATGTTGAATCAATTATTATTTTAGGTTCTGCAATTGTTTGAAAACTAGGTCTTCATAAAATCTCGAACAAAAAGTGACCCAAATTTGTGCTGTAATAAGTCACTTAAAATTGGAACACCTGTCATCATCTTTGTAGCATGTTTTTAGACCCGCATTATCAAATTTGCCATGTTCTAAAATTAATGATTTTCTCGTTATTAAATTTAATCACAAAAAACATCTGTGCCAATTCTTTTCATCACCAATTTGAGATGCCCCGATAAAAAATTGCCAAAATCAGGTCATCCCCGAAAAAAAAAGAATTGATATAATGTGAAATTTGAGGAGCACAAAGAACTGAAAACCGTAAGAATTTGGTTGCTCTCAATCGACCAACACAAATTGCTTTCACACAAAAAACCGCCAAACCAAATACGAATCGCCCTAGAAGAATGAAAGGAAAAAACACGACACAAATTTGTGTGGCAATCTCATATTTTGTAGCAATTTTGTTGTGTTGGAATTAAGAACACCATCGTCTCATTTCGTTTCGTTTTTTTATCATTGACTGGATGTCAAAATAAGAAAAAAATCAATAAAATCATTATTAAATCTAATTTTTAACACAACTACGGCAACAGCAAAAACAGGCAATGACTTGAAGAAAACCTCCGAACATAAATAATCTAAGGAAGACCCCGCACAAAAAACACAAGAAGCTAAAATGATAAATGTTTGTAGCAACGGTGCGTTGACATGGGATTTTCAAAAGTCATTAGATATCATCACGATAACAAACGGCAACAGTAACAAACTACAAATATAAGGCTGGCTCGCCAGCAATGCCATCAAAACACCGATTTTTTTTTTTTGAGGTTTTTTCCAATGCTTTGTCATCTCCTCCAAATAAAAATAGTCCCAAAAACTAAAAATCACAAATTGGAATTAATGTCAACACGTTGGATAGATGCTTCACAAGTCCGATAAGCAAGCACAAGTGAAAAAGTTCAAATTAAAAAAAAAATCACAGGTTCAGAATGTTTAGCTTTTGTAAGCACACGAAATGAAGAACATCATTCAGGCAATTCAGATTCATCTCGGCATACAAAACATACAACCTAACTGGCTATGCGTTTTATTGTCTGATTTTATTTTCCCACACTCAGATCATCGCAACATAGCACCCATAATTTAACTGATTTGATGACAACTGTCTGCTTGTCTCACAAATTTGGAATGACATGAAATGTGGCCACAGAATTTGGTTGTGGTGTCGTCCGTCGGTCGTTTCCAAAACGAGACTAAATAAACATAATTTATAGGGTGTCTAAGCTAATTTTTGGTTATCGCTATCTTCAAAATTGTATTGATTGCTTTTGGGCGATAATTAAATATAATGTTTAGATATTTTAACGGTAAATGTTATTAATTAAATAAATGTTAAGAATATTTTTAGTTTTAAGAGGTAGAAGGAGGGAGACTTGCAATGCCAGTCATTCTGCATTACTAGGGGAACAACAAAGTTTGTTGCCTAAGTCTTTTCATTAGGTGGGTGGGAGAGAGCAGAAGAAGCACTAACATAAAATATAATTTAGTTTAATTTAATTTTATTAATTAAGTTTATTCAATTAATTTTAATTTTTTCCATAATCCTCAATTTTTAAAGATTTTTTCAATAAACCTGAATTTGTTGAAGATGTTTTTTTCAATAACTGTGGATTTTTTAAGGATAATTTTTTCAATAAACGTAGATTCGTTTAAGAATACTTTTCCATAAACGGTGAATTCTTAAAGATTTTTTTAATAAACTTCGATTTAAAAAAATTAATAAACATGGATTTTTAAAGATTTTTTTAAATAAATGTGGATTTTTTAAGAATTTTGTATTAAAAGGGGATTTTTTAAAAATTTTTTAATAAACTTCGATTTTTAGAGAATTTCTTTTAAACGGTTTTTTAAAGAAGTTTTTTAATAACGTGAATTTTTTAAATTTTTTTCTCAATAAACGTGTAGATTTTTCAATAAACTTGCATTTTTTAAGATTTTTTAAATAAACGTAGATTCCTTAAAGATTTTTTTGAATAAGTGCTGATTTTTTTAATAAACGTGGACTTTTTAAAGATTATTTTAATAAATGCTAATTTTCTAAGATGTTTTAATTAACATAGGCTTTTTTAAATTTTTTTTAATAAACGCTAAATTTCTAAATTTTTTTAATAATTAATTTTTTTATAAACTTTGTTTTATTTTTTTTATAAATTTGGATTTTTTATTTTTTTTTTTTTCAATAAACGTGGACATTTTTTACGATTTTTTAATAAGCGTGGATTTTGTAAAGATGTTTTTAATTTTTTTATAATTGTGGATATTTTAAAATAATTTCTCAATAA
The DNA here is from genome assembly GCF_047663935.1 of Musca autumnalis. Lineage (NCBI taxonomy): Eukaryota > Metazoa > Arthropoda > Insecta > Diptera > Muscidae > Musca > Musca autumnalis. The sequence continues at coordinate 26,752,493 of NW_027411755.1, forward strand.
ATGTGGACTTTTTTAAGATAAGCGTGGATTTTTTTTCTAAATAAACGCAGATTTTTATATTCTTAATTTTTTTTAAATTTTTTTTCTCAATAAACGAGAATTTTTTATTTTTTTTTCTCAAAAAACGTGGATTTTTATCTTTTCAATTTTTTTTCTCAATAAACATGGATTTTTTCTAAGATTTTTTTCTTAATAAAAATTCACGTTTATTTAATTAATTTTATTAGCATAAACGTAAATTTTTTAAAAATTATTTTCCAATTTTTTCTCAATAAACGTGGATTTTTAAAACATTTCTTAATAAGCGTGCATTTAAAGATTTTTTTTCAATAAACGTGGTTATTTAAATTTTTTCTCAATTAACATGGATTTTTTAAAGAATTTTTTTTTTAATTTTGTCTCAATAAGCGTGGATTTTTTAAAGAGTTTTTTTTTAATTTTTTTTTCTAAATAAACGCTGAATTTCTAAGATTTTTTTAATAATTAATTTTTTTATAAACTTTGTTTTATTTTTTTACAAATTTGGATTTTTAATTTTTTTTTTCATTAAACGTGGACATTTGTTAAGGTTTTTTATTAAGCGTGGATTTTTTTAATGATGTTTTTAATATTTTTAATAACTGTGGATATTTTAAAATAATTTATCAGTAAATGTGGAATTTTTTAAAATTTTTAAGAAGCGTGGATTTTTTTATATATTTTTTTTCTAATAAACGCGGATTTTTATATTCTTCCTTAATACTGTTTTTTTTTTAATTTTTTTCTCAATAAACGTGGATTTTTATCTTTTCAATAAAGATTTTTTTTAAGTTTATACACATTTTTTGTTTTTTTTTTTAATTTCATACGCATAAACGTAATTTTTCTAAATATTTAAAAAAAAAATTCAATAAACGTGAATTTTTTTAATATTTCTTTTTATTTTTTTCTCAATAATGAAATTAAATTTTTAATTTTTTTTTAGTTTTTTTCCTCAATAAACGTGCTTTTTTTAATTTTTTTTAATTTGTTCTCAATAAACGTGTTTTTTTTAAAACATTTCCTAATAAGCGTGCATTTTTTAAAGATTTTTTTTTATTTTTTTTTTTCAATAAACGTGGTTATTTACATTTTTTCTCTATTAACATGGATTTTTTAAAGATTTTTTTTTTATTTTGTCTCAATAAGCGTGGATTTCTTAAAAAGTTTTTTTTTTAATTTTTTTCTAAATAAACGGGAATTTTTTTACTGAATAAATGTGGATTTTTTAAAAAGTTTTTTTAATTTTTTAAAGATTTTTTCTCAATAAACGTGATTTTTTTTAATTTTATACGCATAAACGTAATTTTTTTAAAGATTTAAAAAAAAATTTCAATAAACGTGAATTTTTTTAATATTTCTTTTTATTTTTTTCTCAATAATGAAATGAAAATTTTAATTTTTTTTTAGTTTTTTTCCTCAATAATCATAATTTTCTTAAAGATTTTTTTTAAATTTGTTCTCTATAAACGTGGATTTTTTAAAACATTTCTTAATAAGCGTGCATTTTTTAAAGATTTTTTTTATTTATTTTTTTTTTTTCAATAAACGTGGTTATTTGCATTTTTTTCTCAATTATCATGGATTTTTTAAAGAATTTTTTTATTTTGTCTCAATATACGTGGATTTTTTAAAGAGTTTTTTTTAATTCTTTTTTCTAAATAAACGGGGATTTTTTACTGAATAAACGTGGATTTTTTAAAAAGTTTTTTTTTTTAATTTTTTCTCAATAAACTGGATTTTTTAAAAAGTTTTTTTTTTAATTTTTTCTCAATACACTGGATTTTTTATTATTTTCTCAATAAACGTTAATTTTTTTATTTGTTCTCAATAAACGTAATGCTTTTTTAAATAAACTTGGATTTTTTAAAGAGTTTTTTTTTAATTTTTTCTCAATAAACGTGGATTTTTAAAAGGTTTGTTTTTAATTTTTTTCGCAATAAATGTGGATTTTTTAATTTTTTAAACGCGCATTTTTTGGAGAGTTTTTTTTTAAATTTTTTTCTCAATAACGCGCAGTTTTGTGAGTTTTTTTCTTTAACACACTCACTTTTCGGCTCACTTTTCGGCTTTTCCAAAGAAACACCAAAATCAAAATATTTTGCAACATGTCAGCAACGTATCAACTAAGAATTCATCGAATTCTGTGGGTTGAAAAAACATCACCACAGTTGCCTGTGAGGTTTTATTTTTTTAATTTTTTATCAATAAACGTGAATTTTTTAAATTTGTTTTTTCTCAATAAACTTGTATTTTTTATTTTTTCTCAATAAACGTAGATTTTTTATTTTACTCTGAATAAACGTGAATTTCTTATTTTTTTCAATAAACGTAAAGTTTTTTGAAAAATTTTTATAAAATCCTTGTTTATTGAAATATAATTCTTAAAAAATACTTCTTTATTGAAAAAATAATTTTAAAAAAATCGACGTTTATTGAAAAAACAATTTAGAAAAATCGACGTTTATTGAAAAAATAATGTTTAAAAAAATCCACGTTTACTAAAAAATAATTTAAACAAATCCACGTTTATTAAAAACATAACTTTTAAAAAGTCCACGTTTATTGAAATAATAATTTTTAAAAAGTCCTTTTATACTGAAAAAATAATTTTTAAATATCCTTGTTTATTGAAAAACGAGGTTTTTTTACTATTTTTTTTTTGTTCTCAATTAACGTGGATTTTTTATTTTTTATCTTTTTCTGAATAAACGAGAAATAAAGAAATGTTTCCTCAATAAACGTAAAGTTTTTAACGATTTTTTTAAAGTTGTTTCTCAATTTTTTTCAAAGTTTTCAATGTTTTACTTTTTTAATTTTTTATCAATAAATAAACGTGGATTTTTATTTTTTCTCAACAAACGTGAAGTTTTTTGAAAAAATAAATTTGAAAAATCCTTCTTTATTGAAAAAAGTAATTTTTAAAAAATCCACGTTTATTAAAAAATAATTTTTAAAAAATCCTTCTTTATTGAAAAAAGTAATTTTTAAAAAATCCACGTTTATTAAAAAATAATTTTTAAAAAATCCACGTTTATTAAAAAATAATTTTTAAAAAATCCACGTTTATTAAAAAATAATTTTTAAAAAATCCACGTTTATTAAAAAATAATTTTTAAAAAATCCACGTTTATTAAAAAATAATTTTTAAAAAATCCACGTTTATTAAAAAATAATTGAAACAAATCCACGTTTATTAAAATATAACTTTAAAAAAATCCACGTTTATTGAAAAATTATTTTTTAAAAATCCCTGCTTACTGAAAAAATGATTGTTAAAAAATCCTTGTTTATTGAAAAAATAATTTTTAAAAAGTCCTTGTTTACTGAAAAAATAATTTTTAAATATCCTTGTTTATTCAAAGTGGTGGAGGAGGATTTTTTATTATTTTTTTTTTTTTGTTCTCAATTAACGTGAATTTTTTTAATTTTTTTATCTTTTTCTGAATAAACGAGAAATAAAGAAATGTTCCCTCAATAAACGTGAAGTTTTTAACGATTTTTTGATTTTTTTCTCAATTTTTTTCAAAGTTTTATTTTTTTAATTTTTTATCAACGTGAATTTAATGAACGTGAATTTTATTTTTTTTTTTCAATAAACTTGAATTTTTTATTTTTTCTCAAATAAACATAGATTTTTTATTTTTATCTCACTAAACTTGAAGTTAGAAGCTAGTTTATTGAAAAACAAGTTTTAAGAAATCCTTCTTAATTGAAAAAATTATTTTTAAAAAGTCGACGTTTATTAAAAACATAACTTTTAAAAAAATCCACGTTTATGAAAAAATAATTTTAAAAAAATCACTGCTTACTAAAAAATAATTGTTATAGGATTTTTTTATTATTATTTTTTTGTTGTTCTCAATTAACATAGAATTTTTTATCTTTTTCTGAATAAACGAGAAATGAAGAAATGTTCAACAAACGTGATGTTTTTAACGATTTTTTGTAATTTTTTTCTCAATTTTGTTCAAAGTTTTATTTTTTTAATATTTTATCAATAAACGTGAATTTTTAAAATTTGTTTTCTCAATAAAATATTTTTATTTTTTCTCAATAAACGTAGTTTTTTTATTTTTTCTGAATAAACGTGGATTTTTTAATTTTTTTCTCAATAAAACTTGAAGATTTTTTTTAATTTTTTTCCCAATAAACGTGGATTTTTAATTTTCGTTCTCAATAAACAGGGATTTTTTAATTTCTTGTCAATAAATTTTTTTCTAGATTTTTTTATTTTTTTTTTTCTTAATAATCGTTCTTTAAAGATTTTTTTTCTCAATAAACGTGAATTTTTTAAAGATTTTTTTCATTTATTTTTTTTTTTTTTTAAATAAACGTGGTTATTTAAATTTTTCTCAATTAACATGGATTTTTTAAAGATTTTTGTGACGGTGTATGTATGTGTGCAATATCTCTGATATGTTATCACCCAGCAACATTTAAAGGAAGGGGTTCTTTGCGATGACGTGATTTCATGTCATCTTTTGCATTGGTTCAAAGGAAGTCGTAAAAAATCCGATCTTTTCATTAGGATTTGAACCAATGCAAAGGAAGTCGTTAAAGATCCGATCATTTCATCAGTATTTGTACCCATTCCATCGATCCAATATAGATGATGTTTGTGTTTTTATGTACACATCTGTTTATTTTAATTTTGGTATGTTCCAGTACTGCAAGAATCTACTAATTTTTACTATTTTTTCCCGATAACATAAAGGAAAAATTGTTATCGTAGTAAAAATTAGTAGATTCTTGCAGATTCTGAAACAGATCAAAGCCGCTAGAACTGTCGTCGTGATGTTGCCTTACATTTCCTGCATATCAGACAACTAAAACTTCCAAACAATTGGTATTGTATGAAGCTCTAAATGTCTGCAATAAAAATGAAGTCCCAATCATCGAGCTAAAAATAGAATCGGACTTCACAAATTGCTATTTTAAAAGTTCCCTTGTCTGTTCTAAATCTGACATAGAACGAAATCAATAAAATCTCGCTTCTTGAAATTTGAAAAATATTCCGAAACGCGAAAGGAACAAGAATCTGAAAATAAAGAAGAAATGACATTTGGAAAGAAACAATTAAAAATAAATTAATAAAGCATAAATGATATTTTCCAGAAAAAGTCTCTCCTCCCCGTTCGTTACATTTTGTTCTTAGAGATCCCTAAAGCAAGTCGGGTTGTAGATCCCTAAATATTTTCGTCACTAAACAAAAGAGTATAAATTTCCAAAATGTTGTTATAAAATAACAAAATTATAAAATAAAAGTAATTTACGAAATAAAAATACTTAAAGGAGTGCATGGCTAAATCTGAACTGGTGATGGGAAGATAATAGAAAAAACCTTTTGTAAGATGAAAGAATATCAGTTGCGGAGAACGGAGGAAGTAATCTTTTGCGTTGCAGCGCTGGTGATTACATTGCAATTTTGGATGTAAACCTTTTGCTGATCAATTAATTGTAGTTATTTCGTGAATTCGTTTTAATTAATAAAGAGTTTTGTTTGTCCATATTTCAATAGAGCATTCCCATTTTCCAAACAAGACATGAAAATTTCATGTCAAGGGGTTGGTGAAAATGACATGTCAAAGCATTGGTTAAAATGAGATGTCAATGAATGGGTTAAAATGACATGCCAAAGCATTGGTGAAAATGACATGTCGATGCATTGGTTAAAATGACATGCTTAGGATCCAAAAAAGAACGTCATCTTTTGGGGGTCACGCTCATATAAAATTCATGAGTGAAAATGACAAAAAGATGACATGCCAGATCACTTGCACCCATGATTCAACTCATGATTTTTCATCGAAGATTTTACTGGGTAGCCATCTCTAAGTTGTTTTTCAATAAACGGGGATTTTTAAAATAACTTTTATTAATTTGTTCACTAATAATAGTGGATTTTTAAAAGAATTTTTATGAGTGCTTTTTCACTAATAAAGATGGATTGTTTAAAGATTTGTTTAAACTTTCCTCAATAAACGTATATTTTTAAAGAGTTTTTTTAATTTTTAAAGAGTTTTTAAGTAAAGGTGGTTTTCAATTCTTTTTCTCAATAATTGTGGATTTGTAAAATCTTTTTTAAATAAAAACTGGATTTCTTTAAGATTTTTTTAATAAACGCTGATTTTTTAAAGATTTTCTCTAAATTTTCTTTTAATTTTTTCTGAATAAACTTGGATTTTTTTAAAGATTTTGTTTAATAATGTTTCCCAATAAATGTAGATTTTTTTTAAATTTTTTTTTTTAATAAATGTGGATTTTTAATGATTTTTTTCAATAAGCACGGGTTGTTTCGGAATTGTCTTAAATAAACTTAAAATGACCTCATTTTACTGCCATCTCAAAGGCTGCAAAAATCCCAACAAATAATTCCCACCTATCGTTCCAATCACAATCCACTGTAAGAGGGAGTAGGGAGCCAAAATGAATTCCTCTTAAACAAAAAAACCCCATCCAAGTGAAACAAAAGTGAAAAAACTGTGACTTACTCAAAGGTGTTGGCGTGTTTATTTTTGTAGTCGTGCTCCATTACCCCACACTTAAAGCTGATGAAAAACAACGACACATTACAAGACATGGAAAACAAAGGTACAACGTCATCCTTGTTGATCCTCTTACCAGATGCTATCATTAATGTTGAGCTTGCTTTGCCTTAGCCTATGACAAGCGGCAGGCGCAAGTTAAGCCAACACACATTTGACCAAAACAGCAACAACAACATCTGTCTCGCTGTGTGTCAGCATCTGGAAACGTCATTCTCATTTAAGCCCCCATATGCGCCTGAACGCCTTCTGATTTGGGCTTCACTTTCCGCCTTTTATTAAAAGCAAAACAAATATCGAGAAAGTGAATAAGTCAAGAATAACAAAAATGAAAAATATCACCCAAGATCCAGGTTTATTGAAAAAATAATTTTTAAAAAATCCACGTTTATTGAAAAAATATTGTTTAAAAAATCCACGTTTATTGAAAAAATATTGTTTAAAAAATCCACGTTTATTGAAAAAATATTGTTTAAAAAATCCACGTTTATTGAAAAAATATTGTTTAAAAAATCCACGTTTATTGAAAAAATATTGTTTAAAAAATCCACGTTTATTGAAAAAATATTGTTTAAAAAATCCACGTTTATTGAAAAAATATTGTTTAAAAAATCCACGTTTATTGAAAAAATATTGTTTAAAAAATCCACGTTTATTGAAAAAATATTGTTTAAAAAATCCACGTTTATTGAAAAAATATTGTTTAAAAAATCCACGTTTATTGAAAAAATATTGTTTAAAAAATCCACGTTTATTGAAAAAATATTGTTTAAAAAATCCACGTTTATTGAAAAAATATTGTTTAAAAAATCCACGTTTATTGAAAAAATATTGTTTAAAAAATCCACGTTTATTGAAAAAATATTGTTTAAAAAATCCACGTTTATTGAAAAAATATTGTTTAAAAAATCCACGTTTATTGAAAAAATATTGTTTAAAAAATCCACGTTTATTGAAAAAATATTGTTTAAAAAATCCACGTTTATTGAAAAAATATTGTTTAAAAAATCCACGTTTATTGAAAAAATATTGTTTAAAAAATCCACGTTTATTGAAAAAATATTGTTTAAAAAATCCACGTTTATTGAAAAAATATTGTTTAAAAAATCCACGTTTATTGAAAAAATATTGTTTAAAAAATCCACGTTTATTGAAAAAATATTGTTTAAAAAATCCACGTTTATTGAAAAAATATTGTTTAAAAAATCCACGTTTATTGAAAAAATATTGTTTAAAAAATCCACGTTTATTGAAAAAATATTGTTTAAAAAATCCACGTTTATTGAAAAAATATTGTTTAAAAAATCCACGTTTATTGAAAAAATATTGTTTAAAAAATCCACGTTTATTGAAAAAATATTGTTTAAAAAATCCACGTTTATTGAAAAAATATTGTTTAAAAAATCCACGTTTATTGAAAAAATATTGTTTAAAAAATCCACGTTTATTGAAAAAATATTGTTTAAAAAATCCACGTTTATTGAAAAAATATTGTTTAAAAAATCCACGTTTATTGAAAAAATATTGTTTAAAAAATCCACGTTTATTGAAAAAATATTGTTTAAAAAATCCACGTTTATTGAAAAAATATTGTTTAAAAAATCCACGTTTATTGAAAAAATATTGTTTAAAAAATCCACGTTTATTGAAAAAATATTGTTTAAAAAATCCACGTTTATTGAAAAAATATTGTTTAAAAAATCCACGTTTATTGAAAAAATATTGTTTAAAAAATCCACGTTTATTGAAAAAATATTGTTTAAAAAATCCACGTTTATTGAAAAAATATTGTTTAAAAAATCCACGTTTATTGAAAAAATATTGTTTAAAAAATCCACGTTTATTGAAAAAATATTGTTTAAAAAATCCACGTTTATTGAAAAAATATTGTTTAAAAAATCCACGTTTATTGAAAAAATATTGTTTAAAAAATCCACGTTTATTGAAAAAATATTGTTTAAAAAATCCACGTTTATTGAAAAAATATTGTTTAAAAAATCCACGTTTATTGAAAAAATATTGTTTAAAAAATCCACGTTTATTGAAAAAATATTGTTTAAAAAATCCACGTTTATTGAAAAAATATTGTTTAAAAAATCCACGTTTATTGAAAAAATATTGTTTAAAAAATCCACGTTTATTGAAAAAATATTGTTTAAAAAATCCACGTTTATTGAAAAAATATTGTTTAAAAAATCCACGTTTATTGGAAAAATATTGTTTAAAAAATCCACGTTTATTGAAAAAATATTGTTTAAAAAATCCACGTTTATTGAAAAAATATTGTTTAAAAAATCCACGTTTATTAAAAAAATATTTTTTAAAAAATCCACGTTTATTGAAAAAATATTGTTTAAAAAATCCACGTTTATTGAAAAAATATTGTTTAAAAAATCCACGTTTATTGAAAAAATATTGTTTAAAAAATCCACGTTTATTGAAAAAATAATTTTTAAAAAATCCTTGTTTATTGAAAAAATAATTTTTAAAAAATCCTTGTTTATTGAAAAAATAATTTTTAAAAAATCCTTGTTTATTGAAAAAATAATTTTTAAAAAATCCTTGTTTATTGAAAAAATAATTTTTAAAAAATCCTTGTTTATTGAAAAAATACTTTTTAAAAAATCCTTGTTTATTGAAAAAATAATTTTTAAAAAATCCTTGTTTATTGAAAAAATAATTTTTTAAAAAATCCTTGTTTATTGAAAAAATAATTTTTAAAAATACGACGTTTATTGAAAAAATTATTTTTAAAAAATCCACGTTTATTGAAAAATAATTTCTAAAAAATCCACGTTTATTGAAAAAATAATTTTTAAAAAATTGACGTTTATTGAAGAAATAATTAAAAATATAAAAAAATAATTTTTAAAAAATCCTTGTTTATTGAAAAAATAATTTTTAAAAAATCCTTGTTTATTGAAAAAATAATTTTTAAAAAATCCTAGTTTATTGAAAAAATAATTTTTAAAAAAATCCACGTTTATTGAAAAAATAATTTTTAAAAAAATCCACGTTTATTGAAAAAATAATTTTTAAAAAATCCACGTTTATTGAAAAAATAAGTTTTAAAAAAATCCACGTTTATTGAAAAAATAATTTTTAAAAAAATCCACGTTTATTGAAAAAATTATTTTTAAAAAAATCCACGTTTATTGAAAAAATTATTTTTAAAAAAATCCACGTTTATTGAAAAAATAATTTTTAAAAAATCCACGTTTATTGAAAAAATAATTTTTAAAAAAATCCACGTTTATTGAAAAAATAATTTTTAAAAAATCCACGTTTATTGAAAAAATAATTTTTAAAAAATCCACGTTTATTGAAAAAATAATTTTTAAAAAAATCCACGTTTATTGAAAAAATAATTTTTAAAAAAATCCACGTTTATTGAAAAAATAATTTTTAAAAAATCCACGTTTATTGAAAAAATAATTTTTAAAAAATCCTTGTTTATTGAATAAATAATTTTTAAAAAATCCTTGTTTATTAAAAAAAATAATTTTTAAAAAATTCTTGTTTATTGAAAAAATAATTTTTAAAAAATCCACGTTTATTGAAAAAATATTTTTTAAAAAATCCACGTTTATTGAAAAAATAATTTTTAAAAAATCCACGTTTATTGAAAAAATAATTTTTAAAAAATCCACGTTTATTGAAAAAATAATTTTTAAAAAATCCACGTTTATTGAAAAAATAATTTTTAAAAAATCCACGTTTATTGAAAAAATAATTTTTAAAAAAATCCACGTTTATTGAAAAAATAATTTTTAAAAAAATCCACGTTTATTGAAAAAATAATTTTTAAAAAATCCACGTTTATTGAAAAAATAAGTTTTAAAAAAATCCACGTTTATTGAAAAAATAATTTTTAAAAAAATCCACGTTTATTGAAAAAATTATTTTTAAAAAAATCCACGTTTATTGAAAAAATTATTTTTAAAAAAATCCACGTTTATTGAAAAAATAATTTTTAAAAAATCCACGTTTATTGAAAAAATAATTTTTAAAAAAATCCACGTTTATTGAAAAAATAATTTTTAAAAAATCCACGTTTATTGAAAAAATAATTTTTAAAAAATCCACGTTTATTGAAAAAATAATTTTTAAAAAAATCCACGTTTATTGAAAAAATAATTTTTAAAAAAATCCACGTTTATTGAAAAAATAATTTTTAAAAAATCCACGTTTATTGAAAAAATAATTTTTAAAAAATCCTTGTTTATTGAATAAATAATTTTTAAAAAATCCTTGTTTATTAAAAAAAATAATTTTTAAAAAATTCTTGTTTATTGAAAAAATAATTTTTAAAAAATCCACGTTTATTGAAAAAATATTTTTTAAAAAATCCACGTTTATTGAAAAAATAATTTTTAAAAAATCCACGTTTATTGAAAAAATAATTTTTAAAAAATCCACGTTTATTGAAAAAATAATTTTTAAAAAATCCACGTTTATTGAAAAAATAATTTTTAAAAAATCCTTGTTTATTGAAAAAATAATTTTTAAAAAATCCTTGTTTATTGAAAAAATAATTTTTAAAAAATCCTTGTTTATTGAAAAAATAATTTTTAAAAAATCCACGTTTTTTGAAAAAATAATTTTTAAAAAATCCACGTTTATTGAAAAAATAATTTTTAAAAAATCTTCATTATTGAAACAAGGATTTTTTATTGAAAAAAGTAATTTTTAAAAATATTTTTGATTTTTCTTTTATTTTTTTTTTTAATTTATTTAACCCCTTTTTCTTCTCAACCGTTTAGAAATTGTTTTATTTGTTTTCCAACTACGATTCATATCACTTAAATATTTTCGTTTGACTTGTGTGTTTTTTCTGGCCGTTTCCTCAGGAATTTTCAAATATCTTTGAACGAAAATGTACTTAGATGTCTCTGCCTTTGCTCTTCAGCTATGCTGCATTACTGAGGCTCTAGAGTACAGAAAATAAAAATAGTTGGCGTAGGCTTTTGAGAATAATATCAATCCTATTCCAAGGACAATTCAGTCAAAGTTCTTTGAAACGACAGGCATACCTTAAGTCCATTACGCACACAGTATTTGTTAGTTTAAATGTATTTTCCAGAAGTTGTTGTGATATTGGGTATCTCCCCACCACGACAAGAGATGCCAAAAGCTTGAGAGAAGTTTGCCAAACTAAGCAAAGGGCTAGACATTTGTTTAGCCACTATCATCATCATCATCGTCGTTGGTACCTACGAGGCAATGTGGTAACGTGTTGTTATGTTTTGCCATAGTTTGGCATGTTTACCCGTGAGTAGTTTATCAGTTGATGTCACATTGTCAGACAGTTTGAAGTTTAACAAGTTGTCAATGTAACACATGTGTGTCGCGAACCAAATTGTGCCCTGTTGTTGGATTTTTTTCTCTCCAGGAATTGCGTAGTACGTCCACAGGAAAAGGAAAAAATGCATCAATATTAGCTTACCCACTAATGTGATAATTCCTGAGAATATGATACTGGCTTATGTTGAAAATCTACTGCCACAACCAATGAAATGTGATATTGGTTTGCCGCGGAGACCAGAGGACCAAGAGGAAAACTACTTTAGCTACAATATTTGTTTAATTAAAGTTCTTTTTTTGTGAGCTGGGAAGACTTTCGATAAGTCAATGTCAGATGGAGATACATTTTTTGGATAATGAGAATTTTTTTTATTTTTTTAAAGTAAAAAAATGTGGCAAACAATTTACCTCTTCTCTATAAGCCCCCTATATAATTCGCATTTAGTTCCCTCAACTCAAGTCACTTGAAAATCTGACACGGATGAACATGATTTTCATTGCTTTGAATATTACCTTCCCCACAGTTAAATTATAGTGTGATTTCTTTTACAAATAAAATATCTCTTAAAATTTCGTTTATTACACAACATTTGTCATTATGAGCGCTTTATGAAAGTGTGTGTGTGTGTGTCTCTGCGAACGCATGTGTGGTTTCCATGACTTATCGCCGGTTATCACACGAGTAAAACTATGATAAACATTATTTTCCATTTCTCCGGCACTTTCTTTATACACCTCTTCCACTTCTTCTTCAGTGTTTTTTTTTTTTCACGTCATTTAATTAAATCTATGGGCCATTCAAAAGTTTCATAGCCAAGCTGAGTCCCTCCAAACATGCAAAGAAATTAAACCACCACCACACAAAAGTGGCAAAATAAAATGTCATTAAAAAAAAAAAACTTTAATTAAATTTCTTTTGTTAGAAAATGAATCACGGTGAACATTAATCTTTGTTGACATTTAACAAAAACATACAGCAAATCACAAACAAATGAAAGAAAAAAGCAAAAACAAAAACCAAGAAAAAAGTAATTAAATTTATGCTTTATACATTTGCAACAACAACAGAAAATATATGCCATTTATTATTGTTATTGTAATGTAGAGATTTAAATAACAGCAATAATAAATAAAAGATTTAAGACACAAACATGCATTGAATACCTGCAATTAAAGATATGAGAGTCAGAGAAAGAGAACAAGAGAATGGGATCAATTTGAAGATGAAGGTGTTCAATAAATTAATTAATGAAAGATTTAAGACACAAACCTACGTTACACAATATTTCACTACATATGAGAGAGAGAGAGAGAAAAATATTACAAGAGAGTTGGTTATCTGTTAGCATCCAATGACCAAACGAAAGACTTAAGACACAAACTAAAAATTCAGAAAACAAAACTAAAGAAAAAATATTCTTTAAAAATCCACACTAAAGGAAAAAATAGTCTTAAAAATCCAAATTAAAGGTAAAAATATTCCTTAAAAAATCCACTCTAAAGGAAAAAATATTCCATAAAAAAATCAAGAAAAAAAAATATTCCATAAAAAATCCACGTTAAAGGAAAAATATTCCTTAAAAAATCCACGCTAAAGGAAAAAATATTCCATAAAAAATCCACGTTAAGGGAAAAAATATTCCATAAAAAATCCACGTTAAAGGAAAACATTTTTTAAAAATTATTTTTCCATAAACGTGGATTTTTTAAAAATTATTTTTCCATAAACGTGGATTTTTTAAAAATAATTTTTCCATAAACGTGGATTTTTTAAAAATAATTTTTCCATAAACGTGGATTTTTTTTAAAAATAATTTTTCCATAAACGTGGATTTTTTAAAAATAATTTTTCCATAAACGTGGATTTTTTAAAAATAATTTTTCCATAAACGTGGATTTTTTAAAAATAATTTTTCCATAAACGTGGATTTTTTAAAAATAATTTTTCCATAAACGTGGATTTTTTAAAAATAATTTTTCCATAAACGTGGATTTTTTAAAAATAATTTTTCCATAAACGTGGATTTTTTAAAAATAATTTTTCCATAAACGTGGATTTTTTAAAAATAATTTTTCCATAAACGTGGATTTGTTAAAGAATAATTCTTCAATAAACGTGGATTTTTTAAAAATAATTTTTCCATAAACGTGGATTTTTTAAAAATAATTTTTCCATAAACGTGGATTTGTTAAAGAATAATTTTTCCATAAACGTGGATTTTTTAAAAATAATTTTTCCATAAACGTGGATTTTTTAAAAATAATTTTTCCATAAACGTGGATTTTTTAAAAATAATTTTTTCATAAACGTGGATTTTTTAAAAATATTTTTTTCAATAAACGTGGATTTTTTAAAAATTATTTTTTCAATAAACGTGGATTTTTTAAAAATAATTTTTCCATAAACGTGGATTTTTTAAAAACAATTTTTCCATAAACGTGGATTTTTTAAAAATAATTTTTCCATAAACGTGGATTTTTTAAAAATAATTTTTCCATAAACGTGGATTTTTTAAAAATAATTTTTCCATAAACGTGGATTTTTTAAAAATAATTTTTCCATTAACGTGGATTTTTTAAAATTAATTTTTCCATAAACGTGGATTTTTTTAAAATAATTTTTTCAATAAACGTGGATTTTTTAAAAATTATTTTTTCAATAAACGTGGATTTTTTAAAAATTATTTTTTCAATAAACGTGGATTTTTTAAAAATTATTTTTTCAATAAACGTGGATTTTTTAAAAATTATTTTTCCATAAACGTGGATTTTTTAAAAATAATTTTTCCATAAACTTGGATTTTTTAAAAATATTTTTTCCATAAACGTGGATTTTTTTAAAAATATTTTTTCCATAAACGTGGATTTTTTAAAAATTAATTTTCCATAAACGTGGATTTTTTAAAAATTAATTTTCCATAAACGTGGATTTTTTAAAAATTAATTTTCCATAAACGTGGATTTTTTAAAAATTAATTTTCCATAAACGTGGATTTTTTAAAAATTAATTTTCCATAAACGTGGATTTTTTAAAAATTAATTTTCCATAAACGTGGATTTTTAAAAATTAATTTTCCATAAATGTGGATTTTTTAAAAATTAATTTTCCATAAACGTGGATTTTTTAAAAATTAATTTTCCATAAACGTGGATTTTTTAAAAATTAATTTTCCATAAACGTGGATTTTTTAAAAATTAATTTTCCATAAACGTGGATTTTTTAAAAATTAATTTTCCATAAACGTGGATTTTTTAAAAATTATTTTCCATAAACGTGGATTTTTTAAAAATTAATTTTCCATAAACGTGGATTTTTTAAAAATTAATTTTCCATAAACGTGGATTTTTTAAAAATTAATTTTCCATAAACGTTGATTTTTTAAAAATTAATTTTCCATAAACGTGGATTTTTTAAAAATTAATTTTCCATAAACGTGGATTTTTTAAAAATTAATTTTCCATAAACGTGGATTTTTTAAAAATTAATTTTCCATAAACGTGGATTTTTTAAAAATTAATTTTCCATAAACGTGGATTTTTTTAAAATTAATTTTCCATAAACGTGGATTTTTTAAATATTAATTTTCCATAAACGTGGATTTTTTAAATATTAATTTTCCATAAACGTGGATTTTTTAAATATTAATTTTCCATAAACGTGGATTTTTTAAAAATTAATTTTCCATAAACGTGGATTTTTTAAAAATTAATGCATCTAAATCTAATCTAATCTAATTAATGCATCATAATCATTAATGCATCTAAATCTAAAGTGATGGTGTTTAATGGAGCTTTAAACTCAAATGATTGCTTTATTTTGAATGATGCTGTTATATCTAAAGTAAACTGCTGTAGAATTCTGGGGTTCCATTTGGACGATGAATTATCCTTTCAGAATCATATAAGTAATGTAATTTCAAATGTAACATTTGCCTTGAGAAAACTGTATAACACAGGCTCAGACCTCCCATTGGAAATACGGAAGCGGTTAGCAATGACTCTGATAATGCCTCATATTATGTATGGCTTAGAAGTATATTCCGGCACCTCTTTGGAAAATATTGATCGACTGCGAATGTGTTTCAATCGTATTTTACGATACGTATACCGCTTAAACGTACGCGATCACGTCACTTCTTATGCTATTCAGTTTTTGGGGTGTACTTTTGATACTTTTATTAACTTGAGAATAATTTTACTTTTGTTCAAAATATTGAAGTTTGGGAACCCACCACACCTAGCATCAAAATTTGTTTTTGGTCCTTCTATTAGGGTCCATTCACTTTACTTACCCCGGTTTGCCACCTTAGTGATGCAAAGGTCTTTCATAGTGCGTTCCATTCGTTTGTGGAATAACAGTATTCCCTATGAGAATAGGGATTTCTCAATGTCTTTTGATAGATTCAAAAGACTAGCATTGCTGAGTATTTAGTGCAAGAATTTCTGTATTTTTCGTGTTAATGGTTTCTCTATTCCTCTTTAATTGAACTAATCTGATTTACTGGTATATATATTGTTGTTAAATCAGTTTCATCCGTAGTCGTGTTTTAGTAATTATTATTATTATAAATTAAAGTGAATTTGTAATTGTATTTTAAGTTTTCATAAAATGTGTCATATTTGTTAGAACTATCTTAATCAATTTCGGCCTTGATGGGCTTATGGATTAAGTAATAAATAAATAAATGAAATGAAATGAATTTTCCATAAACGTGGATTTTTTAAAAATTAATTTTTCCATAAACGTGGATTTTTTAAAAATTAATTTTTTCAATAAACGTGGATTTTTTAAAAATAATTTTTCCATAAACGTGGATTTTTTAAAAATAATTTTTCCATAAACGTGGATTTTTTAAAAATAATTTTTCCATAAACGTGGATTTTTTAAAAATAATTTTTCCATAAACGTGGATTTTTTAAAAATAATTTTTCCATAAACGTGGATTTTTTAAAAATAATTTTTCCATAAACGTGGATTTTTTAAAAATAATTTTTCCATAAACGTGGATTTTTTAAAAATAATTTTTCCATAAACGTGGATTTTTTAAAAATAATTTTTCCATAAACGTGGATTTTTTAAAAATAATTTTTCCATAAACGTGGATTTTTTAAAAATAATTTTTCCATAAACGTGGATTTTTTAAAAATAATTTTTCCATAAACGTGGATTTTTTAAAAATAATTTTTCCATAAACGTGGATTTTTTAAAAATAATTTTTCCATAAACGTGGATTTTTTAAAAATAATTTTTCCATAAACGTGGATTTTTTAAAAATAATGTTTCCATAAACGTGGATTTTTTAAAAATAATGTTTCCATAAACGTGGATTTTTTAAAAATAATTTTTCCATAAACGTGGATTTTTTAAAAATAATTTTTCCATAAACGTGGATTTTTTATTAATAATTTTTTAAAAATTATTTTTCCATAAACGTGGATTTTTTAAAAATTATTTTTCCATAAACGTGGATTTTTTAAAAATTATTTTTCCATAAACGTGGATTTTTTTAAAAATTATTTTTCCATAAACGTGGGTTTTTTAAAAATAATTTTTCCATAAACGTGGATTTTTTAAAGATAATTTTTCCATAAACGTGGATTTTTTAAAAATAATTTTTCCATAAACGTGGATTTTTAAAAAATTATTTTTCCATCAACGTGGATTTTTTAAAAATAATTTTTCCATAAACGTGGATTTTTTAAAAATAATTTTTCCATAAACGTGGATTTTTTAAAAATAATGTTTCCATAAACGTGGATTTTTTAAAAATAATTTTTCCATAAACGTGGATTTTTTAAAAATAATGTTTCCATAAACGTGGATTTTTTAAAAATAATGTTTCCATCAACGTGGATTTTTTAAAAATTAAAATTATTTTTTCGTTTAGCGTGGATTTTTTAAAAATTAAAATTATTTTTTCCTTTAGCGTGGATTTTTTAAAAATTAAAAATATTCTTTCCTTTAGCGTGGATTTTTTAAAAATTAAAAATATTCTTTCCTTTAGCGTGGATTTTTTAAAAATTAAAAATATTTTTTTTTAGCGTAGATTTTTTAAAAATTAAAAATATTTTTTCTTTTAGCGTGGATTTTTTAAGAAATATTTTTTCCTTTAACGTGGATTTGTTATGGAATATTTTTTCCCATATCGTGGATTTGTTATGGAATTATTTTTAAAAAATCCACGATTATATAAAAATTATTTTTAAAAAATCCACGATTATATAAAAATTATTTTTAAAAAATCCACGATTATATAAAAATTATTTTTAAAAAATCCACGATTATATAAAAATTATTTTTAAAAAATCCACGATTATATAAAAATTATTTTTAAAAAATCCACGATTATATAAAAATTATTTTTAAAAAATCCACGTTTATGGAAAAATTATTTTTAAAAAATCCACGTTTATGGAAAAATTATTTTTAAAAAATCCACGTTTATGGAAAAATTATTTTTAAAAAATCCACGTTTATGGAAAAATTATTTTTAAAAAATCCACGTTTATGGAAAAATTATTTTTAAAAAATCCACGTTTATGGAAAAATTATTTTTAAAAAATCCACGTTTATGGAAAAATTATTTTTAAAAAATCCACGTTTATGGAAAAATTATTTTTAAAAAATCCACGTTTATGGAAAAATTATTTTTAAAAAATCCACGTTTATGGAAAAATTATTTTTAAAAAATCCACGTTTATGGAAAAATTATTTTTAAAAAATCCACGTTTATGGAAAAATTATTTTTAAAAAATCCACGTTTATGGAAAAATTATTTTTAAAAAATCCACGTTTATGGAAAAATTATTTTTAAAAAATCCACGTTTATGGAAAAATTATTTTTAAAAAATCCACGTTTATGGAAAAATTATTTTTAAAAAATCCACGTTTATGGAAAAATTATTTTTAAAAAATCCACGTTTATGGAAAAATTATTTTTAAAAAATCCACGTTTATGGAAAAATTATTTTTAAAAAATCCACGTTTATGGAAAAATTATTTTTAAAAAATCCACGTTTATGGAAAAATTATTTTTAAAAAATCCACGTTTATGGAAAAATTATTTTTAAAAAATCCACGTTTATGGAAAAATTATTTTTAAAAAATCCACGTTTATGGAAAAATTATTTTTAAAAAATCCACGTTTATGGAAAAATTATTTTTAAAAAATCCACGTTTATGGAAAAATTATTTTTAAAAAATCCACGTTTATGGAAAAATTATTTTTAAAAAATCCACGTTTATGGAAAAATTATTTTTAAAAAATCCACGTTTATGGAAAAATTATTTTTAAAAAATCCACGTTTATGGAAAAATTATTTTTAAAAAATCCACGTTTATGGAAAAATTATTTTTAAAAAATCCACGTTTATGGAAAAATTATTTTTAAAAAATCCACGTTTATGGAAAAATTATTTTTAAAAAATCCACGTTTATGGAAAAATTATTTTTAAAAAATCCACGTTTATGGAAAAATTATTTTTAAAAAATCCACGTTTATGGAAAAATTATTTTTAAAAAATCCACGTTTATGGAAAAATTATTTTTAAAAAATCCACGTTTATGGAAAAATTATTTTTAAAAAATCCACGTTTATGGAAAAATTATTTTTAAAAAATCCACGTTTATGGAAAAATTATTTTTAAAAAATCCACGTTTATGGAAAAATTATTTTTAAAAAATCCACGTTTATGGAAAAATTATTTTTAAAAAATCCACGTTTATGGAAAAATTATTTTTTAAAAATCCACGTTTATGGAAAAATTATTTTTAAAAAATCCACGTTTATGGAAAAATTATTTTTAAAAAATCCACGTTTATGGAAAAATTATTTTTAAAAAATCCACGTTTATGGAAAAATTATTTTTAAAAAATCCACGTTTATGGAAAAATTATTTTTAAAAAATCCACGTTTATGGAAAAATTATTTTTAAAAAATCCACGTTTATGGAAAAATTATTTTTAAAAAATCCACGTTTATGGAAAAATTATTTTTAAAAAATCCACGTTTATGGAAAAATTATTTTTAAAAAATCCACGTTTATGGAAAAATTATTTTTAAAAAATCCACGTTTATGGAAAAATTATTTTTAAAAAATCCACGTTTATGGAAAAATTATTTTTAAAAAATCCACGTTTATGGAAAAATTATTTTTAAAAAATCCACGTTTATGGAAAAATTATTTTTAAAAAATCCACGTTTATGGAAAAATTATTTTTAAAAAATCCACGTTTATGGAAAAATTATTTTTAAAAAATCCACGTTTATGGAAAAATTATTTTTAAAAAATCCACGTTTATGGAAAAATTATTTTTAAAAAATCCACGTTTATGGAAAAATTATTTTTAAAAAATCCACGTTTATGGAAAAATTATTTTTAAAAAATCCACGTTTATGGAAAAATTATTTTTAAAAAATCCACGTTTATGGAAAAATTATTTTTAAAAAATCCACGTTTATGGAAAAATTATTTTTAAAAAATCCACGTTTATGGAAAAATTATTTTTAAAAAATCCACGTTTATGGAAAAATTATTTTTAAAAAATCCACGTTTATGGAAAAATTATTTTTAAAAAATCCACGTTTATGGAAAAATTATTTTTAAAAAATCCACGTTTATGGAAAAATTATTTTTAAAAAATCCACGTTTATGGAAAAATTATTTTTAAAAAATCCACGTTTATGGAAAAATTATTTTTAAAAAATCCACGTTTATTGAAGAATTATTCTTTAACAAATCCAAAAATTTTTAAAAAATCCACGTTTATGGAAAAATTATTTTTAAAAAATCCACGTTTATTGAAGAATTATTCTTTAACAAATCCACGTTTATGGAAAAATTATTTTTAAAAAATCCACGTTTATGGAAAAATTATTTTTAAAAAATCCACGTTTATGGAAAACTTATTTTTAAAAAATCCACGTTTATGGAAAAATTATTTTTAAAAAATCCACGTTTATGGAAAACTTATTTTTAAAAAATCCACGTTTATGGAAAAATTATTTTTAAAAAATCCACGTTTATGGAAAAATTATTTTTAAAAAATCCACGTTTATGGAAAAATTATTTTTAAAAAATCCACGTTTATGGAAAAATTATTTTTAAAAAATCCACGTTTATGGAAAAATTATTTTTAAAAAATCCACGTTTATGGAAAAATTATTTTTAAAAAATCCACGTTTATGGAAAAATTATTTTTAAAAAATCCACGTTTATGGAAAAATTATTTTTAAAAAATCCACGTTTATGCAAAAAATATTTTTAAAAAATCCACGTTTATGGAAAAATTATTTTTAAAAAATCCACGTTTATGGAAAAAATATTTTTAAAAAAATCCACGCTTATGGAAAAATTATTTTTAAAAAATCCACGTTTATGGAAAAAAATATTTTTAAAAAATCCACGTCTATGGAAAAAATATTTTTAAAAAATCCACGTTTATGGAAAAAATATTTTTAAAAAATCCACGTTTATGGAAAAAATATTTTTAAAAAATCCACGTTTATGGAAAAATTATTTTTAAAAAATCCACGTTTATGGAAAAATTATTTTTAAAAAATCCGCGTTTATGGAAAAATTATTTTTAAAAAATCCACGTTTATGGAAAAATTATTTTTAAAAAATCCACGTTTATGGAAAAATTATTTTTAAAAAATCCACGTTTATGGAAAAATTATTTTTAAAAAATCCACGTTTATGGAAAAATTATTTTTAAAAAATCCACGTTTATGGAAAAATTATTATTAAAAAAATCCACGTTTATGGAAAAATTATTTTTAAAAAATCCACGTTTATGGAAAAATTATTTTTAAAAAATCCACGTTTATGGAAAAATTATTTTTAAAAAATCCACGTTTATGGAAAAATTATTTTTAAAAAATCCACGTTTATGGAAAAATTATTTTTAAAAAATCCACGTTTATACAAAAATTATTTTTAAAAAATCCACGTTTATGGAAAAATTATTTTTAAAAAATCCACGTTTATGGAAAAATTATTTTTAAAAAATCCACGTTTATGGAAAAATTATTTTTAAAAAATCCACGTTTATGGAAAAATTATTTTTAAAAAATCCACGTTTATGGAAAAATTATTTTTAAAAAATCCACGTTAATGGAAAAATTATTTTTAAAAAATCCACGTTTATGGAAAAATTAATTTTAAAAAATCCACGTTTATACAAAAATTATTTTTAAAAAATCCACGTTTATACAAAATTTTTTTTTAAAAAATCCACGTTTATACAAAAATTATTTTTAAAAAATCCACGTTTATACAAAAATTAATTTTAAAAAATCCACGTTTATACAAAAATTATTTTTAAAAAATCCACGTTTATACAAAAATTATTTTTAAAAAATCCACGTTTATACAAAAATTATTTTTAAAAAATCCACGTTTATACAAAAATTATTTTTAAAAAATCCACGTTTATACAAAAATTATTTTTAAAAAATCCACGTTTATACAAAAATTATTTTTAAAAAATCCACGTTTATACAAAAATTATTTTTAAAAAATCCACGTTTATGGACAAATTATTTTTTAAAAATCCACGTTAATGGACAAATTATTTTTAAAAAAATCCACGTTTATGGAAAAATTATTTTTAAAAAATCCACGTTTATGGAAAAATTATTTTTAAAACATCCACGTCTATGGAAAAATTATTTTTAAAAAATCCACGTTTATGGAAAAATTATTTTTAAAAAATCCACGTTTATGGAAAAATTATTTTTAAAAAATCCACGTTTATGGAAAAATTATTTTTAAAAAATCCACGTTTATGGAAAAATTATTTTTAAAAAATCCACGTTTATGGAAAAATTATTTTTAAAAAATCCACGTTTATGGAAAAATTATTTTTAAAAAATCCACGTTTATGGAAAAATTATTTTTAAAAAATCCACGTTTATGGAAAAATTATTTTTAAAAAATCCACGTTTATGGAAAAATTATTTTTAAAAAATCCACGTTTATACAAAAATTATTTTTAAAAAATCCACGTTTATACAAAAATTATTTTTAAAAAATCCACGTTTATGGAAAAATTATTTTTAAAAAATCCACCTTTATACAAAAATTATTTTTAAAAAATCCACGTTTATACAAAAATTATTTTTAAAAAATCCACGTTTATGGAAAAATTATTTTTAAAAAATCCACGTTTATGGAAAAATTATTTTTAAAAAATCCACGTTTATGGAAAAATTATTTTTAAAAAATCCACGTTTATGGAAAAATTATTTTTTAAAAATCCACGTTTATGGAAAAATTATTTTTAAAAAATCCAAGTTTATACAAAAATTATTTTTAAAAAATCCACATTTATGGAAAAATTATTTTTAAAAAATCCACGTTTGAAAGTTTCAATAGATTTTGAAAAAAAATCATTTAAAAATTCCCTTATTCTGTTCTGCACATTCCCAGCAATCTTCCCTTGATAACCCATTGAAATTACAAAAAAGAGCAATAAAGTTCAAGAGTAAAGATCACGTTTTAAATACGGCTGCCACCGCAGCCAGCCAGCCAGTTCATGCCGCGTAGATGTAAAAGATTTAAGACAGCTTAAGTGGATTTGTGTGATCATGTACAATTTAAATGGTGTCTATATGTTGATTTCTTTGAGCTGCAGCTACATGAACCCACAGTCATTGTAGAATGGAAAATTTGCTTGTTTCGGCTGTCTACGGCCAACAATCATCATCGGCTGCATTATTGTGTGCATTGAGTGGTGGTTCCACGTTGCACTTATTTCAGTGTTTAACTTTGTATGCTGCTGCTGTTTTACGTTTATCATCCGTCCTTATGCTCGGGGTATATTGTTTTACAGTCTCTTTTTGGCTTTGTTGTAAATTTACACGCTGATCTAAAAATAGTTTCTTAAATTTTTTCTGCTTCTTTTCATAATCATCGTGAGTGAGTTGAAGCTCAAATGGTTTTAAGATTTTTTCGCTTTTTTCATGTCTCATTGCAAAGAAGTAGCACAGCATCATGGACCAACAACAATTGTAATGGCGTTACTTTGGCTGTTGTCTTCTGCTTAACGCTGTAATAAGTATCCCACCGTAATAATAAGATGGATGTGGGTTTTTAGTCACATAATAAACAATTATAAACACATCATTTTAAATTGCGGATGCAAGGCGAAACTTGGAACGACAACAACAAACAATGCTATCACCACCATCAGCATCATCATCGTCGTCACTATCATCCTCAACGTCATGAACGGCAACCATCCACTCGACATCATCCACAAATCAGGAGCCCAGCTTATACTCATCATCGGCGATAACAACAGAAGGAGTAAATCTTTACCATTATCTTTAGGCAGGTAGGAGGAAACAATAACAACAATAAATTGAAATTATTATTGATTGTTTTTTATTTTTGCTCATTTTTTACCTCATCTCTGGGCAATTATGGCTTGTGGCTTAAAGTTTGTCTTTCCTTTATTCCAATAAATATGTTTGCCGATAATGATGGCAATCGAAGGATTGAAGAATTAAAGAGTGGGCAAGAAGTCTTTTATGTGAGTGACAGAATACATTGAGGGATTATCTCTTTGATTGGATGTGTTGGTTGATTAACTGATAAAGGAAGTATGTGTCTTAAGTCTTTCGTTTCATGATGTTTTTTTTTCGTTTGTTCTGATGTTTTTTGGGAAAGCCGAAAAGTGAATGCAATTCTCATTTATTTGAGAATACTAGACATTTAAAGAGTTCGGGTTTTTCCTAAAAAACTCATCATTTCAAAAAACTGAAAAGCCAATTGATGATTCCCTTCGCCGGAATGAAATCATGATATTGGTAGCGATCAGTAAAATATCGCAAACATTTTTCTTTAAAAATCTACGTCCTAAAGTTAAAATATTTTCTTAAAAAATCCAATTCCAAAAATTAATTTTTTTTTTTTAGAAAATACATGTCCAAAAAAAATTAAAAATTTTTCTTTAAAAATCCACGTCCAAATATTATAAATTTTTCGATCAAAATTCACGTCCAAAAAATCAAAACTTTTCATTAAAAATCAACGTCCAAAAATAAACATTTTTCATTAAAAATTCACGTCCAAAAATAAACATTTTTCATCAAAAATTCACGTTCAAAAATTTAAAATTTTTCTTTAAAAATCCACGTCCAACAATTAAAAATCCACGGCCAAAAATTCAAAATTTTATATTAAAAATCCTCGTCCAAAAATCGAAATTTTTCTCCAAACATCCACGTCCATAAATTCATTTTTTTTGTTAATCCCGCGTCCATAATTCAAAATTTTTCTTTAAAAATCCACTTCCAAAAATTCAAATATTTCCTTTAAAAATCCAACACCAAAAAATCAAAATGTTTCATTAAAAATCCAGGTCAAAAAATTCAAAATTTTTCACTAAAAATCGACGTTCAAGAGTTGAAAATTTTTCATTAAAAATCCACGTCCAAAAATCGAACATTTTTTTTTTAAATCCACGTGCAAAATCGAAAATTTTTCTTTAAAAAATACGTCCAAAAATTTAATTTTTTCTTTAAAAATCCACGTCTACAAATTCAAATTTTTTCTTTAAAAATCCATAACAAAAAATTCAAAATATTTATTTTATAATCCACGTCAAAAATTCAAAATATTTCTTTAATAATCCACGTCAAAAATTCAAATTGTTTTTTTAAAAATCCACATCCATATATTCTAAATTTTTTTCTAAAAATTCACGTCCAAAAATTCGAAATTTTCTTTAAAAATTCACGTCCAAAATTTCCAAATTATTCTTTAAAAATCCACGCCCAAAAATTCAATTTGTTTTAAATCCACGTCCAAAATTTCCAAATTATTCTTTAAAAATCCACGTCCAAAAATTAAAAAAAAAATAAAAAAATCCAGGTCCAAAAATTAAAAAAAAAAATCCACGTCCAAAAATTTCAAATTTTTTTTAAAAATCCATGTTCAAAAATTCAAAATTTTTCTTTAAAAATCCACGTCCAAAAATTATAAATTTTTCGATCAAAATTCACGTCCAAAAATCAAAACTTTTCGTTAAAAATCAACGTCCAAAAAATCAAAACTTTTCATTAAAAATCAACGTCCAAAAATAAACATTTTTCATTAAAAATCCACGTCCAAAATTTAAAATTTTTCATTAAAAATCCACGTCCAAAAATTTAAAATTTTTCATTAAAAATCCACGTACAAAAATTTAAAATTTTTTTTTAAAAATCCACGTCCAGCAATTAAAAATCCACGGCCAAAAATTAAAAATTTTTTTTTAAAAATCCACGTCCAGCAATTAAAAATCCACGGCCAAAAATTAAAAATTTTATATTAAAAATCCACGTCCAAAAATCGAAATTTTTCTCTAAACATCCACGACCATAAATTCATTTTTTTGTTAATCCGCGTCCATAATTCAAAATTTTTCTTTAAAAATCCACGTTCAACAATTAAAATTTTTTCCTTAAAAATCCACGCCCAAAAAATCAAAAATTTTCAATAAAAATCCACGTCCAACAATTAAAATTTTTTCCTTTAAAATCCAAATCCAACAATAAAAATGTTTTCCTTAAAAATCCACAGCCAAAAATTCAAAATTTTATATTAAAAATCCACGTCCATAAACTCATTTTTTGTTAATCCGCGTCCATAATTCAAAATTTTTCTTTAAGAATCGACTTCCAAAAATACAAATATTTTCTTTAAAAATCCAACACCAAAAAATCAAAATGTTTAATTAAAAATCCAGGTAAAAAAATTCAAAATTTTTCAATAAAGATCAACGTCCAAGAGTCGAAATTTTTTCTTTAAAAATTCACTTCTAAAAATTCAAATTTTTTCTTTAAAAATCCAACACCAAAAACTCAAAACTCAAGGTCAAAAAATTCAAAATGTTTCATTAAAACTCCAGGTCAAAAAATTCAAAATTTTTAATTAAAAATCCACGTCCAAGAATCCAAAAATTGTCTTTAAAAATCCAAGTCCAAAAATCGAAAATTTTTTCTTTAAAAATCCACGTCCAAAAATCGATTTTTCTTTAAAAATCCAAGTGCAAAAATCGACATTTTTTCTAAAAAAAAGACGTCCAAAAATTAAATATTTTCTTTACAAATCCA
The DNA here is from genome assembly GCF_047663935.1 of Musca autumnalis. Lineage (NCBI taxonomy): Eukaryota > Metazoa > Arthropoda > Insecta > Diptera > Muscidae > Musca > Musca autumnalis. The sequence goes on from NW_027411755.1 coordinate 26,779,467, forward strand.
CGTCCAACACCAACAATTCAAAATATTTCTTTTAAAATCCACGTCCAAAAATTCTATTTTTTTCTAAAAATCTACGTCTTTTTTTAATTTTTTTTTTAAATTCCACGTCCGTAAATTCAAAAATTTTCTTTTCTCTTTAAAAATCCACGTCCATAAATTCAAAATTTGTCTTTAAAAATCCAAGTCCAATAGTTAAAAAAATTTCTTTAAAAATCGACATCCGAAAGTTAAACATTTCTCTTTAAAAATCTACGTGCGAAAATTATAAATTTTTCATTCAAAATCCACGTCCAAAATGTAAAAATGTTTCACTAAAAATCCACGTTCAAAAATTAAAAAATTTTCATTAAAAATCAACGTCCAAAATTTTGAAATTATTTCTCTAAACATACACGTCCATAAATTATTTTTTTTTTTGTTAATCCGCGTCCATAATTTAAAAATTTTCTTTAAAAATCCACTTCAAAAAATTAAAATTTTTTCTTTAAAAATCCAACACCAAAAATGAAAAAATTTTCATTAAAAATCCACGTCCAAGAATCGAATTTTTTTCTTTAAAAATAAACGTCCAAACATCGAAAAAATTTTCTTTAAAAATCCAAAAATCGATTTTTTTTAATCCACGTTCAAAAATCGAAAATTTTTCTTTAAAAAATACGACCAAGAATTAAATTTTTTTTTTTAAAAATCTACGTCCAAAAATAAAATTTTTTCATTAAGATCCTAAGTCCAAAAATTTAACATTTTTCTTTAAAAATACACGTCCAAAAAGTCAAATTGTTTCTTAAATACTCCACGTCTAAAATTCAAATAGTTTTTCTAAAAATCCACATCCATATATTCTACATTTTTTTCTAAAAATCCACGTCCAAAAATTCAAAATTTTTCTTTAAAAATCCACGTTCTAATATTCCAAATTATTCTTTAAAAATAAAGGTCCAAAAAATCAAAATCTTTTCCTTAAAAATCCACTCCAAAAATTAAAAAATCCACGTCCAAAAATTCCAATTTTTTCTTTAAAATTCCAAGTACAAAAATTCAAAATTTTTCTTTAAAAATACACGTTCAAAAATTCAAAATTTTTCTTTAAAAATCAACGTCCAAAAACTATTTCTTTTTTAAATCCACACCCAAAACTTAAAGATTTTATTTAAAAAATCCACGTCCAAAAAATCAGAAAAAAATCTTTAATGCTCCAAGTCCTAAAAATCCAAAAAAAAATTAAAAATCCATGTCTAAAAATAAAATAAAATCTTTAAAAATCGTCAATTTAAATCCATTTCGATCTTAAAAATGTTTGAATGAATCCACGTCGAATTAAAAAAGGATACAAAATCCAAAAAAAATCATGTAGGATAAAAAAATTACAAAATTTACGACGACCTCAAAAAATCCTAAAAAATTACCTTAAAAATTCAAATTCAATTCAAAATAATATATTTAAAAATTCACGTCGATCTTAAATAAAGTTGTGGCGGTCTAACAATCTTTAAAAAAGTCCAAGGCGATCTTAAAAGATCCATGTTGGTATTTAAGAAAAATCCTAAAAATACCTAACAAATTCCAAAAAATTTAGCGTGAACTTTTATAAACATTTGTATATATTATATTTTATATTTTTATAATAACGTGGATTTTTAAATAAATATTTTCATAATATACGTTGATGTTTGAAAAATATTTTTTTAATAAACGTGGCTATTATAAAGATATTTTTGTAATAATCGTGGATTAACAAAAATTAAGAAACTTCGAGTTTTAGAAATATTTTTAAGAAACGTGGACTTTAAATTTTGTTAAGAAACTTGGAGCTTTCAAAATAATTTTTTAATAAACGTCCAAATAATTTACAAAAATTACTAAAAAATGCTAATTAAAAAAAAATAAAATGTGGATTTTACAAAAAATATTTTTTTAATAATCGTGGATTTTAAAAAATATTCTTTTAAAAATCCACGTTTATTAAAAATATTTAAAATCCATGTTTCCTACAAAATATTTTTAAAAATCTGAGTTTCTAAAAAATCTTTCTTAAAACTCCAAGTTTCTTAAAAAATATATTTTTTTTAAACCAAGTTTCAAAAAAAATGTTTGTTTTAATTCCAAGATTATTGCAAAACAATTTTTATAAAACCAACTTTTATTAAAAAAATATTTTTTTAACATCCACGTTACTTTAAAAATATTTTTAAAAATCTACGTTTATTATAAATAATTTTTTTTAAACCTAGGTTTTTATAAAAATATATATTTTTTTAAAATCCACTTTATTATAAAAATATAATATATAAAAATGTTTTATAAAAATTCACGCAAAATTTTTGGAATTTGTTAAGAATTTCTAGGATTTTGTAAAGACACACGTGGATCTTTTATGAACGACTTGGAATTTTTTAAGATTTTTTAGACCGCCACAATTTAAATTTAGTAAGTTTAGTTTAGACCGACGTGAATTTTGACATTTTTTAAGACTGGCGTAAATTTAAGATCGACGTTGTTTTTTAATTTTTCGACATATTTTTTTCTGATTATTTGGACGTGGATTTTTAATTTTTTTTTTGGTTTTTTGGACGAGAATTTTTAAAAATTTCTTTTTGGATTTCTGGACGTAGATTTAAATTTTTTTTGGATTTTGGACGGAAATTTTTAAAGATTTTTTTTTGGATTTTTGTACGTGAATTTTTAAAAATGACGTTTTGGATTTTTTTTGAGGTAGATTTTTAATTTTTTTTATTTTTGGACGTGGAATGTTAAAGATTTTTTAAATTTTTGACGTGGATTTTTAAAGATTTTTGGACGTGGATTTTCAAAAAAGTTCGAATTTTAGGATTTTTTTTTTTGATTTTTCGACGTGGATTTTTAAAGACATTTTTTGGATTTTTGGACGTGGATTTTAAAAGACTTTTTTTGGATTTTTGGACGTTGTTTTTTAAAGATTTTTTTTGGATTTTTGGACGTTGTTTATTAAAGATTTTTTTTGGATTGTTGGACGTAGATTTTCAAAAAAAGCTCGAATTTTTGGATTTTTATAGACATTTTTTAATTTTTGGACGTGGATTTTTAATGACATTGTTTCAATTTTTGGAAGTTGTTTTTTAAAAATTTAGTTTGGACGTGGATTTTTGAAAATTTTTTTGGATTTTGGAGGGGGATTTTTAAAGAATATTTTTTTTTATTTTTGGACATGGATTTTTAAAGAAATTTTTTGAACGCGGATTTTATAAGATTTTTTTGACTTTTGGACGTGGAATTTTAAAGAGGTTTTTGAACGTGGATTTATAAAAAAACTTTTGTGGATTTTTCGATGCGGAATTTGAAAGAAATGTTTTTTCAATTTTTCAACGCGTATTCTTAAAGTTATTTTTTTGGATATTTGGACCTGAATTTTAAAGATTTTTTTGGGTGTGGATTTTAACGAAAATTTTTGCGCGCAGATTTTTGAAGAAATATTTTGGATTTTTGACGTGGATTTTTTAAAGATTTTTTTTTTTTTTGTTTTTGGACGTGGATTTTTAAAGATTTTTTTTTTTTTTGTTTTTGGACGTGGATTTTTAAAGATTTTTTTTTTTTTGTTTTTGGACGTGGAGTTTTAAAACATTTTTTTGGATTTCTGGACGTGGATTATTAAAGAAGTTTTTGGAGTTTTGTAAGTGGTTTTCTAAAGACATTTGTTTGGAGTTTTGTAATTGTTTTTTTAAAGAGATTTTACAACGAAATTTTGTGGATTTTTCGATGTGGAATTTTAAAGAAAATTTTTGATTTTTTTACGTGGCTTTTTAAAGCTTTTGTTTGGATATTTTGACCTGATTGGACGTGGATTTTACAGAAAATTTTTGGACGCACATTTTTTAAGAAATTTCTTGACGTGGATTTTTTAAGAATTTTTTTGGATATTTGTACCCGAATTTTAAAGACTTTTCGTGGACGTGTAGTTTAAAAAAAAAGTTGTTCTCAGATTTTTAAAGGAATTTTTTGGATTTTTTGACGTGGATTTTTATAGAGATTTTTCGGATTTTTGGACGTGGATTATTAAAGAAATTTTTGGGTTTTTAGATTTCTAAAAAAAAAAACGTGGATTAAAAAAATTGCTTAAATATGTGGATTTAAAAAAATATTTGTTTAAAAATGTGAATTTACAAAAAATATTTTTTATTAATAGATGTCGATTTAAAAAAAAATATTTTTAAATAAACATGGATTAAAAAAAATATTTTTAAATAAACGTAGATAAAAAATATTTTTTTAAATAAATGTCGATTACAAAAAATAAAACTGGATTAAACAAATATATTTTAAACGTTTATTCATATTTTTCATATATTAAGTAACTTGGATTTTAAAAATCTTTTTAAGTAAACAACAACCTTTTAAATTATTTAAATTTAAATTAAAAAAATTAAATGGATTTTTAAAAAATATTAAAAAAAAAACATAAGTACTTTAAACGTAATTTTATTTTAAATATAAAAAATAAATGTTTTAAACATAGACTTTATTTTTTAAACGTCGATATTTGGACCTGAATGTTATAGATTTTTTTGGATGTGGATTTAAAAAAAAAATTTGGACGCAGATTTTTAAAGAAATTTTTTGTATTTTTTTGACGTTGATTTTTTAAGAGATTTTTTGAATTTTTGGACGTGAATTTTAATGTTTTTGGGCGTGGATTATTGGAAAAAAACGTGGATTTAAAAAAAAAATATTTAAAATATATTTTTTAAATAAGCGTGGATTAAAAATATTTTTTTAAATAAACGTGGATTACATAAAAATATTTTTTAAATAAACGTGGATTAAAAAAATATTTTTTAAATAAACGTCGATCAAAAAAATATTTTTTTAAACGTTTCTTCATATTTTTCATATTTTAAGTAACTTGTATTTTGAAAAATTTTTAAGTAAAAAACAATGTTTTAAATTATTTAAAAAATAAAATTTTTTAAAAAAATAAGTACTTTAAACTTTGATTTTTTTAATGCAAAAAATAAATATTTTAAACGTGGATTTTATTTTTTTAACGTGAACTTTTAAAACAATAAACGTCGATTATTAAAACAATATTTTTTAAAACGTGGATTTAAAAAAAACTTATTTTAAGTAACGTCGATATTTAAAAAAAATTTTGTCGGTCTTACAAAAAATCCTAAAAATTCCAAGATTCACATTAAGAAAATCCATGTAGGTCCCAAAAAATTCCAAACATTTTTTTGTTCAAAATGAATTTTTTAGAAAATATTTTTTCACTAACTACTGCGATTTTTTGATTAGTTTCTTTCTTTAATTTAAAAATATTGTTCAATCACAGTCTGAGGTCATACTTCTGCCCTTAAAATTGAATTAAAGCCTTTTGACTTGTCATTGTTTCAAAAAAATCCATCTTTCATAAATTATAAACAAAAACAAATTCAAATGACAATTTATTAAAATTTTATTTATTACAAGACATGTAATGTCGTTTTTTGTAACAACAATGAATGGCATGTTACATTATGTCTGAAACTGCAACGTCTTTTTTTTGGAACTGCTGCTTGGCGCAATTAATGAGTGATGGTTGTGGTGGCGGTGATGGCATTGAGGAGGGAAATATATTGTTACGGCCTTTACTGCAAATGGAAAAAAAACAGGCTAATACAATGCAAAAATCATTAAACATTAATTTTGTGATGTGTTTTTGTCTTTGTCTCTGTGATTATTGGTGTTGTTGCTGTTGCTTTAATAATGAACCACAGTTGGAAAAACTAAGAGGTGGAAGAAGAAGGTGTTTTAATTTTGGTGGTGTTGTGTTATTTATTTTTTTTTTTCTTTTGCTTTTGATTATTTGAAAGCTGACAATTATTGTTAAACATATATTTACACGCTGAGCTTTGGGGCTGGTTGCTTCTTTTGTTTTAGTATCTTGTAAGTTTGGCTCAAACAATGGGGCTTTGGGGAAAATAATGCATTACATAGACAATGGTGGAAGAAGAAGATGCATTACAAAATGTTACAAATATCAAAATTTACAAGATAAATATAATAGGCCGAATTGATTGAATTCACCTATAACAGAAGCTTCCAAAACACAATGGTAAAGACTTTTTCCTAAGAAACTAAAACCAATTCATAAAATCTCTTTTATATTATTTCCACACTGAAAAATTGTTAAAGGTAATTTTTATGACACGTGGATACGTCCCAATGTCAATTGTGATCATGAAAAATATTGAGTCGAGGGTACGTGTGTAGTACTGCTGCAATGATTACAATTACAACATTGATTGCCTAGGCATGAATATGATGTTGTTCAATAGGGGGAGCAGGAGGAAGAGGGGCAGAAGAATGGGAATCGTTGTTGGTTTTGATGTTTTCATGATGACAGTGCTAGGCAATATGCAACAACGTACGTGCTGTAGACGTTAATTATTATGAAGATGGTGCCTCTATATATTTCTTCTATAATTTTGAAGTGCAACAACCAACAAAACAACATTGTAGTTACAATGTCTTCTTCGACACCAAGACAATAAAAATAAAATATTTTTTTTAATATAAATAGATTTAAAAAAATATTTTTTAATAAACGTGGATTTTTAAAAAATATTTTTCTAATAAACGTGGATTTTTAAAAAATATTTTTCTAAATAAACGTGAATCTTTAAAAAATATTTTTCTAAATAAGCGTGGATTTTTAAAAAATATTTTTCTAATTAAACGTGGATTTTTAAAAAATATTTTTCTAAATAAACGTGGATTTTTAAAAAATATTTTTCTAATTAAACGTGGATTTTTAAAAAATATTTTTCATAATAAACGTGGATTTTTTAAAAAATATTTTTCATAATAAACGTGGATTTTTTAAAAAATATTTTTCATAATAAACGTGGATTTTTTAAAAAATATTTTTCATAATAAACGTGGATTTTTTAAAAAATATTTTTCATAATAAACGTGGATTTTTTAAAAAATATTTTTCATAATAAACGTTAAAGAAGAGCAAAACAACGAAATTAGTTTAAAATGTTACTTGACTCTCCATTTAGCTATTGTTTCCAGCAAAACATCTAGGTCCATCAACTTGGGCAAGCGTGGTATTGATGTTAAGCCTTCAACTCTAGCTAAAGAATGAGAGCGATTTTATTGAAATTTCGATTTACTTAAGTGCTTAGGATGAGACGCGAATAGTATTAGTTGTACAAAATGGTATTAATATCAAAGATGTAATTAATTGTACTATTTACAAAATATGTACATGGTTGCATTTTTAGCTGTTAAATTCAAATATTTAAACATATGTTGCGTAATATTAATTGAATTAGTGAAAACGTATACGTAAAGTATTAACATAAAATATGTACATAAGAGAAATTATAATAATAAAAGTTGATCCGCTTCAACGTGGATTTTTTAAAAAATATTTTTCATAATAAACGTGGATTTTTTAAAAAATATTTTTCATAATAAACGTGGATTTTTTAAAAAATATTTTTCATAATAAACGTGGATTTTTTAAAAAATATTTTTCATAATAAACGTGGATTTTTTAAAAAATATTTTTCATAATAAACGTGGATTTTTTAAAAAATATTTTTCATAATAAACGTGGATTTTTTAAAAAATATTTTTCATAATAAACGTGGATTTTTTAAAAAATATTTTTCATAATAAACGTGGATTTTTTAAAAAATATTTTTCATAATAAACGTGGATTTTTTAAAAAATATTTTTCATAATAAACGTGGATTTTTTAAAAAATATTTTTCATAATAAACGTGGATTTTTTAAAAAATATTTTTCATAATAAACGTGGATTTTTTAAAAAATATTTTTCATAATAAACGTGGATTTTTTAAAAAATATTTTTCATAATAAACGTGGATTTTTTAAAAAATATTTTTCATAATAAACGTGGATTTTTTAAAAAATATTTTTCATAATAAACGTGGATTTTTTAAAAAATATTTTTCATAATAAACGTGGATTTTTTAAAAAATATTTTTCATAATAAACGTGGATTTTTTAAAAAATATTTTTCATAATAAACGTGGATTTTTTAAAAGAGTTGGCAATGCCATCTTTTCCCAAAATTCTTCGTTTGCATTCGTGAAACCATCTCTCCATTTGCTTACCTCCCATGTGGTGATATTTTAATGAATGGCGCCTCAAGAAACGATGCCATTGTAATTGCAATTTCATTTTCATTCTCAATCTTTCACTTTGACTCTAATCGACATTTGAGATATTTATGCATGGTTAAACATGTTATTTGCACACATTAAACGAAATGGAAATCGCCAACGTTTACCGCAATGAAAATGAAAATAACATCAATTCTCTAAGCGTGATCTTGTCACGATCACAAAATCAACAACAAACAGACGAAAGAAGGAAAAATCAATTTTGACGCTTTTAAAGTCAAGTTTTTTTTTCTTCTCTGAAATGCTCTTCATTTCATTGCCACTTAATTGAGGAAAAGAAAAATTAAATGCAGATGGGGGAAAACGATCGAACCGCTCCGCAACCACCACCACCATATCTTAGAAAGAAACTCTATGCAGAGCATCCTCTAGCAGATTGACAGAATCCGGATTTAAAAGAAATGAAAAGTCTTAATCAAGTAATTGCCAACAATTGCTGCGAAAGCCAGCTGCCTTTGACTCGATGGCTGACTGGCTAGCTGGGTGTTTCTATTATGTGATGTGAAATAGAAGGGTAACATTTTTTTTTTTGCAGAGCACCCATCATCACCATCTACATAAAAATTAGTAGAAGGCTATGAATGAAATGAAAATCTTTCAACAAATGATGGCATCATCACCGTCATCATCAGACACCAGCCTCAGTATCATCAGCGTCAAAGATAAACATGACTATCTTCAGTTTCTGTATCAACACCAACCACATCATCTTGGAAAATTATTTCCATGATTAGACAAGTCGAATAGCTGAACAACACCATCACCATCATCATTTCTAATCATAGCTGTAGTCATATTGCAGATTGACTGGGTGGCTTGGAGTGCCTGACAGTTTCTATTACCCAGTCATGGCATCTTTTATCCATGCGAGATCATGAGAACCACCAATACCAATAACCATTAATAGTAATCTTTGGGTATATCAGAATTTTATAATATTTATTTGGAGAGTCGACCAGAAATGCTTAGTGGAATGTTAGAACGTTACGAGATGTAATAAGAATTGGACAGACTGGTGTTGAAATGAAAAATTAAGAAACTGAAATCTTTGTCAAAAGTGCTACGCAAAGTTCCCAAAGATAAGTGAAATCTACATTCAATGGGAGCTTAAAATAAGGGTTTAACATTTCATCTCTTAAATTGTATAAACTAAAGCTTCGTAGGTGGCTAAAAGAGAAAGTTTGGTCTTGAAACCGATCTCTCAGGATAGACTTTCAAACGCTTCGGTGAAAAGAGCTAACCTCACTTGCAAGAAGTTTCGTGAATTTTCTGTTTCATTTCAAATTTTAATGACCATAAAGTAAATAAAATTCGATACAAATAATTAAAAACCGTTTATATTAGAACGCCATCTAGTGAAATATATGAGAACACAACCATAACCTACCAAAGGTTTGTGACTAGGCTAAATGGCAATACTAAAAGGTTGGCAAGGTGTATTTGGCAACTACTGCTATAGAAAGGTTTATGTGTGGGCTAAAAGTGTCACCCACAAAATGTTGGCAACAAATTCTTGACACGCTACGCCATTTTCTTACTACTCCACGGTCAACAGGCAAATTACTTTTAGGGACCGACGAGGATGGTTAATTGTTTTTACTTTTTATGAACTTTTTAAGACCGTCATGGATTTGTTAAAGAATTTTTGTCAAAACCTACGTGGATTTTAATAGACTGAGGATTTAGACTAAGGTTGGATTCGCAGGTCGGGCAAAAACATCATATTTTCAACGGTGGCAAAATAACCCTCAGCTCCTGAGTATTCCAGTTATGCAAAAAAATCGGCGTGAACTCACTGATATGAGAGAAGTCTCCCGTGTCCCTTCATGGATGTGTATGGAAACATATGTATGTATGATGTTAAATACGGCAAACGATAGACTGTCACCTTGTGCGAAACCTCGTTTGATATTATAAGCCTCGGAGACGTTATTTCCTATCTCAACTGTTGATTTTGTGGCAATTAATGTTATCCTGCATAGTCATATTAATTTTGCAGGAATGCCAAACTCGGGCATGGCATGAAACATCTCTGAGCTTATAGTCGACCAACAGATGCAATGTGTCAATCTGTTTTGCAGGCGTCTTTACGACGGTTTGATGTAGAGTGAAGATTTGGTCTATTGTAAATATGGCAGGTCTACAACCGACTTTTCTCTTGACCATAGGTTTCAGTCGTTCACACAATTCGCTCGATAGCACTTTATATGCGATGTGTAGGAAACGTATGCCTCTTGTCTCCTTTCTGGTTCCCGGGACAGTATAGACTGAGACTTCAATCGTTGGGTATGCATTTCTTCAGCCAAATTTTGTTAATCAACTGATGCAAAGTCCTTATCCCCTTACATCCATTAGTTCCTGCAGTCTCATTGTTTTGATGTTTCAAACTTTGGAAACCTTTTCGGACTTCATTCAGGTTCCTGTACATGACGATTTTTTATACTACCGCTTTTTTCATTTCTGTCTTTGTATTGCCTAAAACACGTTTCCCCCTCTCCTACCAATTGCAGAGTAAAATTCACATGTTTTTTTTAATCCAACAACAAAAACTATTTTTTTAAAGCTTCCAGGATTATTGAACTACATATTTTACAAAAATCTACGTTTATTGAACAAAATATTAGAAAAAAGATCTACGTTTACTTAAGAAAATATTTTTTAAAAAAATCTATGTTTATTTAACAAAGTATTTTTTTAAAAATCTACGTTTATCAGACAAAATATTTTTAAGAACAATCTACAGTTACTGAACAACAAAATATTTTAAAAAAACCAAGTTGTTGAACAAAATATTTTTTAAAAAATCTACATTTTTTGAACCATATATTTTTTTAAATTTACGTTTGTTGTACAACATATTTTAAAAAATCCATTTATTAAAAAAAATATTTTTTATAAAAAATCCACGGTTGTTGAACAAAATATTTAAAAAAAACCACGTTAATTTAAGGAAAAATGAAAAATCTACATTTATTAAAAAAATATTTTTTTAAAAAATCCACGTTAAAAAATAAAAAATCAAATTTTTAAAAAAATATTTTTTTTTAAATCCACGCTAATTTCAAAAAATAAAAAATCAAATTTATAAAAAAATATTTTTTTAAGAAATCCAAGTTTATTAAACAAACTATTTAAAAAAACCCACGTTCCTTGAAGGAACAATTAAAAATCTACATTTATTAAAAAATATTTTTTTTAAATCCACGTTAATTAAAGAAACATTTAAAAATCCACGATAATTAAAAAAAAAAAATAAATCCGCATTTATTGAAATTTCTTCTTAAAAATCCACGTTTATTTAAAAAAATATATTTTACAAAAATCTACGTTTATTGAAGGGATACTTTAAAAAATTATACGATAATTAACTAAAAATCCAAATTTATTGAAAAAATATTTAAAATTCACATTAATTAAAAAATATTTTTTAAAAAATCCACGTTAATTAAAAAGCACTTTTTAAGAAATCAACTTTAATTAAAAAATTTTTTAATTAAAAATATTTTTTAAGATATTCGCGTAAATTAAAAAATATTTTTTAAACCCACGCTAATTAATATAAATTGAAAAAATCCACGTTAAATAATAAACTATTGTTTAAAAAATCCACGTTAAATAATAATATATTTTTTAAAAAATCCACGTTAAATAATAAAATATTTTTTAAAAACGTGGATTTTTTAAACCAACTAAAAAATATGTTTTAAAATAATATTTTTTTTTAAATTCACGGTTATTACAAAATATTTTTTAAAACGTCCACGTTTATTCAATTATATTTTTTAAAAACCACGTTTATTAAAAATATTTTTTAAAAAATCCACGTTAATTAAACAATATTTTTCCAAATTCCATATTTATTAAAAAATAATTTTTCAAAATCTACGTTAATTAAAATATATATTTTTTTAAATATTTCCTAAAATAATCCACGTTAATTAATATATATTTTTTTAAAAATATTTCCTAAAAACATCCACGTTAATAAAAAATATTTTTTTTAAAAAATCCACGTTTATTGAAAAAAATATTTTTTTAAATAATCCACGTTTATTGAAAAATATATTTTTTTAAATAATCCACGTTTATTGAAAAAAAAAATTTCCAAAAAATCCACGTTTATTGAAAAAAATATTATTTAAAAAATCCACGTTTATTGAAAAAAATATTTTCTAAAAAATCCACGTTTATTGAAAAAAATATTATTTAAAAAATCCACTTTTATTGAAAAAAATATTTTTAAAAAAATCCACGCTTATTGAAAAGATATTTTTTTTAAAAAATCCACGTTTATTGAAACAATATTTTTTAAAAAATCCACGTTTATTGAAACAATATTTTTTAAAAAATCCACTTTTATTAAAAAAATATTTTTTAAAAAAATCCACGTTTATTGAAACAATATTTTTAAAAAAACAAAAATCAACGTTTTTTGAAAATATATTTCTAAAAAAATCCAGGTTTATTGAAAATATTTTTTAAAAAAATCCACGTTTATTGAAATAATATTTTTTTAAAAAATCCACGTTTATTGAAAAATTATTTTTAAAAAATCCACGTTTATTGAAAAATTATTTTTAAAAAATCCACGATTATTTGAAAAATGCCTTTAAAAACTCCACGATTATTTGAAAAATTCCTTTACAAATCCTGTTTAAAAAATATTTTTTATATTTTATTGAAGGTTTTTTCTCATCTTTTCCTTCTCCATTTATTACCTTAGTATAAATTATGAACAAATGTATGTGTTGCATTAAATGTTTAATTATAGATGTAAGGTTTTTAAACCATCTCTTTAAGTACAAATTTTAATGTAAGCAAAATATGAATTTAATAAAAACAAATATTTTTAAAAAGTCCAACTTTTTTTTGAGAAATAAAAATGAAACATTTAAAAATCCACGTTAATTAAAGAAAAAATTAAAAATCCGCGTTTATTGATAAAATATTTTTAAAAAAATCCATGTTTATTGAAAAAAATATTTTTTAATAATCCACGTTTATTGAAAGAATGCTTTAAAAAAGTATATGAAATCCACATTTATTGGACAAATAGTTTTTAAAAAAAATCCAGGTTTATTGAAAAAATGTTTTTAAAAAATTAACGATTATATGAAAAAATGTTTTTAAAAAATTAACGGTTATATGAAAAATTCCTTTAAAAAATCCACGTTTATTTGAAAAGTTCTTTTAAAATATCCACGTTTGCTTAAAAAATATTTCCAGGTTTATTGAACAAAATATTTGTTAAAAGACTCTACTTTTATTGAAAAAAAAATTTAATCCACTTTTTTTGAACAATTTTTTTTAAATCCATTTATAAAAAATATTTTTTTTAAACCACGTTTTTTGAACAACTTTGTTTTTTAAGTCCATTTACTAAAAAAATATTTTTTTAAATCCACGTTTGTTGAACAAAATATTTAAAAAAAATTCGTTAATTTAAGAAAAATTTGAAAATCCACATTTATTAAAAAAAATATTTTTTTTAAAAATCCACATTTATTAAAAAAATATATTTTTTTAAATCCACGTTAATAAAAAAATTAAAAAAACACATTTATTAAAAAAATATGTTACAAAAAAACCACGTCTGTTGAACAAACTATTTAAAAGACCCACGTCAATTAAAAAAAATATATTTTTATACCCTCAGCCTTTAGGCTAAGGAGGGTATTTACACTTTGATACGACGAAAATGTGCCGCATCGAAATAATGGTTTTAGACCCCAAGTATGTTTGGACGAAATGTGTTTCAGACAATTTGGAGTCGATCTAGCAATGTCCGTCCGTCTGTCTGTCTGTCTGTCCTGCTGGCTGGAGCGCACGATAACTCTCGAACGGATGAACCGATTCGGTTCAAATTTTGGCTTTCGTAATATTTTGTCCAAACTTAGTTTTAATTCGAAGATGAGCTACATCGGTCCACTCCTTCCGGTACCTCCCCCACAAGAGATCGAAAATGTTCGAAAAGTTTGTGCGCAGGATAACTCTTGGAGGAAGTAACCGATTAGGTCCATACTTAGCACATCGTGAAATTTCTACCAGACTTAGATGAGGTTCCAATATGGACTCAATCGGTCCATTCCTTCGGGTGCCTCCCACACAAAATTTCGGAAAAGTTCAGTTTAGGACCTGTTCACGAATCGCTTTGATTTTTGTTGCAGTAACTTCGATTCACTGTCGTCTATACGACAGTACAAGCTTCATCAGGGGCAAGTCCATACTTCGTGAGAAAATAGCCTGAAAGTTACGAAAAACCACTATGATACCGTGTATAGTGGTTGGAGCGCAAGATAACTCTTGAACGGATCTGCCGATTCGTCTAAAATTTGGCCTTCGTAATATTTTTTCCAAACTTAGTTTAAGTTCGACGATAAGCCATATCAGTCTACTCCTTCAGGTACCTCCCCCCAAGAGTTCAAAAATGTTCTAGAAAGTTCTGCGCATGATAACTCTTGATGGTAGCGACCGATTTGGTCCATACTTTACCCATCCCAGTATATCTACCAAATATATATCAGGTTCGAATATGGACTACATTTGTCCACTCCTTCGGGTGCCTCCCAAAAAATATTTTGAATAGGTTAACTTTAAGAACTGCTTTAGAATCAATTTGATTTTTGTTGAAGCAACTTCCATTCAATGCCTCAGTTACGACGGTAAAAGTTTTTCAGGGGCAAGTCCATACTTCTTGAGAAAACAACCCTAAAAGTGTAAAAACGCTCTATGGCACCATGTAGTGGCTGGAGAGCACGACAACTCCCGAACCAAATACTGAGTTGATCCACACTTTGCATATCGTAATATTTATTGGAATATTAGATGAAATTCGAAGGTGGTGCTTCTTGTAGGTCCAATCCTTCCGGTACCTCCCGCACCAAAAATCGATAATATTAGCTAAAATAGTACACGCGATATTTGTCGGTTCATACGCTTAAAATTGTCAAAACCCCTTAAATATATGTATACGTTTTTGGAAAAAAGTGTTTCAATTCACACAGGCTGAGGGTATATTTCTGTCGGCAAAGCCGACTGATCCTTTTTTACTTGTTTAAACTCACGCTAATTAAAATAAATTGAAAAAATCCACGTTAAATAAAAAAATATTTTTTAAAAAATCCAAGTTAATTAAAAAATATTTTTTAAAAATCACCGTTAATTAAAAAATATTTTAAAAAAATCCACGTTTATTAAAAAAATTCACGTTTATTCAAATATATTTATTAAAAACCACGTTTATTAAAAATATTTTTTAAAAAATCCACGTTAAATAAAAAATAATTTTTAAAAATCTACGTTAATTAAAATATATTTTTTCAAAAATATTTCTTGATAATCCACATTATTAAAACAAAATTTTTTTAAAAAATCCACGTTAATAAAAAAAATATTTTTTCAAAATCCATGTTTATTAAAAAATAATTTTTAAAAATCTACGTTAATTAAAATATATTTCTTGAAAATCCACGTTATTAAAAAATAGTTTTTAAAAAATCCACGTTGATTAAAGAATATTTTTTAAAAAATCCACGTTGATTAAAGAAAATTTTTTAAAAAATCCACGTTAATTAAAGAACATTTTTTAAAAAATCTACGTTAATTCAAAAATAATTTTTAAAACATCCACGTTTATTAAAAAATCCACGTTTATAAAAATATCTACGTTTATTAACAAATAGTTTTTAAAAATCCGCGTTTATTAAAAAATAAATTTTAAGAAAACCACGTTTATTAAAACATAATTTTTAAAAAATCCACGTTAATTCAAAAATAATTGTTAAAAAATCCACGTATTTTTAAACGTCGATTTTTAAAATTTTTTAATGTCGATCTAAAAACAATATTTATTAAATAATATTTTCTACAAATCCACTTTAAAAAAAATTTTTAAAAATCCACGGATTTAAAAAATAAACAACGAGGATTTAAAAGAAGGATAATAAAAAATGTGGATTTTTAATAATAAAATTGTTTTTAATAAACGTGGATTTAAGAAAAAAATTTTAACAAAAAGCGTGGGTTTTTAAAAAAATATTTTTGGGACATTTAGAAAATATTTTTTAACAAACGTGATTTAAAAAAATATTTTAACATGGCTTAAAAACGTGATTTTTAATAAAATTTATTTTTATAAGCGTGTATTAAAAAAATATTCCTTAAAAAATAATTGATTTCTAATTTTTTTATTATAAACGCCGTGGAATTTTAACAAAAACATATATTATCCACGTTTATTTGAAAAAATCTTTTAAAAAATCCACGTTTGTTTTAAAAATAATTTTAAAATACCTTGTTTATTAAAAACAATATATATAAAAAATCAAAGTTTTTTAAAAAATCCGCGTTAATTAAAAAAATATATTTTTAAAAAATCCACGTTTTTTAAAATTTTTTTTTTAATAAACGTGGATTTAAGAAAACAATTTTTAACAAAAAGCGTGGGTTTTTAAAAAAATATTTTTGGGACATTTAGAAAATATTTTTTAACAAACGTGATTTAAAAAAATATTTTAACATGGCTTAAAAACGTGATTTTTAATAAAATTTATTTTTATAAGCGTGTATTAAAAAAATATTCCTTAAAAAATAATTGATTTCTAATTTTTTTATTATAAACGCCGTGGAATTTTAACAAAAACATATATTATCCACGTTTATTTGAAAAAATCTTTTAAAAAATCCACGTTTGTTTTAAAAATAATTTTAAAATACCTTGTTTATTAAAAACAATATATATAAAAAATCAAAGTTTTTTAAAAAATATTTTTAAAAAATCCGCGTTAATTAAAAAAATATATTTTTAAAAAATCCACGTTTTTTTAAATTTTTTTTTTTTAATAAACGTGGATTTAAGAAAACAATTTTTAACAAAAAGCGTGGGTTTTTAAAAAAATATTTTTGGGACATTTAGAAAATATTTTTTAACAAACGTGATTTAAAAAAATATTTAAACATGGCTTAAAAATGGCTTAGATGGCACCAATTGTAGTGGACAATTATTGCCCTTTTCGCCATTTCCTCCCTACTTCCATGAAAATCACTATTCCTATTTGCCTTTATTTGTTAAAAAATAAGCTTACCCAAAGAAAACAATTCAACAAAATGAGTTTTGTATTAATTTGAAATTTAATCCTTTATTATAAATCAAAATCAATGAAAGGAAATAATTATCTTCTTGACATCAAGCCACAGAGATTTCCATAGCACATTTTCCTTTCGTTCTTATCTTTTAAGCAATCCTTTCTATTTTTATGATGGAAAATTTGCATAAAAATATTTATTTGTTGTGTAGATTTTTGATATTTTTATCTCAGGGATTTTATCAATAATGTAGGATAGACGGCATATCGGTTTTCTACTGACTGCCGCCTCCGTTGTTGTTGTTGTTGTGAAGTGGCTTCTATTGCCGGCAGTTGGCGTTTCCTTTTCACTAGACGTCGACGGGCAATGTCGTGAAAATTTATGTTATAAAAATAAACATCACTTTTTCTTTCTGTGAAACTGAAAACACCATAGTGACCAGCACCACCAGACTGGACTACTAGCCGGGTCTGGTCAGACCAGACCAGAAAGAAAAAACATTGAAATAAAAAACACATAAACGCCAAGAAACAATTTAAACAATCTTAAAAGTCAAATGTCTTAAGACACTTAGCTTAGCAGAAAACAAAAAAAAAACGGGTAATAAGAAGTTCAGTTTGAAAGGAGGAGGGAAGAGAGAAGAATGCAACTGAAGATTTTCAACCGTGTATAGCTTAGAAATACACATTGGAAAGTGGAAATAATTTCCATTGCCAACACCATCAAACGGAATGCCAAGACCAGACAAGACTGCAATTGGCGCACAGTGCAGAAGGCATGTGGTCGATTTACTCTTCTTGCTAGAAAGATCAATTGAATAAGTGACCGAACGACCGACCGGCCGACTGAGCAACGTTTCGGCCAAATACTTAACTTGCCAATAAGCTATGCAATACCAACACCACCACCAGCATTAATACCGCAGATTGCCGTCATCTATCTTCTGAAACAAAAAATAACAACAAAACCACAAATGTAATGTGACGGCATTTAAGGAGACCTCAGCCAGAAAATAAATTCATACCTAAGCCTAAGAAATAGAAACTTGTATAGAAACAGAAGAAGTGTAATTTGACTTCTTTTCATTAGAAGTGGAAGAAAAAGAAGAAACAGCAACAGCCAGCATCAATTGCATGGCTTGGTAATTGCCTCCTCTTTGGTGCAGAAGCACAGCAGCTGCCACATTGACTTTGTCTGGCTGGGTTAGGTTAGGCCGCATGAGACATTGGTGCTGATCTGTGGCATGTTACAATCAATTTCGCTAGTTTTTTGTCTTGAATTGTCTGTCGGTTTTAGTTGTGGCAGACGCCAAGTGCTATAGGTTAGATTAGAAAGTTGTGGTTACAGCGAGGATCGTTATTGAGAAAGGGTGTTGCCTAAAAATTAACTTAATATCTAGAAAAATCTTTATAAATGCATTGGAAATATAATTTGTATTAAGCCACGACAAAATTTGTTATAAGTTTTTAACTGAAATCAGCTAAATTGGGATTTCTACCAGGGAAAACTTCAATTCAACACAGTTTTTATTTCACGTTCATGTAGATCACTAGGTGCCGTATGTTGAAGTTATACCAGAATTCAAGAATCTCTTGTAATCTTCGCCTACTTTAGCACACCCTTTCACCAGCATCTTCAATGTACTTGTTTTTTGTTCATCTCCCTCTTCAATCTGTCTGTTGTCTTTGCCACCTATCAGTTATGTCTATCGTTGTGATGCTGGTGTTGGCATTCTTTAAATGCCTCTCAATAACTACAGATTTTATTGCAATGTTCCCTCATTTCAATTGCCTACCTGCCTGCCACACACTTTCAGCTAACGAAGCATCCACATTGATCTGCCACTTCTTCATGCCTTTCTAAATAATTCTTGAAAGTTCGTTTTTATTGCAGTTCCACATAAAAACACCAGAGATCAACAAGATTCCATGCTAGTCAGTCTTCCTGCAAGCCAACAAACCAACCTATCCCAAATGACACAAAAAGACAATAAGGAACTCCGGTTTTGTGCGACATTCAAGAAAAAATCAACAGATCTCAATCATGGCTTCACAGCTTATTGGCAATCAATGAACCACCCAAGCATTCTTTGAATAGAAACCAGGCACATAGTTTGTAGCCTGGTTTGATTGCTAATGAAATGGTTTGTGTTGAAAGTTCCCTGTCATTTAGTGTATGCGTTTGAAAAAAAGACAGAGGACAGCTGAGGAAAATATCCACAGGCTCTCTAATAAAGACTGGAAAGGTAGAATGAGATACGGCTATCAGCTGTCCCAACTTTGTATAGATTTTCCTCGTGAGGAGAATATTGATTCAACGACATCTAGCGCTAATTATGGTGGAATGTTCATGCAAAGTGCATAGGCGAAAGGTTTGTGTACAGGATAAAGGATGGATAAGTGTAGTTGGTAACATTTGCTGTTGGCAACTATTGCACGTTCCGGCATTTACTAACTACTTCTTTGAGAAATATTCTAAAACAGTTTTTTTTTTTTTTTAAACCGAGTTAATTAAAAAATATTTTTAAAAAAATTCCAAGTTAATTAAAAAATATTTTTTAAAAACACAATTTTAAATAAAATTTCTTTTTTTAATATTTTTTAAAAGATCCACGTTAATTAAAAAATATTTTATAAAAAATCCACTTTTAGTAAAAAATATTTTTTAAAATATCCACTTTTAGTAAAAAATATTTTTTAAATAATCCACGTTTAGTAAAAAATATTTGTAAAATATCCACTTTTAGTAAAAAAGTGTTATTTTAAAAAAACCACTTTTATTACAAAATATTTTGTAAAAAATTCACTTTTAGTAAAAAAAGATTTTTTAGAGAATACACTTTTTATAAAAATTATTTTTTAGAAAATGCACTTTTTATTATTTTTTTTTAAATCCAAGTAAGAAATATTTATTAAAAAATCCACTTTTAGTAACAAATATTTTTTTAAAAAATCCGTGTTAAGTAAAAAATATTTTTTAAAATATCCACTTTTAGGAAAAAGTGCTTTTTAAAAATAAACTTTTAGGAAAATGTATTTTTTAAAAAATCCATGTTTATTAAATATAATGTTTAAAAAATCCATGTTTATTAAATATAATGTTTAAAAAATCCACGTTTATTAAAAAATAATGTTTAAAAAATCCACTTTTATTAAAAAAAAAATTAAAAAAATCCAAGTTTATTAAAAACATTTTTTAAAAAATCCACGTTTATTAAAAAATAATTTTTAAAAAATTCACGTTTATTAAAAAATAATTTTTAAAAAATCCACGTTTGTTATAAAATAATTTTTAAAAAATCCACGTTTATTAAAAAATAATTTTTAAAAAATTCACGTTTATTAAAAAATAATTTTTAAAAAATCCACGTCTATTAAAAATAATTTTTAAAAAATCCACGTTTATTAAAAAATAATTTTTAAAAAATCCACGTTTATTAAAAAATAATTTTTAAAAAATCCACGTTTATTAAAAAATAATTTTTAAAAAATCCACGTTTATTAAAAAATAATTTTTAAAAAATCCACGTTTATTAAAAAATAATTTTTAAAAAATCCACGTTTATTAAAAAATAATTTTTAAAAAATCCACGTTTATTAAAAAATAATTTTTAAAAAATCCACGTTTATTAAAAAATAATTTTTAAAAAATCCACGTTTATTAAAAAATAATTTTTAAAAAATCCACGTTTATTAAAAAATAATTTTTAAAAAATCCACGTTTATTAAAAAATAATTTTTAAAAAATCCACGTTTATTAAAAAAATAATTTTTAAAAAATCCACGTTTATTAAAAAAATAATTTTTAAAAAATCCTCCTTTATTAAAAAATAATTTTTTAAAAAATTCACGTTTATTAAAAAATAATTTTTAAAAAATCCACGTTTATTAAAAAATAATTTTTAAAAAATCCACGTTTATTAAAAAATAATTTAAAAAAAATCCACGTTTATTAAAAAATAATTTTTAAAAGATCCACGTTTATCAAAAAAAAAAAATTAAAGAAATCAACGTTTATTAAAAAAATAATTTAAAAAAATCCACGTTTATTAAAAAAAATTTAAAAAATCCAAGTTTTTTAAAAATAATTTTTAAAAAATCCACGTTTATTAAAAAATACGTTTAATAAAAAATCCAAGTTTACTAAAAATAATTTTTAAAAAATCCACGTTTATTAAAAAATAATTTTTAAAAAATCCAAGCTTATTAAAAAATAATTTTTAAAAAATCCACGTTTATTAAAAAATAATTTTTAAAAAATCCACGTTTATTAAAAAATAATTTTTAAAAAATCCACGTTTATTAAAAAATAATTTTTAAAAAATCCACGTTAATTAAAAAATATTTTTTAAAAAATCCAAATTTATCAAAAAATAATTTTTAATAAATAATTTTTAAAAAATCCACGGTTTTTAAAAAATAGTTTTTAAAAAATCCACGTTTATTAAAAAATAATTTTTAAAAAAACCACGTTTATTAAAAAATAATTTTTAAAAAATCCACGTTTATTAAAAAATAATTTTTAAAAAATCCACGGTTTTTAAAAAATAATTTTTAAAAAATCCACGTTTATTAAAAAATAATTTTTAAAAAATCCACGTTTATTAAAAAATAATTTTTAAAAAAACCAACGTTTATTAAAAAATAATTCCTAAAAAATCCACGTTTATTAAAAAATAATTTTTAAAAAAACCACGTTTATTAAAAAATAATTTTTAAAAAATCCACGTTTATTAAAAAATAATTTTTAAAAAATCCACGGTTTTTAAAAAATAATTTTTAAAAAATCCACGTTTATTAAAAAATAATTTTTAAAAAATCCACGTTTATTAAAAAATAATTTTTAAAAAAACCAACGTTTATTAAAAAATAATTCCTAAAAAATCCACGTTTATTAAAAAATAATTTTTAAAAAAACCACGTTTATTAAAAAATTATTTTTAAAAAATCCACGTTTATTAAAAAGTAATTTTTAAAAAATCCACGGTTTTTAAAAAATAGTTTTTAAAAAATCCACGTTTATTAAAAAATAATTTTTAAAAAAACCACGTTTATTAAAAAATAATTTTTAAAAAATCCACGTTTATTAAAAAATAATTTTTAAAAAATCCACGTTTATTAAAAAATAATTTTTAAAAAATCCACGTTTATTAAAAAATAATTTTTAAAAAATCCACGTTAATTAAAAAATATTTTTTAAAAAATCCAAATTTATCAAAAAATAATTTTTAATAAATAATTTTTAAAAAATCCACGGTTTTTAAAAAATAGTTTTTAAAAAATCCACGTTTATTAAAAAATAATTTTTAAAAAAACCACGTTTATTAAAAAATAATTTTTAAAAAATCCACGTTTATTAAAAAATAATTTTTAAAAAATCCACGGTTTTTAAAAAATAATTTTTAAAAAATCCACGTTTATTAAAAAATAATTTTTAAAAAATCCACGTTTATTAAAAAATAATTTTTAAAAAAACCAACGTTTATTAAAAAATAATTCCTAAAAAATTCACGTTTATTAAAAAATAATTTTTAAAAAAACCACGTTTATTAAAAAATAATTTTTAAAAAATCCACGTTTATTAAAAAATAATTTTTAAAAAATCCACGTTTATTAAAAAATAATTTTTAATAAATAATTTTTAAAAAATCCACGGTTTTTAAAAAATCTACTTTTATTAAAAAATAATTTTAAAAAAATCCACGTTTATTAAAAAATAATTTTTAAAAAATCAACGTTTATTAAAAAATAATTTTTAAAAAATCCACGTTTATTAAAAAATAATTTTTAAAAAATCCACGTTTATTAAAAAATAATTTAAAAAAAATCCACGTTTATTAAAAAATAATTTTTAAAAGATCCACGTTTATCAAAAAAAAAAAATTAAAGAAATCAACGTTTATTAAAAAAATAATTTAAAAAAATCCACGTTTATTAAAAAAAATTTAAAAAATCCAAGTTTTTTAAAAATAATTTTTAAAAAATCCACGTTTATTAAAAAATACGTTTAATAAAAAATCCAAGTTTACTAAAAATAATTTTTAAAAAATCCACGTTTATTAAAAAATAATTTTTAAAAAATCCAAGCTTATTAAAAAATAATTTTTAAAAAATCCACGTTTATTAAAAAATAATTTTTAAAAAATCCACGTTTATTAAAAAATAATTTTTAAAAAATCCACGTTTATTAAAAAATAATTTTTAAAAAATCCACGTTAATTAAAAAATATTTTTTAAAAAATCCAAATTTATCAAAAAATAATTTTTAATAAATAATTTTTAAAAAATCCACGGTTTTTAAAAAATAGTTTTTAAAAAATCCACGTTTATTAAAAAATAATTTTTAAAAAAACCACGTTTATTAAAAAATAATTTTTAAAAAATCCACGTTTATTAAAAAATAATTTTTAAAAAATCCACGGTTTTTAAAAAATAATTTTTAAAAAATCCACGTTTATTAAAAAATAATTTTTAAAAAATCCACGTTTATTAAAAAATAATTTTTAAAAAAACCAACGTTTATTAAAAAATAATTCCTAAAAAATCCACGTTTATTAAAAAATAATTTTTAAAAAAACCACGTTTATTAAAAAATAATTTTTAAAAAATCCACGTTTATTAAAAAATAATTTTTAAAAAATCCACGGTTTTTAAAAAATAATTTTTAAAAAATCCACGTTTATTAAAAAATAATTTTTAAAAAATCCACGTTTATTAAAAAATAATTTTTAAAAAAACCAACGTTTATTAAAAAATAATTCCTAAAAAATCCACGTTTATTAAAAAATAATTTTTAAAAAAACCACGTTTATTAAAAAATTATTTTTAAAAAATCCACGTTTATTAAAAAGTAATTTTTAAAAAATCCACGGTTTTTAAAAAATAGTTTTTAAAAAATCCACGTTTATTAAAAAATAATTTTTAAAAAAACCACGTTTATTAAAAAATAATTTTTAAAAAATCCACGTTTATTAAAAAATAATTTTTAAAAAATCCACGTTTATTAAAAAATAATTTTTAAAAAATCCACGTTTATTAAAAAATAATTTTTAAAAAATCCACGTTAATTAAAAAATATTTTTTAAAAAATCCAAATTTATCAAAAAATAATTTTTAATAAATAATTTTTAAAAAATCCACGGTTTTTAAAAAATAGTTTTTAAAAAATCCACGTTTATTAAAAAATAATTTTTAAAAAAACCACGTTTATTAAAAAATAATTTTTAAAAAATCCACGTTTATTAAAAAATAATTTTTAAAAAATCCACGGTTTTTAAAAAATAATTTTTAAAAAATCCACGTTTATTAAAAAATAATTTTTAAAAAATCCACGTTTATTAAAAAATAATTTTTAAAAAAACCAACGTTTATTAAAAAATAATTCCTAAAAAATTCACGTTTATTAAAAAATAATTTTTAAAAAAACCACGTTTATTAAAAAATAATTTTTAAAAAATCCACGTTTATTAAAAAATAATTTTTAAAAAATCCACGTTTATTAAAAAATAATTTTTAATAAATAATTTTTAAAAAATCCACGGTTTTTAAAAAATCTACTTTTATTAAAAAATAATTTTAAAAAAATCCACGTTTATTAAAAAATAATTTTTAAAAAATCAACGTTTATTAAAAAATAATTTTTAAAAAATCCACGTTTATTAAAAAATAATTTTTAAAAAATCCACCTTAATAAAGAAATACTTTTTAAAAAATCCTTGTTTGTTGAAAACATTCTTTAAAATATCCAAATCTTAAACATTATATACGAAATTATTTTGTGTTTAAATGTTGATGCGCATGCGTTGTTGTTGTTCGGCAATTTTCCGCCTTCTGACTTACAGCGTTTATAAAGAAAGTGCCGGCATTTTTAAATGTCATTTATTTGATGAGGCTGATAAATGTATGCCTTCCAAAAAATTACTTCCTTCTTTGAAGTATTCCCCCTCTCTTGGCCTCCCAAACTAACTATCCATCTATGTTTCGCTTAAGGCACATGTGTGTGAGAGTGCGTATATGGAAATCTATGTAGTTAAATCGAACCATGAAGACCAGAACATCCATTCGCCACTCATCATCCACCGCTTTTCACTTTCTGATAAATGGACGACAACAACGAATACTTAGTTTGAAGAAGACGAATTGGCCTGGACCTCAAGCAGAAGAAAAATATGGTCTTGAAACTTTGTTTCTGGTTAGATACGTTGTAGTACATGCAGACATTTTTGTGTGATGTGTATTTTTTTGGGAAATTACTGCTGCAAGTAAAAGTTAAAAAACCACTTTTTGTTACTGTTCGTCTTGGCTTTTTGGGGGGGAAATAAAAATAGTTCCCCCAAAAAATACGCCATCAACAACAAAGTGAAGGCAATTGAAAGCATTTAAGGCGATGTACTTCAAATGTCATTAGAAGTCTAATTTGTTTATTTTGGTTTGTTATTTCACTTTAAGGGGGGTTTTAATTACAAACTTTGTTGTTGCTGCTGTTGTTGTTTGTTTGTTTTTATTCGGCTTTTAAGTGTAATGTAATTTCTTACCCTCAGAATGAAAGGTCGTTTCGAAGGTTTTTTTGAAGAGTTTTGTCTCGTGGTTGTCAAAATTTAAATTTCCAAAATTTCACCAATTTGAGGAGCCTCACCAAGAAAAGAAATTTCAAACATTGGAAAACACTTTCTAGCGAATTACATAGAAATTTCGTAATTAATCTCTCTTTAAAGCGTTAATAAAGGGTGAAAACATTTGGCTGGTAAAAGTGCCATACCAAGAGTGGAGTAAAGGAAAAGGTCCGATTCATCCAAAAAATTCAAAATCGGGATTGACTCAATTATAATTAGATTTTTCGCTTTTCTTCCTAAAAAAACGATTGCATTTTCCTTAAGCAATTATTGCAAATTTTGGTGTTACGATTTTCATTTATTTGAATTTGAAGTCCCTCACTGAAGACCTAATCAAAAGTTAGCCAACATAAAACTGATTTCTTCAATGTTTGTTTTTTTAGAAGGTTGTTCATTAATTAATTTATGTTGATTGTGCGTTATGCACACACATCATAACGGAAATTTATTACAAATTGCACAAAAATATAAATTCATTCAATTTTAAATGAAAAATCACTAGACCATTAATTGTAATTCGCCAAGGCATGAAGAAACTTTTGTAATTACACACATAAGTGTTGGTCAGTGTGTGGGAGGCAGAGAGAGACATAGAGTATAGTATAGTGGAGGGGTTCTCAGATACGCATAGACAATGTACTACAAACAAGTTGTATTATGTATATATAGAAAATCTACTAAGACGGGCACGAAGGTATCATTAAAAAAACACGCTTCCTTGACTGAAAGCCCTCAAAAAATATATTTACAAAAAATATATTTAAAAATTCAAAAATATATTTTTTATGACAAAATATTGTGAGGTACTCTGTCAATATGCAGTCTTTAAGAGTATTGTTTTTATATAAAAAACTAAGCTTTAAATCTGTCGTGATAAACATGTGTTTTAAAGAGCAGACCATTCTTGAGGAATTCCTGATGTTTGAAAAAATCGGTAAAAAATCTGTTAATGTAATGACAAATGTTTTCTTTAATAATTTTATATTTTATTTCCTTGAAACCAGTTTTGTTGGTTAATATCTTGTACTTTCTTGTGACCAAACGACTTGGGGTCTTGGCTTATTTTTGCAAGAGACCACGCTCAATTCTTTACGTCCTAAGATATTCACTGTTCAGTTCATAGCCTCTGTTTCATGTTTAGAAAAGTCCACCATCAGCCCTTTGTGTCTTGTCCTTATCAATATTTCAATTCTATATAAGACCATGGTCTTTTCTTTCAATCCACTATCAGTTATTTATTTTTCAAAAGGTGCAGGGTTAGTCCTTCAAGTCTTAAAATAATCATCAAGTCTCTCAGTTCTTCCAAGTCCAAAACCAGTCCTCTAAGTTTCTTTAAAAAGCTTTCTAGGCTGAACGAGTCAATTATCAGTCCTCTAAGTATTTATAAAAACCAGCGATCAGTTTTTAAGACTTGGTAAGCCCACAAAGAAATGCCCTGCAATCCTTAAAGTATTCCATATAACACAACCAAAATATCAAAAGTCATTAAGATCTTAAAATCTTTATGTATCCATTATCAAACAAATTTCACGAACAGTCGTTGAGTTCAAAAATCCACGATCAATCGTTGAAATCTTTAAAGATCCACAATTAAAACTTCTTCAGTCGTTGAAGTCCTCAAAAGTCCATGGTCAGTCCTTCAACTCATCGATAGGGGACGTTCAAAAGTCAGAGAAGTTGAAGTCCTCAAATGTAAACAGTCTTTAAGTCTCAAAAAAGTCCATGATCAGCCTTTAAAAGTCCACGATCACTCTTCATGCCGTAAAAGCTATACAAAATCAGTTTAAGGAGGCCATGATCCGTCTTAGAAAATAACACGATCAGTCAAAAGTCCGCCCATCAGTCTTCAAGAATCCCACATCAGCCCTAAAATGTTAAAAAAGGCCACGACCAGTTTCCAAAATCAGTCCTCAAGTCTTTGCATAGACAATGATCAGTCTTCAACAGCCATCGATCAGTCTTCAAGTCTTAATAAAGGCCAAAGGTCTTCGAAAGCCCACGATGAGTCCTCAGTTCTTAAAAGAGGCCACGATCAGTCTTCAAAAGTCCACGATGAGTCTTCAGAAGACCGCGATTACTCGTCAAGTCTTAAAAAATTCCACGTTCAGTCTTGATGAGTCCTCAAGTCTTAAAAAAGGCCATGATTAGTCCACAAGTCATCAACAGCACACGATCAGTCCTCAAGTCCTAGAGGATCAGTGTTTTAAAGTCCACGATTAGTCTTCAAGTCTTAATAAGAGCCACGATCAGTCATTTAGCCTTCATTTATGCTAGGATCAGACTCCACAAGCCCACGATAAGTCTTCAATAGTTAACGATCAGTCCACTGTTCTTTATAATGACCATGATCAGTAAAAAAGATCTAATAATGTCGTCGATCAGTGTTCAAAAGACCAAGTCCCTTGTCAGTCCTCATCAGTATTCAATTATTAATAAAGCCCGTCATCTAAAATAAGTGTTCAAAACTTCACGATCAGTCTAAAAGCAATAATACTGACCGCGATCAGTGTTTAAAAATCTACGATTAGCCTTCAAGTGTTAGTAAAGGCCACAATCAGTCCAAAAGTCCACTATCAGTCTTCAATAGTAAATAATGGCCAAGATCGGTCCTCAGGTCATAAAAAAGGCATGATCAACTTTCAAAATTCCACGATTGAGAAGACAATGATCAGTCTTCAACAGCCAGCGATAAGTCTTCAAGTCTTAATAAAGGCCAAAGGTCTTCGAAATTCCACGATGAGTCATCAGTTCTTAACAGAGGCCACGATCAGTCTTCAAAAGTCCACGATGAGTCTTCAGAAGTCCGAGATTACTCCTCAAGTCTTAAAAAATTCCATGGTCAGTCTAGATGAGTCCTCAATTCTTAAAAAAGACCAAGTCTTCAACAGCACACGGTCAGTCCTCAAGTCCTAGAAAAGGTCCACAACCAGCCCTAGAGTATTAAAAAAGGCCACGACCCGTCCTAGAGTATTAAAAAATAACACGTTCAGCCTTTAAAGTTCCTAAAAGCCACGATCATTCTTTAAGTCCTTAAAATAGCAATGATCAGTCTTCCACAGTTCACGAACTGTCCTCAAGTCTTAAAAAAGGTCAGCCTTCAAAAGTCTACGAATAGTCCTCAAGTCGTAAATAAGGCCACGATTAGTCTTCGAAAAAGTCCACAAGTCTTCGAAAATTCACGACCAGTCCTCAAGTCCTAAAAAAGGGCACGAACAGTTTTTGAAAGTCTACGACCAAATGTCCACGACTAGTCTGCAAGTCTTAATAAAGGCAACAATCAGTCGTCAAAAGATCGCAATATGTCCTCAAGGGTTAATCAAGGCCACGATCAGTCCTCCGGTCCTAATAAGGCCAACGATCAGTCGTCAAAAGTCCACGATCAGACTTCAAACGTCCACGATCGGTCCTCACGTCTCAATATAGGCAAAGATCAGTCGTTAAAAATACACGATCAGTCCTCAAGTCATAACAGCAACGAACAGTCGCAAAAGCCGCACAATTAGTCCCCAAATATTAATCAATGACAATATAAGTCCTCAATTCTTAATAAAGGCAACGATCAGTTGTCAAAAGTCTACGATCAGTCTTGAAAAATTCAACAATCAGTCGTCAGGTCTTAAAAAAGCCAACGATCAGTCGTCAAAAGTCCACGATCAGACTTCAAATGTCCACGATCAATCCTCAAGTCTTTATAAAAGCAACGATTAGTTGTCAAAAGTCCACGATCAGTCCTCAAGTCTTAATAAAGACAAAGATCAGTAGTTAAAAGTCCACAATCAGTCTTTAAAGACCACGAGCGGTCCTCTAGACTTAATTAAGAAAAATATGAGTGATAAAAAGTCCATAATCAGTCCTCAAGTCTTAATAAAAGCACCGATCAGTCGTCCAAAGTGTACGATCTGTCCTAAAGTGTTAATAAAGGCCATGGTCAGTCGTCAAAAGTGCACAATCAGTCTTTAAGCCTTAATGTAGGCCACGATCAGTCTTCAAAAGCTTTCCGATCAATCCACAAGTCTTAATAGTAGCAATGATCAGTGTTAAACAGTCCTAATAATACTCTTCAAGTCCACGATTATCATTCAAGGCCGCGATCAGTAATCAACAGTCCACGATCAGTTCACAGGTCCTAATAATGTCATCGATCTGTGTTTTAAAGTCCACGATTAGTCTTCAAGTTTTAATAAAGGCTACCATCACATATTTAGCTTTAATTTGTGCCAGGATCAGTCTCTAAAAGTCCATGATCAGACTTCAATAGTTAACGATCAGTCCACGAACAGTCGTAAAAGCTGCACAATTAGTCCTCAATTCTTAATAAAGGCAACGATCAGTCGTTAAAAGTCTACGATCAGTTGTCAAAAGTCAACGATCAGTCCTCAGGTCTTAATAAAGCCAACGATCAGTTGTCAAAAATCCACGATTAGACTTCAAACGTCCACGATCAATCCGCAAGTATTTATAAAGGCAACGATCAGTCGTCAAAAGTCCACGATTAGTCCTCAACTCTTAATAAAGGCAACTATCAGTAGTCAAAAGTCCACAATCAGTCTTTAAAGTCCACGATTAGTTCTCTAGACTTAATAAAGAAAAAAGATCAGTTATGAAAAGTCCATGATCAGTCCTCAAGTCTTAATAAAATCACCGAAAAGTCGTCAAAAGTGTACGATCTGTCCTCAAGTGTTCACAAAGGCCATGATCAGTCGTCAAAAGAGCACAATTAGTTTTTGTCTTAATGTAGCCCACGATCAGTCTTCAAAAGCTTTCCGATCAATCCACAAGTCTTAATAGTGACTATGATCAGTGTTAAACAGTCCTAATAATACTCTTCAAGTCCACGATTACCATTCAAGGCCGCGATCAGTCTTCAACAGTCCACGATCAGTTCACAGGTTCTAATAATGGCAACGATCAGTGTTTTAAAGTCCACGATTAGTTTTCAAGTCTTAATAAAGGCCACCATCAGTCATTAAGCCTTCATTTATACCAGGATTAGTCTCCAAAAGTCTAATGTCAGTGTTCAAAAGTCCAAGAACAGTATTCAAGTCTTAATTAAGTCCACCATCAGTCCACAAGTTTTAATTATGGCCACGGCTAGTGTTCAAAATTTCACGATCAGTCTAAAAGTCATAATACTGACCGCGATCAGTGTTTAAAAGTCCACGATTAACCTTCAATTCTTAATAAAGGCCACGATCAGTCCTTTAGCCTTCATTTAGGCCACGATCAGTCTCCAAAAGTCCACTATCAGTGTTCAATAGTTAACGATCAGTCTACAAGCCTTAATAATGGCCACGGTCGGTACTCAAGTCATAAACGAAGGCATGATCACCTTTCAAAATACCACGATTAGTTTTCAGAAGTACTCGATTAGTCTTAAAGTCTTTAAAAAAGAACACGATCATTCTTTACAAGTCCACGTTTTAAAAGAGTCTAAGATCAGTTTTCAAGTCTTAAAACAACTCCAGGTTAATTCGTCAAAAGTACACGATCTGTTATCAATTTGTAAAAAATGCTACGATAAGTCCTAGAGTTCATATTTGAAAAGCAACGATGAGCCCTCAAAAGTCTCTAGTCAGTCCTCAATCATGGAAAAGGCCAGGATCAGCCCTCAAAAATCGTCGATCACTTTTACTTTGACTTCTAATCCTAAAAAAATTGCGAACAGTTCACAATTATTTTCTAGTCTTAAAAATCCACGCTCAGTTTTTATACACTTTCATACGGGCAAAATGTGTCTCATCGAAATTGTTGGCGTGATACCAGTGTTTGAAACCCAAAAAGTAAAAGAAATAAAAACAAATTGTGTATGTAATTTTCTGTAGATTTATTTTCAATTCTTTGTTGTAAAGTAGATGAGTTTCAAAGAAACGAGACTTTACTTTTATGACGTGTGTTATTAAGGGAAGCGAAAGAACAAGTGAAGTTGCAGATGAGCATAATAGCGCTTACAAGGTTGTGATCAACAACGACGACGACAGCATTGGAAAGCGCCCCTTCTGCATCCGAACTGAGCGAATATGACTTTTAGGAGAGAGCGTGGGAAAGAAGGAATATTCTCTCCCACAATCCGAACCAGGCGAATGTGACTCCTAAAAGAAAGGCAGAGAAGATTTCCCCATTTGAGCTCGAAAGAGCGGCCAATTAATGCGGTTAATTGTAATGCTGCCGAAGGGGAAACAATGCATCGAACATATACATTGGCGTAACCAATGTATCGAACTTATACAGAAATAATGGTTTTAGACCCCAAGTATGTTTGGACGAAATCCGTTTCAGACAATTTGGAGTTGATATAACCATGTCCGTCCGTCCGTCTGTCTGGCTGGCTGGGGAGTACGATAACTCTCGAACGAATCAACCGATTCTGTTCAAAATTTGGCTTTCGTAATAGTTTGTCCAAACTTAGTTTAAGCCCGAAGATGGGTTATATCGGTCCACTCCTTCCGTTACCTTCCCCGGAAAATTTTAATGCACGATAATTCTTGAAGGGAGTAGCCGATTTGGTCCATACTATGTAAATCGTAAAATTAGATGATGTTCCAATATGGACTCAATCGACCCACTCCTTCTGGTACCTCCCACACAAAATTTCAGATAAGTTGAGTTTAGGACCTGCATTCGAATCGCTTTAATTTTTGTTGTAACAAGTTGTATTCACTGTCCTCCATACGTAGGTACAAGTTTCGTCAGGGGCATATATATATCCATACTTCCTGAGAAAATAGCCTGAAAGTTAAAAAAAACTCTGTTGACACCATGAGTAGTGGTTGGAGCGCAAGAAAATTCTCGAACGGATATGCCGATTCCGTCCATCATCTCATCATCCACTTGTTTTCATCTCATCATCCACTTGTTTGCGCCATCTATTCCTTGGCCTGCCAATTCTGCGTGCACCGCCAAGCGGTCCGTGTTTATACACCTTTTTAGCGGGGTCATCATCGCTCATTCTTATGATATGGCCTAGCCAACGCAATCGCTGCATCTCGATACGTTTAAAAATATTGATGTCGTTGTATAGCAGATACAAAACAAGCACTGCCATGTCTGCTTGCGCAAGTACCCAGGCTTCGGAGCCATACATCAGCACGGGTAGTATCAGTGTTTTGTAGAGCGTTATTTTGGTTTGACGAGATGTGGCTTTGTTTTTAAACTGCTTACTTAAACCAAAGTAGCATCTATTGGCCAATACAATTCTTCTTTTTATTTCACAACTGATGTCGTTTGTTGTGTTTACGGAGGTGCCGAGGTAGATGAAGTCTTTTACTACCTCAATATTATAGGAACCAACTTCCACAGTCGGCCCGAGCTCAATGGACGCATTGCGCGTCGACACCATCAACTTGGTCTTCTCACCGTTTACCGCCAGACCCACTTTAGCAGATTCTCCTTCGACCTTCATAAAGGTATCAGTTACTTCTTTTACTGATCGGCCTATGATGTCTATATCATCAGCATAAGCAAATAACATGTGGCTATTGGTGTAGATTGTGCCACTTCTTTTGACGTTTGCCTCTCGTATAACCTTTTCCAGCAGGATGTTAAAGAGATCACACGAAAGGCTGTCTCCTTGTCTGAAACCTCTTTTGGTACCAAACTCTTCGGAGAGGTTCTTTCCTATTTTAACTGAGGACCTCGTGTCAGTTAAGGCCATTTTGCAAAGCCGGATGAGCTTTGCGGGGATACCAAATTCAGACATGGCTTGGAATACCTTTAAACGCAGCGGGCTGTCGAAGGCTGCTTTATAATCGACGAAAAGGTGGTAGGTGTCGATCTGCATCTCTTGGGTCTTCTCCAGGATTTGCCGCAGGGTAAATATCTGGTCAATGGTAGACTTGCCAGGTCTAAAGCCGCATTGGTATGGTCCAATTATCTCGTTGATCATAGGCTTTAGTCTCTCACACAATATGCCAGATACTATCTTATATGCAATTGGGAGCAGACTTATGCCCCTGTAATTGGAGCACACAATCTTATCACTCTTCTTGTGGACTGGACATAGAATGCTCACGTTCCAATCGTCGGGTACGCGTTCTTCCTGCCAGATGGTGCTAACTAGCTGATGCATACACCTTATCAGCGTGTCGCCTCCGGTTTTGAACAGCTCGGCTGGTAGGCCATCTGCTCCTGCCGCCTTATTATTCTTCAAGCGGTTTATTGCTGTCCTTACCTCATCTTGGCTGGGCGGTATACATTCAATATACATTCAAAGTACCAAATTATGCCTTTACCAAAGCCATCAGTTTGATGCTTCACTCTTTGGTAGAATTTTCGGACTTCGTTCTGTCTCCTGTACAGCTCTATTTGTTCACACTCCCTCTATTCCATCTCTCTCTCTCTTTTTCCTGCAGAAAAGACGTTTCTCCTCTCTCCTTTTCTCCCGATACCTCTCTCGTGCGCTACGCGTTTCTACTGATTTTAAAGTAGCCCTATATGCCGCATTTTTTTTCTTCGGTAGCAGCACGGCACTGCTGGTCATACCATGGATTCTTTGTTGGAGGTCTCTGGTATCCAAGTACTGATTTTGCGGCTGTTTGCATTGAGTGGGCAATATTTTGCCAATGTGCTGATATGTTATCGGGACGAGAATCGCTTTCATTAAGCAATTGGGTCAGTTGAGTGGAATATGCTGTGACTATCTGTTATGTTTGCAGCTTAGCGATGTCCAACTTTCGTGTTGTGTCTGTCCGTGCTTTATTTGGAACGTTTAGACGGGTACGTACCTTTGCTGCAACGAGGTAATGGTCCGAATCTATGTTTGCTCCTCGGAACGATCGTACATCCAACACGCTCGATGAATGTCTTCCACCTATCACAACGTGATCAATTTGATTTATTGTTCTTTGGTCTGGAGACAGCAAAGTGCCCTTATGAATATCGAGATGCTTAAATATGGTACTGCTAACTACCATGATTTTGCCGCTGCGAAGTCTATCAGCCTCATTCTATTGTCTGATGTTTCACTATGTAGACTGAATTTCCCGACTGTTTGTCCAAAGATATTCTCCTTTCCAATTTTGGCATTAAAACCGCCTAGAACAATTTTAATGTCACGGGCAGGACAACGGTCATATGTTTCTTCTAAGCGCTCGTAGAATATATCTTTGGTCTGTTCGGCCTTGTCTTCGGTTGGAGCATGAGCGCAGATAAAGCTGATGTTGAAGAATTTTGCTTTTAATCGAATTGAAGCAAGTCTTTCATTCACCTGGGTGAAGCTGGAGACCAGATGTTTTAACATCTGACCAACTACAAAACCGCAACCACACTCATGCTTTGGGTCATGGCAGCTATAATACAGTGCGTCACCTTTAGGTGTTGTTGTGACATCTTTCACAGTCCATCGTATTTCCTGTATGGCGGTAATGTCGACCTTGTACTTTTCAAGTACATCTGCCATTCCAGGTGCAGATTCGCAGATCATGGTCCTTAAAACGTTTGCGGGGGTCGTCAACTTTAGAGAGGTTTGTTTTTCTTTTCTTTCGTTTTTTCATAGTAGGCTGATTTTTTCTAACGTTTTTAACGTTCTTATGGGTGAACGCGCGGCACATGTTAGCTCACTACCTTTAACGGGTGTTAAAGGCAGCTCCCCAGGTGACACCACGGAGAGGTCAGTGTCCACTTGAGATGAGAGAGGGACCAAGATAAATCCTGGACTTTACCATGTTAAAGCCGGTCAGGACCGTCCCTTGGTATCTTTCATCCCCTATGTCACCCAATTCATGCAGTTACCTTCTATAAATATGCCTTGGCTACAACTTTCTTTTGAAAATAAGTCAAAATTTCAAATACTTTACGGAATATGAGCACAAGAAAATTTGCAAAATTTCCAAAAAAGACTAATGTTTGGTTTACATTTACGAAATCCACTCGATTTCAACTGTCAATTCCTTTGCGTATACATACGTCAAATGAAAACTCATATGAAATCCACTGGATTTCATTTGACGTTTAAGCAATGAAATGGACAGCTGAAATCGAGAGGATTTCGTAAATATAAAAACCTCAAGTCAAAATATGGAAGCTCGATTTTCACCGTCTAGTGGACTTTTTTGCTCAAAACAATCCAAAGAATCAGAAATGCGAAGCAACCATTAAGATTATGTTCCTTCCATACTGATTGCTTCACCCTAATGTATATTCCCAAAAAGTTTATTGTTGATCTTTAAATTTATTGTTAAAAAAATTTTGGTCAATTTTTTCAACTTAATTAAAATTTAATGCTTCCCAACTGCATCAATATAAAAAATTATTTTTTTTAAGTATACAATGAAAAATTTAACAAGTTTATTCCCCAACATCATGGTGGGTGTTAGGAAATGGACTTGCTAATTTCTGAGTAGGGAAACAAACAAACAAAAAACAAAAACACCCACCACAGCAAGGCTTAAAATGAATGGGGGAACCATTACAAATGTTTCCAAAAAAAAATGCATTAAAGAATCATTTCCTTTTTTAATCAATTGTAAATAATTTGAAAATATAAATAAATTAATTTTCGGGTAATTTTTTAACAATAAAGTTACAAAAGAAACAAGTGAGCAAAGGCTATAGTCGGGACGGGGCCGACCATGTGATACCCTACACCACTACCCCTGTGCATAAGCTTTTCACTGGTAAAGATTTCTTTTAGGAAATATAAACCGACTACCACCAAAAATAATATGCCTCTTTGTCTCTGGGACCCCCATAAGCAATCAAAATTTCGTGAACATCCGATCAAAATTACGACCTGTAGCTTGATTGCAAAAAAGTTGAAGAATTGGATGCATTACCACCGACTATTGTGATATCTCCCTTGTTTGACCACCTTCGCCAACTGCTTTACACCAATGTAAAGTTAATATTTTCTTCTTCCATTGACAGGCTTTGTCGTTGGAATACCCCTACTAGAAGCCAATATATTCACAAAGAATAAAACTTTGAATTTGTCTCCAAATGAGTTTTTCCCCATTCCGACCCCTAAATATTATCCGGCTATCACCAAAATCAATAGGCTTCTTCCTATGTGGGACCCGCATCAACTCCCAAAAAATTCGTGACGATCCGATTAAAATTGCGACCTGTAGCGTGATTACAAACAAATCGGAAAATGGGATGCATTACCGACTATTGCGATATCTCTGTTGTTTGAACAGCTACGACAACCTACTTTACATCGTTGTAAAGGTGATATTTTCTACTTTGCTTGCCAGGTTTTGCTTTTGATATACCTCTTAAAGAAACAGAGATTTTGGCTTTGAAATAAAACGTTCACCTTTACTCCAAATAAGTTTTTGCCCATTCCGACCCATGAATATTATTCGACCATCATTAGAATCAGTAGGCTTCTTCCTCTGTGGGACCCCCATTAACCCCCAAAATTTCGTGACCATCCGATCAAAATTGCGACCTGTAGCGTGATTACAAAAAAATCGGAAAATGGGATGAATTATCGGCTATTGCCATATCTTTGCTATTTGACCACCTACGACAACCTGCTTTACACCGTTGTAAAGGTGATATTTTCTACTTTCCTTATCAGGTTTTGCTTTTGATATACCTCTTAAAGAAACAGAGATATTGGCTTTGAAATAAAATATTGACTTTTCTCCAAATAAGTGTTTGCCCATTCCGACCCCTAAATATTATCCGACCATCACCAAAATCAATATGCTTCTTCATCTGTGAGACCCCCATTAACCCTGAAATGTTCTTGACGATCCGATCAATATTGTGACCTGTAGCGTGATTTCTAAAAAAATAGCAAAATGGGATGTATTACCGACTATTGCGATATCTCCGTTATTTGGTTACCTACGCCGACCTAGTTTGCATCATTGTAAAGACGGGATCTTCTACTTTCATAGTCAGGCTTTGCTTTTGGAAAATTTTTAACCAAAGCTGTGATATTTGTCAATATAATTAAAATCGCAAAAATGAAAATTGGGGTTTTAATTGCTACTATTGCGATATCTTCGTTGTTTGATCACCTACGAGCACCTACTTTACATAATTAGAAAGGTGATATTTTCTACTTTCATTGTCAGGTTTTGCTTTTGGTATACCCCATACAGAAGCTGAGATATTGGCTTTGGAAAAAAACGTTGTCATTTTATCCACCTAAGTTTTTTGCCCTTTCCGACCCCTAAAAATTGTCCGACCATCACCAAAATCAATAGGCTTCTTCCCCTCCGGGACCCTCATCAACATCCAAAATTTCGTGACGATCCGATCAAAATTGCGGCCTGTAGCGTGATTACAAGGTTTAGATGGACAGACGGACAGACGGACGGACTGACGGACGGACACACATAGCCAGATCGACTCAGCTCGTCGAGACATTCATTTTGATATATATAAGTATGGGTCTACGACCATTATTTCCATGCGTTACAAACTTTTTGGCCAAAACCAACTTATAATACCCTCCCCACATAGTGGTGTAGGGTATAAAAATTGTATCAATGACCAGCGGCGGTGGTTGCTTGCAATGTTTGTGTCTTAAATCTTTTGTTTTTCAATCCTCCCACAAAGAGAGTAGCCAAGCAAAGAAAACAAAGCAAACATTTCATAACAATGTTTGTTTCTAACTTTTTTCTTTTCTTTTGTTATTTGATGATGATGAAATGAATGGATGCGTTTTAAGGAACTAAAAGTTTCCAAAAACAAAATTTCATCACACTTCAAAGCCGCATTTGGAGTTTTCATTTTCCCAGTGGTAAGCGATCAAATAAATATTGCAATCCCCTTGTGTTACACATTTAATTTCTGGTTATGTGTTTTGTTGTTTTTCTTTCTTTCCTTTGTTATTTTTATTAAAATCATCTGCTCATTTGGTAGCCCCTAAATGACCGAGTGATGTGATGTGTGAGAGAGGGGGTGTTGATGTTAGATCTCGGCATTATAGTTTGTGGGTATTAAGTCTAACAACTCGAAAAAATGGTAACACCCGCATATTATGAGATGTTATTTGTTGTTGTATGATCTACTTCTTCTTCTTCCTCTTTTTGAGTTCCATTTAAATCATGATAAATTATGTTAAATGTTACTTCGTTTTATTTCTTTTTTTGTTACATTAAAACCAACCATATTTGGAAGTCTTCTCCTAACTTCAAAAATAGTCCCACCAACTCAGAGGCCAGCAAATGTTGTTAGCCACAAATTTATTGTTGTTAGTTTTTCGCTTGAAATGTGTTGGAGTTCATAATTATGTTCATCAAACTGTGTTACGCTTTTGTGCATTCAGTCAAAGTGTTTTTCTTTTCGGAGGGTCTCTTCATTGAACATAATTTCATGTAGCGTGTTAAGACAACTCCCACTTCCACCCCCACACTATTCCTAATGCCAGTAGCTGCAAAATTGTTTACATAAACCTCTGCAATGCCATGACTTATGTTTTTAAGGAAATATTTTTGCGAAATAAGAAATGAATAATGGAATTATCAACAAAATTATGCAAAATGTTACAGAGAGGGGGGTTTTGCATTTTTTCGTTTTGCCAACATTTTGTTGGCCTACATTGTGTAAAATGATTCATGGTAGTACGGGTCTTTGTAACTTTTCCCTTAATCGAAATTACAGAAAATGTTATTAAAAATGCAATTAGAAGAAGTACAACATCGCATAGGCGAAATAATTATTTGTGAAAGTAAAAGTTGTTAAATGTTTCAACTTCGTTGACATTTAAATGTCTGTGCAGCTTTCGTTTTTAAATGTAGAGAGAAGAAAGAGTGTGAGATAAGGGAAATTTTTAAAACCCACAAGAAAGATTTCTGGTCTAGGAATTATACAAATTATAGGGAATTTCTTCAAAATCTCTCTTTTCGGAGACAATGACTAGGTTAGGTTTAAGGATGCGCAGCCCTCTATTAGAATAGGTGACTGCTTCACTCGGAGACCGTTGGTCCATTGTGTTCATCCTGTGTGGGCTATTTAAAGATGATGGAGGTGTGTTGTTGAGATGATTAAAGATGAAGGATGATTAGATGTCTTCTACTATATAGATGCCTCCTACGGAGGTCTTCTATTATATAGAAGCCTCCTACGGAGGTCTTTTATTCTATATAAGCCTTCTATGGAGGTCTTCTATAATTCTCCTACGGTAGTTCTCATTTCTAGTCTTCTATTCTGTAGAAGCTTCCTACGGAGGTCTTCTATTCTATAGAAGCCGCCAACGGAGGTCTTCTATTCTATAGAAGCCTCCAACGGAGGTCTTCTATTCTATAGAAGCCTCCAACGGAGGTCTCCTATTCTATAGAAGCCTCCTACGGAGGTCTTCTATTCTATTGAAGCCTCCTACGGAGGTCTTCTATTCTATTGAAGCCTCCTACGGAGGTCTTCTATTCTATTGAAGCCTCCTACGGAGGTCTTCTATTCTATAGAAGCCTCCTACAGAGGTCTTCTATTCTATAGAAGCCTCCTACGGAGGTCTTCTATTCTATAGAAGCCTCCTACGGAGGTCTTCTATTCTATAGAAGCCTCCTACGGAGGTCTTCTATTCTATAGAAGCCTCCTACGGAGGTCTTCTATTCTATAGAAGCCTCCTACGGAGGTCTTCTATTCTATTGAAGTCTCCTATGGTGATTTTCTGTTCTATAGAAGTCTCCTACGGTGGTTCTCTATTCTAGTCTTCTATTCTATAGAAGCCTCCTACGGAGGTCTTCTATTCTATAGAAGCCTCCTACGGAGGTTTTCTATTCTATAGAAGCCTCCTACGGAGGTCTTCTATTC
This sequence comes from Musca autumnalis, assembly GCF_047663935.1. NCBI lineage: Eukaryota > Metazoa > Arthropoda > Insecta > Diptera > Muscidae > Musca > Musca autumnalis. The sequence goes on from NW_027411755.1 coordinate 26,820,042, forward strand.
TATAGAAGCCTCCTACGGCGGTCTTCTATTCTATAGAATCCTCCTACGGAGGTCTTCTATTCTATTGAAGCCTCATACGGAGGTCTTCTATTCTATTGAAGCCTCATACGGAGGTCTTCTATTCTATAGAAGCCTCCTACAGAGGTCTTCTATTCTATAGTAGGTCTTCCATTCTATAGAAGCCTCCTACGGAAGTCTTCTATTCTATAGAAGCCACCTACCGATTTCTTCTATTCTGTAGAAACCTCTTTCGGAGGACTTCTATTCTATCGAAGCCTCCTACGGAGGTCTTTTATTCTACAGAAGCCTCCTACGGAGGTCTTCTATTCTATAGAAGCCTCCAACGGAGGACTTCTATTCTATAGAAGCCTAGAAGTCTCCTAATCTATAGAAGCCTCATACGGAGGTCTTCTATTCTATAGAAGCCTCCTAAAGAGTTCTTCTATTCTATAGTAGGTCTTCCATTCTATAGAAGCCTCCTACGGAAGTCTTCTATTCAATAGAAGCCACCTACCGATTTCTTCTATTCTGTAGAAACCTCTTTCGGAGGACTTCTATTCTATCTAAGCCTCCTACGGAGGTCTTTTATTCTACAGAAGCCTCCTAGGGAGGTCTTCTATTCTATAGAAGCCTCCTACGGAGGTCTTCTATTCTATAGAAGCCTCCTACGGAGGTCTTCTATTCTATAGAAGCCTCCTACGGAGGTCTTCTATTCTATATAAGCCTCCAACGGAGGTCTCCTATTCTATAGAAGCCTCCTATGGAGGTCTTCTATACTGTAGAAGCCTCCTACGGAGGTCTTCTATTCTATAGAAGCCTCCTACGGAGGTCTTCTATTCTATAGAAGCCTCCTACGGAGGTCTTCTATTCTATAGAAGCCTCCTACGGAGGTCTTCTATTCTATAGAAGCCTCCTACGGAGGTCTTCTATTCTATAGAAGCCTCCTACGGAGGTCTTCTATTCTATAGAAGCCTCCTACGGAGGTCTTCTATTCTATAGAAGCCTCCTACGGAGGTCTTCTATACTATAGAAGCCTCCTACGGAGGTCTTCTATACTACAGAAGCCTCTTATGGAGGTCTTCTATTCTATAAAAGCCTCCTACGGAGGTCTTCTATTCTATAGAAGCCTCCTACGGAGGTCTTCTATTCCATAGAAGCCTCCTACAGAGGTGTTCTATTCTATAGAAGCCTCCTACAGAGGTGTTCTATTCTATAGAAGCCTCCTACAGAGGTGTTCTATTCTATAGAAGCCTCCTACGGAGGTCTTCTATTCTATAGAAGCCTCCTACGGAGGTCTTCTATTCTATAGAAGCCTCCTACGGAGGTCTTCAATTCTATAGAAGCCTCCTACGGAGGTCTTCTATTCTATAGAAGCCTCCTACGGAGGTCTTCTATTCTATAGAAGCCTCCTACGGAGGTCTTCTATTCTATAGAAGCCTCCTACGGAGGTCTTCTATTCTATAGAAGCCTCCTACGGAGGTCTTCTATTCTATAGAAGCCTCCTACGGAGGTCTTCTATTCTATAGAAGCCTCCTACGGAGGTCTTCTATTCTATAGAAGCCTCCTATGGAGGTCTTCTATTCTATAGAAGCCTCCTATGGAGGTCTTCTATTCTATAGAAGCCTCCTATGGAGGTCTTCTATTCTATAGAAGCCTCCTATGGAGGTCTTCTATTCTATAGAAACCTCCTACGGAGGTCTTCTATTCTATAGAAGCCTCCAACGGAGGACTTCTATTCTATAGAAGCCTCCTCCGGAGGTCTTCTATTATATAGAAGCCTCCAACGGAGGTCTCCTATTCTATAGAAGCCTCCTACAGTGGTCTTCTATTCCGTAGGAGGCTTCTCCTACGGAGGTCTCCTATTCTATAGAAGCCTCCTACAGTGGTCTTCTATTCTATAGAAGCCTCCTGCGGTGGTCTTCTATTCTATAGAAGCCTCCTACGGAGGTCTTCTATTCTATAGAAGACTCCTACGGAGGTCTTCTATTCTATAGAAGCCTCCAACGGAGGTCTTCTATTCTATAGAAGCCTCCAACGGAAGTCTCCTATTCTATAGAAGCCTCCTACGGAGGTCTTCTATTCTATAGAAGCCTCCTACGGAGGTCTTCTATTCTATAGAAGCCTCCTACGGAGGTCTTCTATTCTATAGAAGCCTCCTACGGAGGTCTTCTATTCTATAGAAGCCTCCTACGGAGGTCTTCTATTCTATAGAAGCCTCCTACGGAGGTCTTCTATTCTATAGAAGCCTCCTACGGAGGTCTTCTATTCTATTGAAGCCTCCTATGGAGGTCTTCCATTCTATAGCAGCCTCATATGGAAGTCTTCTATTCAATAAAAGCCAGCTACCGATGTCTTCTATTCTATAGAAGCCTCCTTCGGAGGTCTTCTATTCTATAGAAGCCTCCTACGGAGGTCTTCTATTCTATAGAAGCCTCCTACGGAGGTCTTCTATTCTATAGAAGCCTCCTACGGAGGTCTTCTATTCTATAGAAGCCTCCTACGGAGGTGTTCTATTCTATAGATGCCTCCTATGGAGGTCTTCTATTCTATAGATGCCTCCTATGGAGGTCTTCTATTCTATAGAAGTCTCCTATGGAGCTCTTCTATTCTATAGAAGTCTCCTATGGAGCTCTTCTATTCTATAGAAGTCTCCTATGGAGCTCTTCTATTCTATAGAAGTCTCCTATGGAGCTCTTCTATTCTATAGAAGCCTCCTATGGAGGTCTTCTGTTCTATAGAAGATGATGAGATGAGGATGATAGGATAGAGATGATGAGATGTTGGTGAGTGTGGGAGAAGGAATTATCTGAAAGAGTGAAAAGAGTCTGATTATTAAGGGTTGTTAGGGACCTTTGCCAAGCCATGCTAGATGTCTGTTAGACAGGAAATTCAGAGTGTTTATCTCATATCTAGTGTACGGTATTTCCTTGTTTACAACATGGGACACCTACAAAGCAGATGTTCGACAGTCTCTATCTCCTCCGCATCTTCCCATAGTCTGCAGTAGTCAATGCCACTGTCGTTCCATTTTGAAGTTAGGGACCTCACTCTGCAGTGACCTGTTATAAGTCCCACCGCGATTTTCATCCCTAACTTATCAAGTGAGAGGAGGGAAGCCGTTCTTCGACGAGAAACAACAGGCCAGATTGCCTTGGATACCCTACAACCAGGTTCCAATAGCCATCTTTGATGTGCTTTCTCATTGAAGATCTCCCGAAGTTTGCCGATGTAGTGGCACATCGGTGGCCGGACGGTTTCATCAACTGATAAGTCGATAGACCTAGAGCCACCTCGAGCCAGTTCATCTGCTACTTCGTTTCCCATGATGTTGCTGTGACCCGGAACCCAACATAGCTTTACGATATTGTGTATATCCTGCAGAGTTATCCTACAATCAAGAATAGCTCTTGAATTTATGGTCCATGACTTGAGAGCCTTGAGGGCCGCTTGACTATCGACATATATACTCACCAGTCCTGTAAGACTGCCTTCAAGCCCTTTCACCAATTCAGCTGCTTTCTTGATAGCAAGAATCTCCGCCTGAAAAACACTACAATTATCGTCAAGCTTATATGAGTTTTTAATTAGTGGATTCTCGCAGTAGACGCCAGCGCCAGTACCTTCTTCCATCTTGGACCAGTCTGTGTAAATTGCCACACCGTCCAGAGGAGATATGCGTCTCTGCTTGGGAAGATAACAGTTAAGGAGTCAAACTTGAATGAGGTAGGCATATAATCGCTTACGCAACCATTGTCACCTAACTCAAGTCGACTATCAACGAGTTTTAGGACATTCGAGTGTTCAAAGTGTGTGTCACGCCAACACCCTAACTCCCGGAGTCTAAAAACAGTTCTCGCCGCCTGAAACTGGATTAGGATGTCCAGAGGTTGGAGATCCAGGATGACGTTTAAAGCAGCTTGAGGAGTGCTTTTAATCGATCCGATAATCAGCAGTGACGCGGTTCTTTGTACACTTGATAATTTGGATAGTAACGCTTTGTTCCCAAGAGCTTGCCACCAGACCAGTCCACCATAGGTAAGTATGGGCAGGACCACGGTTACACACAACCAGTGTATGATCTGTGGTCTCAATCCCCAGCTTTTCCCAATGGAGGTCTTACAGGAATAGAGTGTCATTAGTCGTTTCTTCGTTCGCTCCTCTACATTTCTTTTCCATGACAAGCGATGGTCCAGAATAGTGCCGAGGAAAGTTCCGTAGAAAGTTCCAGGGCCACCCCGTCCAGGACTGGAGGCTCGAAATTGGGAATTTTGCGTTTTTTAGTGAATAGTACAAGCTCTGTTTTTTCGGGTTTACTCCCAGACCGTTGTTCTGGGCCCAGTTTGCAAGTTGTACTAAGGCTCTTTGCATGAGCTCAGACAGGGTTGGCAGGAATTTGCCACTTATCAGCACAACCACATCATCAGCATAAGCAACCACCTTAATCTTCAGCCGGTCGTAGCACACAAGTATTTCATTTATTACCAGAAGCCATAGCAGGGGTGAGAGAACTCCTCCCTGCGGAGTGCCTCTGTTAACAGAATTCCTCACGGAACTCTCTCCTATCTCCTATGCATGAGTCTTCAGCATCTCCTCAATCCATTCCACAAGGATAGAAAAAATGCCTGTGTTGATGAGAGCATTGTGGATTGATTCAAGCTTCACGTTATTGAAAGCCCCCTCTGTATCGAGGAAGGCCGCCAGCGTGAAGCCTGAATTTTCCATATGCTTCTCAACATGCCCGACCACCTCATGGAAGGCAGTCTCCACTGATTTGCCTTTAGCGTAGGCATTTTGTGATTTGCTGATGTTAATGGGGTTTAATTGTGTTCTTATTTTAAGATCCAGTAACCTTTTTAATGTTTTTAAGAGAAAGGAAGAAAGACTAATTGGTCTGTAGTCTTTTGGTAGAGTTTCACTTGGCTTCCCCGCTTTCTTCAGACTGGAAGAAGGTCCCTCAAATCACGACGGATTTCTTAAGACTAAAAGCAAAATGATTAACAGAATAAAATCTTTTTAGCATTTCCTCTATACTTATCGTGGACTTTTTAAGACTCGAATGTAGTCAAGGAAGCTTGAAGGAAGGCTTGAAGGCTTGAAGAATTGTGAACTGATCGCCGTATTTTTAAGACTTGAAGGAAGACATGAAAACAGATCACCAATTATTTAAGACTAGACAGAGGGCCAGTAAACTGATCTTGTCTAAGACTAGAAGAGAGAATTATAAACTTATTGATCGTGGCCTTTTTAAAACTACCATAAAGAATTGTGAACTGATCGTTGTTTTTTTTAAGAAAGGAAGATCCCAAACTGATCGTAGAATTTTTAAACTTGAAGATCGACTTGTGAAGACTTATCTGACTTTTTACGACTTTTAAGACTTAGAAGACTGATCGGGGACTTTTAAAGACTCATCTTTTTTTAAAGACTGATCGTGGTCTGCTGTAAGGACTTGAGAGCTGTTCGTGGTCGTTTGAAGGCTGATCGTGTTCTGTGTGACGTTTTTAAGACTTGGGGCTGACTGTGCATATTTCAGGACTGATCATGGCATTTTTAAAGAATTGAAGACTGATTGTGAGCCTTAGAAGACTGATCGTGGAGGTTTTTTTAGAACTTGAATACTGATCGTGGTCTGCTGTAAGGACTTGAGAGCTGTTCGTGGTCGTTTGAAGGCTGATCGTGTTCTTGTGAATACTGGTCTTCACCCTTTTTGAAACTTGAGAACTTTTTCAAGACATAGAGCATTGATCGTGTACTTTTAACGACTGCTCGTGGCTTTTTTAAGACTTGAGGAACTGACCGTCATCGCTTAAAGACTGATCGTGTCCTTCTTCAAAAATTTAAGAGTGATCGTGGACTTTTGTACACTGATTGTGCACTTATCGAGGGACTTGAGGACTGATTGTGGACTTTTGAACACAGATCGTGGCCTTATCGAATTGCATGAGGACTGATAGTGGACTTTTGAACACTGATCGTGGACATTTGAAGGACTTGAAGACTGATCCTGGAACTTGAGGACTGATCCTGGACTTTTTAAGACTTTAGGACTGGTCGTGGACTTTTGAGGGCTGATCGTGGTCTGTTTTTTAGACTTGAGATCTGATTGTGACCTTTTATAAACTGAAGGACTAATCGCGAACTTTTGAAAACTGATCGTGGATTTTTTTTTGTTTTAACATATGAGGACTGTTCTGGGGATTTTTGAAGACCGATCGTAAACTTTTATAAACTGATCGTTTTAGTTTTTAATGAACTTCAAGAACAGATCGTAAACTTTTGAAGACTGGTCGACGGTTTTTTAAGACCTAAGGATTTGTGGCGGACTTTTGAAGACTCATCGTTGCATTTTTTTAATACTATTGTGCTGATTATGGAGTTTGAAAGACATGAGAACTGATCGTGAAATGTTTCTAAGATATGAGAAATGATCGTCGAGTTTGAACGACTTATCGCAGCCTCCTTTATTATTCTAGTTTTAATCGTGGAGTTTTTAAGACTGGTCGCGAAATTTTGACGACTCGGAGCTGATCGTGGTGTTTAGAAGACTGATCGTGACCTATTTAAAAACGTTTGTGTCTGATTGTGGAGTTTTTATTGAAGACTGATTCTGGCCTCGTTAAGACTTGAGGGACTATTCATGTTCTTCTGAATGCTGATTGTGGCCTTTTTTTGTAAAATTTGACGATTGATTTTGGACTTTTGAAGGGTGATCGTGGACTTTTTAAGACGTTAATGGCTGATCGCGGACCTTCTACAAATGATCGTGGATTTTTTATTAACTTGAGGGCTGATCGTAGACTATTGAAAACTGATTGCGACCTTTTTAAGACTTGAGACTGATCGTGGACATTTGAGGACTGATCGTGGCATTTTTAAAGACTTCTAGGACTGATAGTCGTCTAAGAAGTCTGATCGTAGGCTACAGAAAACTGATCGTAGGCTACAGAAGACTGATCGTGGACTTCTGAAAACTGATCAATTACTTTTGAAGTCTGATCGTGGCCTTTTGAAGACTGTTCGTGATGTTTTATAAGACTTGAAGACTGATCGTGACCACTTTTAAGGTCTGAGGACCGATCGTGGACTTTTGAAAACTTATCGTGGCCTTCTTCAACATTCGAAGGCTGATATGGGACTTCAGAATACAGATCATTGCCTATTTTATTTGAGGGCTGATTGTGGACTTTTGAAGAGTGATCGTGGCCTTTTAAAGATGATAGTGGTTGCTCGTAGACAATTTATAAATAATCGTGGACTTTTCTAAAACTAGAGTACTGATCGAAGACTATTGAAAACTAATTGTGGGCTTTTTAAGCCTTGAAGTACTAATCGTGTTCTGTTGAAGACGGATCATGGCCTTTTGTTAAACTTTATGACGGGTCGTGGGCCTTAGAAGACTGATCGTGGACTTTTGAATACTGATCGTGGCCTATTTTAAAGACAGAAGACGTTAATGGCTGATCGTGGAATTTTTTTAAAACTTGAGGACTGATCGTAGGTAGATAATACTTGGGGCTTGGACATTTGAGGACTGATCATGCCATTTTTACAGAATTGAAGACGGATCGTGAGCCTTAGAAGACTGATCGTGGACTTCTGAAAACTGATCGTGGACTTTTTAAGACTTGACGACGACTGATCGTTACCTCTCTTAAGATCTGAGGACTGATCGTGGACTATTGAAGAACGGACTTTTCTAATACAGGGACTTTTAATACTGATGGTGGCCTGTTTTAAAGACTTGAAGGCGTATCGTGGACTTTTAAAGACTGATCGTGGTCTTTTTTAAGGTTTGAAGGACTGACCGTGTTCTTTTAAAGTCTGTGTACTTTTGAATACTGATCGTGGCAGTTGGAAAACTTGATAACTGATCGTGGGCTTTAGAAGACTGCTCGTGGTTTTTTGAAGACTGATCGTGGACGTTTTTAGAACTTGAATACTGATCGTGGCTTGTTGTAAAGACTTAAGAGTTGTTCGTCGACTTTTGAAAGCTGATCGTGCTGGTGTGAATGCTGATTGTGACCCTTTTTGAGGACTTTTGCAAGACATAGAGCATTGATCGTGTACTTTGAACGACTGGTTGTGGTTTTTTTAAGACTTGAAGAACTGACCGACTTCATCTAAAGACTGATTGTGGCCTTCTTCAATTTGAAGGCCGATCGTAAACTTTTGTAGACTGATCGTGTTATTTTTTAATTATCTAGGACAAATATTGGCCTCTTCTAAAAAAATCAAATACTGATCGTGGTCTTTTCAAGACTGATCGTGGTCTTTTTAAGGCATGCGTACTTATCGTGTAGTTTTGAAGACTTATCGCGGCCTTTTAAAGACGTATCTTGTCCTTTTTTAGGACCTGAAGACTTATTTTTTTATAAATGTGGAAATTATTTTTTAATAAATGCGGATTTTTTAAAGAATATTATTTTTTAATTAACGTTGATTTTTTAAGAATTATTTTTTAGTTAACGTGGATTTTTAAAAATTATTTTTTAATAAACGTGGATTTTTAAAAATTACTTTTTAATTAACGTGGATTTTTTAAAAATTATTTTTTAATTAACGTGGATTTTTTAAAAAATATTTTTTAATTAACGTGGATTTTTTAAAAATTATTTCTAATAAACGTGGATTTTTAAAAATTATTTTTTAATAAACGTAAATTTTTTAAAAATTATTTTTTAATAAACGTGGATTTTTAAAAATTATTTTTTAATAAACGTGAATTTTTAAACATTATTTTTTAAGAAACGTGGATTTTTTAAAAACTATTTTTATAAATGTGGATTTTTAAAAATTATTTTTTAATACACGTGGATTTTTTAAAAATTATTTTTAAAAATGTGGATTTTTAAAAATTATTTTTTAATAAATGTGGATTTTTTTAAAAATTATTTTTTAATAAACGTGGATTTTTTAAAAATTATTTTTTAATAAACGTGGATATTTTAAAAATTATTTTTTAATAAACTTGGATTTTTTAAAAATTATTTTTTTAATAAACGTGGATTTTTTAAAAATTATTTTTTAATAAACGTAGATTTTTTAAAAATAAATTTTTAATAAACTTAGATTTTTTTAAAAATTATGTTTTAATAAACGTGGGTTTTTTAAGAATTATTTTTGAATTAACGTGGATTTTTTAAAAATTATTTTTGAATTAACGTGGATTTTTTAAAAATTATTTTTTAATAAACGTGGATTTTTTAAAAATTATTTTTAATAAACGTGGATTTTTTAAAAATTATTTTTAATAAACGTGGATTACTTAAAAATTATTTTTTAATAAACGTGGATTTTTTGAAAATTATTTTGTAATAAACGTGAATTTTTTAAAAATTATTTTGTAATAAACGTGGATTTTTTAAAAATTATTTTTTAATAAACGTGGATTTTTTAAAAATTATTTTTTAATAAATGTGCATTTTAAGGAATTGCTCAAGGCTTAAGGACTTAATCGTAAATTTACTTAGTGTAGCTTGTACTTAAGTCTCTAAGAGCAAATTGTGGACTGATGATGGAGTTTTTAATAGTTCAAGTACTGATCAGGAACTCTTACGACATGAAGAATTTTCTAGGTATAAGGAAACTAGACCATAAAGTTCTAAGTGGTTTTTTAAACAGCTTTTAATGTGATTATTTATGTCATTAAAATTGGTGTAAGAACACACACAGTCTGTGACCTCCCAACTTTTTTTTCGTAGAATATGCTTTTATGATTCTTCGTAAAAACCAAGGCATTTTCTGGTGTCTAAAAGTGTTAAAATTCATAGTTCCCAATTAAGAAAATGCACTTTTAAGACATCCAAAGATAAATTCTTCAATCTAGCCTTTAAAGATAAGTTCAAATTCAATTAAGATTTTCCACACAACTAATCATTGCTTCACTCATTGTGGAAGAGGAAATCCATGGAAATTCATTTTACTAATTGTCTTTGAAAAATCTTCTATCTACAATTTCCATTAGATGTTAGATTTGCGTTGCTTTGCCACAAACTTGATTTAGTGTTATTTAACTAATAAATTCTCCTAATGCCTGGCTCTTAGGCCGTCTATAAAATAAAGAAGAAGAAAAAAAAAATGAAAATAAAATAGAAATCAAGAAATCCGTTAAGCACCACTTAAACTTAAGAGTACCATAATCTTGGGCCACAAACAAAGCACCATCATTACACTTCCCCCCTTTGGGCAGAGTGGAGCTTAATTTGTTCCAATAAACAACTACACGTAACTCCAACAAACAAATGGCAATAAAAATTAAGAATAAAAAACCTGAAATGTCTGGAGGCAGATGTGACTGGATGGCTGACTGACTTGATGTTAAATGTATTTCCTTAATTTACAGATGAAAAAAGTAATAAAATTATAATAATAATTATTGTTTGTTTTGTTTTGGTTGAAGATTCAATCATATGATTGTCTAAGTCTGGAGTTTCCCCCATTGGCTTAACTTCATCACTTTCCTCTTTGCAGAGAAAAATGTTTACAAAACGCACTGACAGCATGCAAAATTAACTGATCGCTACCAATATCATGATTTCATCCCGGCGAAGGGAATAATCAATTGGCTTTTCAGTTTTTGAAATGATGAATTTTTAGTGAAAACCTGAACTCTTTAAGCATCGAGTATTCTCATGTTAATGAGAATGATGCTCACTTTTCGGCTTTCCCAAAAAACACCAGAACAAAATATTTGCAAGCTGACAGCACGATTCAACTAAGAAATCATCGATTTCTGTTAAGTTGAAATAACATCAACACAGTTACCTGTGAGTATGTCGTTGGAATTTTATTTACAAAATTCCGTTTTGCGCGAGCCTTCGCTGTTTTTTGTTTGTTTTGTTTTGGTTGAAGATTCAATCATATGATTGTCTAAGTCTGGAGTTTCCCCCATTGGCTTAACTTCATCACTTTCCTCTTTGCAGAGAAAAATGTTTACAAAACGCACTGACAGCATGCAAAATTAACTGATCGCTACCAATATCATGATTTCATCCCGGCGAAGGGAATTATCAATTGGCTTTTCAGTTTTTGAAATGATGAATTTTTAGTGAAAACCTGAACTCTTTAAGCATCGAGTATTCTCATGTTAATGAGAATGATGCTCACTTTTCGGCTTTCCCAAAAAACACCAGAACAAAATATTTGCAAGCTGACAGCACAGAACAGAAATCGATGATTTCTTAGTTGAATCGTGCTGTCAGCTTGCAAATATTTTGTTCTGGTGTTTTTTGGGAAAGCCGAAAAGTGAGCATCATTCTCATTAACATGAGAATACTCGATGCTTAAAGAGTTCAGGTTTTCACTAAAAATTCATCATTTCAAAAACTGAAAAGCCAATTGATAATTCCCTTCGCCGGGATGAAATCATGATATTGGTAGCGATCAGTTAATTTTGCATGCTGTCAGTGCGTTTTGTAAACATTTTTCTCTGCAAAGAGGAAAGTGATGAAGTTAAGCCAATGGGGGAAACTCCAGACTTAGACAATCATATGATTGAATCTTCAACCAAAACAAAACAAACAAAAAACAGCGAAGGCTCGCGCAAAACGGAATTTTGTAAATAAAATTCCAACGACATACTCACAGGTAACTGTGTTGATGTTATTTCAACTTAACAGAAATCGATGATTTCTTAGTTGAATCGTGCTGTCAGCTTGCAAATATTTTGTTCTGGTGTTTTTTGGGAAAGCCGAAAAGTGAGCATCATTCTCATTAACATGAGAATACTCGATGCTTAAAGAGTTCAGGTTTTCACTAAAAATTCATCATTTCAAAAACTGAAAAGCCAATTGATAATTCCCTTCGCCGGGATGAAATCATGATATTGGTAGCGATCAGTTAATTTTGCATGCTGTCAGTGCGTTTTGTAAACATTTTTCTCTGCAAAGAGGAAAGTGATGAAGTTAAGCCAATGGGGGAAACTCCAGACTTAGACAATCATATGATTGAATCTTCAACCAAAACAAAACAAACAAAAAACAGCGAAGGCTCGCGCAAAACGGAATTTTGTAAATAAAATTCCAACGACATACTCACAGGTAACTGTGTTGATGTTATTTCAACTTAACAGAAATCGATGATTTCTTAGTTGAATCGTGCTGTCAGCTTGCAAATATTTTGTTCTGGTGTTTTTTGGGAAAGCCGAAAAGTGAGCATCATTCTCATTAACATGAGAATACTCGATGCTTAAAGAGTTCAGGTTTTCACTAAAAATTCATCATTTCAAAAACTGAAAAGCCAATTGATAATTCCCTTCGCCGGGATGAAATCATGATATTGGTAGCGATCAGTTAATTTTGCATGCTGTCAGTGCGTTTTGTAAACATTTTTCTCTGCAAAGAGGAAAGTGATGAAGTTAAGCCAATGGGGGAAACTCCAGACTTAGACAATCATAATAATAATTATTTTGATAATTATTTTATTAGTTGATTATGATATGTTTTTGGTTTTCTCTAGAATTGGCCATAAATAATTATGGGTTTTGATCTTTCTTAGGCAATACATAAATTGGGGGTAATAAAGGCAAAACAATGGGTAGAGAAACAAGTGTCGTTAAGCCCTTGATAGGGTGTGATTATATGTAGTTATGAAAATGGAAAAAAATATTTAAATATAAATAATATAGAGACCACAAAATTATTTTTTTGCCACTTTTATCGCAATAGAATAGGTCTGTTCCATAACACAAAAGTTTGTACAAATTTGTACAAACTTTTACAAAATGCTGTTCGATAACAAACTTGTTCAATAAAAGAGAAATGAGAAACAGTTGGAAGAACTTGCAAATACTTTTTACTTGCGTAGTTATCGAACAAACCTAATATAATAGGCTGGGACATCATTTCATTATTATTTTTGACCACTTTTTTCTCATAGTCCTTCCTCTTCAAGGCTAACTAGCCCACACAACAATGCCTTCATGGTCGTCGCCGTCATCATCATCACCGCCAACATCAATCACTTTCTAAAAGTTTTCCGTATGTGATTTTCATATTTTGTTGCCGGCTTGAAAATATTTTCGCATTTTTGTTGTTGTTTCTTTTGGAAGTTTATAACTTTTGCTTTCTTTGGTTGTGCTGCCAACAAAGACTTTGTTGCCCGGCTTATGAATGTTGTTGCCCAATAAACTGGCATTTAATTTCCATATTGCCTGTGAAAAGTCACTTAAAAGCAAAAGTATGTGCCATCAAGATGCCGCTGATGCTTTGCTAGGAAAAAAGAAGACGAAAAATGATTTTCCATTTCCATATTTTGTGTGTTGTGAAGATCACCAAAGGCAACTTCTCATGGCCGAAATTTGAACATTTTCTTCTTCTTCTTCGCCTTCTTGGAATAAAATGTGTGCCTTCCATATATAAAATATGCCAGGCTACTTCCACCGCTTTGTTTCTATGCGCCACATATGTAGATGCCTCCACTCGCTTTTTTTTTTGTGTGAGATGCTGTAAAGAGCTGTAGACAAGTTTTGGGTAACTATTTTTGTTGCTAACTATTTTTAGTTTCCCCGAAAAAAATAAAAATATTTCACAAACATGCAATGTCCATGATCTTGTCATTTATGGGGTTGCCAAAGTTAAGATTTTGAAACCTTCAACCATATTTTTAATTTGTCAACAAAGAATTATTAAAAATATATTTTCAATGTGGTATTTTTAACCCCATAAGATCTGGAGCTGGATTCTTGTTCTATGAAAATTTTAAATGAAAAATATTTCCTTTATAATATTTTTCATTTGACAGTTTTTCCCTTTTTGTAAAACTTTTCATTTCACATTTTCATAGAAACAGAATTGAGCCACTGATGTCGGAATAGAAAACACTGGTGGTGAGTAGTGTGGTAATGGCGATGCGAGAATCTGTCAGTGTAGCCATATCGAAATGTTGCCTGGTTGTATAGTGTAGACACAAACCAAAAGTATGGTATTCTACGAGAATAGACCGCGAATTGGCACATAGCGTAGCAAAGTTGAAAATTGACTACGCTACTAACTTTAACCCTTTCGGTGCTTTGTTTTTTGTTTATGATCTGAAAAATATAGTTTTCCAATTTTATATATACTTAAGCCCACTATATGAATATTAAAAACTAATTTTTTGACATTTTGTTTGGAAAAGTGGTTTTTGGACACTATGCCATATGGCATAGAATGTATTTAAAGAAAAAAAACAAAACTCAAATACGATACGTCTGAAGATCTGCTTAACAACCAGTGAAACCAGGTAACGTAATTTGGTGACTATGTGGGTTCAAGTCCTTGGCTTTCCTTTTTCACTTGCAAATAATTTCCGATCATCAAGCTTAACTCTAAACGAGAAAATTAATAAAAAAAACTAAAATATTCAAGTTTTTAACTCAATTTTATCTTATAGAAGACCAGTAGGCCTATTCTGTAACTTTTATCGATTGAAAAGTTGTTAAAATTTCTTTTGTTTTTGTAACAACTACAAAACAAACAAATGAAATTGTTGTAAAATAAACAATGAGTAAAGTTGTTAAAAAGTTACTGAATAGGGGGCAGGAGTCCTTATAGAAGAGGAAGAGGTCTTCTTATAAAAGAGCAGAAGGTCCTCTCATAGAAGGACAGGATGTCTTCTCCTTTAAGAGCAAAAGGTCCTCCCATAGAAGGGCAGGACGTCTTCTCATATAAGAGCAGAAGGTCGTCACATAGAAGTGCAGGACGTCTTCTCATAGAAGAGTAGGACGTCTTTTCATAGGAGGGCAGGATCTTTTCTTATAGAAAAGAAGGAGGTCTGCTCATAAAAGAGCAGGAGGTCGTCTCAAAGAAGAGCAGGACGTCTTCCCATAGAAGAGATGGACGTTTGCATATAGAAGACCTTCTGCCCTCTTATAAAAGAGCACGAGGTTCTCTCCTTGAAGAGCAGAATGTCCTCTCATAGAAGGGCAGGACGTCTTCTCATAGAAGGGCAGGATGTCTTCTCACATAAGAGCAGGAGGTCGTCACATAGAAGAGCAGGACATCTTCTCATAGAAGATGAAGTCTTTTCATCGGAAGGCAGGATGTCTTCTTATAGAAGAGTAGGAGGTCGTCTCATAGAAGAGCAGGAGGTCCTCTACTTCAAGAGCAGAAGGTCCCCTCATCGAAGAGCAGAACGTCTTCTCATAGAAGGGCAGGATGTCTTCTCGTCTCGACGTCTTATCAAAGAAGATTAGGACGTCTTCTCATAGAATATCAGGACGTTTTCTCATAGAAGAGCAGAGGGTCCTCTCATAGAAGGGCAGGTGGCCTTCTCATAGAAGAGCTGGGGGATCTTTTTATAGAAAAGCAGGAGCTCACCTCATAGAAGAGCAGGATACTTTCTTATAAAAAAGCAGATGGTCTTCTCATAGAAGAGCAGGAGCCCTTCTTATAGAAAAGCATAAGGTCTTATCTGATCTGGAGGTCTACTTTTAGAAAATGTTGGGTGTCTTCACATAGAAGGTCTTCTTATAGAATATATGGAGGTATTCTTTTAGAACATTGGAAGCTTCTTATCGAAGACCAAAGGTCTTATGGAAGATCTGAGGCCTTCTTTTAGAAAAACTGGAAGACTTCTTATAGAAGATCTGAATGCCTTTTTATAGAAGATCTGAAGGACTTCTTATAGAACACCTGAATGTCTTCCTATAGAGGGGCTGGAGGGCATCTTGTAGAAGACCTGGGGCCATCTTATAGAAGATCTGGAAGACTTATTTAAGAAAAAAATCTGCAGGAATTTTTATACGTGATCTGGAGGTTTTCTTAAGTCCTCCAGCACTCCTCAGAACTTAAAAAAATACCACGATCAATAATCAAAGGAGCACGATCAGTCCCTAAGTCATAATAAAGATCACGATAACCCCTCAAATTTTTCACATAGAAGGTCTTCTTATTGAATATCTGAAGGTATTCTTTTAGAACATTTGAAGCTTCTTATAGAAGACCTAAGGTCTTATGGAAGATCTGAGGCCTTCTTTTAGAAAAACTGGAGTACTTCTTATAAAAGATCTGAATGTCTTTTTATAGCAGATCTGAAGGACTTCTTATAGAACACCTGAATGTCTTCCTATAGAAGGGCTGGAGGTCATCTTGTAGAAGACCTGGGGGCCATCTTCTAGAAGATCTGGAGGACTTATTTTAGAAAATCTGCAGGAATTGTTATACATGATCTGGAGGTTTTCTTAAGTCCTCCAGCACTACTCAGAACTTAAAAAAATATCACGATCATCAAAGGAGCACGATCATTCCCTAAGTCATAATAAAGGTCACGATCGCTCCTCAAGTCTTAACAAAGACCACGATCAATCCTCAAAAGTCCTCGATCACTCCTCAAGTCTTAACAAAGGCCACGATCAATCCTCAAAAGTCCTCGAGCACTCAACAGGACTTAAAAAATACCACCATCAATCTCACGGCTTAAAAATACCACGATCAATCTTCAAAAGTCCTCGAGCACTCCTCAGGGCTTAAAAATACCATAATCAATAATCACAAGGTCACGATCAGTCCCTAAGTCATAATAAAGGTCACGATCACTCCTCAAGTCTTTAAAAATGCCACGAGCAGCCCTCAAAAGTCCTCGATCACTCCTCAAGTCTTAACAAAGGCCACGATCAATCCTCAAAAGTCCTCGAGCACTCCTCAGGACTTAAAAAATACCACGATCAATTTTCAAAAGTTCACGATCAATCCTCCAGACTTTACAAAAGCCACGATCAGTCTTCAAAAGTCCACGAGCACTCCTTAAGTCTTAAAAAAGGCCACTTCAGTCTTAAAAATATAACGATTAGGTTTAAATAGATAAATCTTAGTAAAGGCTACGATCAGTCTCTAGTCTGGTTTAGTCCTCCGAGTCCTTAAAAAGCCAAGATAAGTATTCAAAATCTGCGAGCACTCATCAAAAAAGACCACGGTCAGTCTTCCGAAGGTTGAAGTCAGTCTCCAAGTCTTTATTAAAGACTACGAGCAGTCTTTTAAAGCTCACGGTGAGTAACCCAAGTCTTAATAAAAGGCTACCATAAGAAGACCTCCAGATCTACCTTAAGAAAACCTCCAGATCATGTATAACAATTCCAGCAGATTTTCTTAAGGTAGATCTGAAGGTCTTCTTATAGAAGACCTGGAGGTCTTCGTATAGACGACCTAGAGATTTGGAGGTCTTTTTATAGAAGATCTAGGGGTTTTACTATAGAAGATCTGGGAGTTGGGAAAAATCTATGCCATATGGCATAGTATGAAATATAAAAAATCTGGCAGCTCTATTGAACTACATTTCGGATCTTTTTTTCATTTAACTAGGCGTTTAAAAATTTGTAAATGTATTTGTGAAAAAGGTTTGTTTTTTGCTATTAGCTTGCCAATACTGGCATTTGTAAACGCCGGGTTAATTATTAAGGCAATTTTTATCTACTAAATTATTACAAAAAGTTAACAAAAAAGTAATTTTTGTTAGTAAAATATATAAAATTATAAGATGATATTTTCATGCAAATTTTAAATCGAACGAGGAGCGCTCACTCTTTGAGACATAACAATGTATAGGGTCCACCAATCAAAATTTTTGTCGATATTTTTTTAGATAAAACTTCAGGGAAAAATACAAAATTATTAAAAAAAAGGCTAACCATAGGTATTTTGCCTTAAAACGGGCTTCAAAAACTGGCTATTCCATTTGGCATAGAATCACCGAAACACTTACGTGAGCAATTTTATAGATCTTCTGGAGTCTTGAATGACTCATCGTGGACTTTTCATGCTTTAAAAGGCTGATCGTGCACTTCTTAAGACTTAAAAACTAAATCTGGATTTTTTATTACTTAACAGGCTGATAGTGGACTTTTTGAGACATAAAAGGTTATTCGCATTATTCTAAATACTTAAAAGAATGATCATGATCAAAGGCATATCGCGGACTTTTGAGGGATTTAAAACGCTTAAAGGGCTTCTAAATGATCATCCAAGATATTTTACATGACTTTAGCAGATGAGAGATGATCACGAACTTCCTCAGATCGCAAATACAGAAGGACCTTAAGTATTTAAAAGATTTGAGTACTGATCATGGCCTTCTTTAAGACTTGAGGACTAATAGTGGACATTTGAATACTGATAGAAGATTTGAGGGATCAAGGCTTTTTAAAGCTTGAGTACTGATCATGTCTTTTTTAAGACTTTTGAAGACTGATCTTGGATGTTGTTAATACTTGATCGTGAACTATTGAAGTCTGATCCCGGTATCTATAAAGACTTGCGGACAGAAAGACTTAATGATTATAACCTTTTGAAGACTGATCATATTCTATTTCGATGAGTGATCGAGGACTTTTAAAGACTAGTCGTGATTTCAGGGCTGATCATGACATTTTGAAAACTGATCGTGGTGGATTTTGTGGCTTGAAGGGTTATCGAGAACTTTTGAAGATTGATCCTTGCCTTTTTATAGACCTGATGACTCATCGTCCACTTTTGAAGTCTATTCGCAGCCTTATAAAGGCACGGAGGACTGATCTACGACTTTGTTGTGAATTGCGGACCGATCACGAACTTGTGAAGACTGATCGTGGCCTTTTTTAGTCTTGAGAAGTGATCAAGGGCTTTTAAAGACCGTGGACTTTGTTAAGACTTGAGGACTGATCGATGACCTTTGGAGACTGATCTTGGCTATTTTGAACACTCAGAGGACTGATCGTGGCTTTTGAAGACAGTTCATAGCCTTGTTAAGACTTGAGGACTGATCGATGACTTTTGGAGATTGATCTTGGCTATTTTGGAGACTCAGAGGGCTGATCGAGGCTTTTTGAAGATAGTTCATAACATTGTTAAGACTTGAGGACTGATCGATGACCTTACGAAGACTGATCTTGGTATTTTTTAATAATTGAAGAGTGATCGAGAACTTTTGAAGACTGGTTTTGGACTTTGTTTTGAATTAAGGACTGATCGTGGACTTTTGAAGTCTATTCGTAGCCTTATAAAGACTCAGAGGACTGATCGAGGACTTTATTATGAATTGCGGACCGATCATGAACTTATGAAGACTGATGTTGATAGTTTTCAATACTTGAGGAGCGATCCAGAACTTTTAAAGACTGGTCTTGGCCTTTGTTGCAAATTAAGGACTGATCGTAGAGTTTTAAAGTCTAATTGTGTCCTTTTAAAGACTCGGTGGATTGTTCGAGGACTTTATTAAGACTTGGGGACCGATCATGACCTTATGAAGACTGATCTTGTTATTTTTTATTACTTGAGGATTAAGGAGAGAGAATTAAGGACTTATCGTGGACTTTTAAAGCCTATTCGCAGCCTTATAAAGACTCGGAGTATTGATCAAGGACTTTGTTATGAATTGGTGACCGATCATGAAGTTATGAAGATACTTGAGGAGTGATCGAGAACTGTTAAAGGCTGGTATTGGCCTTTGTTGTGAATTAAGAACTCATCGTGGACATTTGAAGTCTATTCACAGCCTTATAAAGGCTCGGAGGACTGATCGAGGACTTTATTAAGACTTAGGGACCGACCAAGGCCTTATGAAGACAGATCGTGGTCTTCTTTAGTCTTGAGGAGTGATCAAGGGCTTTTGAAGACTGACCGTGACCTTTGTTAAGACTTGAGGACTGATCGATGACCTTTGGAGACTGATCTTGGCTTTTGAATGGAGGCTGATGGAGGCTTTTTGAAGACAGTTCATAACCTTGTTAAGACTTGAGGACTGATCGATGACCTTTGGAGACTGATCTTGGCTATTTTGAAGATTCAGAGGAATGATCGAGGCTTTTTGAGGACAGTTCACAACCTTTTAAGACTTAATGACTGTTCGTGAACTTTTGAAGACTAATCGTGGTATTTTTAAGACTTGAGGAGAGACCGTGACCTTTATTAAGTCTTGGGGACTGATCGTGAGCTTTTGAAGACTGCTCGTAGTCTTTAATAAGACTGACCTCAACCTTCTGAAGACTGACCGTGGTCTTTATTGATGAGTGCTCGCAGATTTTTAATACTTATCATGGCTTTTTAAGGACTCGGAGGACTAATCCAGACTAGAGACTGATCGTAACCCTTATTAAGATTTATCTTTTTAAGACTGATCGTTGTGTTTTTAAGACTTAAGTGGCCTTTTTTAAGTCTTGAGGAGTGTTGGAGGACTTTTGATGACTGATCGTGGCTTTTGTAAAGTCTTGAGGATTGATCGTGAACTTTTGAAAATTGATCGTGGTATTTTTTAAGTCCTGAGTGCTCGAGGACGTTTGAGGATTGATCGTGGCCTTTGTTAAGGACTTAAGGATTTATCGTGACCTTTACTAAGACTTAAGGACTGATCGTGACCTTTTGAAAATTGATCGTGGTATTTTTTAAGTCCGGAAGAGTGCTCTAGGACTTTTGAGGAGTGATCGAGGACTTTAGAGGGCTGCTCGTGACATTTTAAAAGACTTGGAGAGTGATCGTGTCCTAAGGTACTGATCTTGACCTTTTGATTATTGATCGTGGTATTTTTTAAGTCCGGAGGAGTGCTCGAGGACATTTGAAGATTGAGCCGTGGTATTTTTAAGTCTTGAGGAGTGATCAAGGAATTTGCTCGTGAATTTAAAAAAAAATTGAGGGGTGATCGTTACCTTTATTATGACTTGGGGACTGATCGTGACCTTTTGATTATTGATCTTTAAGTTCGGACGTTGATATTTGAGGAGTGGTCGAGGACTTTTGAAGACGGCTCTGACCTTTTTAAAGACTCGAGAAGTGATCGTGACCGTTATTATGACTTCAGGAGTGATCGTTTCCGTTTAAATGACCTAGGTATTGATCGTGACTTTTTGGTGACTGATCCTGGACTTTTCTAAGACTTGACAGCTGATCTTGGATTTTTAAAGACCGATCGCTATCTTTTTTAAGCTTGAGGACTGCTCGTGGCCTTTATTATGACTTAGAGACTAATCGTGACATTTTGAAGACTGATCATGGTATTTTTTAAGTAATGAGGAGTGGTGGAGGGCTTTTGAAGACTGATCGTGCCCTTTGTTAGGACTAGAGGATTGATCTAGGACTTTTGAAGGCTGCTCTTGGCCTTTTTAAAGACTTGAGGAGTGATCGTGACCTATATTTTTAAGACTTGAGAACATATCGTGGACTGATCGTTACCTTTTAAACACTGATAGTAGCCTTATTTTAAGACTGGAAGACTGGAGGTGACCTTTGGCTATGGCTAGATTACTAATTATGGACTTTTGAAGACTGCTCGTCGCTTATTTAAAGACTTGAGGAGTGATCGTGGCGGTTATTATGACTTAGGGGCTGATCGTGACCTTTTGAAAACTGATCCTGGCCTTTTCTAAGACTTGAGAACTGATCGTGGACTTTGCATTAGGACTGAACGAGGCTTTTATTAAGTCTTAAGATCTGACCGTTATCTTTTTAGGACCTGAGAACTGATCGTGACCTATTGAAAGTCTTGAGGATTGATTGTCGACTTTCTGACAACTGATCGAGGAATTTTGAAAGACTTAAGGACTAATTGTGGTTTTTTGGAAAATTTGATGAACGCTTGTGGACATTTTAAATCCGGTAGTGACATTTTTAGAGACTTGAGAACTGATCGTGGCCTTTTGAAAGTCTTGAGGGCGGATTGTGGACTGATCATTAATTGCTTTTAAGACATGAAAGAATAATCATGGGCTTTTGAAGACCTCATTGACTGACGAAATTTTAATCGCGAACCTTTAATGATTTCAACAACTGATCGTGGCTTTTGAAGATTTCAACGACTGATCGTGAGCATTAAACGGTTTCTAGGAGTGATCGTTGACTTTTAAAGAGTTTCAAAATTGATCGTGAACTTTTGACGACTTCAACGACTGATCGTGAACTTTTCAAAGTGTTAAGAACTGATTGTGGACTTTAAAAACAACTGCTCGTGGACTTTTGTAGATTTCAACGACTGATCGTGGACTTTTAAAGATTAAAAAATACTGATTGTGAACTATTGAAGACTTCAAGAATTGATCGTGCACTTCTGAAGGCTTACCGTAGCGTTTTTTAAGAATTGAGTGCTGATCATGGGCTTTAAACGACTTATTGTGGCCTTAAGACTTGGAGACTTATTGTGGACATTTCGATGACAGATCGTGGCCTTTATTAAGACTTGAAGACTGATTGTGGACTTTTGAAGAGTGATCGCGACTTTGCGATCGATCGTGAACTTTTCATGACTTTTGCGATCTGTTGTGAACTTGAATTTTTAAGGATTTAAAAAGACGGTCATAGACTTTGTATTACTTGGAGGACTTGTCACTGACTTTTTACAACTTGCAGGGATGATCGGAAAAGTTTTAAGACTGAAAAGGACGTTGATGGCTTACGACTTTGAAGTTTAATAATAAGACTTTTGGAAACCGTTCGCTGAACTTTATAGGACGAGCACTATTTATAATGAACTTTTAAAAACTTTTTGGTACACTGAGCATCGTGTTATTTAGGATTTTTTAAAATGTTGATAGAACATGAAGGGCAGATCTTTAACTTTTTAAGAACTGACCGAGAACATTTTAAAAACTAAAGGAATGACCATAGAACATATTCGCTGTAAGAATTGAAGTGATTGCAAACTAGTAGAGGATTAGTTTAAAAAGACCATTCGCTAATAGCTTAAAACAGACGTCTAAAACTCAAAAGAACTTTCAAGACTTGAAGGGCCAGTGGTCTGATGCTTAAGATTTCAACGACTGCCTTTTCCATGTTTGAATCTACAACATATCCTTTCTTTTTGGACCTTCTGTCAAAACTTTTCTGTAAAACTACAGTTGTTTCTTCGCCGAAACCTATAGGGGTTTGAAATTACAATATTATTCATACGAATATTCAGAAGAAAGTAGAACTTTTGTAAGTACTTTAAAATTCTCGGGAGAAAGTGATTTAGTAATTGAGCCAGAAATAATTCCTGCTTAAATATTGTTTTCGCTGATCGCACTCTTTTCAATATTTTTATTAGTATTACTACTGATATTACTACTGGCTTCTAAAGTTTACGATCAGTCATCGAAGCCCGCGGTCAGTTTCAAAAGTCTTCTAAAGTCCTTCGAGTTTTTAAAAGGACGCGAATAGTCTTCTTAATAAAGATCACCATCAGTCTTAAAAAGATCGCAATCATTTCGATCAGTAATCAATCTTTTAAAATGCCACGATCAATCTTCAAAAAGACCTCGATCAATCTTCAAAAATGTAGGATTATTTTCCATGTCTTAAGAAAGACAATTATGAGTGATTTCAGTCGTTAAAAAGGCCATGACTGGTCTTCAAAAGTCCACAATCTGTCCTCAAGTCTTTAAAAGGCCACGAAAAACAGAATTTTGGTTGTTGTTCGAACGAATTTGAATTCGAATTGTCTTAGTAAAACAGGCCATATAAAATTTTTTTGACGAAGTGATCTTTATTCCGTCTTAAAGAAAAATGTTAACTGCTATGATGAGGCACAATTGGACCACTTTGAACTCTTTTGTTGTTGCGGCAACCCTATTCAAATGTCCATCTAACATCAAAGAAAATATGCATGGTTTTATGGTTTCAATCGTCACCATTAATTCGTTTGGTTTCCCCCAAACTGCCTCCTCCTACCCACACTCACTTACCAAAATCCAAATAAAAAAACAAGAGGAGGATGGAAAACTTATTGGGATATTTTGCAATGAAAGTGAAATTTGCTGCTGCTTTGATGCTACTTCTGGTTTTTGTTCATTTTCTCCTCACAATGCCCACCAAGTAAATTGAGCAAAAAAATAAATGTTAATAGGCGATTCAGCAGACATTTGAATATAACTTTTGCTTGCACATGAAGGCGACTGACTTCCTCCAACCGGCTTTTGACGCCCACCACCACCAACGTTTTGTAGTTTCATTTCTTTGTTAATCCTAACCGACATTATTTGGCCAATATTCGCACCGAGCAGAAAAAGAGGAGGTTGGCAGCAGCAGCAAATAACCGCGGGAGGTAAAATGTGTTTGACATTTATGCAGATGAACAACATTGGAGCGCGGACATTGCAGTTTATATTTGGAATTTACATGCTCCATTTTTTTGTTTATTTCTTTCTTTTTTTATGGAGAAGCCGATTTGAAAGTGAAATGTAAATTAAAGAAGATTTGATGCGATTTAAGTGACAAATGTAGGGGTAATACGTGCGAATACTTGCGAAGAGGTTTGTTTATAGTGGTGGATCTACTAAATCTAGAGGATTTAAATGGTCAATACTATTGCATTTGCGTCAAATAAATCCTTATAAAGGAGGTTATGAATTACCTACGATCAGAATACCACAAATTATCAACGATAAGTCCTTTTCATATGAAACAAATGATTTCTTATCTGAAAAAAATCAACAGCCTTTAAAGTCTTACAAAAAATATTGGTCCTTAAAATAAAAAAACGTGGTCCACATATCAAATCTTCAAAAGACCACGGTTACCACGGTTGGCATTTTGAATACTTTAAAAATTCCCCGATCAGTCTTAAAATCTGCGGTCTGTCCTTAAGGTATTTGAAAGTTCACCATCAGTCCTTTAGGTCCTGTTCTGAAAGTCTTTAAACGTCCACCATCAGTCCTTTAAGTCGTTAAAAATCACGATCAAAAAATTGTTTCAGTCCTTGATGTTTCCAAAAGTTCACGATCAGTCTTTATATTGGCCATGTTTACGTTCAGTCCTTCAAGTTCACGATTAAAATTGCTTCAGTCCTTGATGTCTTCCAAAGTCCTCGACCAATCTTAGAAGTTTCGAAAATTATACGATCAGTCGTTGAAGTCTTTCAAATTCCTCGATCGAAGTCATTAATTCCCTAGACTCTTGATAGTCCACGATCAGTTATTGAAGTCTTCAAAAAGTCCACGATCAATCGCTCAAGGCTTCAAAAATTCACCATCAATCGTTCCACGATTAGTGATTGAAATCTAAGTTCTCCAGTCTTTGAATTGTCCAAAAGTCCACAATCAGTCCTTAAAATCGTCTAAAGTTAACGATCAGTGCATGAAATCTTCCAAATTCCACGATCAATCCTTTAAGCCTAGAAAATTATAAGATCAGTGGTTGAAGTCTTTCAAATTCCTCGATCAATATCCTTAATTCCTTATAGACTTTATAGTCATTGAAGTCTTCAATAAGTCCACGATAATTCGTTGATGACTTCAAAAATTTATGATCGGTCATTCCTAGATTACTAATTGAAGTCTTCAAAGGTCCACAACCAAAAATTATTCAGTCTTTGAAGTCTCCAAAGTACACGATCAATCCTTGAGACCTTTAAATGTCCACGATCAGTCCTTGATGTCTTCAAATGTCCACGATCTTTTCTTGAAATCTTTAAAATCCACGAATCTTTAAATTCTTCAAAAGTTGACGACCAGTTTTTAAAATCTTTAAAAATCCACGGTCAGTCCTTGAAACCTTTAAAAGTTCACGATCAGTTGTTGAAGTCTTGAAAAGTCCACCATCATTTGTTGAAATCTTTAAAAGTTCACGGTCAAAATTTCGTCAGGCAATCCAACGAACGATCCATAGAGTCTTCAAAACTTAAACAATCAGTCACAAAGTACAATATCCGTCCTCAAGACTTTCAAAAGGCCACGATCAGTTCTCAAATCTCTAGAAATGCCACTATCGGATTTCAAAGGTAGGCTTTCAATTTTCAAAGAAGCCAATATCAATCCTCAAGTCTTTCAAAATTCCACGATCAGTTGTCAAAATGTCGACAATCAATCCTAAAGTCTTTCAATATGTCACGATCACTTCTTAGGACTTCAAAAGATCACAATCTGACCTTAAGACTTAATAAAATCCTCGTTCAGTCCTCATCCAACCGCCACAATTAGCTCTCAAATCTTAGAAAACGCAACGATCGGTCTTCAAGTCTTAAAAAGGCCAAGAGCAGTCTTCAAGAGTCAGCAATTAGTACTCAAGCCTTAAAAATGTCACAATCAGTCTTCTGAAGTCCACGATCATACCTCAAATTTAAAATAAGGCCACGATCAGTCTTCAAGCTTTCAAAAGGTAACAATCAGTCTTTAAAGGTCCACGATAAGTTCTCAAGTCATAATAAAGGTCACGATCACTCCTCAAGACTTTAAAAGGCCAACGAGCAGTCTTCAAAAGTTCACGAGCAGTCCTCAACCCTCAACAAAGACCACGATCAGTCTTCAAAATTCCTCGAGCACTTCACAGGACTTAAAACAGAACCACGATCAATCTTCAAAAGGTCAGGATCAGTCCCTAAGTCATAATAACTGTCACAATCACTCCTCAAGTCTTTAAAAAGGCCACAAACACTCTTCAAAAGTCCTCGATCACTCTTCAAGTCTTTACAAAAGCCACGATCAATCTTCAAAAGTCCTCTAGTACTCCTCAGGACTTAAAAAATACCACAATCAGTCTTCAAAAGGTCACGATCAGCCTTACTTACTTAGCTGGCCCATTACAGAACATGCGTTCCATAGACCGAACTAAGAAAAGATCTCCAATTCTCTCTGTTTTGCGCTTCGCTTTTTGGAATACCGCGCCTTTTCATTTCTTCATCCACTTGTATGCTCCATCGAAGCTTAGGCCTCCCGATTCTGCGTGCACCGCCATGTGGCATGTATTCATACGCCTTTTTAGCGGGTTCATCATCGTTCATTCTTATGATGTGGACTAGCCAACGCAATCGTAACATCTCGATACGTTTAACTATATTCATGTCTTTGTATAGCTTATATATCTAGTGGTTTGTTGTGTTTATGGCAGTGCCGAGGTAGACGAAGTCTTTAACTACCTCAAAATTGTAGGTACCAACTTACACAGTTGGTCTGAGCTCTATGGACGCTTTGCGCGTCTACACCATCAATTTGGTCTTTTCGCCGTTTACCGCCAGACCCACTTTCGCAGATTCTGCTTCGACCTTCCTAAAGGTATCAGTTACTTCCTTTACTGATCGTCCCATGATGTCTATGTCATCAGCATAAGCAAGTAACATGAGACTATTGGTGTAAATTGTGCCATTTCTTTTGACATTTGCATCTCGTATTACCTTTTCCAGCAAAATGTTGAATAGGTCACACGAAAGGCTGTCTCCTTGTCTGAAACCTCTTTTGGTACTGAACTGTTCGCAGAGGTTCTTTCCAATTTTAACTGATGACCTAGTGTCAGTTAAAGTCATTTTAAAAAGCCGGATGAGCTTTGCGGGGATACCAAATTTAGACATGGCTTGGAATACCTTTGAACGCAGCGGGCTGT
The DNA here is from genome assembly GCF_047663935.1 of Musca autumnalis. Taxonomy (NCBI): domain Eukaryota; kingdom Metazoa; phylum Arthropoda; class Insecta; order Diptera; family Muscidae; genus Musca; species Musca autumnalis. Next base: position 26,847,266 of record NW_027411755.1, read on the forward strand.
CGAAGGCTGCTTTATAATCGACAAAAAAGTGGTAGGTGTCGATCTGCATCTCTTGGGTCTTCTCCAGGATTTGCCGCAGGGTAAATATCTGGTCAATGGTGGACTTGCGAGGTCTAAAGCCGCATTGGTATGGTCCAATTATCTCGTTGACCATAGGCTTTAGTCGTTCGCACAATATCCCTGACACTATCTTATAGGCAATAGGGAGAAGACTTATGCCCCTATAGCACATGATGCTCAGGTTCCAATCGTCGGATACGCGTTCTTCCTTCCAGATGGTGCTAACTAGCTGATGCATACACCTTATCAGCGCCTCCGGTTTTAAACAGCTCGGCTGGTAAGCCATCGGCTCCTGCTGCTTTATTATTCTTCAGCCGGTTGATTGCTGTTTTTACCTCATTGGGATTGGATCTGTGGTATCATTGTCTTCGCTACTATTGGATACCAGCAGATTGGAAAAATTTTTCTTCCATATCCTGAGCACGCTATCTGTATCTGTTAACAGATTACCATGCTGGTCTCTACAGGAGGATGTGCCTGTACCAAAGCCATCTGTTTAATGTTTCACTTTTTGGTAGAATTTCGGACTTCATTCTGGCTCCTGTACATCTCGATTTTTTCACACTCCCGCTTTTCCATTTCTCTCATTTTCTTGCGGACAAGACGTTTCTCTTCTCTCCTTTTCTCCCTGTATCTCTCTCGTGCGCTACGCGTTGCTACGGATTGTAAAGTAGCCCTATATGCCGCATTTTTCTCTTCGGTGGCAGCACGACACTCCTGATCATACCATGAATTCCTTTGTGGAGGTCTCTGGAATCCAGGTATAGATTTTGCGGCTGTTTGCATGAAGTGGGCAATATTTTGCCATTGTGTTGTTATGTTATCGGGACAAGGAGTGCTCTCATTAAGCAACTGGGCTAGATGAGTGGAATATGCTGTGGCTATCTGTTGTGTTTGCAGCCTATCGATGTCCAACTTCCGCGTTGTGTCTGTTCGTGCTTTATTTGCAACGTTTAGACGGGTACGTACCTTTGCTGCAAGAAGGTAGTGGTCCGAATCAATGTTTGCGCCTCGGAACGATCGTACATCCAACACGCTCGATGAATGTCTTCCATCTATCACAACATTATCAATTTGATTACTTGTTCTTTGATCTGGAGACAGCCAGGTGCCCTTATGAATATCGAGATGATTAAATCTGGTACTGCTAACTACCATGTTTTTTGCAGCTGCAAAGTCTATCAGCCTCATACCATTGTCAGATGTTTCACTGTGGAGACTGAATTTCCCGACTGTTGGGTCAAAGATATTCTCCTTTCCACTTTTGGCATTAAAATCGCCTAGAATGATTTTAATGTCATGGACAGGGCAACGGTCATATGTTTCTTCTAAGCGCTCGTAAAATATATCTTTGGTCTGTTCGTCCTTTTCTTCAGTGGGAGCATGAAGCTGGATACCAGATTTTTTTAGCCTACGACTAACTACGAATCCGCAACCAAACTCATGCTTTACGTCATGGCAGCTATAATACAGTGCGTCACCTTTAGATGTTGTTGTGACGCATTTCCCAATCCATCGTATTTCCTGTATGGCAGTAATATCGGCCTTGTACTTTTCAAGTACGTCTGCCAAAGCGACGACTGCACCTTCTCTATAAAGAGTGCGAACATTCCAGATTCGCAGATCATGGTCCTTAAAACGTTTGCGGGGTTCGTCAACTTTAGAGGGGTTTGTTTTTCTCTTCTTTTAGTTTTTTCATAGTAGGCTTTTTTTTCTAGGGGAGGGTTACTAACCCGACGCCCAAACCCAAATTTTGAACGTTATTATAGGTGAACGCGCGGCACATGCTAGCTCACTACCTTTAACGGGTGTTAAAGGCAGTTCCCCAGGTGACACCACGGGGAGGTCAGTGTCCACTTGAGATGAAAGAGGGACCAAGATAAATCCTGGGCTTTGCCATGTTAAAACCGGTCAGGACCGTTCCTTGGTATCTTCCATCCCCTACGTCACCCGTCACGATCAGCCCCTAAGTCATAATAACCCTCACGATCACTCCTCAAAAATCATCGAACATTTTTCGACCCTTAACAAAGCCCACAATCAATCTTCAAAAGTCTTCGAGCACTGCTCAGGAAATAACAAGTAAGAAAAGCGTTAAGTTCGGTCGGGCCGAACTTTTTATACCCTCCACCACAAATTTCAGCCGTTTCGGTGGATTAATGTGGCCACTACCTTCAAAATACCGAAATTCGGAAGGTACCGTTCTATGGGGGCTATATGATGGCGTGGACCTATACCTACAAATTTCTGGGGTAAAGTTTTATACGCCTAAAGAAGACTAAATACCAAATTTCAGCCATATCGGTGTGATAATGAGACTAAAACGTTCAAAATATCGAAAATCGGGAGATTTGTATTATGGGGGCTATATCAACACGTGGACCTATATAAACATTTTATGGTAGAAATGTTTCTTAGCCTCTGGAAACACAAAATACAAAGTTGCAACCGATTCTTTGGTCAAATGGGTCTAATACATTCAAAATATATTAAAACGACGCGTACTTTATAAGGGGTCTTATGTGGGGACTATACCAAAACGTGGACCTATATAACCCAACTTTGGTAAGAATGTTTTCTGGCCTCTGAAGACACAAAATACCAAATTACAACCAATTCTGTGGTCAAATGGGTCTAATACATTCAAAATATGTTAAAATGACGCGTACTTTATATGGGGCCTTATATGGGGGCTATACCAAAACGTGGACCTATATAACCCAACTTTGGTAGAAATATTTTTTGGCCTCTGGAGACACAAAGTACCAAATTACAACCAATTCGGTGGTAAAATGGGCCAAATATCTTAAAAATTCCTTAAAACGACGCGTACTTTATATGGGGCCTTATATGGGGGCTATATCAAAACGTGGACCTATATAACCCAACTTTAGTAGGAATATTGTTTGGCCTCTGGAGACACAAAGTACCAAATTACAACCAATTCGGTGGTAAAATGGGCCAAATATCTTAAAAATTCCTTAAAACGACGACGCGTCACGCGTCATTTTGTATGGGGGCTATACGAAAGCGTGGACCTACATAGCCCGCTTTCAATACCAAAAGTCCTACGTAAATATAACATATTTTCCCAAAATTTCATCAACCTACGTCAATCCGTTCGGACGCTAGAGTGATTTCCACAGACGGACAGACGGACAGACAGACAGACGGACGGACATGGCTATATCGATGTAGAATTGCACGCTGATCAAGAATATATATACTTTGTGGGGTCTACAATGATTATTTCGAGTAGTTACAAACGTAGTGACAAACTTAATATACCCCCATCCTATGGTGGAGGGTATAAAAAATCACACGATCAAACTTTAAAAAGTTACGATCAATCAATAAGTCATAATAAAGGTCACGATCACTCCTCAAGTTTGAGAAGGCCACGATTAGTCTTCAGATGTTCAGAATCAGTCCACATGTCTTAACAAAGGTCACGATAAGTTTCCAAAAGGAAGTGATCAGTCCCTACGTCATAATAACCGTCATGATCACTCCTCAAGTCTTTTAATAGGCCACGAGCAGTCTTCAAATGTCCTCGATCACTCTTCAAGTCTTAACAAAGGCCACGATCAATCTTCAAAAGCCTTCGAGCAGTCCTCAGGACATAAAAAATACCACGATCAATCTTAAATGGTCACGATCACTCCTCAAGTCATTAAAAAGGCCACGATTAGTATTCAAAAGTTTACGAGCTGTTCTCTATCCCTAACAAAGCCCACAATCTGTCTTCAAAAATCCTCAATCAGTCGTCCGAGTTTAAAAACAAAACACAATTAGGTTTCAGAACTCCAGAATCAGTCCTCATGTCTTAACATAGGCCACGATCAGTCTCTAAAAGGTCGTGATCAGTTCCCAAGTTTAAATAAATGGACTTTAAAGTTCCAAGATTAGTTCTCAAGTCCTAGAAAAGGCCTCGATCAGTCTCTAAAAGGTCACTATCCGTCCCTAAGTTATTATAAAGGTCACGATCACTCCTCAAGTTTTTAAAAAGGCCACGATTAGTCTTGAAAAGTTCACGATCAGTCCTCAACCCTTAACAAAGCCTACGATCAGTCTTAAAAAAATCCTCGATCAGTCGTCGGCGTTTTTAAAAGCCCACTGATAATATTCAGAAGTCCAGAATCAGTCCTCATGTCTTAAGAAAGGCCACGATCAGTCCCCAAAAGTCATGATCAGTTCCCAAGTCTTCATAAATGTCACGATCAGTCCTCTTCATAAATGTCACGATCAGTCCTCAAAAGGTCGTAAACTGTTCCCAAGTCTTAATAAAGGTCACGATCAGTCCTCAAGACTTTAAAAAAGTACATCATCAATCTTTAATAATCCACGATAATTCCGCATGTCTTAATAGAATCCACAATCAGTCTTCAAAAGTTCCCGTTCAGTTCTAAAGTCTTTAAAAAGGCCACTATCATATACATACATACAATATAAGTTCCCACAAACATCCACGAAGGATCAAGGGAGACATCAATGAGTGTACCCGATTCATATTAGCTCAATGAAGCCAAGTCCAAACGGCGTGTCTAAAGATTCCACTTTTAGAGAAGTTTTACATGGCTGAAATACTTAAGAAATGTCACCAACATTGCACTGAGGGGTATTTTTGCACGGTTGAACGGACAAAAAGCTCCAATGTAAACATGCTACTAGTCTGTTGAAGTCCTTTATAGATAGGAAACGTTTTATAAACAGCGCCTAAAAGTATGCTACAAAAATAAAATTGAATATTAAAATATAAGTTTACAAGACATAGACCCGTTCTTACATCTTGTCTTTAAAGTCCATTTTAGTTATACCTTACTTTAAGAAAATTAAAGAATAAAGTTCTCAAAATTCTCATTACCAGGGATTTGTTATTACATCTGCCATTTAAAATAAATGTTACATTTTGTAAAAATATGGCAATATCAAGCAAAAAAGACTGTACAATTTACTCAAATCTGATTGGTTGATTTGGATTTGCTCTCAAATTTTTCTTGTTTTTGGTGAAGTATACTCTCGGGCGCACTTTAATTTAAATAAAAGGAATAATAATAAAAGGAACACAAACCTCCTTTTAATTTATTATTAAAGGAAACATGTAAGAACAAAAAACGGGTCATCTGTCCGATACCGACCAAAATTTAACTACACAAAGGATGTAATAATGGGCCATAGATTGATGCCAAAGAAATCTTTAGTATCAATTGGCCTCTAGGCGTGAATTTTTAAAAAAATTTTTCTACCATCAGTGGGCCTCTAGGCGTGGATTTTTTAAAGTATTTTTTCTAGCTTATTGGACCTCTTAACGTGGAGTTTTTAAACAATGTTTTTCTAGCTTCAATGGGCCCCTAGACACGGATTTAAAAAAAAATTCTAGCGTCAACGGCCCATTGACGTGGATTTTTTAACAATTTTTTTCTACCATCAATGGGCCTCTACACATGGATTTTTTAAACAATTTTTTTCTAGCATCAATGGGCCTCTACACGTGGATTTTTTAAACAATATTTTTCTAGCATTAATGGCCCTTTAGACGTGGATTTGTTAAAAATTTGTTTTTCAAGCATCTATGGGCCTCCAGCCTGGATTTTTTAAACAATTTTTTTCAAGCATCAACGGGCCTCTAGGCGTGGGTTTGTTTAACAATTTTTTTCAAGCATCTATGGGTCTCTAGTCTTCGATTTTTTAAAAAATGATGAAGCAGCAACATACAATTCCGTTAGATTTTTGAATTTTTTTTTTTTAAAAATTTGAACCTTCTATGGCCTCTATGCGTGGATTTGGTATACAATTTTTTCAAGCATCAAAACATCAGGGCGTGGATTTTTTAAACAATTTTTTTCAACCATAAACAAACCTCTAGACGTAGGCCATATGAACATAGTTTTCCATCAAAAATCAAAGTTTACCTTAAGCCCATAGGCTTAAAATGGTGCAAGACATGCGCATAGCTTAAATTCAAAACAAGATTTTCATTTTTACAACATTCGTTGGATTTTTGTTTATGAATATCAAAAGCCCACCATAAACCCCAATATTATTCGCCAACACCATAACTACCAAACGAAGAAAATAGTTAAACAAAAAACCTCATCCCTTCTCCATTCCCTTTATTTTTTGCGTTTAAAGTTAAATAAAAGCAACTGAAAAAATAAAAACAACAAAATTTAACAACATTTCTTGCACATGCTCCAAAATGCAATCAAGTGCAGCAGAGCGTATTCACTGAACATGTGGCTTGATTTGCAAAACTGGCATAAAAATTAAATAAATCATAAAACAGTTTTCTGAAGCAACTTCATATTTTTCATATTTTGTATAATGCTTTGATTTGAAGTGAATCATAAATGAGAAATAACCATGGAGTTAGGTATGAGCGTAAACCTCAAAGAGCAATAAATTGCTAACTTGAAAAAATGGTGTTATAAAACACCTGAGGCTCTGCAAAATTGCCAGTAGAATATTTATTTTGAGGATTGCTTTAAAGGAGCTAAGTTTGGTTAATTAGTACGCCAAGCTATTTACTTACATAGATGTTTCGATAATGCATATTTACCTTATGACGTTCTAAAAATTGTCCTTTAACCCCAACCTTCTATTAGTTTTGCTCTGCAGACCCCAATACAACGCTGTTTTATACCATTGTTTTGTTTTTCATTACATCGTAATCTTGGCCTTACCACACAAGTCTTATTTCCATATGTGCATCTAGTAGAGACACCTCTATTCGTTCTAGTGATAGGCCAGTAAAGGAAATGTTGTAACTCAATATTTTTTAAAACATACCAATTGCTGTCACATGTGCTTGCTCATGCTCCGGAACCCATCTTGCCTACAGGCTCAAAGAACACGGCTGTTAGACCTTTAACTCTTTGTGACCTAATTTTGATGGGGCGGTATACTTTGAATACCAACTTGGGTATTTTATGTTTAAGGATGCGCATCCATCTAATAGTATAGGTGCGTACTTCACTCGGGTATGTTAATGGTGGAAGGTGATGGTGTGGTAAGATGATAATGAAGTAGAGATAGGTTAGGTTGAAAAGAGGGGTGATACTAGATCACCACATGCCCATGTGGACATATACTTAAGCCATAAGTAGGCTTGTTGTGCGCTCTAATTTTGGGTTATGGAAGATTATCTTTGTATTTTTGGTATTATTCGTTAAGTTCCTTTATTTTAATTTATTTTTTTTTTTTTGACTTAGTCTAGGATCTCTGTCCTATTTACATAGTCTCTGATCCTTTTGAACTCGATTGTCCTAATTTGGTCGAGTCCTGGTATAATGTCATTCCCTAGTAACTGGGTTCTCAGATTTGTGAAGGCTTGACAATGACAGAGGTAATGTTCCAACGTTTCGTCGTCCTCTCCGCATGTTCTGCATTCACTGTTTTCTGCACAACCTATTTTGTGCAGGTGCGCTTTTAGACCTAGGTGACCTGTAAGGATTCCTGTCAGTCTACTAATATCTTTTTACCTAATAAAAGTAATTCTTTTGTTTTGTCCTCCTCTGGGTTTCCCCATAGGATTTTTGTGTTTTTCCCCTTCTCTTCACTACTCCCGAGGGATATATGTGCATTTTTTGCCCATGTCTTTAGTTCTAGTCGCGTAGCTTTAAACGGCTTAGCGTTTTCTAGACTTACCGTGGGTTGCTTGTTTTGCCAAGGAGTTTGCTATTTCATTACCCCTAATCCCGGTATGCCCTGGTACCCATATAATGTTGACCTTACCGTGTTGAGAGTAATTATTTATAGATTTAATACATTCCAAGACAGTTCTAGATTTCGCTGTCTTGGTTGATATAGCTCTAATGGCTGCTTTGCTGTCCGTAAGGATATTTACAGTGGTAGGCCTTGTGTGAGTATCAAACCAAAGCAGAAACTCTGTTATCGCCCGGAGTTCCGCCTACAGGATCGTGTTATGATCCGGCAGACGGAGGGAGATTTCCGTTTCCGGTTCCATTATATAAAGACCCAGTCTGGTTCTCCCCCCTAGCACAGCCCCATCCGTAAACCCACAGCTTCCAGCGGGAATCTGTGCTAGAGCTCCCACGATCCACATGTCTGACAGAGACATTGACACTTCACACAAGGCTACTTCATTAGTTTCAGGTATACGGTCGGATACTACCTGATTTATAGATTCAACCGTTGTGACCTTTAATATGTTTTGGTGGTATGTTTGGTGGCTCTTTTCGATCCACTCGCTCATCGACTTTAGCCTTGCAGCTGCGATGGCTGCCTCATACCTTACCTGAATATCTATTGGGTGTACAAACAAAATTGTTTCTAAAGCCCTAGTCGGTGTGGTGCTCATTGCTCCGCTAATGCTTAGGCAGCATGTTCTTTGGACCTTTTGCAATATATCCACATTGCATTTTTTGTCCATGGCTGTCCACCATACCACAGACGCGTACGTTAGAATTGGTCTAATTACGCTTCTGTATAGCCAGTGTATCATCCTAGGATTGAACCCTCATTTTGAGCCTATCGCCCTTCTGGAAGTTGACCAACATATTTGGGCCTTGTTGGCGCTTTCTTGTATATGGTCTTTCCATTTAAGTTTCCTATCCAGAATTACTCCTAGATATTTAACTGTACAAGAGATATTTATTGTCTTATTTAGAAAAACTGCTTCCTCGTAGTGTCCCATTTTCGTTTTCCTAGTGAATAGACATATTTCTGTTTTTTCCGGGTTGACATTCAGATCTCTCGGCCTGGCCCAGTTAAAAGCTATTTTTAGAGCCGTTTCTGCTCTTCGACAAACTTGATTCGGATTCTTTCCCCTCAGAAGTATTATAACGTCGTCTGCGTAGCAGACTGGGTCAATTCCTTCTTCGGTTAGGGTCCTCAAGAGACTATTTATGGTGGTAACCCACAACAGAGGTGAAAGTATCCCTCCATGTGGCGTTCCTTGTCCAACTTTGTCTCTTATTTTAACGTCGTATAGCCCGCAGCTTATCCATCTGTTCCTTAGCATGTGGTTTATACAGTTCCGTAAGGCCCTGTCTACCTGAAACTCGTCTAAGGAGTGGATAAGTGTCTCGGTGCTTACGTTATTGAAAGCGCCTTCGATGTCGATGCATACAGCAAGTGTGTACATTTTCATTCCGAATGCGGTTTCCACTGACCTGCCTTTAACGTATGCATGTTGTTTGAATTTAAGCATATCGTTGGGGATCTTACTCTTTATCATGGTGTCGACTGTCCGTTCCATTTTTTTGAGTTAAAATGAAGTTAAACTTATTGGTCGATAAGATTTTGGTGTTGCATAACTTGCCTTGCCAGGTTTGGGTATAAAGACTACCCGTGCCTCCTGCCAGGCTATAGGAGTGTATGCAAGTTTTAAGCATGCATTGAAGATCCCGACCAGTTTGGACGCAATAATGTCCACTTCCCTCTGTAGTAAAGCCGGGAAGATCTGGTCTGGTCCAGCTGCTTTATATGGTGGAAAGCTTAAGATGGCTTGTTGGACCATTAAGCTGTCGATCTTTGGTGCCTCTTCCGATGAGTTAATACATTCCGTCGATGCCTCAGTGTTAACCATGGTATTCTGCGGAAAGTGCGTTTTCATCAGAAGGCCTAGAGTTTCTTCTGTTGTTTCAATCCTTTTTCCATTTCCATCGACCAATTGCTCGGTCTGTGTATGGGTTTTAGATAGAAACTTTTTAATCTTTGAAACGTCATTTACACTATCCACCTGTTCGCAGAAAAGCTTCCAGAAGTTTCGTTTGGCGTTTCTTGTTATTTTGTTGTATTCCTTTAATTTTGCCTGATAGTTGTCCCAGAATACAGCTGCTTTTTTACGTTTGGCCCTATTATAAAGTCTGTGGACCTCCTTGCCCTTGTTACGTATTTCCCCTGTCATCCAGGGTTTTTCGTAGGCAGATTTCCTTTCTCGAAGTGGACAACTTTCTTCGAATGACCTTACTAGTACCTCGGTTAGCTTATGGACATCTCTCTATGTCCTCCTTACTTAGGCATTCCTCATCTGGTTGCCCAAGTCTTTCTTTTACTCGTTTTCCGAACTTAGTCCAATTTGTTTTGGATTTGTTTCGGAAGGTTATCGGGTTAGGCGATTCTTTTTTTCCTTCCATATTTGTTTTTTGTTTTAGGGAACACCCCCATTGTCAGTTTTTTGTCCGCGGGAAACTCAAGGTTTCCAGAGGTGGATAATGGATGGTTATTTCTACTAGAGGATGTGAATTTACCAAAGATCGCAATTTGACGTTCGTTCCACTTCTTTACATAATTCTTCGGCTTCATTTGGAATCCTCAATATATAGGTTTTTTTCACACTTACTGGTAGTGATTGGAGCTCTGATTGTGGAGCTGTCTAGGCGGTGGTACCTTTCGGGCCTAGGGATACCGATTTCGGTTAATCGATTATTCGTTTGACTGTGCGAAACCCGTATTATCGATTATTCTTAATCGACTTTCGAAAGACGGAGTCAACTATTAGCTGTGTCTGGTTACCCTAAAATTTGTAACAACTTGTACCAATTGTTGCTGGAAGTCGTCTGTTAACACAAAAAACCAGCAAAAGAGAGCGATTCGAGAGAGACATTTTGACAGTCCTTTCACTGAGAGCTTGCAAATTCTTGCTGGACAAATTTCTTCTAGCAAGCACTTGCAAGCTCTTCTTCTTCCTGAAAACAATCAATCAGCCGTTTTTAGTTTTTTGTTGATTTATGTTTGTGAACCTTAAAAACAGTTTTATTGTGGAAATAACATAGTCTAATTGTATTGTTTAATGGAGAACAAATTTGTTAAGTGGAAAAATACTTTTTTGTTTCATTTTCTTTTTTATTTTTAATAAAATACAACGTGTTTGCTTCCTTTGTTGGCGGACAAATTGTTCTGTTTTGACAAGTCAGCTGATTGCTTGCTGGTTTTTGCTGGGAAGTGTCTGTTTACTTTTTACAATTTTCTAGCAAAAGACAATAAAAACCCCTTACTCTCTGAGAAAGTTCTTGCTGGACAATTCTTGCTGGGAAAGTAACCAGACAGACTTATTATTCGTAGTCAATTATTAGTCGTAGTCTTTTATTATTCCTAGTCGACTATTAATTGTGGACGACTATTAGTCGTAGTTGACTATTGGGTGCGCTAAAACTGCGTAATGGATGGTACTTTTTTTTATACTTATATATATGTACATCGCGGATCGCATAAATAAAAATTTTCGATTATAATCGGTTTTCGGCGGTTAACGAATAATCGAAAGTCGACTTTTAGTACACTCTCAAATAATCGACTAACCGAAAATCGAGTTTCAAGTTTTTCACGAAAACCGTATAATCGAAAAACCGATTATTAGATTTCACTGCGTATCCATATTCCGGACCTCAGTCTTCTGGTGGTTGGCGTCCTGTCTCAGTTGGGACCCTTCCTACAATACTACGGAGTCCTATGCACACAATAGAAGTCGATTGGGATGAAATCTCGAGTTTAACTTGTGATTTTGGTCAGTCGTCTTGACAGTTGTACTTTTCGGACCTCAGTTTTTTGGGTATATGGCAGATGGGTTGAGTGTTTGGATTTTTGACTAATTTCGTGTCTCTTGGTCATTGGGTGCGGCTCCTCCGTTGACCTAACCTGTGGCTAGTTGTTGAGGAGGTACGGTTTTCTGCAGTTTTATACGCTTGCGAATTGAAGCCGATGCTTCCAACAATCTGCGTAATTATTTTTTTAGGTTGATTCATTCCCTATCAGAACCCAACCTGAAACCCAGTGAATGGGCCCATTTTCATTCGTCTTCATTCCACCATATTATTTTTCCACCTTGATTGAAAACCGAAAATAGTACCTTCTTTATTAGAGGGAATTACTTCTACACCATCTAATCTTTTTTACTCTTCCTGGCAAATAGGGGAGGACGCAAATTTTTCCCATCCTTGCCCACATAATAATAGTCTTTTAGGTTTATTTAAAGTAACAATTAAACTTTGCATATTTGAATACCTTGTTTCCTTTTGACCTCTTTCATATCACGTCTTTTCTTTAAGTTTGAATATTTCTTTAAATTTTCCGTAATTTACTCTTCTTTTACCTCTCATAAATAAAGTTTTTGGTTTCATCTATTTTATAGTGCGGTTACACTACAGTTTTTTGCCGGTTTAACCCACTTTGAGAGGATTTAGTTGACGTTTGCGCTATGGAATTGACATTTTAAATCCAAACCCACTGGGTTAATCCGGTTAAGTGTAATTATATTCGTTTAAAAACGTCATCTTAGTTTGAAACACCCATTCGTTAATTTTACTCCTAAAAGTATGCAACATAAAAGCAAAGAAGTATACGTAAATGACCGTTGTAGGCAAAACGTCACAAGATGTCGTGGACCATAAATTAGAGTAGTTCACATAGTGCAGTATATTGGGTGCTTTTTGTGGTTACTCTGAAACCAAACAATGAAATATTTTAGATAAATTTCCGACATTGCCGCTTAGTCCCGGTCCACACAAGAGTTATTTCAAAGAAATAATTTCATGAAATTAGGCGTTCTTAGATAGAGTTGTCCACTACAGCAATTTTATAAAATTACTTTAGTATGGAACTCGATCTAAAGCCATGTTTATATTATAGCCTTTTGCAGGGTTAACCTTCTTAGTGAGGATTTACTTGACGTATACGTAAAGGAATTGACATTTGAAACCCAGTGGGTTTGTTAAATCCGGTTATATATAAACGTACTATAAGAAGGCATTATTTCATGAAATTATTTCAATGAAATTACTCTAGAGCTTGTGAAAATTAGCTTTCATTCCATAATAAAACTTGAGAAGTGCGTTTGCTTTTAACATTTGGCCGTTCCTAATGGTTAAAGTAGTTAATACCACGCTTGCATATAACCAGATTTAATAAACCCACTGGGTTTCAAATGCACATAGCGCATACGTCAAATAAATCCTCATAAAGAAGGTTAACCCGGCAAAAAGCTCTACTGCACAAACGCCGTTTAAAACTGCTCCTCTTATATCAGCTGCATTCCTGTTGATGTAAAGGAACGTTTTTTGAACAAAACGTTGTAAATCTTATGCTTGGTTTACATTACGAAATCGACTCGATTTCAACTCGTCGGTGTCATGCTTAAGTGTTCCATACGCCATTTTTGACATTTCGAGATAAAGGTACCGAGCAAGGTTTTGAACCATGCTCTTTCAGATTTTTTGGTCGGTTATTCTCTATCTCCTATAGTTTCTGAGATATTCAGATGCCATTATGTTCCATATCCGCTTTGTGACCCAAAAAATCTTGTCGTTTTGTTCCATATGTCCCTGTTTATACAGGGAAAGTTGATGGGAAAGAAAATTGAGTTTATGGGCGATGGAGTAGAGAGGAATAAGAGGGGGTACACACACCTCTGTACTGGCAAATTCTGTTTTGTTTCGTTTTTCTTCGTATACAACCTGAAGTTGGCTGCAGATTTGTTTTTGCATTTTCTTTCATTTTTTTTTCTGTCGAGAAACAAACAACAGCGGAGACAATTGAAAAAAACCATTTGGAGGAAAAACTATTTTTTAAGCAAAAACAATTCGAAATATGTGGAGATATCAAAATTAAAATGCAATTCAAGGGTTCCTTTAATAATTAATTGTTTATCACACACGTCCGTTTTTACTTTTCATTACAATTTTTCCTTGGATTTGTTTTTGAACGGCGCAATGTGAAAATGAGTGTGAAGAAGAATAAGAAAAATTATAAAATTGACACAAACATGATTTCCGTGTCTAAACAACAAGGAAATTTTAAAAGAAACTGAGAAGAAAAATTGTCTTTCCAGTTTGAATGTCTAAACACGGTCTATCCATAAAGCCTGGCGTATGGAACAAAACAACTTTGAACTTTTTAGTTCCATATCCATGTCGTTTGGTGTATGGAACAAAAAGGGACAAAAACGAATTGTTCCGCACCAAAAATGATGGCGTTTGGAACAAAAAATTGTCAATTTTTGCCAAGTTACGAATAATGTGGCGTATGGAACAAGTTGTTTTAAAGGAATTGGTTTAAAACTGAAGAATAATAGTTTCTAAATCCAAATATTTTGGAATATTGTATTGTTATATGAAAACGAAAATTTATCAATCGTTTAAACAAAAAATCCCTAGTTTAAAGACAAATTTTTGATGCAAGTCCACAAAAATATACGCAAAAACGTCCATTCGACTTGAAGCTAGTGTGGACACCGACTACAAAAATGGTATTATAAGAAAAACGTGTTTAAATGTTTTATATTACCTTAGAAATGCAAAATATCAATCCGTTTTGTCCAAACGAAATTTTTACCACAAAAAAGTAGTAGAGGTAAGTGTTAAGGAAACCTAAAATTATGGTCCTTATTGTATTTATATGAGAAAAATAAATGTTTTATTTAAAGTCCTGATTTTTAAACTCCACAGTAGCACTTCAGATAGAAAGGTGGAACACGATTGGTAAAAAGTGTTTTGGTTGAAATGTGACAAAACGTGTTCCATGTGACACAAACTGCCAAAAACATGAAAAAAAGATTCCATGGAACAATTCAGCAACTTTTTGCAATTGTAAAAATTGGCCATAACTTCTAGACTATCACAGATATCTGACTAAAATAAACTACTGATATATTCTATGAGTTTAGTTAAGTAGAACTGAGCTCTTAAAGTATTGGATTATTGCACCATTTTTATCCTGTATGGCCTTAAACATTAACTTGAATTTTTCTCGAATCAGGCAAATGGCGTATGGAACACTTAAGCATGACACCGACGAACTATCAATTCCTTTGCGTATACGTCAAATGAAAACTCATTTGAAATCCATTGGATTTCGTTTGACGTTTAATCAATGGATTAATCAATGACAGTTGAAATCGAGTGGATTTCGTAAATGTAAACCAAGCATTAGTCCCGGTCCACACTAGTGTGATTTTATTTAAATATTTTCATGAAATTATGCGTTCTTATGTTTGGTTTACATTCGGCGTCTTTTCGTGATTTCGAAGGCGTTTCGTGATTTCGCGCGGAATCATGCAAAATTTATCATGATTTCGCATACAAAAATGAAATCATCTCATTTCGTGATTTCAGCGAAATCAACATCGAAATCACAGTACACATGATATACAACCCTGTTTGTGACTGAAAAAGTACCAAAAGTTGCAACACTTTTCACGTATCACAATAAACAAGGTAGATGGTCAATTGCTGCAACAAAAAATTTTAGAATCAAAATTTTTAAACAATGTGAAAAAAATATTACATTACTTTGTTACAATGCTATTTTTCATTGCGTTCTCGTACTTTTTTAATGGTAATGTTAGAAAAAAGAGCGAAATGTCTAAAATTGCTTCCCCATACAAATTTCGTAAAAAATACGGGAACGAAAAAATGACAGAAATTGCAAAAACTGCAGCAAATCAACGTATCAGCTATCGTATTTAGATGATAATGAACATGTTGCTAGTTTCTACTATGTCAAAATTGTATGGCAGAAAACAGGAGAATAGGGTGTTATTCGGCGCTATTTTTGTTTAAAGAGAAGTGTAAGTCTTGCTAGATTTCGGAGTACGGGAACGGGTTCTATACACAATTAATACGATATATAGATAGTTTTACGATAATTTTCGAAATAAAGTTGTAAAGTTCTATATTGTCGTATATTTTTGATGACTAATTCAATTTGCAACAACTTGTTTTGAAAATTCATGTTCGATCAGCTGCGCGTATGCATCTACCTTGATCATTGTGATATGTATGAAATCAACAAAAAAATAAGTGTAAACACCGGGATGTATTTCAGGATTTCGTGAAATCCAGTGGATTTTATAGCGCAAGTGTAAACTTGGCATTAGATCGAGTTATATACTAAAGTAATTTTATGAAATTTTTTAAAGATTCTTGCAAGTAAATCTGCCAAGCTATTAATTGATGAAAAGACTATTCATACACAAAAGATTACTGCAATTATTTTAACTAAAAATAATTAGAATTTATATTTTCTTTAGTAAATTGCTATAAATTCCATCACTCTAATAAATTACCTTTTCAGCATAACTCATTCCGTCTCACTCGCACTCCCATTAACTGCGTTCTTTTCTTTAATCAAAAACGACTAGCTGTCTCTCTTTTCCACGACCAGAATTCAATGAAGAGAGACGAAATTGTCATTCAGTCTCGTTTTAATAGCGCAAAGGAGTGAAAGCGAAAACGAAGTCATTAAAAAAAGATTATGAAAAATTATTAATAAATAGATAAAACACAGTGAATTTTAAACAAAGTAGAAGGTTAAAATAATTTACCTATTTAATAAATAGAAGAACAATTATAAAAGAAACACCGTTTATTGTTGCTCTTCATTCCGCAAAGTAGAAAAAATACCTTTTTACCAAGTCGTCGCCATATTTTTTCTCTGTCTGGCTTGTGTGTGGTGAAAAAAGAAATACATTCGCGAACAGAAGAAGAAGACCGACAATCACACAAACCGAGTTGGGGTTAGTAGGTGTGTGTGAAAAGAAGAACGTAGTAGTAGAGCAGCGAAAATTGATGTGAAACGTCGGAATTTATTGGCATCTCATGTTTGGTATTTTCAAATTTGTTAGAAAAAGAAACAAACAATAATAAACCGCTAATGTGAACAGGAGAAGAAAAACAACAATAAAAAATCATCAAAACAAAACTTACCGGAGAAAGTAAAAACTAAAGGAATTTATTTTGGAAATTTGTTGCTATTGCTTGGTGGGTTGTCGCGTAGCAAGCTAACGAGGCTACCCTACCTACCACTGCCGTGTGTATTGCATAAAAATCAAAGGTAAAGTGACGACAATTTTTTGTACAGTATTTCCAAGGATTAAGTAGAAGTGCGTTAAATGTAGTTAGTGTGTTATAAATTACATTTAATTTAAGTGCCTAACAAATTCTATCCTGTTGCAAGTTTCCCTTCCAAAGAAAAGTTACCTGTCAAAAAATCAAAACAAAGTTTTTTATTTCATCTTTTTTTCATTCGTTCTCGTTTTTTCATGCATCGCCTTCGTGATTTTCTTGTTCGCTTCGTCATCTCATTTTTGTCATCGGCTTTTACCAACAGAATGTCAAGTTGCATGTCATCTCTTTCATTTCGTTTGTCAGGATATGTAGTTCTCTCTTTTCCTCTCATTCGCTTTGATGGAGAAAAAAGCGCGCGTGTTATCAATTCAGTGGTATTTTCCTTTCATTGTTCTGTCAAGTTGTTGCCAGATAGTTCGAGTGATTTGTTTACATTATTATTTGACAGCTTAGTGTAACAAAATGATTTCTTTGGGAAAAGAAATTAAATAAATGTATTATTTATAAGGAGAGGCTTTAAGAGAATAAATGATTATGGTGAAATTAGATTCAGCGGGACAATAATTAAAAAAACGTGGGATCAATATGTCAACTGTGTGAGGGCATTGCATTGACAGTTCGTTTTGGATAGGGAACAAGACGAGTTTAGGGCCCGGTCCCGGATCTTGATATATATACCACAGATAGTCCTTGTGGCCCTGAGTGTAATGATATACATTTTGTCTTGCACAAGTCCATACTTCCGGAAATATGTGCCTTCCAAAGGTCCGCAAATACCAATGACATTCTCGAGAACGGGAACAAAATTTTCTTTTAAATTATATTCCTTCTAAATAGCCGGCCCTCGGCTGGTGACAGGTGCAAATCTCGGGAATGGGAACAAAATTTTCTTTTAAATTGTAAATTTTTCTAAGTTTTCGGCCTTGAAACAATAGAATTTTCGGAATTTCAGAGGCACATATCTCGGGAACTATGGACTTGTGCAAGACAAAATGTTACTCAGGGCCACAAGGACTATCTGTGGTATATATCATCAAGATCCGGGACCGGGCCCTACACTCAAGTTATGCCTTAAAACCCTTTGCAGCAATACGGTCGCCAAAGGCTCATCCATAATGTAACCTGTGGTTCAATTGCCTTGTTCAGGTGATGGTGGACTTACTCGTCTTGCATTTCCGCATTTCCACGTTGTCTTGTCATGGCTTTTTTCTTGGAGCATGGAACATCTTGCTTTTATATTAAATATTTTCTTTGTATACCAATTTTTGTCTGGGATCACTAATTGAAGTGTAGTTAATTTCCAAATGAATTACACACAAATATTTTATATAAATAATGATTTATTCTATCAACAGTTCTCTCCATTTATTTATTTTTTTTCTTTTTTTAAGTACACTAGAAAATAAAGTCATGGGTATACGAAATCGAAAACATTTCAATGCAGAAAAAAATCATGGATAAAGTGATTTTAAGAAAAATATTTTTAAATTCAAACTATTGTTCCACCACAGTGTTATAATATTTAATTTCACCCATTACCATATAAGGTTTGCTAACATTTCCACTTTCTTCTCTTTTCAGATTATTTACCTTACATCGTTAAGATCTCCAAATGATGGAAGATCTGACAAAAAATATAATATTTACAAATGCTCTTGGAGCAAATGTACAACCAACCACCATACAGTATCAGACAGCAGATGGAACCATTCTCAAGCAACCAAAAATTGAAGGCCAGAAGGATCAGCCAACATTCTACTATACCACAACAAATGTAAGTATGCCAACCGCGCTGCGCTCCCTCTAAATTAAACAAATCTAAAATAATGATTCCCTTTCATCATCTAGGGTAATACGACCGTAAATTTGGCACAACTGACCACCGATGACAATAAAACCTGTTACATAGCTCAACCTGTTGGTGGCTACAACTATGCCTTGGTAAATGGTATGCAATTGAATCAGCTAAATCATGGAGGAACCATTGGTATAGCTACCCTAGATCCCCAGGGACGTATACAAATTGTCAATCAAAATAAACCTTTGGCAACGGTAAGTTTGTGGAGCTACTTTTGAGCACTTCTAAATTAATAATGTCCTTCTTTTCATTGTAGTCCCTGCAAACCATATCACCCATACAGAACACCATCTCCAACATCAGTTTCAAATGCGATGTTTGTGGTCTGATGTTTAGCCATTTAGCATTGCTGAATCATCACAAACGAACCCATACCCAAGATGGAACAGATCAACAACATCAAGCTCAAACTGAGACTATACAATTGGTTAATGCCCAGGGTTTGGTTCAGACACAAAATATCATAACTGAAAATGGTCAAATGGGTCAGATACAAATTGTAGCCACAGAGGCATTAGAACCGGCCACAGCAGTTTTACAACAACAAACAACTCAGTTGCAGCAACAACAACAACATCACCAACAACAACAGCAGCAGCAACAACAACAACAGTCACAACAACAGCAGCAACAACATCAACAAACTACCGCAGAAGTTTTGACTCAAAACAACGTAACAAAAAGCCTAAAATTGGAACAAAGCAAATGTACCACCTGTGGCAATCAAATACTACAACCTATCAAACGTAAAGGACCCAAAATAACACGCTGTGATACCTGCCTACAAAATGAGCAAGCTCAACAACAAGCAGCAGCAGCGGCAGCCCTGCAAGTTCAACCCACACAAATATTTGTAGCCCCGGATGGTGAAATAAAATTTGGCATGAATGAGTTGGCAAGTGGTAATTCGGAATCATCAATGGATTCATTAAGTGGTGGGGGAGGTGGTACGCCCATGATCCAGCAGCCGGTACAAATAATATCCACAAATGCCCAAGGGCAACAACAAATACAAGTGGTTACTACCCAACAACCCGCCCCCATTAATAACTCCAACTCAAACTGTACGAACACAACTACAAAACGAGAAAATTGTTCACCCAAAAAGAAATGTTCCTCAGCCAAGGTTACGAAATGCAATAAATGCAATGGTTCGGGTATGGTGTATGTGGGTACAGGAGCACCTGCCTCGAAACAAAATAATGCACAGGCGGCTGTTGCCTCCGTTAAGACAGAGTAAGAAAAGTGTAATATTTGGCGTTACAACGTAAATGTAAAATCTACAAACTTTTTGCTGACCCTTTCTTCTTTCCAACCCTTTTCCTATAGGAATGTCAAACCATTCACCTGCAACATTTGTGGCGGAACATTTTCACGTTACTCCAGCCTTTGGTCCCACAAGAAGCTACACAGTGGTGAAAAGAATTACAAATGTACCATTTGTGGACTGGCCTTTGCCAAGGCAGTGTATTTGAAAAATCATGCAAGGATACACACGGGAGAAAAGCCCTACAAGTAAGTTTCAATTTCAAGCTCCTGGAGAACATTCATTAATCCTATTCTCTCTCCTTTCCTTTCTAGATGTCAAACCTGCGGTATGCAATTCTCTCAATCACCCCATCTGAAAAATCACGAACGTACCCACAGTGGCGAACGGCCGTATGTCTGTGAGGTTTGTGACAAAGGTTTTGCCCGCCACGCCACCCTATGGAATCATCGTCGCATACACACTGGTGAAAAACCATATAAATGTGATATTTGTGGTACAGCATTTTCACAGGCGGCACATCTTAAAAATCATGCCAAGGTTCATTCAGGAGAAAAGCCATTTAAATGTGATATTTGTTTAGCTGCCTTTGCTGATCGTTTTGCCCTGAAACGGCATCGTGGCATTCATGAAAAATATGGTCAAACGGCACCACGTCAACCTGCACAAGTTCCCGGCTCTCAACAGCAACAACAGCAGCATGATTCTTCCTCCGATCAAATGATTCATAAACAAGAAATGCCTGATATGGATGATGATGCTCAACATGAGGTGGTTATAACTGGTTTATAGACAAGCCCCAATAGAGGTGTAGTTACAGCAGCAGCAACAACAACAACAGTCACCGGAGGAACAACCACAGCAGCAACTGTAGGACCAAGCAACAGCGGCGGCGGAAGCATTTATACAACATATCAACATCACCAGCATCATCATCAACAACAGGCAGAGCAAACTTATTCTCTACACAATAGAAGCAACAGCTCTGCAACATCTTTGACCACATTAGTATCATCATCAACATCTTCGGCTCAGGCAGTATCGTCAACATTACACCATTCTACGCTACCAACAACTGCCTCCTATCTGCATCATCATCATCATCAACAACAACAGCACAGCTATCAAACATCACTTTCGCATACTGCTCAACCGCCGCCGACGACTTCTACAGCCCCTCTTTACTATCAACATCATCATATGAATTCCAATTTAGCCAACATAACTGAAGTAATAGCCATTAATTCGGGCCATGCTAGTACCCTATTGACACCAATTTCAAAGCGGTAATTGATGTAGTTTTGATCTTTGAGAACAACTGGCTGGTGAATGGGTTTCGACAAATTCAAAAGAATAGGTAAGCGGAGAAGTTTTTATTTTCATGTTTTTTTTGTTTTTAGAGAATATAAAGTATAAAACAAAACTGAAAGATATGGGGACATTCAAGAAGCACCGTTTCCATTGGAAAGGGTCTTAAGAAGCACGCTTTCCACTGGAAAGGTTCTTAAGAAGCACCTTTTCCATTGGAAAGGTTCTTAAGAAGCACCCTTCCATTGAAAAGGGTCTTAAGAAGCACCCTTCCATTGGAAAGGTTCTTAAGAAGCACCCTTTCCATTGGAAAGGTTCTTAAGAAGCACCTTTCCATTGGAAAGGTTCTTAAGAAGCACCCTTTCCATTGGAAAGGTTCTTAAGAAGCACCCTTTCCATTGGAAGGGGTCTTAAGGAGCACCCTTCTATTGGAAAGGTTCTTAAGAAGCACCCTTTCCATTGGAAGGGGTCTTAAGGAGCACCCTTCCATTGGAAAGGTTCTTAAGAAGCACACTTTCCAATAGAAAAGGTGTTAAGAAGCACCCTTCCCATTGGAAAGGAACTTAAGAAGGAACCTTTCCATTTGGAAGGGTCTTAAGAAGCAACCTTTTCATTGGAAAGGGTCTTAAGAAGCACCCTTCCATTGAAAAGTGTCTTAAGAAGCACCGTTTCCATCGGAAAGGGTCTTAAGAAGCACCGTTTCCATCGGAAAGGGTCTTAAGAAGCACCGTTTCCATCGGAAAGGGTCTTAAGAAGCACCGTTTCCATCGGAAAGGGTCTTAAGAAGCACCCTTCCATTGAAAAGTGTCTTAAGAGGCACCCTTCCATTAGAAAGGTTCTTAAGAAGCACCCTTCCATTAGAAAGGTTCTTAAGAAGCACCCTTTCCATTGGAAAGGTTCTCAAGAAGCACCCATTCCATTGGAAAGGTTCTTAAGAAGCACCCTTTCCATTGGAAAGGTTCTTAAGAAGCACCCTTTCCATTAGAAAGGTTCTTAAGAAGCACCCTTTCCATTGGAAAGGTTCTTAAGAAGCACCCCTTCCATTGGAAAGGTTCTTAAGAAGCACCCCTTCCATTGGAAAGGTTCTTAAGAAGCACCCTTTCCATTGGAAAGGTTCTTAAGAAGCACCCTTTCCATTGGAAAGGTTCTTAAGAAGCACCCTTTCCATTGGAAAGGTTCTTAAGAAGCACCCTTTCCATTGGAAAGGTTATTAAGAAGCACCCTTTCCATTGGAAAGGTTCTTAAGAAGCACCCTTTCCATTGGAAGGGGTCTTAAGGAGCACCCTTCCATTGGAAGGGGTCTTAAGGAGCACCCTTCCATTGGAAGGGGTCTTAAGAAGCACCCTTTCCATTGGAAAGGTTCTTAAGAAGCACCCTTTCCATTGGAAAGGTTCTTAAGAAGCACCCTTTCCATTGGAAAGGTTCTTAAGAAGCACCCTTTCCATTGGAAAGGTTCTTAAGAAGCACCCTTTCCATTGGAAAGGTTCTTAAGAAGCACCCTTTCCATTGGAAAGGTTCTTAAGAAGCACCCTTTCCATTGGAAAGGTTCTTAAGAAGCACCCTTTCCATTGGAAAGGTTCTTAAGAAGCACCATTTCCATTGGAAAGGTTCTTAGGAAGCACCATTTCTATTGGAAAGGTTCTTAAGAAGCACCCTTTCCATTGAAAAGGTTCTTAAGAAGCACCCTTTCCATTGGAAAGGTTCTTAAGAAGCACACTTTCCAATAGAAAAGGTGTTAAGAAGCACACTTTCCAATAGAAAAGGTGTTAAGAAGCACACTTTACAATAGAAAAGGTGTTACGAAGCACCCTTCCCATTGGAAAGGAACTTAAGAAGGAACCTTTCCATTTGGAAGGATCTTAAGAAGCAACCTTTTCATTGGAAAGGGTCTTAACAAGCATCCTTTGCATTGGAAAGGGTCTTAACAAGCATCCTTTGCATTGGAAAGGTTCTTAAGAAGCACCCTTTCCATTGGAAAGGTTCTTAAGAAGCACCCTTTCCATTGGAAAGGTTCTTAAGAAGCACCCTTTCCATTGGAAAGGTTCTTAAGAAGCACCCATTCCATTGGAAAGGTTCTTAAGAAGCACCCTTTCCATTGGAATGGTTCTTAAGACGCATCCTTCCCATTGGAAAGGTTCTTAAGAAGCACCCTTTCCATTGGAAAGGTTCTTAAGAAGCACCCTTTCCATTGGAAAGGTTCTTAAGAAGCACCCTTTCCATTGGAAAGGTTCTTAAGAAGCACCCTTTCCATTGGAAAGGTTCTTAAGAAGCACCCTTTCCATTGGAAAGGTTCTTAAGAAGCACCCTTTCCATTGGAAAGGTTCTTAAGAAGCACCCTTTCCATTGGAAAGGTTCTTAAGAAGCACCCTTTCCATTGGAAAGGTTCTTAAGAAGCACCCTTTCCATTGGAAAGGTTCTTAAGAAGCACCCTTTCCATTGGAAAGGTTCTTAAGAAGCACCCTTTCCATTGGAAAGGTTCTTAAGAAGCACCCTTTCCATTGGAAAGGTTCTTAAGAAGCACCCTTTCCATTGGAAAGGTTCTTAAGAAGCACCCTTTCCATTGGAAAGGTTCTTAAGAAGCACCCTTTCCATTGGAAAGGTTCTTAAGAAGCACCCTTTCCATTGGAAAGGTTCTTAAGAAGCACCCTTTCCATTGGAAAGGTTCTTAAGAAGCACCCTTTCCATTGGAATGGTTCTTAAGACGCATCCTTTCCATTGGAAAGGTTCTTAAGAAGCACCCTTTCCATTGGAAAGGTTCTTAAGAAGCACCCTTTCCATTGGAAAGGTTCTTAAGAAGCACCCTTTCCATTGGAAAGGTTCTTAAGAAGCACCCTTTCCATTGAAAAGGTTTTTAAGAAGCACCCTTTCCATTGGAAAGGTTCTTAAGAAGCACCCTTTCCATTGGAAAGGTTCTTAAGAAGCACCCTTTCCATTGGAAAGGTTCTTAAGAAGCACCCTTTCCATTGAAAAGGTTCTTAAGAAGCACCCGTTCCATTGGAAAGGTTCTTAAGAAGCACACTTTACAATAGAAAAGGTGTTACGAAGCACCCTTCCCATTGGAAAGGAACTTAAGAAGGAACCTTTCCATTTGGAAGGATCTTAAGAAGCAACCTTTTCATTGGAAAGGGTCTTAAGAAGCACCCTTTCCATTGGAAAGGTTCTTAAAAAGCACCCTTTCCAATAGAAATGGTCTTACGAAGGTCCCTTTCCATTGGAAAGGGTCTTAAAAGCACTCTTTCCATTGGAAAGGGTCTTCAGAGGCACCCTTTCCATTGGACAGGGTCTTAAAGAGCAACCTTCCATTGGAAAGGTTCTTAAAAAGCACCCTTTCCGTTGGAAGGGGTCTTAAGAAGCACCCTTCCCATTGGATGGGGTCTTAAGAAGCACACTTTCCATTAGAAAAGGTGTTAAGAAGCACCCTTCCCATTGGAAAGGAACTTAAGGAGCAATCTTTCTATTTGGAAGGGTCTTAAGAAGCATCCTTTCCATTTGGAAGGGTCTTAAGAAGCAACCTTTTCATTGGAAAGGGTCTTAAGAAGCACCCTTTTCATTGGAAAGGGTCTTAAGAAGCAACCTTTCCATTGGAAAGCGTCCTAAGAAGCACCCTTTCCATTGGCAAGCGTCCTAAGAAGCACCCTTTCCATTGGCAAGCGTCCTAAGAAGCACCCTTTCCAATGGAAAGGAACTTAAGAAGCAACCTTTCCATTGGGAAGGGTCTTAAGAAGCGCCCTTTCCAATGGAAAGGAACTTAAGAAGCAACCTTTTCATTGGGAAGGGTCTTAAGAAGCACCCTTTCCATTGGAAAGGGTCTTAAAAAGCACCCTTTTGATTGGAAAGGGTCTTAAAAAGCACCCTTTTGATTGGAAAGGGTCTTAAAAAGCACCCTTTTGATTGGAAAGGGTCTTCAGAAGCACCCTTTCCATTGGAAAGGCCCTTAAGAAGCGCCCTTTCCAATAGAAAGGCCCTTAAGAAGCGCCCTTTCCATTGGAAAGGAACTTAAGAAGCAACCTTTCCATTGGGAAGGGTCTTAAGAAGCGCCCTTTCCAATGGAAAGGAACTTAAGAAGCAACCTGTCCTTTAAAAAGGGTCTTAAGAAGTACCCTGACATTTGAAAGGAAGTACTCTTAGGAATACCCTCTCCTTTGACAAAAAGTAATGTTCTGAAGAGGCATCCTTTCCGCTGGAAATGGTTATAACAAATACCCTTTTGTTTTTAAAGATTCTTAAGAAGCACACTTTCCATAGCAAAGAGATTTAGGAAGCACCATTTTCATTGGAAAAGGTCTTAGACCACAATTTTCAATGCCGAATACACCCGTATTTTTACAAATTTTTAATCAATAATTCTTTCCTCTTTTATTTACAGATTCCTCCCTCCCTAGATGTAAAAGAAAACGGCCAATGTTGTCCTTCTTTTTAGAAAATTTGGTGCTGTTTTTTTTTGAATATTCCCATTTATCTATTTCCTTACTGATTGGTTGTAATTTAAGTGTATATAAAAACCAAACTGAATCTGTCATATTTTTCTACAACAACTATTGAATTACTTAAAATAGTTTAATATTTTTTTTAGCAGAATTAGTTATTATCGTTAGTGGACTGCTAAAATCACCCATACTTTATTAACAGTTTCCTTTAATAATTAAGCATAGCTTCGTTTTATACTTTCATCAAAGTTTTCAAATCCTTACAAATTGAAAACTTTTAATATTTTTTTAATGTAAGAAAGAGTATTGTTGCTTGACAACTTAAAAACAACCAACCCCCAGCAAAAAATGTATACAAAAAAACTCCCTCCCCCCATATACTTATTAAGCTTGTGAATGACCCAATTCACCACACTTTACAAAAACTTAGTTACAATTAAAGTACTAAACAATAACTATTATTATTATCGTCATAGATCATAAGCATATGTCATGAATAACTTCAATAACAAGTTTAAGTAACAAACCAACCAACAATTCTGTACATATATAACTTTTTTCTTTATTCTACAATAAAAAATATTTAAATAAAATTTTCTTAGAAAATCATATTTTTCCATTTTCCCATTGATGATGTTTTTTTGCTTATTTTAGTTTAAATGAGAGGCAATTGAATTTTGACTATAACTAACTTTCATTGATATAAAATACTATATGGGGATAAATGTGTCATTTTGCAACACAAATTGATATTAACCTCCCAAAAACAGAAACAAAGCAATATATTTGTTTATTTTTTGTTTGGTTAATAAAAATAAAAACAAAGAACCTAGAAAATTACAATACTTAATTATTAAAAAATTGAAACTAATTAAACATATTTTTAATATTAAGCAACGATTTTTTGTATAACAATAACTATTTATAATAACATAATATCGCATATTTGCAAACAAATTATTATAAGGCATTGTAAATAAAAAAATAAAAATTCTTAAATTTAATAAAAAATAAATTTGAATAAAATTTTAAATAAAAATATTAAAAAACACTCTTTTATTTTCAAAAAATATATCTGCATGCAGTCAAGGGCGATTTGAAAAAGATTTTTTTTTTCAAATGTGGTGTTTTTGAATATTTTTTCTAACGTGAATTTTGTACAGAATTTTTTAAGATTTTTTCAAAAAACGTAAATTTTTTAAAGTATATTTTTCCAAAATCGTGGATTTTTTTAACAAATTTTTTAAACGCGGATTTTTAAAAGAATTTTCTTAAACGCGGATTTAAAAAAATTAACGTGGATTTTAAAAGATATTTTTTCAAACATGGATTTTTTAAAGAATATTTTTTTAAACGTGGATTTTATAAAGAATATTTTTTAAGAGTGGTCTTTTTTAAGAAATTTTTTAAACGTGGATTTTTTAGAGAATATTTTTTCAAAAGTGGATTTTTTAAAGAATATTTTTTCAAACGTGGATTTTTTAAAGAATATTTTTTCAAACGTGGATTGTTTAAAGAATATTTTTTCAAACGCGGATTTTTAAAGAATATTTTTTCAAACGTGGATTTTTTAAAGAATATTTTTTCAAACGTGGATTTTTTAAAGAATATTTTTTAAACGTGGATTTTCTAAGGAAAATTTTTTAAACGTGGATCTTTTTGAGAAATTTTTTAAACGTGGATCTTTTTGAGAAATTTTTTAAACGTGGATTTTTAAAGAATATTTTTTAAACGAGGATTTTTGAAGAACTTTTTTTCAAACGTGTTTTTTTTTAACTTGGATTTAAAAAAATTGATCCTGAAGTTCTTAAAAATTTGTTTAAAAGATATTTCTTGAACTTGGATTTTTAATAGAAATTTTTTTTAAACGTGGATTTTTAAAAATTTTTTAAAACGTGGATTTTTAAAAGAATGTTTTTAACGTGGATTTTTAATAGAATGTTTTTAACGTAGATTTTTAAAAGAATGTTTTTAACGTGGATTTTTTAAAGACTTTTTTAAAGGTGGATTTTTAAAAGAAAGTTTTTTAACGTGGATTTTTAAAAGAAATTTTTTTTAAATGTGGATTTAAAAAAAAAAATTAACGTGCATTTTAAAAAGATTTTTTTTAATGTGGATTTTAAATTTTTTTTTTAAACGAGGATTTTTAAAAGCTCTTTTTTAAACGTGGATTTTTAATAGATTTTTTTAATGTGGATTTGTAAAAAACATTGATTTTTAAAATAATTTTTTTGACGTGGATTTTTAAAAGACATTCTTAAACGTGGATTTTTAAAAGCCTTTTTATAAACATGGAATTCATAAAGATATTTTATAAGCTGGATTACATAAACAATTTTATAGACATGGATTTTTTAAAGATTTTTTATAAGTTGGATTTTTAATTTTTTAAAGGAATTTTCCAAACGTGTATTTTAAAAGAAAACGGCGGGGGTTCTTCAAGTATTGTTTGGAAATGGATTTAAAAAATAAACCGTATGCAGTGGCTATTTATTTTATCGATCCACTACTTCGGGTATCTCCTCCACAAAAGTTCAATATTTTTGAAGCCGTTTAAGTTCTGTTATACGATCGTTTTGAAATTATCATAAACAAATTTCTAGAAGATACGAACTCTGTAGAAACGGTTCTTAATGGTCAAAATAGCATACAATTGCGATTTTTATCCTCTTTTATCAGTTTCTGCTCCATAGATACTAAACCGTTGAAAATTCAAAGTTTTTCGCTATTTTCACCATTAAGGAGCGTTCATAGAAAGTTCGTATGTTCCAGAAAGTTGTTTACTGATATGTATGCCAAATTAATGCGGTTAGTTCTTTTCTTGAATTTTCAACGGTTTAGCATCTATGGAGCAGAAACCGAGATAAGAGAATAAAAATCGCAATTGTTGATTTGGTCATTAAGAACCGTTTCTACAGAGTTCGTATGTTCTAGAAAGTTGTTTATTGAGACCTAAGGTATGTAATGTAGGCTTTTTGTTACACAAATTAAATAAAAATAAATAAAAGTCTATTGATTTTGGTAATGGTCAGACATACGGGGGTCGGAATGGACAAACAATTTTGTGGAAGAAATAGTCATTTTTATACCCTCAGCATTTATGCTAACGAGGGTATATCACCAATATTTTTGAAAATTTAACATAGCTGAAGCCAAGGTTTACCCTTTTAGAACACGCGACTTGTGATTGTATTTTATACAAATTAAATATTTTTGGATAAAATGAAATGTTTTTGGACGTGGCAATAAATATTGGCCTTAAAAGATAATTTGCGTGGAAGCTGTGGCTTTATTTATGTTAAAAAATGGGTAAAAATGGGTTGAAGCCACCATGTCTTTTTTTGTTATATCTCGATTTGTGAGTAAACCACACTTCTCTCGAGTTTCCTGTCAAAGTAAAAGCAGAAGCAAACTAAATAAGGATCATCTCACTAATGTATTACTTTTCAAAATTTCGTCTGCTTCTACCATTAAATGATGCTGACATTTTGAAGCCAGATTTACAGTGTTTTTTGCAATTTTCTTCTAATGTCATTCCGCAAACAGGTTTTTCAAAAAATCATATATAGAATTGTAAAACTTGCGATTCTGAGTTATTTGATACGTATATTGTGAATGTAGTCTGCACAGCTTCATAGAAATCTGCATCCAAATGCGGAAATTTTGTGTGAACATTTTTCTAAAAATCATATTTTTCGGGTCTAATATTTGCAATTGTCTCTAGAATACTTCGTACTCCATTGCACATTTTAGTTTTTTACGTTTCGGATCCAATAAATCATTCCTCGTGAAAATCTATCTACTAAAACGCGAGTTACGAGAAATTCCAAAGTAGAAAAATCACCTAAAATTGTTTTTGAAAATATCGCGTATTTTATCGCGTTTTCTGCGCATCGTTTCCACTGCAATGAAAAAACTAGTGCAGCATCTTCGTTTTAGCGGAAACAGAGATTTGAAAACTTTACTGATAAGGAAGCTACATTCATTTTATCCCAAAAAATAGTGTGTGATGCTACATCCGCGGTTCTTGATTGATCGCCTTCAAATAGATATATATCGATGTAGATTTTCATGGTTGACATTGAAATCGGATGCGGACAAAAATTGTATGCACTTTGCGCAAATTTGCGATATTTTATAGGTTTTTTAATGCTAAGATGCAGCCGATGCTACATCTTAGAGTCCAAATTATATTTCGAAAAATATATACAAGTTAATAGATATGGTCTTGCTGTACACGAAAATCACATGCGGACAAAATGACTTTGATAATTACGCGATTTACACGTATTTTAAAATGCATATAAATTAAAATGGGTTATTTGACCTCTATTTCCATTTCAGAAGCTTTGAGATACATCCTCATCAACCCAATTACCTTCCCTAATGGAAAAGCTTTAAAATGAATGTCAATAAAGCAAAATCCGTCTATTTTAATGGGAGATTTAAGCAAAATGAAGGAAGTATTCCTATAGATTTTTAAAATTTTTTCTACTACATAATGCATGTAAAAAAATATTTTTTCAAACAAAAAATATTTTTTTTGACCAAAATATGTGCTTATTTTGGCTGTAACATCGAAACTATAACACCAGTCTGTATGATTCTAGTCTCATTTGATTCGCCGTGAAGTTTTGATCTAGAACAAATTTTTATGTAATTTTATGACCACTAAATGAGCCTTAATTTTGAAAAAAGTTGACTTATATTCAATAATTTATCAATTTTATGTACATTCCGCGAATTCTGTGTAATATTTTGCAGGTATTATGCAATCTACTCGCTGAAGTCACTTCGAGAGAACTTTTTTGTAACAATTGTGCTCATTAAAATAATTAGCGTTTTTATAATATTTTCTTTCTTAAAAAGCGAAATAAAAGCGCCATAACTTTTGTCCGCAACAACCAAAAATTGGCTCGCGACCAGATTCGTACTGGGAATCTTTTTCTTAACCTACGTATCAAAAATCGTTGATGTAGCGCGAAAAAAAATTATCCTTTTTTCTGAAATGGAATATGAAATAATTGGCAATATTCCTGATATACACTTTCATACGGGCAAAATGTGCCTCATCGAAATAATGGTTTTAGAGCCCAAGTATGTTTGGACGAAATGTGTTTCAGACAATTTGGAGTCGATTGAGCAATGTCCGTCCGTCTGTCTGTCTGGAGCGCACGATAACTCTCGAACGGATGAACCGATTCGGTTCAAATTTTGGCTTTCGTAATATTTTGCCCAAACTTAGTTTAAGTTCGAAGATGAGCTATATCGGTCCACTCCTTCCGGTACCTCCCACACAAAATGTCGGATACATGTTCACTTTAAGACCTGCTTTCGAATCACTTTGATTTTTGTTGAAGCAACTTGCATTCGCTGCCTCAATTGCGATGGTAAAAGTTGTTTCAGGGGCAAGTCCATACTTCTTGAGCAAACATCCCTGAAGTTGTAAAAAACCCCTATGGTACCATATGTAGTGGCTGGAGATCCATTCTTTTTAGTATCTCCTCCGCAAAACTTTTGATCTTTAATCCTAATCAACATTTTTGTCAGTTCAAACGCCCAATATTTTTAAAACTCCCTAAATACATGCGTTTTTTGGAAAAAAAAAAAATTGTTTCAATATACCCAGGCTGAGGGTATATCTCTGTCGGCAAAGCCGACTGATACTTTTTTACTTGTTTATTCTTATGCAAACATTTCCGAGTCTATTAGGAGTATTTCGAAAAAATGCCTGATAATGCAAAGAACATTCAACAAAAGCTTTTAATTGTCTCCAATTGTGTTACGAAAAGTGGTTAAATATAGAAGAAGTTGCTCCAAATTTGTGAAATTTTATTTCCATGACGTCCCCATGTCTGCAATGCAGAAAGAATATGGCTGCTGCAATTTATTCTTGCGTTGTTTGCAAGTGCTTTTATTACATTGTTTCCCCTGTCTGTTAAAAACATATGCTCAGTTCCTTTACGTGCCTGAGGTTACCATTTCTTACCATTTTTAACCTGTAAAGTGTTCCCTTACTTTTAATAACATACAATTTATATGAGAGCAGTTTACCACTTTTACCATTTTCTGCCACTGTTACCATTTTTAAAAGTAAAGGAACAGACCAATAATTGGCCGAATGTCTGGCACTCCAAAATCGCTGAACAACAACTTAAGCTTTCTTAAAACATTCTCTCCTGTCGATCGTTCAAAATCCATCATTCCCAAAACTAAATCAAAATTGTTTTAATCCAATATGGTAATGCAAGTAACACCTAAAAATTGCGTTTGACATAATTGTCTGACCATAGATCTATAGTAGATGATGCAGCACCACTTCTCACAATATCTACTATTTCGGTTTTAATTTTGTTTTTTGTTTCATCCACAGTCTTTTGTAATGAACGAGAAATAGTTGTTGCGTCAGGCAGCATATCTTTTATGTCCACATTTTCTCCGTATATTGCTCCAATTTTAAGAAAATATTGCGCTAGTTTTTCGAAACCAGTGCCACTGACAGCAGAAAAGGGTCGGCAGTCCTCAATAGCCCATGACGTACATTTTTCAGTCATTTCAAGTTTATCTTCTGCCGTAACTTTTTTAAAATTCCAGTTTCTTTAAGAAGTAGGCAACACTTGTGTCGTAGAAGATTAGATGTTTGAGAACCACTGAGTTTAAATCAGTGTTAATCACCACTGGGCTCGCGAGCCGTGTCTGTGTGAACACCAATGGTGCACAAGAAGAGAATGCTATTTTGGGTTTTTGTATGGGGAAGAGAGTTGTTGTTAACTTTTTCGTAAAGACGCGTGCATGACTGGTGAACACACACAATCTCAATTGTGGTGAGTTTGAACGTTGCTCTCACCATCTTCTTTGTTTTAGCAATGAATTAACGCACACGATGTTTATCTAGAGAGGGATAGATAATCTAGTGTATGTGCCCAAAACAAACGCAGCGGTTGAATTTGTTGTTGCTGGTGAACACTGGTTTAAATACTTTATGTCGTGAACACTGGTTTAAATACATTATGTCATAAAGTATTTAAACCAGTGTTCACCAGCAACAACAAATTCAACCGCTGCGTTTGTGTTGGGGACACACACGAGATTATCCATCCCTCTCTAGATCAGTGTTCACCAGCAACAACAAATTCAACCGCTGCGTTTGTGTTGGGCACACACACGAGATTATCTATCCCTCTCTAGATAAACATCGTGTGCGTTAATTCATTGCTAAAACAAAGAAGGTGATCGGTGGTGAGAGTAACGTTCAAACTCACCACAATTGAGATTGTGTGTGTTCACACAGACACGGCTCGCGAGCCCAGTGGTGATTGACACTGCTCTAGATAAACACCGTGTGCGTTAATTCATTGCTAAAACAAAGAAGATGAACGGTGGTGAGAGCAACGTTCAAACTCACCACAATTGAGTTTGTGTGTGTTCACACAGACACGGCTCGCGAGCACAGTGGTGATTAGCACTGCTTTATGACATGTTCCACAACATACAAATCCATCAAGTACCATCTTCTTTTACTATTTGCAGAATTATATTCCAGATAAAGCTTTTACCATATGTTTTTTTTGATAATTCTCTCAAAGACTGTTTATTACTGAATAATTACAGCACAACAAACAACAAGTGAGAAAAGCGTTAAGTTCGGTCGGGCCGAACTTTTCATACCCTCCACCACAAATTTCAGCCATTTCGGTGGATTAATGTGGCCACAACCTTCAAAATACCGAAATTCGAAAGGTACCGTTCTATGGGGGCTATATGATGGCGTGGACCTATACCTACAAATTTCTGGGGGAAGGTTTTATACGCCTAAAGAAGACTAAATACCAAATTTCAGTCATCTCGGTGTGATAATGAGGCTAAAACGTTCAAAATATCGAAAATCGGGAGATATTGTATTAGGGGGGCTATATCAACACGTGGACCTATATAAACATTTTATGCTAGAAATGTTCTTTAGCCTCTGGGAACACAAAATACAAAGTTACAACCGATTCTTTGGTCAAATGGGTCTAATACATTCAAAATATATTAAAATGACGCGTACTTTATAAGGGGCCTTATATGGGGGCTGTACCAAAACGTGGACCTATATAACCCAACTTTGGTAGGAATGTTTTCTGGCCTCTGAAGACACAAAATACCAAATTACAACCAATTCTGTGGTCAAATGGGTCTAATACATTCAAAATATATTAAAATGACGCGTACTTTATATGGGGCCTTATATGGGGGCTATACCAAAACGTGGACCTATATAACCCAACTTTGGTAGGAATATTTTTTGGCCTCGAGAGACACAAAGTACCAAATTACAACCAATTCGGTGGTAAAATGGGCCAAATATCTTAAAAATACCTTAAAACGACGACGCGTCACGCGTCATTTTGTATGGGGGCTATACGAAAGCGTGGACCTACATAGCCCGCTTTCAATACCAAAAGTCCTACGTAAATATAACATATTTTCCCAAAATTTCATCAACCTACGTCAATTCGTTCGGACGCTAGAGTGATTTCCACAGACGGACAGACGGACAGACGGACGGACATGGCTATATCGATGTAGAATTGCACGCTGATCAAGAATATATATACTTTGTGGGGTCTACAATGATTATTTCTAGTAGTTACAAACGTAGTGACAAACTTAATATACCCCCATCCTATGGTGGAGGGTATAAAAATGATACATTAGTATTGCAGATCAACACAGCAAAACTGAATATGAATCAACGAGTTCTTTTCCTTGTTGCACTCCATTCAGTACTCCATTTTTCCCCATTCATACTCTTATACTTACTAAAACGCAGTCGACACGAAGATAGTAAACAAAAGATAATCATTTTACGAAACGGTGATTTGATTATCTAACACACCCTTAAACAATAATGAACAATAAGTCTGTCTGGTTACTTTCCCAGCAAGAATTGTCCAGCAAGAACTTTCTCAGAGAGTAAGGGGGTTTTATTCTCTTTTGCTAGAAAATTGTAAAAAGTAAACAGGCACCTTCCCAGCAAGCAATCAGCTGGCTTGCCAAAACAGAACAATTTGTCCGCCAATAAAGGAACCAAACATGTTGTATTTTTATTAAAAATAAAAAAGAAAATGAAACAAAAAAGTATTTTTCCACTTTACAAATTTGTTCTCCATAAAACAATACAATTAGACTATGTTATTTCCACAATAAAATTTAATTTAATTTTCACAAACATAAATCAACAAAAAACTAAAAACAGATGATTGACTGTTTTCAGGAAGAAGAATTGCTAGTGCTTGCTAGGTCCGTGTTTAGACACACGGGAAAGTAAATTCAGTTTTTAGGCCATAGGGGGTAGGAAAGAGTATTGAGGAGCACTTTCCTCTCCGCTCTCTCCCAAATACTCAATTTACTTTCCCGAGAAATGTGTGTGTCTAAACCATAGATGGTCAAAATTACTCTTAAATATTTTTTAAGGGAAAAATAAAACAGCGCTTTTGTTAGAATTGTTTTACTTTTTAATATTTTTAACACACAGACGACATCTAAACAATTACAAAATACGATTTTATTAAAAATAAAGTAACAAAACAACCCGTAAATGTTTATTTATGTTGTAACAACGAAAAAGAGAAACAAACCACAGCAACGCTGGCGTGCGAGAAAGCCCATCTATGGTCTAAACACAGACTAGAAGAAATTTGTCCAGCAAGAATTTGCACACTCTCAGTGAAATAACTGTCAAAATGTCTCTATCGAATCGCTCTCTTTTGCTGGTTTTTTGTGTTAACAGACGACTTCCAGCAACAATTGGTACAAGTTGTTACAAATTTTAGGGTAACCAGACAGACCTAACATTTGTGTTTGGCACGTAAGAGAATGTTGACTACATTCTAATGCAAAAAAGAGAGTGTCGTTGTGTATGAATCAGAGTACGTAAAAATACTTTAAATAAAATTTCCAATCGTTTCGTTTCGTATTTTCCATAGGAACAATACGAAACGAAACATAACCCTCGTTGGCCGAGCTCGCTGTTTAGTTTCGTTTTGTTTACATTCGTGAGTACGAACAAAACGAAAAGCGAAAAGTACTCAACTCCACAACAACAGATAGAAAACTAAATAGTACTTAACACATGTGATTAAATCAAAAACGTTTGGTGGTTGATAAAATTCACTGTGGTATGCTGATGCTAACTTATAGGGTTGTTAAGCAATCACATGTGTGTGTCTGAGTGTGTCATTGACCATAACGCACGGCAAACGTTTCCAAAAAATACTTGTCGTTTCGGTGGTGAATGAAACAACTCGACAAAGCATAGTCGAAGCTACATTTCACCAATCGTACGGTTTCCATCTTTTACGTTGAAAAGTTCGTGTTTTTGTTTTGGTTGTGAGAATGAAACGATTCAGAGAAGCTGAAAATTTTGTGGCTTTGTGTGATTGGTACGGGAATCGTTTTGTTTCTTTCCGTTCATTGGTATGAATAGTATTCATTGAATACCCCTTTTTTAACAGTTTAACGCAAATCACAAAAATGCCACCAGTTGCAGCTTTCTGCTCTGCATCGAGTACGGACATAACTCCCAAAATGATTTTGGTACCATCAATGAACTTGGACATTACTCACAAAAAATTGGGGACATAACATCCAAATCATTTCGAAGAAAATTTTGCATGCGTTGCCCGTGTTTGCATCGGCTAAAGGGCTGGAATCTCAAATCAAATAGTTTTTAAGGCAAATAAGACTTTGTACGAGTAGACGGATTTTGTGTGTGTCCAAGGAAATTTGAAAACAAAATTATTTAATTTGACAAAAGGACATAAGTCCCATAATTAGTGGTCGGTTCCATCCCGACTACGATTAGTGTGGAATATTTGGCATTGTCTACCAAAAGGTAATGAAGGGAAGACTATAGCTCTGTTCCTTTACGTGCAAGAATCTTCAAGTTTTACCACTTTTTACTCGAAGAGCGGTCCTTTGCTTCAGGCACCATACAATTCATTGGTCTGTTCCAGAACTGCAAGAATCTACTAATTTTTACTATTTTTTCCGATAACATAAAGGGAAAAATGCTATCGTAGTAAAAAGTAGTAGCTTCTTGCAGGTTCTGGAACAAAGCACATATAAGAGCAGTTTACAACTTTTACTACTTTTTCCGGTTTTACCATTTTCAAAAGTAAAGGAACAGACCATATAGTTTCTAATTTCGCCACATATCCTCATTAGCTTCCTTCATGATGAGGATATGTGGAGAGATTCGAAACTATAGTCTTAACTGTCTTACATAATAAAATATTGGATCTACCACTATGGGATTAACCGTGAAGTCGCCATCTAAAATAAAACAATACATACATAGGGCTTTTTTTATCACACTAGCCTACGGAAAACATAATATCGGTGTAAGCAGGGCCACTAGTAAAACCTTCGGTAAAAATGTCCAAAGGATCCTCAAACCACACAAAAATGTTGAACATTTGTGTGGGTGGCACCACAAGGATATGGCCCAAATTTGAACACACATTAAGTTTCGACAATATTCAGAGATCCAAAGTTTGGACCAAATCGGTTGCTACGTCTACGAGAAATCGCGCGTACCATTTTAGCGAATATTTTCGAACTTTCGTGGGGCAGGTACCGGAAGGGGTGGAAGAAGAAATATTACAATATCCAAAGTGTGGACGAACACAGTATTCGGTTCGAGCTCTCCAACCACTACATATGGTGCCATGGGGGTTTGTTTACAACTTTCGGCCTGTTTTCTCAAGAAGTATGGACTTGCCCCTGAAAAACGTTTACTGCCGTAATTGAGGCAGCGATTGCAAGTTGCTTCAACAAAAATCAAAGTGATTCTAGGGCAGGTCTTAAGTGAATTTATCTAAAATTGTGTGCGTCCATATTCGAACCTATGATCTATGACTGGCAGATATATTAGGATGTGTAAAGTATGGACCAAATCGGTCACTCCCAGCAAGAGTTATGGTGCGCACAATTTTTCCGAACATTTTTAAAGTTTTGTGGGGGAGATACCTGAAGGAGTGGACCTATGTGGCTTATCTTCGAACTTAAACTAAGTTTGCACAAAATATTACGCAGGCCAAATTTTGGACCGTATCGCAAGATCCGTTCGAGTTTCGTTCGCCCCTACCACTACACACGGTGTCATAGAAGTTTTTTGAAACTTTCAGGCTATGTTCCCAGGAAGTATAAACTTATACCGTCGCGTGGGTGGCAGTCTATAGAAGTTGCTACAGCAAAAATCAAAGCGATTCGAGAGCAAGTCCTAAACTGAACTTCTCCGAAATTTTGTGCAGGAGGTACCCGATGGAGTGGACCGATTGAGTCCATATTGGAACCTTACATAAATCTGGTAGAAATTTCACAATGTGCAAAGTATGGACCAAATCGGTTACTCCCTTCAGGAGTTGTGGCACAAATTTTCCGAACTTTTGTGGGGGAGGTACCTGAAGGAGTAGACCGATATGGCCCATCTTCGAACTTAAACTTAAGTTTGGACAAAATATTACGATAGTCAAATTTTGGACCATATCGGCTCATCCGTTTGAGAGTTATCGTGCTCACCAACCAGACAGACGGACGGACATAGCTAAATCGAATCCAAATTGTCTGAAAATAAACAAACATACTTGGGGTCTAAAACCATTATTTTGATGAGGCACATTTTCTGCCCTATGAAAGTGTATACGAGTATGCCCTCGTTAGCATAAATGCTGAGGGTATAAAAAAGGAGTTTACATTCATGATCGGCTTCCATATGATTTGGTAAGTAGAAAATGTTGCTTTATTGTAGCAATTCGCCGATGCAGCATCTACCCAGGTAATTAACTTGCGATTTTTCACTCACTTCATTCATAAACAATAGGTGTTAGATAAAGCATCATCACTATGGCACAACGAAGCCTTTTTGATATTGCAGAAGGAAACTCGAATCACCCATTCAATGCAGAGGAGAGATGAGCTCTAATTATAAGAGTACTATCTTCGAGGGATGCTTACAATATTGACCAGGAACTCCTACAAGCTAGGACTCCCGCTATCGCCACTGTCGAAAATTGGTATCCAATGTGCCCAATTGGCTTTACCGAATCAATCACAACGAAGCTGAGAACACATTTCGCTGATAAATGTGAAAGAGAAAGGATGGCCGTCCTTAGCTTCGACTCGCTACGAGTTAAGGTCCCAAATAGAAACCATAACAAGATGCAGTACGCATTCATTCTAACCGGCCTCTTCAAAAATTGACAATTTTCATAGGCACATTAGGCCAGGAAACAACAGTGGTGGATTTGAAAAATTTATTAAGAATAGTGTATACAGCAGCTGAAAACATCAAAGTCAACATTGTATACAACGTTTGTGATGCATTCAGTTTGCATTTAACGCTATTGCCAAGTCTGTGTATAGGAATTCCGGAATTCCAATTTGTGATCCTATGCGCATCATATCCTCGTCAATTTATCGAAAGCATTCAAAAACAACAGATTGTGGTACCGCAGAACAAAGCTGAATTTTGAGTATGTTAAGAATTTCTGCAGCGACCTAAACCGATTTGGAAAACTGTATTCATACGAGAAGTTTTCAATGGAGACCTATGAGGAAGACTTCAACGCTAGTGTTGCGCGAAATCTGAGGAATCGGAGGATGGTTGGTCACCAACAAAAATCCTTGGTGTCTACAAAAAAATTTGTATGTGTCATGACTAAATTCATCCGCCTATTTTCCCACGATGTCCCTCTGGAAGTGAAAATAAGCATACTATCCGAAATGCGAATACTTTTTGAAAAAAACTTAGAGGGCCGAAAACAAAATATTGTCTTAGTACAGTGAAGTCTTGGGAACAACTGCTGCAAAGACACGGTAATGTAAATTTTAAGAAATGAACATCTCATCATACCATTGAACATTTTTTCTACAAAAATAAGAAGATGTTGACCGGTACACCGAACTATTGGCACAATGTCTTAGGCCAAACGAAGATTCGATGCGGCAATAGAAAATACCAACAATAATAAAGATTCAAATAAATTATTCGTTATTAATATTGTTCATTGATGAGCCAACGAAGACTAATATGTTTTTCATTGTTTATGGTAAAGTTTAAAAGCGCTAAAAAAACTTTCAAAAGTTCTTTTCCCGAGAAATGTAGAAACGTCATTGCCTTCACAGGTGAAGTGCATGCGTGATGTGAAATGGATGCACGGTGAATTCCAGAACATGCCCGTATATTCTTATGCCAAAATTTTTCTTTTAATATACATAGAAGGATGAATGTCGCACGTGTTACTACTTGGGCGAATAGTTGCCTTTTATTACCTGACCTGATATGTGTCTACGTGACACATGAATCATAATGAGTTCATTCATGAAAACTTTGTTACCCTTTCGGAAAAATCCCTCTTACTCTCTCTTCTTTAAAATGCAACGACAGAGAGAAAAAAGGAGTTTACATCCATGATCGGGCTCCATATGATTTGGTAAGTAGCAAATGTTGCTTTGTAATAACAATTCGCCGATGCAGCATCTACCTAGGCAATTAACTTGCGATTTTTCACACACTTAATTCATAAACAATACGTGTTAAAGAAAGCATTATCACTATGACACAACGAATCCTTTTTGATATTGCAGAAGGAAACTCTAATCACCCATTCAATTCAGAGGAGAGACGAGCTTTAATTATAAGAGTGCTATCTTCGAGGGGTGCTTAAAAAATTGACCAGGAACTCCTACAAGCTAGGACACCCGCTATCGCCACTGTCGAAAATTGGTATCCAAGATGCCCAATTGGCTTTACCGAATCAACCACAACGAAGCTGAGAACATATTTCGCCGATAAATGTGAAAAAGAAAGGATGGCCGTCCTTAGCTTCCACTCGCTACGAGTTAAGGTCCCAAATAGAAACCTTAACAAGATGCAGTATGCATTCATTCTAACCGGCCTCTTCTAATATTGGATAATTTTCATCGGCACATTAGGCCATGTAAGTGAAACGACAGTGGTGGATTTGAAAAATTTATTAAGAATAGTGTACACAGCAGCTGAAAACATCAAAGTCAACATTGTATTCAACGTTTGCGACGCATTCAGTTTGCATTCAACGCTATTGCCAAGTCTGGGTATAGGTATACCAATTTGTGATCCTACCGGAGGATTGGGAACCAGCCGGATGAAGCTTTGGGGCTTCGATGCGCATCATATCCTCGTAAATTTATCGACAGCATTCAAAAACGACAGATTGTGGTACCGCTGAAAAAAGTTTGAATTTTGAATATCTTAAAGCTCGGTACACATTGTCAGTTTTGAATGACAGCTTTGTTGGTGCTTGCTAGTGTGGCCGTTCATTTTTGTCATTCATCATGCAACCACAAAATATTTTGTGGTTGCTGGACGGTTAAACAGTTATCGATAATTGCAAAAAATCGTCATTCAAAACTGACAATGTGTACTGTACTTAAGAGTTTCTGCAGCGACCTAAACCGATTTGGAAAACTGTATTCATACGAGAAGTTTACAATGAAGACGTATGAGAAGTCTTCGACACTAGTGTTGCGCGAAATCTGAGGAATCGGAGGATGGCTGGTAACCAACAAAACGACTTGGCGCCTATAAAAAAGTTTGTATGTGTGATGACTAAATTCATCCGACTATTTTCCCAAGATGTCCCTCTGGAAGTGAAAATAAGCATACTATCCGAAATGCGAATACTTTTTGAAAAACTTAGAGGGCCGAAAACAAAATATTATCTTAGTACAGTGAAGTCTTGGGAACAAATGCTGCAAAGACACGGTAATGTAAATTTTAAGAAATGAACATCTCATCATACCGTTGAACATTTTTTCTACCACATAAGAAGACGTTGTACCGGTACACCCAACTATCGGCACAATTTCTTATGCCAAACGAAGATTCGATGCGGCAATAGAAAATACCAACTATAATAAAGATGCAAAAAATATGCAAAATATACAAAAAATATGCAAGTAATTTTTTTGACGAAAATCGTCAAATTAAATTTGGAAAATCATCAAAAAGTGTTCTCAATTAAGTTTATTGCCGTTAAACGTCGATTTCTTAGCAGATTATTATGTTATTAATTATTATTCCGCCACAGCAATAAATCTGGACTTAAAGACTTAGAAAATTTCCATTAACCCAGCCTTCTAATTACAACATAAGTTGCTTTCCTATTCCAAATTTGTTCAAAACCACAATCAGAAATGTCAAGATCAACGTATCCAAATATGTTCATAGCATGATACAATAACAACTGCCGTTTTTGGTAACATAAGATGTCAAAATTTGACATAAATTCAATGCAATTGACACATTATCCCAGCAAAATGTTCGATGCCAAGGATGCTATTCAAGAATGGGTGCAAGTGAAATGGAATGTCATTTTTTCAGCATCTTCACTCATTCTTTTTACAAGAGCGTGACCCCCAAAAGATGCAATTCATTTTCAGATCCTAAGCATGTCATCTTTACTAACTCGATGGAATGGCATCTTCAACAATTCCTTGGAATGGCATCTATACCAATCCTTTGGCATGTCATCTTAACCAATTCCCAAGAATAGCATTTTCACTAATCTTTGGCTTGTCATTTTCACCAACCCTTTGGCATGTAATTTTCACGTCTTGTTCGGAAAATGCGGTATTGAAAAACAACGAGGGTGCTTGACAATATCAAAGGGCTTTGCTAAATCAAGTGTCACTATCACTTTTCTATCGCACAGATTGCTCTGAGTTAGTCTTCGGCTAATATGGAGATGGCCTTCAGCTCAGTTGTTGTGCTGCTTATGGATCCTATGCTATTGATCGGCAACTGGAAAGTTATTTCTGATGGTGGAAGAACTAAAGCCACAAGGGTCCTTGCTACGGGCGACAAAATCGGCCTGTAAGATTCATCTTTGCTGGCATCCTTTTCGGGCTTCAGTAGCTGACCTATTTTCCAGACTTCGGGAACGATGTGTGTGACAAGCGACAGGTTGTAGATTTAAGTGAGAAACTGGACTTCCGGCTGTCCCAGCTGTGGCAGTCTAAACACCGCCGCTGCACCGCAACAGAGTTTACTTCGTCCACTCTCAGCCACTGATTTTGTTTCATCTTACAAAAGCTTTTCTATTATCTTCTCATCACCAGTTCAGATTTCGACATGGACTCCAACGGCACTCCTTTAAGAATTTCTAGTTCGTGAATCTACATTTAACTTGTAATTTTATAACAAAATTTTTGAAAATGTATACTCTTTTGTTTTGATGTCGCCACATGTAGGGATGTACAAATCGACTTGTTTTTTTTTTTGTAGTGATCTGTAAAAATGATTCAAATGCTGATGAAAAGATCGGATCTTTCACGACTTCCTTTGCATGGGTTTAAATGCTAATGAAAAGATCGGATCTTTCACGACTTCATTTGAACCAATGCAAAAGATCCAGTGAAATCATGGCATCTCATGGAACCACTTCCATAAAATTTTGCTGGGATGTTACCATCAGCTGGGCTTCAGCTGGGCTGATAATGCTACCTTCTTATTGTATCATGGTTCATAGTTTCTGCTCGGCCAAAAGTGTCTGACAGAAAAACATATGAGCTAGAAATAAAGACTAAGAAAATATTGAATATTACATAAAATCTTTCATATTTTGCTTAAAACATATAAAAAACATATACAGGGCAATGATGAATATTTCGCTCTGAATTTCCCGCACGGAAAATAATTTTAAAAAGTGAAATTCTGTTAAAATCAATATTTGTTAAAATTTGAAAGGTACTATTCGCTTCGTTTTGGCGTATTCTAGTCAAATCGACAAAATATTCTCTTTTTGGGCATAAATATGGAAATAAAAATTTGCGAAATTGGGGAACAGGAACAAATTCGGCACGGAATTTTTATTCATGATTGCACTGATAACCATATTTTAATACCCTAAGGGTATTATGCCTTAGTGAATGAGTTTGCAACATGCAAAAAAGAAACGAAATATACCCACAGTTCCTATTTATGATCTGCATAGATTCGCACTTATCCGTCTGGCAATGTATTTTTGAAAACAAAGTACAGGTCACATTTATTGACCAATTCGAATAAAAATTGTGGTTTTTTGGCTCTAGGGCGAACCCTATTTATTTTGGTAAGAATTGATCCAGATTTGTATATTGCTCCCATATATACAGCATAATCTCGATAATCCGTACACCACAGCCCAGCAAAATTTTATGGAAGTGGTTCCATGATTTCACTGGATCTTTTGCATTGGTTCAAATGAAGTCGTGAAAGATCCGATCTTTTCATCAGAATTTGAACCCATTCGAAGGAAGTCGTGAAAGATCCGATCGTTTCATCAGCATTTGAATCAATTCAATGGAAGTCGTGATAGATCCGATCTTTTCCTTAGCATTTGAACCCATTCCATCGATCCAATAGAGATGAATTTTGTGTTTTTATTTTTACACATGTATATATTCTTTTATTTATCTAAATATGTGCGTTTAAAGCAATGTAAGATTTATTATGCTAGGAAGTCCCAATCATTGAGCTAAAAGTAGAGTCGGACTGCACTCTTTGGTATTAGTCGTGTTCCTTTACGTGCCTGAGGTTACCAGTTTTTACCCGCAAAGTGTTTCCTTACTTTTAAAAGCATACAATTTATATGAGAGCAGTTCACCACTTTTACCATTTTTGCAACAATTACCATTTTTAAAAGTAAAGGAACAGATCAATTATAAAAGTTCCCTTGCCTGCTCTAGAGAACCCTGCTCAACAAGTAGATTTGTAGATCCCTACAAAACAACAAACGTTTCCAAAACGTTGTAAAATAAAATTCACGAAATAGTAATCTGCAGTTGGAGTCAATGTCGAAATCTGCACTGCACTGATGGGAAGTAAAATCCTTTTGTAAGATGAATCAAAACCTGTTGCGGAGGAAGTAAACTCTGTTGCGTGCTGCGGCGGTGTTTAGACTGCAACAGCTGGGACGGCCGGAAGTCAAGTTTCTCACTTAAATTTACAACCTGTCGCTTGCCAAACACATCGTTCCCAAAGTCTGGAAAATAGGCCAGCTACTGAAGCCCGAAAAGGATGCCAGCAAAGGTGAATCTTACAAACCGATTTCGCTGTTGTCTCCCGTAGCAAGGACCCTTGTGGCTATAGTTCTTCCAGCATCAGAAATAACTTTCCAGTTGCCGATCAATAGCGTAGGATCCGTAAGCAGC
This sequence comes from Musca autumnalis, assembly GCF_047663935.1. NCBI lineage: Eukaryota > Metazoa > Arthropoda > Insecta > Diptera > Muscidae > Musca > Musca autumnalis. The sequence goes on from NW_027411755.1 coordinate 26,892,212, forward strand.
ACAACAACTGCGCTGAAGGCCATCTTCATATTAGCAGAGGACTCACTCAGAGCAAGCCGTGCTGATAATCTAGAAAGAGAAGTCTAACGCTACAAGAGAGAACCTCTAGATCAACAAGCCTTTCAACCAGGTTTAAGTAGCATTCACACGAATGCAGTCGCAGATGCAGTAAACAGTTATCGTGTGAATGCGGTCCTTGGAGAACATTCACCATCTATCGCAGCTGAGAAGCGCCAGCTGTCAGGACAAACCAGAGTAGTTTTGGGTCAATACGCTCGGGATGGCGCAGCCGTCAAAATTCCTATAGGGCAAGTACTGATGACACCGTGGAAAACATCCGCCCAGCATACAGCACATGCCCCCACGACACACTGCTCCTTTTCAATTGCCCTACCAATCCTGCTAAGAAACTTAAGTTTGCAGCTTTGTGGTTACAAACCATATAAATAGCGAAATAGCCACATTCTTACGACTGATAGACCCAGATTCAGATTAAGCAGAAAAATGAGAATACAAACATATTAACTAATGTTACAACAATTAGAACAAACTGCAATTATAGATGTAAACTTTATGATGATAAATAAATTATAGTTATTTCATTAATTCCTTTGAATTAATAAAATAAAAAAATGAAAATCATTTTTCAATACAGCATTTTCCATTTTCCGAAACAAGAAATTACATGCCAAAGGTTTGGTGAAAATTACATGCCAAAGATTAGTGAAAATGCTATTCTTTTGAATTGGTTAAGATGGCATGCCAAAGGATTGGTATAGATGCCATGCCAAAGAATTGTTGAAGATGCCATTCCATCGAGTTAGTAAAGATGGCATGCTTAGGATCTGAAAATGAATTGCATCTTTTGGGGCACGCTCTTGTAAAAAGAATGAGTGAAGATGCTGAAAAAATGACATTCCATTTCACTTGCACCCATTCTTGAATAGCATCTTTGGCATCGAACATTTTGCTGGGAGGTTTCGGCGGTATCCGAATTATCAAATTGTCCGGATTAACGAATAGTAAAGAAAATAAATTATTTTCTATGATTAAATCACTCGTGGTAGTTAAATAATAATACTTTTTTAAATTGTAATTGCTTATACCGAACACTTAAATAAAATATAGAAGTAAAAAGTGATGTACGTGAAAAAAATAGTAAGATTTTTCTACTCGACAATCCGGACATTTATTGGAATTGTTCCTTTCCTTACTTTTTACCAATTTACTATGCAACAAGACTCAATTTTTTCAACTTATAGAAAAAGCCAATCAGATTGTGAAAGTAGAGCTGGAAATAGTACGTTTTTAAAGTTTGCATCAGGATGTAAGCAAAATACGAGACAGGTGTGAAATTTCATCTTTTTGGAAATTAAGATTTGCATTTTAGGTGTAATATAAATATATTTATTTATATATTTTACAACAAGACTAATGTGTTATAAAAGGTGTTATATCCTTGTACTCGATAATTTTTACTAACTGTTGCTGAAACAATTTTTTTCAGCAACTTCTCCATTAAACAACTGTCAAAATTCGAAGAATTTGTAATAATTAGTACAAATTATCGAGTAAACGAACAGGTGTAAGTTAATTAATTGTATATACAAAATGGTTATGACTTTTCGACTGTGTTATCAAAAGTGTTTTCCTGTAGCAGGAATGAATGAACTATATTTTTTATCATTCCAAATGCTATTCTAGCAGAAAAATGTGGGTGGTTTTTCCATGTTAAAGACAATTCCAAGGTTTTTGATCCATTACATTTCACCGAGGAGTGAACATTTCCCAATTCTGCATTAAGCGGTTTTAGCGTACAATATGGATCGATATTATAAAATTATGTATTATTAGTGCATTAAACTAAAACCATGTCATCAATATTAAAGCGGCAGTTAGAGCATTTTTCCAAAGAAGCTTTTTGACCACAAAGAACAAAAATTGTCAATTCATGTCTGTATATACTGAATAAAGGACTAAACACTATAAAATATATTAAAATCTAATAAGTGGATATTCAAAACGTATACTTCTAATTATAGTTATATTCCAGAACTTGGAATCGTAAATGGTACTTGTTGAAACAAGTTCAACAAATTAACATAAGATTATCTTTAACTGAATTGTTTCCTCTAAATTAATACTCATGAATTTAATGTAATTGAAAATTATTAATAATTTGTTCCACCTTTTTTAAATCTTTACATCGCTCTGGCATCCCTTTATCCATACCAAACTTCGCTCATTGGATAATGGGTTCATACAACTCATTCCTTTCTGTTAAAAATAACAGATCGATAGAGGCCCGTTCTTACATCTTGTCTTTAAAGTCCATTTTTGTTATACCTTACATTAAGAAAAGTAAGGAGTAAAGTTCGCATTACAAGGGATTTGTTATAACATCTTCCATTTAAATAAACTAAATGTTATATTTTGTAAAAATATGGCAATATCAAGCAAAACAAGTAAGAACGGTGTTAAGTTCGGCCGGGCCGAACTTGTTATACCCTCCACCACGAGTTGTATTGAAGTAAAATAGAATGCATAGTTTCCTTTCGTGTATGACTTAATACCAAATTTCAGCAATTTCGGTAAAACAATGTGAGGCACGTCGATCTATACCGACAAATTTCTGACGGAAAGTTTTTAGACTCAAAGAAGACTAAATACCAAATATTTCGGTAAGAGAATGTGGCTTAAACTTAAAAAATAACGCAAATCAAGAAGTACGCTTCTATGGGGATATAGGAAGACCTGGACTGATAATACTGTTCTGGAATATTTTATAACCTCTTGGAAGGCTAAATAACGAATTTCAGTCATTTCGGTGGGATATTGATCGAAACGTGTACCTATACCGACGGATTTTAGACGGGAATGGGGGCAATATGAAGGCGTGGACCTGTACAGACATATACCTGGGGAACAGTTTTATATCACAATTTCGGTGGAATATTGAGGCCACAACGTTCAAGATACCGAAAATCGGGAGGTACCGTTCTATGTGGCTATATGAAGGCGTGGACCTATACCGACATATGTAAAGGGGAAGATTGAGTACCCCCAACGAAGTTTCAATACCAAATTTCAGATATTTTGGGGTAATATTTAGGCCACAACCTTCAAAATACCGAAAATCGGGAGGTACAGTTCTATGGGGGCTACATGAAGGCGTGGACCTATAACGACAAATTTACAGGGGGAAGTTTTATACTCCCAAAAAAGGTTATATACCAAATTTCAGCCATTTCGGTGGAATACTTAGGCCACAACCTTCAAAATACCGAAAATCGGGAGGTACCGTTCTATGGGGGCTGCATGTAGGCGTGGACCGATACACAAAATTCTGGTAGAAAATGTTATACCCCCCACGAAGACTAAGTACCAAATTTCAGCTATTTCGGTGTGATAATGAAGCTAAAACCATCAAAATACCGAAAGTCGGGAGTTACCGTTCTATGGAGGCTATATGAAGGCGTGGACCAATACCGACAAAATTCTGGGAGAAAGTTGTATACCCCCAACGAAGACTACGTACCAAATTTCAGCCATTTTGGTAGTATAATGATTGTAAAACCTTAAAAATACCGAAAATCGGTAGGTACCTTTCTATGGGGGCTATATAACGTGGACCGATATATCCCATTTTCAATACCAACCATCCTGCAAGTAATAAAAACTTCTGTACCAAATATTGACTCTCTATCTTTAAAATTGCGAGCTGTATCTTGATTTCAACAGACAGACGGACGGACGGACGGACATGGTTAAATCGAAATAGAATTTTATGCTGATCAATAATATATATACTTTATAGGGTCTCCGGCAAATATTTCGATGTGGAGGGTATAACAATTTGTATACCTCAAGTTTTCTCAAATCTGATTGGTTGATTTGAATTTGCTGACAATTGTTTCTTGCTTTTGGTGCAGCATACTCTCGGGCGCAGTTTAAATTATAAAAGGAACACAAAGTTCCTTTTTATTTACATATCTGACACTTAGGCTGAAAACACATCCAACGTTTGAGAAAAGTTTTGTGTCATTTCTGGTAGAAGAATAAAGATAAATTGAAACTTGGCAGACTTGGCAGCACTTTGTCTATTATTCATCTACCAGAAATGACACAGAACTTTAATCAAACGTTGGATGTGTTTAGGGATTTATTCTTAAAGCAAACATGTAAGAATAAAAAATGGGTTATCTGACCAATACCGACCAATATTTAACTACAGAAAGGATGTAATAACGGGACAGAATGTGCGAAGTTGAGAGACACAAAATTTAATTACAAACCGTCATCTCAACGGTAAGCAACGACTTCTCAATAAAGAAACGCAGTAATTCTGCCGAAATCCCTTTGTTTCTTTTTATACCCTATACCACAATGCACTATAGGTAATTTGCCCTGTTTTTGAGTCAAAAATTAATAACAGCGGACTTAAAGGATTTTTTTACTTTTTAAATTATTTATGCGTAAAATTGAGATAAAACAAAGATTTTTACAGATAAATTCGGATATAACGAACAACGGTTATAAGCAACTACGTATATAACGAACAAAGCTATTTTTTCCAATGCCATTTTCATTAGTTTTCTTATACACAACAAACTGTTGAAAACGACCACGGTAGTAAGTAACAAAAATTTTGTCCCCGCGAGTAGATTTTCCAACGAATAGTTACTACAATTTTGTATATTTTTTGAATATATGTTAATAAATACGAGTTTAGTACTCCTTTAAACCGTATCAATGATTAATATGTAAAAGAGAGATAAAATAAAGCTTATTACTGCCGCACCGTTTATAGAAAACCACGGATATACCGAACAATTTGTCGCTATTACTTATTTTACTTGCAATGAAATTGTGAACAACAATAATTTTTATATTTATTATTTATTTCCTCAAACCATACTTCCACAATTTTAAGACTTTTTATTGAAATGTAACCTCACAAAATCTCATAAATATAAAAAACGGGTAAAATCGGGTTTTGAAACCTAGTAATACCAATGCAGAAGACTTTCAGTAATGTGTTCTAGGTGGCAAAATCACGGCCAAACACGGCCAATTTAGTATAAGTCTATATGAAGCGAGTTTAAGAAAAATAAAATATTTATTTCTGGTTTTTTGAGTTTTTTGGTAGCTACCAAACATTTTTTAACTATATTATATATTAAATAAATTGCCCTTGCAATTGCCAATCTATTCCATTTTACATATATGTATATTTGGTTTATTTTTCCGCGGTTTTAAATACATTGAAATATGCCTCACAATATATATTTTTTTTAGTTTTTCTTCGAAATTCTCACTTTGCCTGCAATTTAAACCGCGATCATGACGCTATTTTCAAAAATATCATTCATATTAATAAATTTTAGCATGTTATTTTTTCAATGCCAACTAAAAAATTATTATTATTAAAAGTTGCAAAATCGACTTTTTGCCTAAAAAACTGGGCAAATTACCTATAGTGCAATGTGGAAAAGGGTATTATAAGTTTGTTTCGGTAAAAATTCATGTAACACCGCGAAATATTCGTCGGAGACCCCCAATGTGGTATACCAATCTTCATATCTCGACGAGATAAAGCGATTTTGAGATGTGTGTCCGTCCGTCCGTCTGTCCATTATAAATTGTAAACACGCTCCAGGCCGTAATTATAGACCGATCGTCACGAAATTTTGTATGGAGGTCGGGTTCAGATCAGAATAGATCCCTACTCTTATTGATGATGATCGTGAAATATTTAGCGGGTGAAATGGACCAAAAACATAATTTTTATCCGATTTTGTAGCTGCTCTGTAGGTAGCAATAATAGTCCGATCAACGCGTAATTACATAAGGTAAGAGTATATCACATAGGAGAAGCTTGCAATTTGAGATGGCGATCGGATAATATTTAGAGGGTTAAATGGACCAAAACTTTTGTGTGAAAATTGTGAAAATTTTTAATATAAAGCTTATATCTTAATTCCTGGAAGTGACACTCCGGACAAGTGAGATATACTTGAAAGTGGAACGCTTGACCTTTCAATTGATGCCAATTATGTTGGTGTGTATGATCAGATAACAGAGTTACAGCCTAATATATTCCGTTATTTGTTTGTAGAGTAATAATAAACTCGCCAGAAGTCGCAATTATACATCAATAGTCACGAAATTTTGCACCGGGTAAGAGTATAGGTCGAAAAAGATGCCTACAATTTTGAATGATGATCTGATATTCCTTAGCGGGTGAAATGGGCCATTACTTTTGTATGAAAAATATAAAAATGTTATTTTTGGTCGATATTTTAATTCCTGGAGGACATATGTATTTTGCAAAGTAGCCTACATTTGGGAAAAAACTACTGACCTTTCCTCTGATGTAAAGTGCAATAAAGTGTTTGCCAGATAACGGGCCTACTGCCTAATATACAATGGGTTCTGTGTAGAGAAGCACATTTTTATCCCATGCCACTTATTGTCTCTCCAAAAGTCCTAGACCCCTTATTTGGTATACCGAAATTCATATCTCGACGAGATAAGGCGATTTAGCGATGTGTGTCCGTCCATTAAAAATTGTAAACAAGCTTAAGGCCGCAATTATGGACCGATTGTAACGAATTTTTTAAGGAGGTTGGGTTCGGGCCAGAATAGAAATGATTAGTTTTTGGTGATGATCGTGAAATGTTCAGGGGATGAAATGGACCAAAAACAAAATTTTAACCAATTTTGTAGCGGCTCTGTAGGTCAAAATAATAACCCGCAAAATTTTAAACAAAGTTTGAGTTTATGATGAAGAAGAAGCGTACAAATCAACGTGAAGATCAGATAATAATTAGCGGGTTAAATGGACTGAAACTTTTGTGTGAAATTGGTAAAAATTTCAATAACATAGCGGTTAAACAACGGAAGTAGTAGTACTATATAAGTGGGTTTTATTACATTTTAGTTTGTGTGAACTAAATTTTCCTTTCCTGCTACAAAAATGTCTTTGTCATGCTAGTTAACTTTTTGGTTTTGGTCATAAGTATTATACATTACATCTCTGATATTTGATAATTAAATTTTCACAATCATTGAATTGAAGTTCCGTGGAGAGCGATTGTCCTGGGATAGTGGTATAGGGTATCCCATGGTCGGCTCCGTTCGACTATAGACTTTTCTTACTTGTTTCATCGAAGGATTTCCCGCCCAGCAAAAAATTTTGGAAGTTGTGCAATTGGAGTTATGATTTCACAACATCTTAGTCACAACATCTTAGATGTAGTCCAACAGAGTTATGAAAAATGCACTCCGTAACATACATAAGCAGTTGCTGTAGAGATCCCTACAAAAAACAGTTGGTTGATCCCTACACATTTCTTCAAAGGACAAACAAGAGTGTATACATTTCGGAGAGTTTGTTATAAAATAAAGAAATAAAAACTGAAGTTGCGAACATTTTTGCTGTAATTCACGAGACGGAAATTGTTAATGGAGTGAAGTGCAGTTGGAGTCCATGTCGAATGCTGAACTAGTGATGGGAAGTCAACATAAAAAAAACCTTTAGTATGATGAAGCAAAATCAGATGCGCTTGGATTAATTGGAGAACGGAGAAAGTAAACTCAAATGTGATTGAATTTAATGGAAACTTTTTTAATTTGTGTTTAATAAAGTTCTTTGTAATATTGTTTTACACAAATAATAAATGCATTTTATTTATTCTGGGATATTTCGCAATAGCTTGCATTTTTACTGCAACTTTGGATTGATTAAAAACACAATCCGAAGAGTGCCTTTAAATTCAATCCAAAATACTACATAAAAAGTTGTGATTTGGATCGAAAACGGATTGCATCCTAGCTGTGTGCTGTGGAAGCAAAATGGAGAGCATCCTAGCTGCGCGCTCTCTTGTAAAATTCATAAGTGAATTCATAGGAAAAGATGTACTCCAACGGCAAATGTACTGTACACTTGTAGTGATTCAACTGCAAACTTTTGCTGGGTACAATTGCAGCTAATTATCATCCGCAGATTGACTAGCCCAATTGTACAGTACTCTAGTACTTTTTTCCTTTTTGCTAAAAAAACATACCCTTATTCCAAAAAATAGAAAAAATGTGCTTTTATCTAAACAAAAATTGCGATGACTAACTCTAGCTCCTTTGTTTTTTCGGCTAGACAATTTTGGCCGAGTAGAAACTATGTATCACCATATTTGGACAGGTAGATTTTGACATTTCTGATTGAGTTTTTGAAATTTGTCCATTACCTACATTTGTATAGGAAAAAACTTATGTTGTAATAGGAATGCTGAGTTATTTGACATTTTCTCACCTTGTGAAAACTGATTTAAGTCCTATTAGTCCAGATTTATTGCTGCGGCGGAATATCTGGAGAGTCTCAATAACATAATATTCTGCAAAAACGACGTTAAATGACAAAGAAACTTAATTTAGAAGGCTTTTTGATGATTTTTCCAAATTTAATTGACGAATTTCGTTAAAAAAACACTTGCATATTTAGCATATTTTGCATATTTTTTGTATATATTGCATATTTTTTTGTATATATTTTGCATGTTTTTGATATGACCCCAAATATCGAAAAATTGACCCTCAAAACGCCTAGATCCAAAATTTGAGTCCAATCGGATAAGATATAAAAAAAACATGCTAAAATCCGATGTCTAGTTATTATCATTATTCGTTGATGAGCCAACGAAGACTAATATGTTTTTTATTTTTGCCTTATTAAGGCGAAGGTCATTTATAGTGATTTTTTAATTAATTCTCTTTCGAGTTGAGCTTATTAGACCTATTATATACATTGAAAAATTAGGAGTCTACCGAAGTCCCACGCATTCAACAATTACGCTACGTTTCACGGGTTGTTAAGTCGATCTTCAGACGTATTGAATGTTGTTTTTGTGGCAGACGAAGGCAAAGCTTGGGAACTAGTATATATATCGCACTTCATTAGATAAATGCATATGCGAAATTATGTCAGTTAATTGAAACTCCAAACTTTTCCTATAGTCCTGCTTGGTCTAATAAGCTCAACTCGGAAGACTAATATGTTTTTCATTGTTTATGGTAAAGTTTAAAAGCGATAAAAAAACTTTCGAAAGTTCTTTTCACGTGAAATACAGAAACATCATTGCCTTCTCAGATGAAGTGCATGCGTGAAGTGAAATCGATGCACGGTGAATTCCAGAACATGCCCGTAAAGATTTTTTTAAATAAAATATTGGAACAACGCCTAACCGTAACTGTTTACAACAAACCCTTTACAACCCCCTTTAGTCAATAATATGTCAAAATCTGTTCATGGAATATCTCTTAAAGGACCCATAAAGCCATCTCTATAAAATAAAACTTACTTGTTTTTTTTAATTAAATGTTTTTCACTTTATTTCTCTTATTCTTTGTTTTTTTATATATACTTAAACTTAAAGAAAAAAGGAATCAGTTTTTTATTAAATATATACGATTTTGTTTTTTATTTTTTAATAATAGGCAAACAATGTTTAATGTTTATTATTTTAATAATGTTTAATTATTTTACTTTTTTTGTATTACACTTTCAGTTATTTTTTAATATTGTTTTTTATATATAAGTTCATTAAATTTCTTTCATTTTCAAATTCATTTTCATTCAGTTTTAGTTAGATTACATTTTAATATATTTTTTGTTTGTTTGTTAATTTTGTATTATTTTTAATAATGTTTTATTTGCTATTTTTTATTATTTTCTTTTGTATTATTATTATTATTATTATTTTGTTTAATTATTTTTTATTATTTTCTTATTATTATTATTATTATTATTATTATTATTATTATTATTATTATTATTATTATTATTATTATGTTTTAATGAATTTTGTTTGGTTTATTAAATTTTATTTTTATGATATAATTATTTTGTTTGTTATATTCTCAATTAATGCTGTTTAAGACTATGTATGTATATATTGTGTATATGTTTAAGATTTTTGAAGCAAAAATATTACAAAGAATATATGATTATAGAAAAATTTTTATTTTTTTATTTAAGCTTGTATTTATAAATATGAAAAGCGATTGATGTGTGTTTTTATTATTGACTATTGCTTTTATTAGTTTGTGCCGCCATAGCTTAGGTCCACACTAGAGAGATTTCAATAAAATAATTTAATGAAATTAGGAGTTCTTAGATCGAGTTCCATACTAAAGTAATTTTAGTGGGGAATTCGATCTAAAAACGCCTAATTTCATTAAATTATTTCATTGAAATCGCTTTAGTGTGGACCGGGACTTAGCAATTTGTATTTTTTGTATAACCCAGTAAACAGTTCCAAGGGCAGTTACAAAAAACAATGTACAAAAGCACAGTTTTCATATTAAATTAAAAATAATTTTGAAAAATTCTGATATTATTGGATGATTTTAAATAGTATTCGTTATATTTATACACACATAATACATATAATAAAATATGTTAAATGATAGCAAAATATATTAAAAATCATGTAAGAACATCAACATTTTTCTATTTAAATTTGTGAAAAAATATGCAAGCTCCGCTGTCTATTGATTACCAATAACAATTTGAGAGCTTCCATAATGTTTGCTGGGTTCTTTTCATTATATAAATATGTACTTTGTTGATACAAATTAATAGCGATTGTTATGAAACTTTTTTTTTTTAGATTCTTGTGCTAGTGTTTTATATAATGATTTTAATTCTGTTTACTTTTAAAAATAAATTAATAGAATTTAAATACAATTTAGCCAAAAAAGTCACTTTACATACATACAAATTTATGTTTTTTTTTAACAATTTATAAAACAACTAAGGAAAGCATGTTTCTTTTATATTAAATTTTTTTAACAAAATATTTTCACTAAATAGGAATAAGACGTTACACAAAAAAGTATTGTAGCCTACAGTTAATTTAAATTTTTAATTTATATTTTTTTAAATTAAATATTTTAGTTAATGAGAAAAAATAAGGCATTTATTTTGTATATAAAGTAGTTGTTAATAATTAATATTTTTTATTAAACATGAACAAAATTTATAATATATTATTTTTGCTTGTTTTTTTTTTTTCAAAATAAAATATTTATATATTTATTAAGACCATATTTAGTAACTTAGAAGTGATTGTACTTAAAACTATGAAAATTTAAAATATTTGTTAGTTAAAAAAAAGAAAATAATTTTAAAATAATTAAATTATTTTTATGTTATGATAGAAAATATGTTTTATTTTTTTTTTTTTTTTTGGAAATAAGTTATTCACAAAGACCCCACATTTCATGAGCTATTTATTGATGCTATGGGCTGATGCTTAAGGCTGGAACTCATAAAGGGAAATGCATGGTTTTCTAGCATGAACCATTATCGTCGTGAAATGCCAAAGAGTAAAATAGCTACATTTGAATTCGGTCGCCAATAAATGTTTTTAGTTTTTGTGTTTTTTTTATTGTGGTTGGACCCAACAGGCGGCGTGTTGCAATCATGTATTTTTTGTAAATATTTTATTCCATTGATTCCGAGATTTAGCACTATTTTTATTATTATTTTTTTAAATGTTTGTAATCCTTTCATCGGCTATTTAGATTTGTATTCTTTCATTGGAAGCTTGCAGGTTATATAGTATTTTGTTTTATCAATTATTTTTTAATTATTTTAGATAGAGGGTGATACAATGGCAATATGTTGAGATTGTGTTGCTTTAAGTGAAAACTTTGAAAGAATAGTTTTTCATATAAACAAACATACACATGAAAGTAGATTGAAATTAAAACAAAATTAATTCCAGTGATTTGATTACTCCTTGCTCCCTATTCTTGATTCAATGTTGAAATAACATTAAAAGATAGTTTTCACCACTGGATATCGAAAAACTCTAATTTTTTGACCGTAGCACGGCAATAAACCTAGATATGGTTTTTGTTTGATGGCCTCTGCTGTTCTTTTAAATATTCCGCCCAAAAGTATGCTCATCAAATATCATTACTATATTCAACATCACGCATCTCAGAGAACGTTTCTCTCTCCACACACAATTCAAGTAATTAAAAACATGCCACACAATAATAGCACCTTAAAGTATGCTATAGTTAAGTATGTCCCCTACCACCATTCTACGTGCAAAAATATGATTTAAAATATATATTGGGTATATATATATATATATATATATATATATATATATATATATATATATATATATATATATATATATATATATATATATATATATATATTTATGATTTAAATGATGATCAGCCTTACAGTACGTTTAGACTATGCTGGATTTAGCAAAGTCAGTGAATTTATGTTATCATCTTCGCAATATATGTCAAATAAATCGAGATAATCACACTATAAGTGCGTAGTCTAAAAAGGCGTTTTACCATTAGTCGCTCAATTATTGCATACACTATTTTTTGGGGTCTATTTTTGTTGGGATTCGACTAGGAATTCGCAAATGTTTCGCATGAATGCACAAGCTTCTCACATTCAAAAAGCATAGATTCTCAAGTGGACAACTGGACATTTTGGGAATGTTCTAAATATCCTAAATAGCTCTTTCTACAAAAGAAAGTCTAGCAGATTAGACAGAACTACATTTGATGGAAAGGAAATAGGTTAATTGTGTGATAGGTGTCAATAGAAATTATAAAGGGGGTAACGGGGTTAAATTTTCTGTTCAATCAAATATACATTGATTAGAAATTACAGAGAAGAAATGCCGTATGATAAATACAGAGGTAACACCTTATTGAGGATGCTATGGTGGTGCAATGATATGCACAGCTTCTTTGCACACTGAATATCTGAGTTCGATTCCCAGGTTGTACCAAAAACCACCACCACCTAAAAATTTATGGGACGATCAGGAGTGTCGTATAGCTACTGAAGAGAACAACGCTGCCGAGCAACCCTGCAGTCAGTAGCGACACGAAGCGCCAAATAAAAATTGCGGGAGAAAAGGTTTGGTATCAAACATGCCCTGGCGCATTCCCAAACTACATTTGGAAGGGGGTTGTGTACCCAACCACGTTCTCGCTTCATAGCTATTGGTGGATTTTTTATTAGAATATTTTTCAGGAAAATCTCATTAATAAAAGTTAGCATCAACAAATATTTCTAGGAAGTAGGGGGGAAATACTGGAAAGTGCACTGGTTGCCAACTATAATCATTGCCAATCACACTTTAGTCTAGATACAAACCTTCAGACGGTAAACTATGTTAACTACTACTTTAGTATTGCCATCTTTGGACCTAGGCACAAACCAGAATCATAAGGAAATATACTGGCAAAAAAGTGGATATCGTGTCAATAAACCCGAAAAGAAAGACATTTCAACATTGGATTAAAAATATAATTGTCAACTAATATCCTGCCAATAAACGTCGATTTTTAAGATTACTTTTTCATCATCTTTCCGAACTATAAACGTGGACGTTTTTAAGAATTTTTTTTAACATCCATCCGCCAAATAAATTTGAATTTTTTAAAGACTTTTTTCCAACTGTCCAATAAACGTGGATTTTTTTAAAGATTTTTTTAAATGCGGATATTTTCGCCGGCTATTTAGATTTGTATTTCTTCATTGGAAGCTTGCAGGTTATATAGTATTTTGTTTTATTGTTTTATTTTATTGTTTGTTTTATTGTTTTATTTTATTTATTAATTTTTTTTAGATAAAGAGTGATACAATGAAATATGTTGAGATTGTGTTGCTTCAAGTGAAAACTTTGAAATAATGTGGAAGCAGATTGAAATTAAAACTTCCAGTGACTCGATTAATTAATTCTCAAAAACTAATGTTTGCTTTAAAAAATGTTATGAAGTAATAAAATTCCTGCTCCCTATTCACTTGATTCAATGTGGAAATTAAAATATAATTTCCACAACAGGATATCCAAAAAATCTGTTTTTTTTAACCTCAGCGTGGCAATAAGTGGTCTGTTCCAGAACTGCAAGAATCTAATAATTTTTACTATTTTTTCCGATAACATAAAGGAAAAAATGTTATCGTAGTAAAAAATAGTAGTTTCTTGCAGGTTCTGGGACAGAGCAAAGGCTAGAAATGGTTTTTGTTTGATGTCCTCTGCTGCTTCTTTTTAAAATATTTCGCCATCAAGTATCATTCCACACACCACCTCTCAGCCAGCACTATGTCCCGGTCCACACTAGCGTGAATTTCATTAAAAAATTCATGAAATTAGGTGTTATTAAATCGAATTCCCCACTAAAGCAATTTTATGATTTTACTCTACTAGAGACGCATAATTTCATGCAATTTTTTCAATGAAATCACTCTAGTGTGGACCGGGACTATCACTCAATGCACCCAACATTAGCTCCTTAAAGTATGCTATAGTTTAGTACGGTACAAAAATATATTTGAAATTGGGTATTAGTCCCGGTCCACACTAGAGTGATTTCATTGAAAAAGTCATGAAATTATGCGTCCCTACATCGAGTTCCATACTAGGGTAATATCATGAAATTGCTGTAGTCGGGAACTCGATCTAAGAAAGCCTAGTTTCATGATTTTTTTCAATGAAATCGCTCTAGTGTGGACCGGGACTTAGAAGGCATTTTCATCAAACTTTTTTTTAACAAAACTCATCAATTAATTTGTCAACTCCACTGAATATCTGTAAAATAAAATGACATATTTGACTAAAACATTTGTTTAAAGGGGCAGTGTAAATTAGGCATAACCCATTAATGAGGAATTTCCACATATGATTTAAATGTGTTTTTTTTTAGCACGATGGTCAGCCACTCGTCGCATAAATTATTTTTGGGGGTCTATGTGTGTAGGGTCCCGACTAGGAATTCGCAAGCGTTTCGCAGGAATTCACAAGCTTCTTACATACAAAAAGCCTAGATTCTCAAAGGGGCAACTGGAAATTTTCGGAATGTTCTACGTATTCCAAATAGCTCTTTCTTCTCTAGCAGATTAGAAAGAACTGCATTTGATGGAAAGGCAACATGTTTGTGTTAAGGTCGATGTCACGGCAGAAAGCTATGTTAGGTTTAATAAAATGTGGGTTTATATTTTGTATTAGGTTCTGATACGAATCAAATTGAATTTAGGAATATTAACAACAGATTTAGGACTCGTGTAATCCAATGCTCAACCAGGTCACATTGTTATCGGATGCTCAACATTCGAATAAAAGTAGCAGGAACCTCGAAAAATAGAAAAATTTCCTGCATAAATACCGGGATATCGTCAAAAGGCCCACCATAAAAAGCGCCTAATTACGATACCCTGCTGCAGAGAATACTTTTAAACACCACAGTGGATAACAACATGCTGTCAAAGCATGCACATTGACGCATCCCACAGTGTGAATTAAACTTATAGCACGTTTAGTAAATCCAGTTGATTTATATTGTCAGTGTCATTGCATATACGTCAGACAAGTCCTCATAAAGCAGGTTGACGTGCCAAAATCATATTTGTAAATATGCAATTAACATTGCGAAGACAAATGAAAAAAAAACTGATCGGAAATCGATACTTTTGCTTCAAAATCGCAAAAATGTACATTGGGCAAAGTTGTGTTTATGGATGCTCCTGATCCACTATGAAAAACCAAATTTCCGTAAGACCGAAGATTTGACGCCAGAATTTGTTCATTGATACAAGCGTCAGAATTTGTCATTAAGAATCCCACGATTGGGCGCCAAAATCACATTATGTATAGACTCACTATTGTTCAGCACTAGTTCTCTATCAACAAAACCACTCTGTGCTTTTAGAAAGTTCTTTATGATAATATCCAGGATGGGGCGCCAAAATTACTTTATGGAAATAACTACAATTGATTTCTCTATGAAAATAACAATTGGGCGCCAAAAATTCTGTATGAAAAGTCCAACCTACTGGAGCCAACATTTGTCATTGAGAATATTTATTGTTCTCTATGAAAATTGCCCGCCATAGTTTGTCTGTTGAAAGAAACTCGATTGAAAGCCACAATGCCCATCACTTTTATAACTCCTGAATTCTGCCTGTCAATAGAAAAATATAAGTGGAGGACGCCAACATGTCCCAAAGTTCCCTTTGCATAGATCTATTCACAACTAATCCCATCTGATTATCATTAATTACTCAATAAAATTAGAGGGGTAATTTGAGACCGTAATTTTGATATTTGGTGGATGAGGTAGATTACAAACTAGTGGACCTAAGCATTCCATGGACATACAATTTTGCCCAGGGCTATGCTTGTAATAGCCAAGGCCACCACATACACGCTAAATACCCGGGTTCGATTCCCAGGCCAGGCAACGCAAAATTTTCAACGGCGACAAAAGCACGTCTAGCATAATTTTGGCGACATTTCCTGAGTATTTCAGCCATTTAAAACTTCTCTACAATTGGTGTCTTAAGACACACCTTTCGGACTAGCAAAGTCCACGATCGGTCTTCAAAAGTCCTCAATCAGTCCTCCGAGTCTCAAAAAAGGCCACCACTAGTCTTCAAAACTCCTTGATCACTCATCAAGTCCTAAAAAAGAGATCAGGATCAGTACCCATGCCTTAAAAACTCCATGATCAGTTCGTGTGTTCATAACCAGCAGAGAGCAAAATAAAAGAAACAAGTAAGAATGGCGTTAAGTTCGGCCAGGCCGAACTTGTTATAGTCTCCACCACGAGTTGTATTGAAGTAAAATGGGGCAAAAAGTTTAATTTCGTTTATGAATAAGACTGAATACCAAATTTCTGCAATTTCGGTAAAGCAATGTTCAGTTCTATGGGCGCTACATCAAAACGTCGATCTATACCTACGAATTTCTAGCGGAAAGTTTTTATACTCAAAAAAGACCAACTATCAAATTTCCGATATATCGGTTAGATAACGTGGCTAAAACCTTCAAAAAACAGAAAATCTATTAGGGATATAGGAAGACGTGGACCTATACCGGTAATTCTCTTCTGGAATATTTTATTACCCCATGGAAGACTAAATAACAAATTTCAGTCTTTCGGAGGGATAATGACGTAACAAAATTAGTAGGTGCCGTTTATGGGGGCTATATCGAAATGTGGAACTATACCAGTCGGAATGGTTTTTACCTCCAACGTAGACTAAATACTAAATATCAGCCATTTCGCTACTGTGCCCACAACCTTCAAAATACCGAAAATCGGGATGTATCGCTCTATGGGGCTATATTAAGGCGTGGACCTTTACCAACACATTTCTGGGGGAAAGTTTTATATGTACCACAAATGAAGACTAAATACCAAATTTCAGCCGTTTCGGTGGAATATTGAGGCCACACCCTTCAAAATACCGAAAATCGGAAGGTACCGATCTATGGGGGCTATATGAACTGGATCTATGCCGACAAAATCCAAATTTTAGCCATTTCGGTGTCATAATGAAGCTAAAACCTTCAAAATACCGAAAATCGGATGGTACCGTTCTATGGGGGCTATATCAAAACGTGGACCGATATAGCCCATTTGCAATACCAAACATCCTAGGAGTAATAGAAACTTCTGTACCAAATTACAAAACTCTATCTTAAAAATTGCGTGCTGTATCTTGATTTCAACAGACAGACGGACATGGTTATATAGACTTAGAATTTGACCCTGATCAAGAATATATATACTTTATAGGGTCTCCGATGAATATTTCGATGTGTTACAAACGGAATGAAAAATTTAATTATACCTTCCATATTATGATATAAAAACAGCAAAAATGTGGAGTGTTGAGTTTTAAATATTAATTTACCTCAATTGTTCTAAAAATAGGTCGCATGTTTTTATACCCTCAGCATTTATGCTAACAACGAGGGTATATACACTTTCATACGGGCAAAATGTGCCTCATCGAAATAATGGTTTTAGACCCCAAGTATGTTTGGACGAAATGTGTTTCAAACAATTTGGAGTTGATTTAGCCATGTCCGTCAGTCTGTCTGGCTGAAGCGCACGATAAATCTCGAACGGATCAAACGATTCGGACCAAAATTTGGCTTTCGCAATATTTTGTCCAAACTTAGTTTAAGTTCGAAGATGGGTTATATCGGTCCCCTCCTTCCGGTACCTCCCCCACAAAAGTTCGAAAATGTTCGGAAAATTTGTGCGCTCGATAACTCCTGAAGGGAGTAACCAATTTGGTCCACACTTTGCATATCCTAATATATTTACCAGGCAAAGATCAATTTTAAATATGGACGATATTTGTCCACTCCTTCGGGTACCTCCCACACAAAATTTCGGAAAAGTTCAGTTTAGCAGCTGCTCTCGAATCGCTTTGACTTTTGTTGTAGCAACTTACATTCACTACCCCCGATACGACGGTATAAGTTTCATCAGGGGCAAGTCCATACTTCCTGAGAAAATAGCCTGAAAGGTGTCAAAAGCCCCTGTGACACCGTGTGTAGTGGTTGGAGCGCAACATAACTCTAGAACGGATTTGCCGATTCGGTCCAAAATTTGGCCTTCTTAATATTTTGTTCAAACATAGTTTAAGTTCGAAGATAAGTCATATCGGTCCACTCCTTCAGGTACCTCCTCCGCAAAAAAAAGAAAAATTGTGGCCACGATAACTCCTGAAGGGAGTGATCGATTTGGTCCATACTTTACACATCCTAATATATTTGCCAGACATACATCAGGTTTGTATATATTTGTCTACTCCTTCGGGTACCTCCCACACAAAATTTCTGATAAGTTTAGTTTATAGCTGCTCTCGAATCACTTCGATTTTTGTTGAAGCAGCTTGCATTCGCTGCCTCAATTACGACAGTAAATGCTTTTTCAGAGGCAAGTCCATACTTCATTAGAAAACAGTCCGAAAGGGGTAAAAACCCATATGGCACCATTTTTAGTGACTGGAGAGCCTCATCAAAATAATGGTTTTAGACCCAAAGTAAGTTTCGAAGAAATCCGTTTCAGAAACTTTGGAATCGATTTACCAATGTCTGTCCATGTGTCTGTCTGGCTGCCTGGAACGCACGATAACTCTCGAACAGATTAACTGAGTGAGATTAACTATCGAAGGACAACCCGGTTTGGCCCAAACTTCGCACACCGTAATATTTCTTCCAAACATTGATAATATGGACTATATCGGTACACTACTTCGGGTACCTCCCACACAAGAATTCATTTCATTTTCGGTACAAGCGTAGTGCAGGAACTCTTCTTTTTGCAGCAGGTTGTGCAGGCGATCCCTTTACGATACCATTTTTTCAAGTTCATACTTCCTGAGACAATTTCCCAAAAGCTCTAAATAATTTCCAAGGAGGTCTATATCGTACAAGACCTTCGGGTACCACCCTGAAAAAAGTTAAAAATGTTGCTTAAATGCAGTTTAAAGGCTGGTCGAGGATTCCTTTGAAATGTCTATTGAAGGCAAGTCCATGCGTGGGCAAGTCCATGCTTTCGGCCGTGATGACTCAAAAATCCTAAAGGGGCCAAATAAATTGGCTGATTGACTCTATCGAAAGGAATGACACCTAAAATTAGATCCAGTTCACAGATGGACTATGTAGGTTCATTCCTTCAGGAATGATAACACTTTTGCGCTTTTATCCACTTAAGGGTCATTTCGCGGATAGTGTGGCTGCGGGTATATCTCTGTCGGCTAAGCTGACTGATACGTTTTTACTTGTTTTAGAGAC
Source organism: Musca autumnalis (assembly GCF_047663935.1). Classification (NCBI taxonomy): domain Eukaryota; kingdom Metazoa; phylum Arthropoda; class Insecta; order Diptera; family Muscidae; genus Musca; species Musca autumnalis. The sequence continues at coordinate 26,911,858 of NW_027411755.1, forward strand.
CCTTTCCTAAATTATACTAATCCATAAGCTCCTTTCTTCCAACAGTATTAAAATACCCTCGCTTTGTCTAAATCTTCTATAATTTCACTTTGGCCAAGAACCAATTTTTGTGTGACTAGGTATACTACGTTTAAGACGTAAGTATTATATGTCACAAAAATACGTTTGGTTTTATGATCCACCGAAAGACTCAGTCCATAGGATTATTTTTGAAATGGCACCATCTGTTGACAGAAATGTGCAACAGGGAGTTTAAAATTGATAATGAAAGGGCGGTGCTAAGTTCGGTTCCATAAGTAAAAATATAATCGGACATCACCCACTGAAATGAGATAAAACGTTCCTAGTTCCCCGAAATCCTCGGGGGAAATTGTTTTAGTTTTTTAAATAATTCCATTGATTATAACCTTAAAAAGCTTTCAGAATTACTTTCGGAAAAGCTTGCACTGACTAAAGCTGTAGGGTCTGAGATAAGTTTCTGAATTTACAATTGATCCACGTAAACGATTTATATTTTTTGGTGTTTGCTACTGAAATTCAATAAAAAGCTTTTGCCATTTAGCGACATTTATGAAAAGCCTTTTGTAATTATAAAAAAATTATAATAAAAATAAAAAAATTTAATCAGTTTTAAATGTTTTTATTGATAATTCCATACATCATCAAAGTATATTACGTTTACTTGCAAAGCTTTCACTTTAAAAGCTTTTAAAATTATGATTTTTTATTTTGTGTTTCAGTTTTGAGAGAGATGATAACATGTTTGAAGAAAATTAAGCTTCTTTGTTTGTTTGTTTTTTTACTTAATGATTATAAATACATAAAAAGTTTATATATTTTTGTTGTTGTTATAGTTTTAAACTTAATACATAATTTTGTTTTTTTTTGTTTCAAATACTTAGAATAGTTTTGTTTGACCTACTTTAGTTTATCTAAGGGTTTAAAAGAAAGCTTTATAAGAGGCTTAGTTAAAAATGTGAAATAAAGATGGCGTTGTGGTAGTTGTAATGAGATACAGAGAGCGGTAAAGAGAGAGAGAGACAGAGGATTTGTTTGTTTCTTGTGGTTTGTGGATCCATTAGGAAGAGGGAAGGGAAGCAAGTAGATAGTTGTTGGGAGAGGGGAAATAGTCGCTTGGGAACACCCTTTTACATCTCGTTTGTCGTCCTCCTTGCCTTACATCCTTGTACTTTCCAAGCTAATGCTCTCCGTAGATGTTCCCACCACAACTATTCCCGCTATGGAAGAAATCAGTTGGGGTGAAGAATTACGACTGCGATTGCTACCTCCTCCTCCGGCACTACCATTTGAGCTACTTTTCCTATGACCATGACTACGTTGTGATGATTTTAATCAACTTGCATTGGCTGCCATACTGGTACGCGTCAACAACTCATTATCCTCCAGCTGGCTAATTGCTGAGGGTGAGCCCACATCAATGGTTGTTACCCGATTACCACCGTCAGCCATTGAGGGTAGCTTTATGATTTCCGTATCCGATTGGACTGGCATAATGATGCACACAAAATTCTGGCCAGTTTGTGAGTCTCGAGGATGTAAGGTGACTGGATTGATTTTCTCCGTTTGGCCCTCAGTATAGGATTGGAAACGTTGAAAGATCTCAGGATAATGTTTGCGTAAGATAACACCACGTCTGGAGAGTATATCTAAGATGTTGGACAGTACCATTTCCCTTTGGGTTGTGGAGTTACGCAGTTGCGGATTAAATGTTAAGATGAGGACCTCTGTTGTGGGTTCTGGTACTGCAACCATGGTCACAGGTTGTTGCAGCATACCCGTGGGTTGTTGTTCTAGCTCAGCTAAGACTGTCTTACAAAGTTTCAATTTGGCACAACGTGAAACCAATTGGCGTTCCCAACGTACCGGAGCCTGACCCACACTGGGAGCCTCAGAGACCACACACACTGCCACATAGACCAACATTTTCGAATCCGGACGATATTCGGTGCTGAGTTTTAATAATTCCGAATATAATTCCAGACCCATTTCCGCCGGCATTAAATCCGGCCAACGGACATACGAAGCCTCACCCATACACTGAAAGCCATTCTTAATAAAGCCCTCTGCCGATTCGGGAGAACGAAAGAGAATACGTACCACACCCCGCCCCTGAGATAGAAACCCTTTGCGTGCCAGCAGACTCAAATGGCGCAAGGAGTCGCTGTCGTCCTTGCACGACGCTAACACTTGGCGGCACAGATTTGAGACACGGGAGTGGAGACACGCTTTACGATGCTTCTCCCAATGGGCTCGGCGACATTCACGCGAACAATATAAATAGGTACAATTGTGGCATGACTTGTAATACTTTTTGGCGTCGAGGGGCGTGGCAGTGCGATCGCACTTGTTATTTCGGCACTTGACCTGCAGCTCACCAGAGGCGGTGTTAATGGTGCCGGTGGCCGCGCTGCGATTATTCGACTCTGAGGAGTCACCGAGCGAAACGCGCCGGGGTGGCAGGAACGTGTTGAGGCCGCCATTTGCTGCATTTCCCCCAGTTGCCGACGTATGGGTGTGGGTGAGGGAGGTGATAGTATCACTGGCATGTGCCTTATTGGCATTTGGAGTCTGATGTTGGAACTTTTGTTCAAGTTGTTGTTGCTGCTGCTGCTGTTGTTGCTGCAGCTGTTGTTGTTGCTTTTGTTGCTTCGTTGGCGCATCTCCTTCACTGCGTCGTCGCAAACGTTGCTGTTCCTCCTTGGAGATTCCCAATAAAGTGGTATTGGTTTCTTTTTGGTGGTGTTGCTGTTGTTGTTGGCTTTGCTGTTGTTGTTTTTGGTTCATATATTGTTTATGCTCATTAACTGTAGCGCCGCCTGTTTCCAAATTGTTGATTTATTGTTTTGTGAAAGGGAAAGAAAAAAATAGAAACAAAAATTATTTTTTTAATTGTATAAAAATTTCAAAATTATTTTCATCATTCATTACAACATCTACACAACATCAAGCATTCCTTTACTAATTTTTTTCTTAATTTTTTCTAATTTAATTTTTTAGTTTTTTTTTCAGAACAACATTTAACACAACATGCTTTGTTTTGAATACATTCCTAATTTTTTTCAATTCAAAAAATGCGAAATTATATATATTTTTACACACAAACTTGAAGCTGACATAAACATGAATGAACATTTATTTATAAAGCTTTTTTGAGAGATTTTTTTTCTCAGTGTACGTTTTTTTCTTAAAATTCAAAAATTTTTTTAAGCAAAAAATTGACAACATATATTTTATTTGTATTTTCATTAATAGACCAATTCTTTTAAAATTATTTAACTAATGCTTAATGTCTGAAATAGGGTTGCCACTTTGGTAGGTAATTTTTGGTCGAATTTTTTAAATTTGGTCAATTTGGGTTTTAATTTACCAATTCTTTTAAAATCTATATAATTAAGGCTTAATGTCTGAAATAGGGTTGCCACTTTGGTCGGACATTTTTGGTCGAAATTGTAAATTTGGCCAATTGGGGTTTTAGTTGTTGTAGCCTAGGGATAAATTGTATTTTGAACAATAAATGCTCGGTTTTACGGTTATTTCTATAAAAATTATATTCTTTCCTATATTAATAATCTTTTTTTGGAAAATTTTGGGCCATTTTGTACGAATCATATACCAAATTATGTGCATATAAGTCGATTTTCACATATGCAATAGAATATATATGAAAAACAATCGTTTCATATCTGAAATAGGGATTTTACTTTGGTCGGAAATTTTTGGTCGAAATTTTAAATTTGGTCAATTGGGGTTTTAGTTGTTGTAGCCTAAGGAAAATTGTATTTTAAACAATAAATGCTCGGTTTTACCGTTATTTCTACAAATATAGTATCTTTCTTTCTATTGTTTCCCATATTAAATTTTTTTTTTTTTTTTTGGAAAATTTTGGGCCATTTTTGTAAGAATTATATACGAAATTATATTTATACAAGTCGCTATTTACTTATACATTAGAATATATATGAAAAATAATCAATTCTTATCAGAAATAGGGTAGCCATTTTGGTCGGAAATTTTTGGTCGAAATTTTAAATTTAGTCAATTGGGGTTTCAGTTGCTCTACCCTATGGAGAAATTATAATTGGAACAATAAATCCTCTGTTTTACGGTTATTTCTATGAAAATTCTATTCTTTCCTATATTAATAATTTTTTTTGGAAAATTTTGTTCCATTTTGTAAGAATCATATATCAAATTATGTGCATATAAGTCGATTTTCACATATGCAATAGAATATATATGAAAAACAATCATTTCATATCAGAAATAGGTATACATACCACTTTGGTCGGACATTTTTGGTCGAAAATTTAAAATGGATCTGTAGTGTTATGAAAGGCTATATCAGTTGGAGAAATGATTCCTCAACCATGGAATGCGAGCTTCTAAGTAAAATTCCATAGGATGTGTTATTATTTTATATTAATTTAGTATATCAGAAATTGGGTTGTCAATTTGTTCGTAAATTGTTCGTCGCAATTTTAAATTTTGTATCTTGGGTTTAGGAAAATTACAATTCTTTTGGAAATTTTTTTAAGAAGTTAAAATTCTTTATCAAAGTATGTAATTATTTATAAAAAAAATATGCAACATAAATATAAGAATACCTCTAATAATAATCATGTAATAGCAGAATTAGAATTGCCACATTGGTAGGAAATTTTTGGTCGAAAATTAAAAATTTTTTGGTCGGAAATTTAAATTTTATTTGTTGGTATTTCAGAGATTATAGCTAATAAGCAAAGTTTTTAAGCACTTTGTGAACAATTTTGTTTGGAAACCGCAAGTCGAAGTGGAACTAAAGAAAATGTTGTAGCTGTGAAAATTCTCAACAAGATTGGCTTTTGTAATTTTTTTCTAGATTGGAGCATTTTTGAGATATATAAGTTTAAGTTGGGAAATTTCAGTCATGGCATTGTTTTATAAGGAGACGATAAAGTCAGTGGTTTTTTGGATTTTTTCATCTATGATCATTGTAGTTTCAGAATTCGCAAAAACTTCCCAGGTGTAAGCTCCTTTCATTTAAAGTTGGTTCAAGAGCACCGTGTTTCTGCTTAGAATATCACAAATTCTTGGGTGAAAAAATTTCGATTTAAATAATTAGGACCCAATTTTTAGGATATTTTTATGGCATTTTTTTCTAAAAATAATTTATGTTTTATCTTTGGCCATTTCTGTTTAGAACAAAGTTTAGGGTGGATCGTTTTTTGGTTTCACATCAAACAGGAGCGGGACTTTTCAGCCCTGCTCAATATTAATTATATTTCCTCAGAACTTTTTCTAAAGTAATTGATTTTGGTTGTTTATATCATTTCTCAGTTTCTTTGAGATATTTTTTAGGATTTGTCTAAAATACATTTCGAAGAAATAATACCGTCACTTTTTAGCCCTGTTCAGTTTTTAAGATATTTTCATCGGATTTTTTCTAAAATAATTTATTTTGTGTCCCCAATAATTTCTGCTTAGAAAATCACAAATTTTGGGAAGAACAAAAATTTTGGTTTAAAAAATTTAGGACCGGGACTTTTCAGCCGTGCTAAATTTTTGAGATACTTTTCTCGGAGTATTTCCTAAAATAATTTATCTTGTATTTTTCAATAATTTCAGCTTAGAATATCACAAATTCTAGAGAGAAAAATTTTTCGGTTTAAAAAAAACTAGACCGGGACTTTTCAGCCCAGAACAATATTTTTTATATCTGCTCTGACTTTTTTTGATTTTGGTTGGATTTCTTAAATAATATTTTTTCAAGCGGCCGTTTGGCCTTGGATTTTTTAAAAATATTTTTTCCAAGCGACCAAACATAGATTTTTGAAATAATATTTTTTTAAGCAGCCGGCCAAACGTGGATTTTTTTAAATAATATTTTTCCGAGAGGCCACACGTAAATGTTTTAAATAATATTTTTTCAAATAGGCCAGACGTGGGTTTTTTACATATTATTTGTTCCGAGAGGCCACACGTGTATTTTTTAAATAATATTTCTTCTCAAGCTGCCGGCCAAACGTGGATTTTTTAAATAATGTTTTTCGAGAGGCCCCACGTGGGTTTTTTAAATAACTTTTTTTCCGAGAGGCCCCACGTGGATTTTTTAAACAACTTTTTTTCGAGAGGCCGCACATGAATTTTTTAAATAAAGGGTTTTTAATATTTTTTAAAGTTGTATACTCCTCATTTGCATGTCATAAAAAATAAATAATTGTTCGTTATATCCAGGTTCCATTGTTAAAGAATTGCTATTTTTTAAATAATATTTTAAAACGTATTATTAAGTTTTTTTTTAATGATTTATATTTCCAAAACCGCAGATTCAAAAAATCTTTATAGAGCTTCCCAAGCGAAAATTTTCCGAAAAGATTGATTTTAAAAATAATATTACTTGAAGATCATCCGAAACGTGGATTTTAAAAAATTTATTTTTTGAAGAGCTTCCGGGATGTGGACTTTAAAACAATATGTATTGAAGAGTTTCCGAAACTGGGATTTAAGAAAACAACTTTTGAAGATCTTGCAAAGCGTGGTTTTTAAAAAATTGTCTTTTAAAGAACTTCCGAAACGTGGATTTAAAAATATTCTTTGAAGAGCTTCCAAAACGGGAATATTTAGAATAATTTTTAGGAGCTTTTGACACGGTGATAAAATAAATATTTTTATGAACTTTAATTTTAATTTAATCTAAGAGTAATTGATTACAATTACAAGCAGTACATTTTAGTCAAAAATCAATAAAATTGGGAGAGTATGCAATGTTGATTCACCTCACCAATCCCATCAAAATAACAATAATTTTCATCAATGTTTTTTCCAAACATTCTTTTCAATGGGTTAAACCTGGGGCTCAATTCTTTTTCTATGAAAATGTGAAATGAAAACTTTTATAAAGGAGAAAACTGTCAAATGAAAAAGTTATAAAGGAAATATTTTTCATTTCAAATTTTCATAGAACGAGAAGCCAGCCCCTGGATTTGTAAACGTAATACTTTTTTCATAGATAAATCAACACTGATTTTGTTGCGACTTCTTTCAAGGAGTCATGAAACGTGGGTTTGTAAAAGAGATCTTTTTTCAAACAGGCAAAAGCGAATTTGAATAAGTAACACTTTTTTAAAACCAAACGCTTAAAATTAATATTATTTTGAAAAGGATACCAGCAATGAATTCTATTAAGAATATATCCAGGATCCATTAAAAGTTAAAAAAATACTTTTTTGAAGATGCCAACTGCGGATTTGTAAAAATTAAATTTGGGGTTTTTGATATCAACAGAGAACTTGTTTAAGAAGTATATTCAAAAACTTTTTTAATCAAGGATATAGATCGACGTTAAGAATTAAAAAAAAAAAATAAATAATAATAAATAATTTTCCAGGGACCAAACGCCGATTTTTTTACAATAAATATTTTTCTAAAGAGCCAAATATTTTTTTGTTTTCAAATTTTTTCATTTTTTAAAAAACATTTTTCCACAAAAATTTTTTTAATAAATATTTTTTCCAAGTTGCCTAACGTGGATTTTTTAAAAACATTTTTCCAAAAAATATTTTTTTTAAATAAATATTTAAAAAATATATTTTCCAAGTGCCAAACGTGAATTAAAACACAAAATCAAAAAAACAACTTTTTTTCCAAGAGGCCAAAGGTGGATTTCAAAAAAAAAAAACATTTTTCCAAAAAATATTTTTAAATAAATATTTTTTAAAAAATATTTTTTAAAAAATCCATATTTAATTTTTTTTTTAAATCCATATTTTACAAAAAAACTAATTTTTACACGGTGCTCCAGAACCAACATTAAATGAATGGAGCTTATAACTAGGAAGTGTTCTTGCGGGTTCTGAAACTACAATGTTCATAGATGAGAAAAATCCAAGGTTGTACCAGTTTTGAGATAGATAGGTTCAAGTTGGGAAATTTCAGTCATGACATTGTTTTATAAGGAGACGTTATAGTCAGTGAATTGTTCCAATTTGAACGTGGATTTTTTAAAAACATTTTTTTATAAATATTTAACAAATATTTTTCCAAAGGTGGATTTAAAAAAAAAAAAAACATTTTTCCAAAAAATATTTTTTAAATTAATATTTTTTAAAAAATATTTTTTAAAAAATCCATATTTTATAAAAACAAGTAAAAAAAGTATCAGTCGGCTTTGCCGACAGAGATATACCCTCAGCTTGTGTATATTGAAACAATTTTATCACAAAATACGTCTGTATTTAGGGGGTTTTAACATTTTTGGGCGTTTGAACCGACAAAAATGTTGATTAGGATTAAAGATCAAAAGTTTTGCGGAGGAGATACTAAAAAGAATGGATCGACATTGACCGTTATGGAAGTGGATCTCCAGGCACAACATATGGTGCAATAGGGGGTTTTTACACTATTCGGGCTGTTTGCTCAAGAAATATGGACTTGCTCCTAAAAAAAACTTTTACTAGTGTTGGGCAATCTCGTTCATTGAGCGGATCGATCTTTTTCATTCCGTTCACCAAAAAGATCCGGGTCGTTAACTTCGTTCGTTGGCTCTTTTTCGTTCAACAATACATATGACTGTATTATTTTCTTTTGAAGTCGTTCGTTCTCTGCTGCATATGACTCCGTCGTTCTTTTCACCGAATCGTTCTTTTGAAAATGTTCGTTCACGAATGACACATTGTGTGCTAATGGGCTGGTTTTGTTTCTGAACGTAGTGGTGGTGAACGAATGATGCAAAAGAAAGATATGACCGAGATGTGCTACTGAATGAGGTGAGTTACTGAGCGAGAGTAGCTCTCTGAATCATTGTTTGTTTTGTGTGGAAATTTGTGCTGCTTGCGCTAACGCAGCGTTTTTTTAGAGTTTGACTGCAAAACCAATGCTGCTAATTTTGTAAGCAGCAATGACTCGTCTATCGGGGATCTAAATGAACGATATAAAAGAATGGGCTGGATACGGATCCGTTCGTTCTTTTCACGGAATCGTTCCTTTGAGCCGGTTCGTTCATGAACGACGCAACTCTAACTTTTACCATCGTAATTGAGGCAGCGAAAGCAAGTTGATTCAACAAAAATCAAAGTGATTCGAGAGCAGGTCTTAAAGTGAACTTTTCCGATATTTTGTGTGGGAGGTACCGGATAGAGTGGACAAATATAGTCCATATTTGAACCTGATCTATATCTGGTAGATATATTAGGATGTGTAAAGTGTAGACCAATTCGGCCACTCCCTTCAAGAGTTACCGTACGAACAATTTTTCCGAACATTTTTGAACTTTTGTGGGGGAGGTACCTGAAGGCGTGGACCGATATGGCTTATCTTCGAACTTAAACTATGTTTGGAGAAAATATTACTAAGGCCAAATTTTGGACCGAATTGGCAGGTCCGTTCGAGAGTTATCTTGCACTCCAACCACCTCACACGGTGTCATATGGGTTTTTTTGCAACTTTCAGGCTATTTTCTCAGGAAGTATGGACTTGCCCCTGATGAAACTTGTGTCGTCGTATGGAGGACAGTGAATACAAGTTGCTAAAACAAAAATCAAAGCGATACGAGAAACTGAACTTTTCCGAAATTTTGTGTGGGAGGTACCCGAAGGAGTGGACCAATTGAGACCATATTGGAACCTCATATTACTCTAGTAGAAAGTTTACGCTATACAAAGTATGGACCAAATCGGTCACTCCCTTCAAGAGTTATCGTGCGCACAAACTTTCCGAACATTTTCGAACTTTTGTGGGGGAGTTACCGGAAGGAGTGGACCGATGTAGCTCATCTTCGAACTTAAACTAAGTTTGGGCAAAATATTACGAAAGCCAAAATTTGAACCCAATCGATTCATCCGTTCGAGAGTTATCGTGCGCTCCAGCCAGCAGGACAGACAGACAGACGGACGGACATGGCTAGATCGACTCCAAATTGTCTGAAACACATTTCGTCCAAACATACTTGGGGTCTAAAACCATTATTTCGATGAGGCACATTTTCATCGTATCAAAGTGTATATACCCTCGTTAGCATAAATGCTGAGGGTAAATTTTTTTTTTATTAAAAAATTTTTTTTAAAAGATTCACGTTTTATTAAAAATTATTTTTAAAAAATCCATGTTTTATTAAAAATATTTTTTTTAATCCACGATTTATTTAAAGTTATTATTAAAAAATCCACGTTTTATTGAAAATATTTCCACGTTTTTTTTTTTTTTAAATACAGGTTTTACTAATTTTTTTTAAATCATCATTATTATACTCTTTTTTTATAATTACGCTTTATTAAACAATATTTTTTAAAAAAAATTACGTTTTATAAAAAACTATTTTTTAAAAAAATCAACGATTTATTAAAAGAAATATGTTTTAACAAAGTACACGTTTTATTAAAAATAAAAACAAATAAAAAAATCACCTTTTATTCAAAAATTCACGTCTTATTATAAAATAATTTTTAAAAATCCACGTTTTATTAAAAAATATTTTTTATAAAAATCCACGTTTTATTAAAAAATATTTTTTATAAAAATCCACGTTTTATTAACAAATATTTTTTATAAAAATCCACGTGTTATTAAAAAATATTTTTTATAAAAATCCACGTTTTATTAAAAAATATTTTTTATAAAAATTAACGTTTTATTAAAAAATATTTTTTATAAAAATCCACGTTTTATTAAGAAATATTTTTTATAAAAATCCACGTTTTATTAAAAACTATTTTTTAAAAAATCCACGTTTTATTAAAAAATATTTTTTAAAAAAATCCACGTTTTATTAAAAAATATTTTTTAAAAAATCCACGTTTTATTAAAAAATATTTTTTAAAAAATCTACGTTTTATTAAAAAATATTTTTTAAAAAATCCACGTTTTATTAAAAAATATTTTTTAAAAAATCCACGTTTTATTAAAAAATATTTTTTAAAGAATCCACGTTTTATTAAAAAATATTTTTTAAAAAATCCACGTTATATTAAAAAATATTTTTTAAAAAATCCACGTTTTATTAAAGAAATATTTTTTAAAAAATCCACGTTTTATTAAAAAATATTTTTTAAAAAATCCACGTTTTATTAAAAAATATTTTTTATAAAAATCCACGTTTTATTAAAAAATATTTTTTATAAAAATCCACATTTTATTAGAAAATATTTTTAAACAAGTAAAAAGGTATCAGTCAGCTTTGCTGACAGAGATATACCCTCAGCCTGTGTATATTGAAACAATTTTTTCCCAAAAAACGTATGTATTTAGGGGGTTTTAAACATTTTGGATGTATGAACCGACAAAAATGTTGATTAGGATTAAAGATCAAAAATTTTGTGGAGGATATACTTAAAGAAGTGGATCGACATTGACCATTATGGAAGTGGTGCCACTACATACGGTGCCATAGGGGGTTTTAACACCCTTCGGGCTGTTTGCTCAAGAAGTATGGACTTGCCCCTGAAAAAAATTTTACCATCGTAATTGAGGCAGCGTATGCAAGTTGCTTCAACAAAAATCAACGTGATTCGATTGCAGGTCTTAAAGTGAACTTATCTGAAATTTTGTGTGGGAGGTACCGGATGGAGTGGACAAATATAGTCCATATTTGAACCTGATCTATGTTGGGTGCCAACGTGGTGCAATGGTATGCACACCCGCCTTGCACGCTGAAGGTCGTGGGTTCGATTCCCCGGCCAGTCAAACATCAAAATTTTCAACGTTGGCAAAATACCCCTCAGTAATGTTGGCGACATTTCCTGAGTATTTCAGCCATGTAAAACTTCTCTACAAGTGGTGTCTTAGGACACGCCGTTCGGACTCGGCGATAAACTGTAGGTCCCATATCACTGAGCTAATATGAATCGGGGTGCACTCATTGATATGAGAGAGGTCTGCCTTGTCCCGTATGGGATGTTTGTGGAACAATTATTATATATATTACTATGTCTGGTAGATATATTAGGATGTGTAAAGTATAGACCAATTCGGCCACTCTCTTCAAGAGTTACCGTACGAACAATTTTTCCGAACATTATTGAACTTTTGTGGAAGGATTTACCTGAAGGCGTGGACCGATATGGCTTATCTTCGAACTTAAACTATGTTTGGAGAAAATATTACTAAGGCCAAATTTTGGACAGAATTGGCAGGTCCGTTCGAGAGTTATCTTGCGCTCCAACTACGACACATGGTATTATATCGACGCCTCCAAACAATAGTATGCTAAGTCGACTTAGCATGTTTTCAAGTTCTTTACATTTTTACATTTTACGTCCTTTAACTTAAATTCTGTCAAATTTTGGTAATGATCGGTCAATCCGAACAGAAGTTATAAACAAATGTTTACTCAGAATAGTAGTGAAGGTCAAGGAAAACTGTAAACTTTGAGAGCTTCTCCTGCAAAACACACTTTTCAGACATAGCATACTATTATTTGGAGGTGTCGATATGGGTTGTTTGCAGTTTTCGTGCTGATTTCTGAGGAAGTAGGGACTTGTTCCTGAAAAAAATTATCGTCGTAATGGGGGTAGTGAATACAAGTGGCTGCAACAAAAATCAAAGCGATTCGAGAGCAGGCCTTAAACTGCACTTAAGGTGGGAGGTACCTGAAAGAATGGACCAATAGGGTCCATATTGGAACCTCATCTATGTCTGGTAGAAATGTCACGATGTGCAAAGTATGGACTAATTCGGTTACTCCCTTCAAGAGTTATGGTGCGGATTTTTGAACTTTTTTGGGGGAGGTACCTGAAGGAGCGGACCGATATGGCCCATCTTCGAACTCAAATCAAATCTGGACAAAATATTTCGATACCCAAAATTTGAACCGAATCGATTGATCCGATCGAGAGTTATCGTGCGCACCAGCCAGCCAGACAGACAGACGGACGGACATTGCTAAATCGACTCAAAATTGTCTGAAACGGATATCGTACAAACATTGATTCGGACCACTACCTTGTTGCAGCAAAGATACGCACCCGCTTAAACGTAGCAAACAAAGTACGAACAGACACAACACGAAAGTTAGACATCGGTAAGCTGCAATCACAACAGATAGACACAGCATATTCCACTCAACTAGCCCAATTGCTTAATCAAAGTAGGAGATAGATATCGGGAGAAAAGGAGAGAGGAGAAACGTATTTTCCGCAGGAAAAAGAGGAAGATGGAAAAGCGGGAGTGTGAAAAAATCGAGATGTGCAGGAACCAGCATGAAGTCCGAAAATTCAACCAAATAGTCAAGCATCAAACTGATGGCTTTGGTACAGCCACATCCTCCTGTAGAGACCAGCAAGGTAATTTGGTAACTGATACAGATAGTGTGCTCAGGATATGGAAAGAACATTTTTCAACGAAGACGACGAAGATACTACAGACCCAATCCCAGAAGATGGTATTGAATGTATACCGCCAGCCAAGATGAGGTAAAGACAGCAATAAATGGGCGGAAGAATAATAAGGCAGCAAGAGCCGATGGCTTACCAGCCGAGCTGTTAAAAACTGGAGGCGACACGCTGATAAGGTGTATTCATCAGCTAGTTAGCACCATCTGGCAGGAAGAACGAGTACCCGACGATTGGAACCTGAGTATCCTGTGCCCCGTCTACAAGAAAGGAGATAAGACTGTATGCTCTAACTATAGGGGCATAAGTCTACTCCCTATTGCCTACAAGATCGTGTCAGGGATATTGTGCGAACGACTAAAGCCTATGGTCAACGAGATAATTGGACCATACCAATGCGGCTTTAGACCTGGCAAGTCCACCATTGACCAGATATTTACCCTGCGGCAAATCCTGGAGAAGACCCAAGAGATGCAGATCGACACCTACCACCTTTTTGTCGATTATAAAGCAGCCTTCGACAGCCCGCTGCGTTCAAAGGTATTCCAAGCCATGTCTGAATTTGGTATCCCCGCAAAGCTCATCCGGCTTTGTAAAATGACTTTGACTGACACGAGGTCCTCAGTTAAAATAGGAAAGAACCTCTCCGAAGAGTTTGGTACCAAAAGAGGTTTCAGACAAAGAGACAGCCTTTCGTGTGACCTCTTCAACATTCTGCTAGAAAAGGTTATACGAGAGGCAAACGTCAAAAGAAGTGGCACAATCTACACCAATAGTCACATGTTACTTGCTTATGCTAATGATATAGACATCATGGGCCGATCAGTAAAAGAAGTAACTGATACCTTTATAAAGGTCGAAGTAGAATCTGCTAAAGTGGGTCTGGCGGTAAACGGTGAGAAGACCAAGTTGATGGTGTCGACGCGCAATGCGTCCATTGAGCTCGGACCGACTGTGGAAGTTGGTTCCTATAATATTGAGGTAGTAAAAGACTTCGTCTACCTCGGCACCTCCGTAAACACAACAAACGACATCAGTTGTGAAATAAAAAGAAGAATTGTATTGGCCAACAGATGCTACATTGGCTTTAGTAAGCACTTCAAAAACAAAGCCACATCTCGTCAAACAAAAATAACGCTCTACAAAACACTGATACTACCCAGGCTGATGTATGGCTCCGAAGCCTGGGTACTTGCGCAAGCAGACATGACAGTGCTTGGTGTGTTTGAGAGAAAAATTCTTCGAAAAATCTACAGACCAATCTGCGTTGACGGTGAATATCGACGTCGCATGAACCACGAGCTGTATCTGCTATACAACGACATCAATATTGTTAAACGTATCGAGATGCAGCGATTGCGTTGGCTAGGTCATATCATAAGAATGAGCGATGATGAACCCGTTAAACAGGCGTATAAATACGGACCGCTTGGCGGTTCACGCAGAATTGGCAGGCCAAGGAATAGATGGCGCAAACAAGTGGATGATGAGATGAAAAGGTGCGGTATTCCAGAGTGCGAAGCAACAAATAGAGAGAAATGGAGATCTTTTCTTAGTTCGGCCTATGGAACAAATGTTCTGTAATTGGTCAGCTAAGTAAGTAAGTAAGGATATCGTACAAACATACTTGGGGTCTGAATCCATTATTTCGATGAGGCACATTTTTGGTCGTATCAAAGTGTATATACCGTCTTTAGCCTAAAGGCAGAGGGTATAAAAATATTTTAAACATATCCTCGTTTTATTAAAAATCCACGTTTTATTAAAAATATGTTTTAAAAAATCCACGTTTTATTAACAAATATTTTTTAAAAAATATAGTTTTATTTAAAAATAAATTTTTGAAAAAAATCCACGCTTAATTTAAAAATATTTTTAAAAAAAAAATCCACGCTTAATTAAAATATATTAAAAAAAAAAAAAAAAAATCCACGCTTAATTAAAAAATATTTTTTTAAAAAAAATTACGTTCTTTTTTAATATTTCTTAAAATATCCACGTTTAATTAAAAAATATTTTTAAAAAATCCTCGTTTTATTAAAAAATATTTTTTAAAAAATCCACGTTTTAAAAATGCGTTTTATTAAAAAATATTTTTTAAAATTTTAACAAATCCTCGTTATATTAAAAAATATTTCTAAAATATTTTAGAATTTTTTTATAATATATTTAATAAAAAACGTGGATATTTTTAAAATTTAGCGTTATATCCTGGTTCCACTGTAAAAGAATTGGTATTTTTGTACAGCGGAACCTCGATGGTAATTCTGTATTTGCTCTCAGAGATCATCTGTTTCAATAGATGGCGCTATTTTCATGTTTTTGCCAGTGATGCCCACCGTTTTGAGGTTAAAATGAAGAATATTATATTTGCGCCTAGAAGTGTGTTAAGTTTTACAACGTGGGTTATTTCCAAAATAAATATAGTTGGCAGCATTGGTAAATGCATAAAAATAGCGCCATCTATTGAATCACATGATCTCTGAGAGTAAACACAGAATTACCAGCGAGGTTCCACTGTACAAAATGGCCAATTTTTTACAGTGGAACCCGGTTAACACGAATCATATTTTTGTTTTATTTTAAAAAATGTTAAAAAAATCTACGTTTGGCTACTTGGAAACAAAAAAAATATTTTGGGACCCTGTGGGTGATGTATTTGCGTTAGTAATTATACTTCAAGGTTGTCGGTTTATACTGTTGTCTTCAAACGAATATTGAATCTTCTAGGCATTGTTTAAGAAGTTGAAATAAAATATATAAAACTAAAATAAATATACATATATTCTAAAAAATATATAATTTAAAAGCCAAATATGATTATAATGCATATGTGGAAGGTAAATATATTACAAATATTTTTTATATATATGGATATAGACACTTTCCAATAATAATAAGAAATCAAACGGCTTACAACATGTACATAACACAAGGGATATGTAGCAACAAATTTAACAACTTTTTAAAAAATAAATAATGTAAATTAACAGTGGAACCTTTCACAAGAGGAACTTTTATATGAAAAAAATCAATAACCTATTGACCTCACAAGAAATGTGAGTATTATTTCTGTTATGAATTTGTTTATAAATTCTTTTGTAAGAGATTCCACTGTCATTTTGTTTATATGTATTGATGATATATGCTATATAAATATATATTAACAATATGTTGTGTTTATTGTATGTATTAAAAAACATTTCTGTTCCCACTCAGTTCTCTTTTTTTTCTTGGTTACCGTACAAAAACAACTTTTTTTATATAGAAAAAACATTTAACATTGTTTTTTGTTTAATGGCTTTCTGTTGTTAAGATTTTTTTGTTTAAATTTAAACACGGTCTTGTTTCATTTCTTTTTTTTTTCTATTTTCTTGTGGAACAAAAACTTACAGGTGCATACCTGTGCTGGACCTAGCAAATGCTTCACTGGCTAATGAAGATGAGCCTGGCTGATTACCTCCAATTATTGGTTGTGGCTGCTGTTGTTGTTGTTGCGGTTGTAGTTGAAGGTGGTGTTGTGGATGTGGGGTTAATCCTAAAAGGGAGGCTAAAACATCTTCTAGCGATGCGTTACTCAGGGAACGTTCTGGTGCTAGTTGTAGTTGTTGGCAAAAATTTTGTGGATTTTTTGGTTTTGTCACAATTTTGTTTTTTATTTTTTCAAAATTTTGTTTTGATTTTTTTAGTTTTTGTTGGATTTGTAGCAAAATTTCCATTCATATAAGGCATTTTAGAGGTGGGTTGGGGGGAGGTATGATGGTTATCAAAAAATAAACACAAAAACAAATTTGGGTAAGTTAGACAAAAAGAAATTAACAAAATTTTTATTTTTGCGGATGTATTGGATTACAACAAGAACAAAATACAAAAAAATAAGAATTATTATTTTTGAAAAAGAAATGTTAACAAATACATATGTACTCTTTTGTGCTCTTATATAATTAATTAGAAGCTTTAGTTGGAAGCACAGTTTTTTGTTGGTTGTTTGGATATTTACTTTATTTGTAAAAAAACTACACTGAGAAAAATACACTGATATAGTTTTGTATTAAATATAAGCAATAGAAAAGAGAAAAATAGGGTGCCTCTAGTTAACAGGTTGTCTACAAAGCAAATATTTTAAGTAACAAAGTAAGGAACAAACAAAAATATTTAAAATAAAATTTAAAAAATTTGAATAAAAATGAAATAAATTATCAAAATATTCTCTTAGCCACTGTGACGTATACGTGGCGCCAGCAGTTATACGCCCTGAAGAACTGAAGATTTTCTGCTACCATCATCCTGCGATTTTTGAGTGAAATGTCATGTATTTTTTAAGTATTTTTTTTTCATGTTTTCTAAAAAAAATAAAAAGTACGGCCCTGCTTAATTTCTAAAATATTTTCATCGGATTTTGTCTAAAATAGTTTATCTTTGATTTGTAATCAATTCTGCATTGAACATCAATTATTTTGCTCGTAAAAAAATTGACTTGGATTTTTTATCAATTCTCCTTTGAACACCAATTATTTTCGCATTAAAAAACTGGACTGCTCAATTTTGAAGATATTTTGCTCAGATTTCCCTAAAATAATTTATATTGAAGTCTCTAATATATCTGCTTTGAACATCACTAATTTTTGTGGAAAAAAGTTTGCGTTAAAAAAAATAGTAGGACCCGAACTTTTCAGCGCTGGCCAATTTCTTAGATATTTTCCTGGGATTTTTTTTCTAAAATAGTTAATTTTTCATTTTTGATCAACATCAATTATATTTTTGTGAAAAAATTTAAAAAAAAATTTTCTGAAAAAAATTCAAAATAAACTATTTTAGAAAAAATCTGGGAAAAAGTTGGACCGGGACTTTTCAGCCCTGGCCAATTTCTAGGATATTTTTCTCGGATTTTTCATATAATAGTTTACTTTTGGATTTTCAATCAATTCTTCCTTGACCGCCAATTATTTGCGTGTGAAAAAAATGTTTGAGTTAATTAAAAGTAGCACCGGGACTTTTCAGCCTTGGCCAATTTTTAAGATATTTTACTCGGATTTTTTTAAAAATAGTTTATTTTGAATTTTGAATCGATTCTCTATTAAACACTAATTATTTTCTCGGATTTATGAAACTAAAATACTTTGTTTTCGATTTTTAATCAATTCTGTTTTGAATATTGCTTATTTTTGTGTGAGTTTAAAAATAATAGGACCGGGACTTTTCAGTCCTGGTCAATTTGTAAGATATTTTTCTTGTATTGTTTGCTAAAACAGTTAATTTTAGAATTTTTATCAATTCTTCTTTGAACACCAATTTTTTGTATGAAAAAACGTTGGAGTTAAAAAAAGAGTAAGTCCTGGACTTTTCAGCCCCGGCTAATTTCTAAGATATTTTCCTAGGATGTTTTTTAAAATAGTTTATTTTGGATTTGTAATCAATTCTCATTTAAACGCTTACTATTTTCCTCTTGAAAAATTGGGCTTTAAATAAGTTGGACCGTGACTTTTCAGCCCTTACCAATTTCTAAGATATTTTCACCGGATTTGATCTAAAACAATTCTTCTTTGAACATTAATTATTTTGCTCATAATAAAAATTTTGCTTAAAAAAGCAGAATTTTCCGCGGATTTTTCATATTTTTTAATTTAACAAATTTGAAATATTTAAAAAAATAATTTTTAAATAACTTTTTACAAAATATTTTTTTAAATAATATTTTTATATAATATTTGATTCAATATTCAATCAATAGAAGGTGTTATAGTAATATTTTATAAATAATCAGGACAATCATGAATAAAAATTTCGTGCGGAATTTGTTCCCTTTTCCCAATATCACAATTTTGTATTTCCATATTTATGCCCATAAAGTGAATATTTCTGTCGATTCGGCGAGAATATTCCATAATTAAGTAATTCTAGTAGTTTTCAACGTTTCAAAATACTGATTATAAAAGAATTTCACTTTTTTAAAATTATTTTCTGTGCGTAAAATTCCGAGGGAATTATTCATAATTGCCCTGAATATTTTAAAACGTTTTATTTAATTGTTTGTCCATAAAAGGAAAACACAATGTTATATCCGGGTTCCACTGTAAAAGAATTGGTATTTTTGTACAGTGGAACCTCGTTGGTAATTTTGTGTTTGCTCTCAGATATCATATGATTCAATAGATGGCGTTATTTTCATGTTTTAGCCAGTGATGCCAACCAATTTCAGGTCAAAATGTAGAATATCGTATTTGCGCCTAAAAGTATGTTAAGTTTTATTGCGTGGATTATTTCCAATATAAATATAGTTGGCAGCATTGGCAAATGTATAAAAATTGCGCCATCTTTTGAATCACATGATCTCTGAGAGCAAACACAGAATTACCAAAAAGGTTCCACTGTATAAAAATACAAATTCCTTTACAGTGGAACCTGGATATAAGGACAATTGATAAAAATAAAAATAATTTATTCGTTTTAAAATATTATTAAAAAATAAATAAAATATTACTATAACACTTTCTTCTGAATATTGAATCAAATATTACTTTTTAACACGATATTTTGAAAAAAATATTATTTAACAAAATTTTTTAAAATGTTATTTAAAAAATATTTTTTAAAATATTATTTAAAAACATTTTTTTTTTCAAAAATTTCTAATTTTTTTAATTAAAAAAAGTAAAATATATGAAAAATCCAAGGAAAATATCTTAGAAATTGGTCAAGGCTTAAAAGTCCTAGTCCTACTTTAATCAACTCCAACATTTATGGGGTTAAGAAAATAGTAGGACCGGAACTTTTCAGCCTTTGCCAATTTCGAAGATATTTTCCTCCGATTTTTCATAAAATAGTTAATTTTTGGATTTTTAATAAATTCTCTATGGAACACCAATTATTTTCGAATGAAAAAAATGGAGTTAAAAAATAGTGGGACCTGGACTTTTCAGCCCTGGCCAATTTTTAAGATATTTTCCTCGGATTTTTGATAAAATAGTTTATTTTCGATTTTCAATCAATTATTATTTGAGTTTCGTGTGAAAAAAATGTTGGAGTTAAATAAAAGTAGGACCAGGACTATTCAGCCCTGACCAATTTCAAGATGTTTTTCTCGGATTTTTTCTAAAATAGTTTATTTTGGATTTTTAATCAATTTTCCTTTGAACACCAATTATTTTCGTGTGAAAAATATGTTGGAGTTAAATAAAAGTAGGACCGGGACTTTTCAGCCCTGACTAATTTCTAAGATATTTTCCTCAGATTTTTTCTAAAATAGTTTATTTTGGATTTTGTTTTTATCAATTCTCCAGTGAACAACGATTACTTTCGTGTTAAAAAATTTGGAGTTTAAAAAAGTAGGACCGGGACTTTTCAGCCCTGACCAATTTAAACATATTTTTCTCGGTTTTTTTTTCTAGAATAGTTTATTTTGGATTTTTAATCGATTCTCCTTTGAACACCAGTTATATTCTTGTGAAAAACATGTTGGAGTTAAATAAAAGTAGGACCGGGACTTTTCAGCCCTGACCACTTTCTAAGATATTTTCCTCGGATTTTTTCTAAAATAGTTTATTTTGGATTTTTTTTTATCAATCCTCCTGTGAACAACAATTACTTTCGTTTTAAGAATTTTGGAGTTTAAAAAAGTAGGACCGGGACTTTTCAGCCCTGGTCAATTTCTAAGATATTCTCTTCGGATTTTTCATAAAATTGTTTATTTTGGATTATTAATCGATTCTCCTTTGAACACCAGTTATATTCTTGTGAAAAATATGTTGGAGTTAAATAAAAGTTGGACCGGGACTTTTCAACCCTGACCAATTTCTATGATATTTTGCTCAGATTTTTTCTAAAATAGTTTATTTTGGATTGTTTTTTTATCAATTCTCCAGTGAACAACAATTACTTTCGTGTTAAAAAATTTGGAGTTTAAAAAAGTAGGACCGGGACTTTTCAGCCCTGACCAATTTAAACATATTTTTCTCGGTTTTTTTTTCTAAAATAGTTTATTTTGGATTTTTAATCGATTCTCCTTTGAACACCAATTATTTTCGTGTGACAAAATGTTGGAGCTAATTAAAAGTAGGACCGGGACTTTTGAGCCCTGACCAATTTCTAAGATATTTTCCTCAGATTTTTTCTAAAATAGTTTATTTTGAATTTGTTTTTTATCAATCCTCCTGTGAACAACAATTACTTTCGAGTTAAAAATTTTGGAGTTTAAAAAAGTCGGACCGGGACTTTTCAGCCCTGGTCAATTTCTAAGATATTTTCTTCGGATTTTTCATAAAATTGTTTATTTTGGATTTTTAATCAATTCACATTTGAACACCAATTATTTTCGTGTGACAAAATGTTAGAGCTAATTAAAAGTAGGACCGGGACTTTTCAGCCCTGACCAATTTCCGTGATATTTTCATCGGATTTTTTCTAAAATAGTTTATTTTAGATTTTTTATCAATTCACCTTTGAACACTAATTAATTTCGTGTGAAAAAAATTGAAGTTAGAAAAAATTGTAGGACTGGTACTTTTCAACCCTGGCCAATTTCTAAGACATTTTCTTCGCATTTTTTTCTAAAATAGTGTATTTTTGATTTTTTATCAATTCGGCTATGAACACGGTTATTTTCGTATGAAACATATTTGGAGTTAACAAAATAGGTTGACCGGGACTTTTCACCCTTATCCAATTTCTAAGATATTTTCCTCGATTTTTTTCTAAACTAGTTTTTTATGGATTTTCAATCAATTCTCCTTTGGATTTGGATGGATTTTCAATCAATTCTCTTTTGAACACCAATCGTATGAAAAAAAAATTGGATTAAAAAAATTTCGGGTTTAAAAAAATTAGGACCGGGACTTTTCGGCCCTGACTAATTTCAAAGATAATTTCATCGGATTTTCTGTAAAATAGTTTATTTTGAATTCTTAATATTTTCAGGTTTAAATATCACCCATATTTTGATGAACAAATTTTTCTTTAAAAAAATAAGACCTGGACTTTTCAGCCCTGTTGAATTTTCAAGATATTTTCTCGTTTTTGTTTTTAAATAATTTATTATGCATTTTCAATCATTTCTACTCAAAAAATTAGTAATTTTGTGTAATTTTTCGGTTTAAAAAATTAGACCGGAACTTTTCAGCCCTGGCCAATTTCTAAGATATTTCCCTCGGATTTTTTCTTAAATAGTTTATTTTGAACTTTTAATCATTTCAAACATAAATATCACAAATATTTGGGAAAACAAAGGTTCGTCTTAAAAAAAACTTAGGACCGGGACTTTTCAGCCCTGGCTAATTTCTAAGATTATTTCATCGGATTTCCTGTAAAAATTTTTATTTTGAATTCTTAGTCATTTCTGCTTTAAATATCACTAGTTTTTGGGTGAACAAAATTTTCGGTTTAAAAAAAATAGGACCTGGACTTTTCAGCCCTACTCATTGTTTCAGATATTTTTCTCGGACTTTTTCTAAAATAATTTATTTTGTATCTACAATAATGTCTGCTTTGAAAAATCACTAAGTTTTGAATTAAAAAATCGGGTTTAAAAAAACTTAGAACCGGGACTTTTCAGCCCTGGCTAATTTCTAATATAATTTCTTCGGATTTTCTGTAAAATTATTTATTTTGAATTCTTAGCCATTTCTGCTTTAAATATCACTAGTTTTTGGGTGAACAAAATTTTAGTTTAAAAAAAATAGGACCGGGACTTTTCAGGCTTGCTCATTTTTTCCGATATTTTTCTCGGACTTTTTCTAAAATAATTTATTTTGTATCTACAATAAGGTCTGCTTTGAAAATTACTAATTTTTGAATTAAAAAAATCGGGTTTAAAAAATTAGGACCGGGACTTTTCAGCCCTGCTCTATTTTCAAGATATTTTCATTAGGTTTGTTCCTAATATAATTTAGTTTGTATTTACAATCATTTCTGCTTTGAATATCTCTTATTTTTGGGGGAAAACATTTTTCGGTGTAAGAAAATTAGGACCTAGACTTTTCAGCCCTGTTGAATTTTCAAGATATTTTCTCGGTTTTTTTTTGTAATAATTTTTAATTTATAATTATTAATATTTTTTAATAATTTATTTTGCATTTTCAAAATATACTAATTTTTGGGTAATTTTTCGGGTTAAAAAATTAGGATCAGGACTTTTCAGCCCTGGCCAATTTCTAAGATATTTTCTTCGGATTTTTTCTAAAATAGTTTATTTTGGATTTTTATCCGTTCTCCTTTGAACGCCAAGTATTATTTTGGTGTGAAAAAAAATTTCATGTTTATAAAAATGAGATTTTTTCATACCTAGCAGCCAATTTCTTAGATACTTTCCTCGGATTTTTTCTAAAATAATTTATTTTGGATTAAAACTATTGTCTCCATTTGTTACAAATTTTGAGTAGAATATTCTCGTCTTCCCTTTTGAAGACCCTTCCATTCAACGTTCACTTTAAAACAAAAGAATAACAAAAAATAAAAACACAAAAAATTTTGTTTTTTTTCACTAACATAAAATTGTTTTTTTTTTTGTAATTTTTATTAAATAAAAAAAAAAATAATAATTAAAAACAAAACTTAAAATATAATAAATCGTAATATATCATAATAATTAGCTGGTTCTTTACTTGATTACAAATTATAAATAATAATTAATTGTGATTATAGAGGGTTTCTTTATATCGTTATTATGTATAATAATTGTGTTATGATTAATAATTCTATAAAGAGAGTATATTAATTTGTGTATATAATTAATAAAAACATAAAATGTTTATAAATTGCATATGTTAAAATTGTTTGTTTCTTTCAAAATAAATACAACGTTTTTTTTTATTAAAATTAAAAATATATATTTTTATATATTTTATATATAAAAATTATGTGTGATCATTAACAAGATATATTATTGCGATATAAATATTTTTTTTAAACAAATGCCATAAATAACTAAAAATTATATGTGTTGCGTGGGGTTTGACTACAATCTAAGATTGAAATTGTGTGGATTTTTTTTTTCAAATAACACATGATCTGATAGAAAGGGGGATTTTGAAAGAAATTGGGAAATAGGGATTTTGATATAAACTTAATTGTGTCCGGTACTTGCATCCATAATTGTTTCCAGAAATATTTTGTATGGACTTTTACTAAATGTTCTATTTTTTTAAAAAAAGAAATTTTGAATCTTCATATAAAATTTTGAGTTAAAAAAATTTGGACCGGAACTTTTCAGCCCTGGCCAATTTGTGAGATATTTTCCTCTGATTTTTTCTAAAATAGTTTATTTTGTATCTTCAATAATTTCTGCTTTGAATATCATTAATTTTTGGATCAAAAAAATTTCGGGTTTAAAAAAATTAGGACCGGGACTTTTCAGCCCTGACCAATTTCAAAGATATTTTCCTCGGAGTTTTTCCAAAATTGTTTATTTTGAATTCTTAATCATTTCAGGATTAAAAATTACCAATATTTTGACGAAAAAATTTTTCTTTAAAAAAAATAAGACCTGGACTTTTCAGCCCTGACTAATTTCAAAGATATTTTCCTCGGATTTTTTCTAAAATTGTTTATTTTGAATTCTTAATCATTTCAGCTATAAATATCACAAATATTTGGGGGAACAAAAGGTTCGTCTGAAAAAAAAACTTAGTACCGGGAATTTTCAGCCCTGGCCAATTTGTGAGACATTTTCCTCAGATTTTTTCTAAAATAGTTTATTTTGTATCTACAATAATTTCTGCTTTGAATATCATTATTTTTTATTGGCGGATTAAAAAATGTCGGGTTTAAAAAAATTAGGACCGGAACTTTTCAGCCCTGACTAATTTCAAAGATATTTTCCTCGGATTTTTTCTAAAATAGTTTATTTTGAATTCTTAATCCTTTCTGGTGTAAAAATCACCAATATCTTGATGAACAAATGTTTCTTTAAAAAAAATAAGACCTGGACTTTTCAGCCCTGGCCAATTTCTAAGATATTTCCCTCGGAGTTTTTTCTAAAATAGTTTATTTTGATTTCTTAATCATTTCTGCTTTAAATATCACTAATTTTTGGGTGAACGAAATTTTCGGTTAAAAAAAAATAGGACCAGGACTTTTCAGCCCTGCTCAATTTACAAGATAATTTCATCGGATTTTTTGTAAAGTAGTTTATTTTGAATTCTTAATCATTTCTGCTTTAAATATTACTAGTTTTTGTGTGAACAAAATTTTCGGTTTAAAAAAATAGGGCCGGGACTTTTCAGCCCTGCTCAATTTTTCAGATATTTTTCTCGGACTTTTTCTAAAGTAATTTATTTTGTATCTACAATAATGTCTGCTTTGAAAATCACTAATTTTTGAATTAAAAAAAATCGGGTTTAAAAAATTAGGACCGGGACTTTTCAGCCCTGGCTAATTTCTAAGATAATTTCTTCCGATTTTCTGTAAAGTTGTTTATTTTGAATTCTTAGTCATTTCTGCTTTAAATATCACTAATTTTTGGATGAACAAAATTTTCGGTTTAAAAAAATAGGACCGGGACTTTTCAGGCCTGCTCAATACTTCAGGTATTTTTCGCGGACTTTTTCTAAAATAATTTATTTTGTGTCTACAATAATTTCTGCTTTGAATATCATTAATTTTTGGATCAAAAAAATTACGGGTTTAAAAAAAATTAGAACCGGGACTTTTCAGCCCTGACTAATTTCAAAGACATTTTCCTCGGAGTTTTTCCAAAATAGTTTATTTTGAATTCTTAATCATTTCAGGTTTAAAAATCACCAATATCTTGATGAACAAATTTTTCTTTAAAAAAAATAAGACCTGGACTTTTCAGCCCTGGCCAATTTCTAAGATATTTCCCTCGGATTTTTTCTAAAATAGTTTATTTTGAATTCTTAATCATTTCTGCTTTAAATACCACTAATTTTTGGGTGAAAAAAAATTGTCGGTTAGAAAAAAAACAAGACCGGGAATTTTCAGCCCTGGCTAATTTCTAAGATAATTTCATCGGATTTTCTGTAACACAGTTTATTTTGAATTCCTAATCATTTCTGCTTTAAATATCACAAATTTTTGGGGGAACAAAATTTTCGGTTAAAAAAAATAGGACCGGAACTTTTCAGCCCTGCTCATTTTTTCATATATTTTTCTCGGACTTTTTCTAAAATAATTTATTTTGTATCTACAATAATGTCTGCTTTGAAAATTACTAATTTTTGAATTAATAAAAAAATCGGGGTTAAAAAAATTAGGACCGGGACTTTTCAGCCCTGCTCAATTTTCAAGATATTTTCATTGGATTTTTTCTAATATAATTTAGTTTGTATTTACACTCTTTTCTGCTTTGAATATCTGTTATTTTTGGGAGAAAACATTTTTCGGTGTAAGAAAATTAGGACCTAGACTTTTCAGCCCTGTTGAATTTTCAAGATATTTTCTCGTTTTTTTTTAATAATTTGTTATTTATAATTATTAATATTTTTTTAATAATTTATTTTACTTTTTCAATCATTTCTACTTAAAACATTACTAATTTTTGGGTAATTTTTCGTTTTAAAAAATTAGGACCGGGACTTTTCAGCCCTGGCTATTTTCTAAGATATTTCCCTCGGATTTTCTGTAAAACAGTTTATTTTGAATTCTTAATCATTTCTGCTTTAAATATCACTAATTTTTGGGTGAACAAAATTTTCGGTTTAAAAAAATAGGGCCGGGACTTTTCAGGCCTGCTCAATTTTACAGATATTTTTCGCGGACTTTTTCTAAAATAATTTATTTTGTATCTACAATAATGTCTGCTTTGAAAATCACTAATTTTTGAATTAAAAAAATCGGGTTTAAAAAAATTGGGACGGGGACTTTTCAGCCCTGCTCAATTTACAAATAATTTCATCGGATTTTTTGAAAAGTAGTTTATTTTGAATTCTTAATCATTTCTGCTTTAAATATTACTAGTTTTTGGGTGAACAAAATTTTCGGTTTAAAAAAATAGGGCCGGGACTTTTCAGCCCTGCTCAATTTTTCAGATATTTTTCTCGGACTTTTTCTAAAGTAATTTATTTTGTATCTACAATAATGTCTGCTTTGAAAATCACTAATTTTTGAATTAAAAATAATTCGGCTTTAAAAAAATTAGGACCGGGACTTTTCAGCCCTGGCTAATTTCTAAGATAATTTCTTCCGATTTTCTGTAAAGTTGTTTATTTTGAATTCTTAGTCATTTCTGCTTTAAATATCACTAACATTCGGGGGAACAAAATTTTCGGTTTAAAGAAATAGGACCGGGACTTTTCAGTCCTGCTCATTTTTTCAGATATTTTTCGCGGGCTTTTTCTAAAATACTTTATTTTGTATCTACAATAATGTCTGCTTTGAAAATCACTAATTCTAGAATTAAAACAATTGGGTTTAAAAAAATTGGGACCGGGACTTTTCAGCCCTACTCAATTTTCAAGATATTTTCATTGGATTTTTTCTGATATGATTTAGTTTGTATTTTCAATCATTTCTGCTTTGAATATCTCTTATTTTTGGGAGAAAACATTTTTCGGTGAAAGAATATTAGGTCCTAGACTTTTCAGCCCTGTTGAATTTTCAAGATATTTTCTCGGTTTTTTTTATAATTTATTATTAATAATTATTAATATTTTTTTAATAATTTATTTTGCATTTTCAATCATTTCTTCTTAAAAAACTTCTAATTTTTGGGTAATTTTTCGGTTTAAAAAATTAGGACTGGAACTTTTCAGCCCTGGCCAATTTCTAAGATATTTATTTTGCATTCCTAATCATTTCTGCTTTAAATGTCACTAATTTTTGTGTGAACAAAATTTTCGGTTTAAAAAAATAGCCTTGCTCATTTTTTCAGATATTTTTCTCCGACTTTTTCTAAAATAATTTATTTTGTATCTACAAAGCAGACATTAGCTTTGGAAATTACTAATTTTTGAATTAAAAAAAAAGCGGGTTAAAAAATTAGGACCGGGACTTTTCACCCCTCTTAAATTTTCAAGATATTTTCTCGGTTTTTTAATAATTTTGTATTTATAATTATTAATATTTTTTTAATAATTTATTTTACATTTTCAATCATTTCTACTTAAAAAATACTAATTTTTGGGTAATTTTTCGGTTTAAAAATTAGGACCGAAACTTTTCAGCCCTGGCCAATTTCTAAAATATTTTCCTCGGATTTTTTTCTAAAATAATTTATATTGCATTCCTAATCATTTCTGCTTAAAATATCACAAATTTATGGGTGAAAATTTTTTCGGGTTTGAAAAAATAGGACCGGGACTTTTCAGACCTGCTCAATTTTTGATATTTTTCTTGGATTTTTTTCTAAAATAATTTATTTTGAATTCTTAATCATTTTAGCTATAAATATCACAAATTTCTGGATAAAAAATGTTTCGGGGTTAAAAAAATTAGGACCGGGACTTTTCAGCCCTGGCCAATTTCTGCTCAATTTTTAATATATTTTCCTCGGACTTTTTTTCTAAATTACTTATTTTGTTTGTTTATATCATTTTCATTTGAATAACCTTAAATTTCTTGCAATTTCTTTGTTGGGCCCCTGACTTTTCAGACCATCTGTTATTTTTCATGCAGTTTTTTTCGATTTTTTTTTTGTTTCTAATTAGTGATGATATGTTTTTTTGGGGAGGAAATGAGAAAAATAGAAATTTTATTTTATGATTTATGAATTGTTTTTGTGTATGGGTAATTTGTTGGAGGTGGATTTTGATTTTCGAGGGCCAAAAGGTGGGTGGTTTTAAAGAGGGGTCAATGGCTTTGTTAGTCTGGTGATTCGTATCGAATTAGTATGCTTTTCCAAATTTAGGTGAATTGTTCTAATTTAAAAACAAGGCCTAAATAGAAAATTCTACCGCATATTTTTTGTCTTCCAGGAGGGATGCCAAAGAAAAGAAGGACAAAAAATACTTTTTTATTTGTTACTGGGATTTTTGTTCGTGGGAAGGGGTGAAGAAAGTTATTCCAATAGAGGGGTGAAGGGGGGAAATTTTATTATGAAAAAGGTTTCAAAAGGATTTTGGATCTTTATAAAATCCATGAAATAAAAGTAACACAATAAAACTTCCAAAGCTTTAAGCTTAAATAAAAGCTTTTGCTTTTCATTTTTGATTTCTCAAGTCAAACATAAGCTTTTGCGCAAAGCTTAAAGCTCTTTTTGGTTAATATTTTTGTAATTTCGAACTAACAAAGCCAAAGGGTTTAACCCCTCTTTGGGGACATTAAAATGTGTCTAAAAACAATAAATAAAACATAAGAAGCACCAAAAAAAGTTTTTTTACAAAATTTTGAAATGTCATGTCATCACTTTATTTGTAATTAAAAAAAAGTTTATATAAAATTGTTACAAAATACATATTTGTAAACATAATTTGGATATAAGTAGTGGTTGCTGTGTGTGTGGGCAGGTTGCTAAATTACAAAATCAATAAATTTGTAAAAGAAAAATAAATTTGCAAATTGCAGTAACAGAACACAAATCAAGCTAGGCTTACACAAGAAAACAAAACATAAAAAGCTTGGTTTGCAAATAATTTTTTTTTTTAAATATACAAAAAGGGGAAGTTTTTGTTTTAAATTAAAAATAAAAAATTAAATTATAATTTTGAGAAGGGTGTTTTTTTTACTAAAAAAATTTAACTACAAACTTTTAAGCTTTTTAGGATGCACTAAGTTT
Source organism: Musca autumnalis (assembly GCF_047663935.1). Lineage (NCBI taxonomy): Eukaryota > Metazoa > Arthropoda > Insecta > Diptera > Muscidae > Musca > Musca autumnalis. Next base: position 26,941,843 of record NW_027411755.1, read on the forward strand.
CTAAACATCTATGAAAAACAAACTAAAAATTATAATAATTTATAAAAACTGTTATTACTTAATTTTAATATTTTTTTAGCTCTAAAATATAATATTTTTTGTGTTCTTTCTAAATTATTTTTTTTTTTAATTAGGTGTGCTTGCTTAAAGTTTTTTTTCTATTTGTGTTGAAAACTTAAATTAAATAGCTTTTTTGTTTTCTTTTCAACTCACCGACGGGGTGATAATGTTGTAAACCTCCGCCGCTACCAATACCACCGACACTACTGCTACTCGTCGTCGTCGTCGTACCGTTATTAAGACCACCGTTCATACGTGTTAATTGTTGTAAATCATTTCCGGTCAAGGGCGCCGATGAATTCAAAAATGCTGACGCCGTTAATATTGCAGCATTATCGGCAAATTGTTGATGATTGGCAATATGGAAGCTATTGTTGTTGTTGCTACTGTTGTTATTTTGTAAAACTGGCCTTAAATTGTTGCTAGCGGCTGCTGCGGCAGCTATAAATGGTGTGCTTTCAATAACTGGTGTCTGTGGTGAGTCCAATGGTCGAATGCCCACAAATGAAGATTCAAGCCAACATTTTCTGAAATAATTAAAAAAATATATATAAATTAGAATATGTTTTTGTAAAATAAAAAATTTAAAAAATACATTAATTTAAGTTATTTACAATGTAGGCGTATACTTGGCGTCATCATGTATACGCCTTGGGGTACCTTATTACTTAAAATATCATTATTTTATGGTTAAAGCTCTAATAAAAAAAAATTAAAATATAAATATTTTGTTTAAGAAAAATAAAATGTGTTGAATACGTCATAAAACTAGAAAGTTGTATATGTCGATATTGGAAAAGGGATTTAAAGCTAAGGCAATAAAGTAAACGGACGAAATAAGGCAACATAGACATGTGGAGGGAAATGAGATCGTTAAAAGATGTGATGAATATCTATCTATTTCTATTTTTATCTATTTTTACTAAAAAGAGTTCATTATAAACCTTTTCCATTTCAGCTTTGAATATCACTTACTTTCGGGAAACATTTTTGAAGTGAAAAGCCCGGACTTTTCAGCCCTGCTCAATTTTTGAGATATTTTTCTAGGATTTTTTCTTTAAATAGTTTATTTTGTATTCTTTATTATTTGTGCTTTGAATATTACTTATCTTCGTGGAAAATTTAAAAAAAAACGAAATTTTGCCGCTAAGTCATTAAGAGGACCGGGACTTTCAGTCAGGGTTTTTTTCTAAAATAGATGAATATCTATCTATTTTTACTAAAAAAAAGGATTTGTAATGAACACACAAATCCTTTTTCATTCCAGCTTTAAATATCACATACTTTCGGGGAACATTTTTGAAGTGAAAAGCCGGGACTTTTCAGGCTTGCTCAGTTTTTGAGATATTTTTCTAGGATTTTTTCTAAAATAGTGTATTTTGTATTGTTTATTATTTCTGCTTTGAATATTACTTATTTTCGTGGAAATTTTTGGAAAAAACGAAATTTTGCAGATGAAGCATTAACCCATTTTGTACTTGGTGTTCGATTTTTCGAACAGTAAAATCACTTCTTTTCAAAAAAATATTTATGGATGAAAAAGGTTAAATTTTAAATTGTTCCTTTGAAAACCCCCCTCCCCCTCGATGTTAAGGGTAGATTTTTGAAACCTATATTTTTGGATACTTTTTAAATTAATTTTAAAAAATTAAATTAAAAAAAGTAATCATGGGGAATTTTGCCAATATATGTAGCCGTTTCACAAAATATAAAGAACTTGATTTACATGCGCAAACGCGACTTTACAGATGTGCAAAGTTGACTGTTCGAAATTTCGAACGCTGGTACTTAACCTACATATCGATGGGTATATCAAAACGTGGAAATTTACTGACAAAGTGCGGGGAAAAGTTATTATAGCACCATATAATACTAAATACTAAATTTCAGCAATTTCTAAAGGAAAGTGCGGCTAAAATCCTGACTAAATATGTATTAATTTACAACAATTTCTGTAGGATAATGCTGCTAAATCCTTGAAGTCTCCCGAAAATCGGGCGGTACCGTTCAATGGGGGGCAATCCAGAACGTGGACCAGTGCTGACACATTTCGGGGAAAAGTTTTGTAGGTCCAAAGAAGTCTCAATATAGTATTCCCTGCCTTACCCCTTGGTAAACATCGCCAATTTTTTCCCACTAATAAATTAAAGTTGTTTTAATAAAATATTAAAACAACGACTATGGGATTAAGTCTGACTATTTTGAAAAACAAAATAGAAGTCGTCATCCCAAACAAAAAACGCCAACCCTCCTGATCCTAATTACCCTAAAAAAGTGCTTTGTTTTTAAAAAATAAATAAAAAAATTGTCTCGGTACTGGAACTTTTCAGCCCTGCTCAATTTTTAAGATATTTTTCTCAATTTATTTTCTAAAATAGTTTCTTTTGTATTCTTTATCGTTTCTGCTTTGAAAATTAATTATTTTCGGGGAAAATTTTCGAAGTTAAAAAAGGGACTTTTCAGCTCTACTAAATTTCTTAAATATTTTTTTACATTTTTTTCTAAAATAAATTAATTTAAATTTCGACAATTTTACATATTAATGCTCCTAATTTTCCTGTACAATTTATTTTGGGTTTAACAAATTAGGTCACGGACTCAATTACTGAGATATTTATCTCTGATTTTTTTAAATTAATTTGGATTTTAATAATTTAAGCTTTGAACATATTAATTTTCGTAAAAAAATGTTTCGGTGTAAGAACGTTAGTACCGGTACTGATTGATTTTTTCTAAAAATATTTTTTGAAAAATCCCAGATCATCTGAATCTTTTAAAAATTGACAATCATCTAAATTTTCATAAATATGAAACCGTCCATGTTTTTTTAATTTTCCGATCGCTTAAAAATATTTTCTGACAACTCCCCGATGGTCAATTTTTTTTCTTCAAAAATCCATGATCATTTAAAAATATTTTTTGAAAACTTCACGATTATTTAAAAATATGTTTTTGAAAACTTCACGATTATTTAAAAATATGTTTTTGAAAAATCCACGATTATTTAAAAATATGTTTCTGAAAAATCCACGATCATTTAAAATATTTTCTGAAAAATTAACGATAATTTTAAAATATTTTTTTAAAAATCCACGATCATTTAATTTTTTTTTAACCTACGACCATTTAAAAATATTTTTTTGATAAATCCACGATCATTTAAAAATATTTTTTGATAAATCCACGATCATTAAAAAATATTTTTTGGAAAATTCACTATTATAATTTTTTTTCTTGAAAAATCATTTAAAAAATCTACGATCATTTAAAAATATTTTTTGAGAAATGCACGATCATTTAAAATTTTTTCTTGAGAAATGCACGATCATTTAAAACAATATTTTCATTTAAAAATATTTTTTTGAAAAATTTACGATCATTTAAAAATATTTTTTGAAAAATTTACGATCATTTAAAAATATTTTTTGAAAAATCTACGATCATTTAAAAATATATTTTGAAAAATTCACGATATTTTAAAAATATTTTTTGAGAAATGCACGATCATTAAAAAATTATTTTTTGGAAAATTCACGATCATTAAAATTTTTTTTTGAAAAATTCACCATCATTTAAAAAATATTTTTTGAGAAATCTACGATCATTTAAAAATATTTTTTTGAGAAATGCACGATCATTTAAACATTTTTCTTGAGAAATGCACGATCATTTAAAACAATATTTTCATTTAAAAATATTTTTTTGAAAAATCCACGATCATTAAAAACATTTTTTTTTAAAAATCAACGATCATTTAAAAATATTTTTTTTTTTGAAAAATCCATGATCATTAAAAATATTTTTTGTGAAAAATCCATGATCATTTAAAAACATTTTTTGAAAAATCCACGATCATTTAAAAATAAAAATTATTTTTGGAAAATACACGATCTTTTAAAAATATTTTTTGGAACATTTACGATCATTTAAAAAATATTTTTTGAAAAATCCACCATTAGTAAAAAATCTACGATCATTTAAAAATATTTTTTTAAAAATCCACGATCAATAAAAATATTTTTTAAAAATTCACGACCATTTAATAGTCATCATAAAAATATTTTTTGAATAATCCACGATCTTTTAAAAGTATATTTTGAAAAATCCACGATCATTTAAAAATATTTTTTGAAAAATCAACGATAATTTAAAAATATTTTTTGAAAAATCCACGATAATTTAAAATATATATTTTGAAAAACCCACGATCATTTACAAATATTTTTTGAAAAATCCACGACCATTTAAAAATATTTTTTTAATAAATCCACGATCAATTAATTTTTTTTTTTTTGAAAAATCCACTATTACTTAAAAATATGTTTTTGAAAAATCCACTATTATTTAAAAAAAATTTTTGAAAAATCTACGATTATTTAAAAATATTTTTTGAAAAATCTGTGATCATTTAAAAATATTTCTTGAAAAATCCACGATTATTTAAAATTTTTTTTGAAAAATCTACGATGATTTGAAAATATTTTTTGAAAAATCCACGATCATTTAACAATATGTTTAAAAAAATACACGATGATTTAAAAATATTATTTGGAAACTCCACAATGATTTAAAAATATTTTTTGAAAAATCCACGATGATTAAAAATATTTTTTGAAAAATCCACGATGCTTTAAAAATATGTTTTGAAAAATCCACGATGATTTAAAAACATTTTTTTGAAAAATATACGATCGTTTAAAAATTTATCTAAAAAATCTACGATCGCATTTTTTAAAAACAAAGATTTTTCTATTTAAAAATTCACGATCTCATTTTTAAAAATCCGTCCAAAAATATTTTTTTTAAATCTACGATCGTCTAAAGATATTTTTTAAAATCCACGATAGTCTAAAAATATATTTTGGAAAATCCACGAACATCTAAATTTTTTTTAATCCACGATAGCATCATCTAAAAATTTATTTTGAAAAATCCACCATCATCTAAAAATTTATTTTTAAAAATCCACGATCATCTAAAAATATATTTTGAAAACTCCACGATCATCTAAAAATATATTTAAAAAAAATCCATGATCGTATAAAATATATATTTTGAAAAATCCAGGATCGTCATAAATATATTTAGAAAAATCTACGATCGTTTAAAAATATTTTTTTTGAAATAAAAACTATCATCTAAAAATATTGTTTGAAATATCAACGATCATCTGAAAATATTTTTTGAAAAATCCACAATCATTAAAAAAAACTCATTTTTTGAAAAATTCACTATCTTCTGAAATATTTTTTTTTTTTTGAAAAATCCCAGATGGACTAAAAATATTTTTAAGAAAATTCCAAATCGCCTAAAAAAATTTTTAAGAAAATCCACGATCGTCTATAAATAATTGTTGATAAATCCGCGATATTAAAATACTTCTTGAAAAATGCACAATCGTCTGAATTTAAACCGAATTTAAGTCCATTTAAAAATCCAAGAAATTAGCGAAATAAAATTTAAAAAAAAATATATCAATTTATAATTCCTCGCTCGTAGCTCTCTCTCTCTCTTTCTTTTTATTTTATGCACCACCGTACAAGTGTTGTCAAAGCGTGTATACAGTGGCGCCCTGGCTACGATTTTAATGTGCATATTAGTGAATTTTTCAAAGTATTTTAAAAATAATAATTTTAGATTCACTTGGGCAGTTTTGTTGTAAGTCAAGCTTAATCTCATATTTGTTGTTTTCACATTTAAAAAAAAAAAACAACAAGTTTAAAGTGGGATGTAGTTAAAATTGATTACTTTAGGGGATGGCAGAGAAGACTAGTTAATTTGGTTTACGAGAGTTTTTAGGTGTTTCGGTTGAATTCGCATTTAAACGTATTCGTCAGTCACACTTATTCTTGAGCTCGAGTCGTCATAAAATTGAGGAAGGGTTCTTTGTTCAATACAAAGAACTAAGATAACTGATGAGTCCAAGTGGCGTTGGACGAAACTAGGCTTCTCTGCCATCCCCCAAAAGTAATAAATTTTAACTACATCACACTTTAAACTTGTTGGTTTTAAATTTGAAAACAACAAATATAAGATTTAGCTTGACATACCAACAAATAGTAAGATAATAATTTTAGAGGAACTTTTAGAACCACCAAATTCAGCGACTAATTCCACAATGCGTATAAGTGTTGCCATAACTTATTCGTCTCGGTGGACTTTAAATGTATAAATTTCAAATGTAAGAGATTGTCAGAGAATTCATTGTGAATATTTTTGGAAAATTGCTCAGTTAGCGATTCAAATGTAAATTGATGGATAGTCGATCATAGATCTGCAGGTCTTTCGATTTTTTTTTAATCCATTGTCACACCTGGGATTATATTCGAAAATACTGTTTTTTATAAAATCCACGACATGTATATAGGCGTTGTGGAAGGCCATATTTCAAACGGAATGGCTGATTCAATATACCCTCAATAAATATGTTATTATAAATTTCACTGTAACATATACGTTTTGTCAACATGTATACGCATCGTGATACTTTCAATATCAGTTTATATTATATTTATATTGTTATTAATATTAATATATAATTTTGCCAAAAGTCCTCAACTTTTGCTTACATATTTTACTCAAATATCATTTGTGTGTCAACATTCTTTTGATCACCACAAAATGTGCTTGAGGAGGGCCTGAAAGCTATGGCAATAGCCTATGCAATATAAAAACGCTGCAGCACAATAAAATATGATGTGTTGATAAATCTAAGCCAACTATATCACTCTTCTGTCATCTTTTGCTGTCTATATGAGAGCAGTTTATAAATATTTAAAGAGCGGTATAGAGGATAAACCAAAGAGTTTTATATTTGACATTTTATTGCAGTTTATCCCCAGAGGTTAGTGGTCAAAAGCCCTAAAGCGTATATGAGCGACTAGTTTGCTACAAAAAACTAACGTAAAACGGCTGTCCACAAATTGGGTTACCAATTGAGTTCATACTGATGCATCGATTAAGTATGAATTTCTAATAAATGTCACCCAGATATGTTAGTGTTGCGTATAAGTTATGACACTATGTATACGCATGGATGTACTTAAACATATATTTAGATATTTTGCGAAGTTTTATAAATTTTTTGCCTAAACAAAAAAACTTTATACGAAATTGTTCTGTCAATTCTAGCAAAAAATAAAACACTCAAGACACCTTTGCAGGGTAGGAGAATATTTCGAATAGTATTTATCTTCGTGTTAATGAATCTATCCCGATTTGGCTGACAAATTATGGCAAAATATTTCGATGGTAAATAACTGGAGAAAATTAATTTAATCACTTATAAGGGTATATTCTTAAGGCACCTTATGATTGTATAGATTACTATGAGAACAAACATAAAACAATATTCAAAAATTAGTCACAAATTGATCAAAAATTACTTAAGTCACTGTTGCGTATAAGTTATGACAGCATGTATACGTAAGTAGGTACTTCAACATTTTTAAGTCATTTTTTTGTGGAAATTTATACTCAAATACATGCTTATACATTGAATTAGCATTCGTTTCTATCAAATAACCTAAGTCACCGTTGGGTATTAGTTATGACAACATGAATACGCAAGGAGGTACTTCAAAGTTTATTTTGACGTTATTCTCAGTAAATGTTGCTTCAAAAATTAACTTCTCTAAAGGCCTCGACACATAAGAAGCATAGCATTCTTGCTTAAGTCATATCTGGTAAATGACTAAAGACCAAGTTCGACCTAATTCAAATGTGATTCTGAAATCTTTTTACTAGGTCCAACTTGGTCTTCAGCCATTTACCAGATATGACTTAAGCATGAATGGCATGCTTCTTATGTGTCGAGGTCTTAACATCTATGTTTCATTCAACTAAAATTAAATCATCACGATAACAGTGAAGAAAGTTGTCTTTAAAACTGCAACAAATTACTGGCCGAAATTTCCTATGTCACTGTTGCGTATAAGTTATGACAGCATGTATACGCCCTTAGGAACTTCAAAAAGTTTTTAGTCATTTTGTGGTGTAAATGTTGCTTAAAGACAATTTTTGTCAATCCAACCCACATAAAATCCACAAGATAAAATTATATAAAAAATTCTCCAGCAATTTTATAATCATTGTCCTGTTTCTTTGGCAAATTTTTGCGGTAAAACAATTGTTCATTTTGTAATATTTTTTCTTGTTGCAAAATGCCAAACAACAAATAACATTTCCGCCCAACGGAAATGCTTTTTCATTGTTGTGGTAGCGGCGGCGGCATTCATGTGCATTCATCTACAATAAGGCAGCAGCAGCAGCTGCTGTATTTGTGTGATGGTGTTTTGTCTACTTGACGCTCTCTTTCATCTGATGGTCGAAATGAAAAAGAAGGCCTTAAGCCAGTCCGTATATTTCTGGCTTTTATAATACATTGTGCTTTTGTTCGTTTGTTTGCTTTATTTGTTGAGGCTTTTTGATGCTGAGGACTTTTATTTAATGTTTGTTGGTATTTTTATTCTGTCTTTTTGTGTCCAATTTTTTTTCCTTTTGATGACTCACAATCTTTGGTTGTGTATAATTTATAAATTGTGTGTGATTATATTTTATAAGTCATGCAATTTATATGAGTAGATAAATGCTATTGCATAATCTTAGACCATGTCTAGAGATTTAGAAACACATACGTGTATACATATGCATGTGTTATGATTCACATACAACTCATAAATGTTGCATAGCCCTAAGTCAAGGAAAGCCGGCGTCATCCTTACATTTGTAAAACAAAAAAGTCATTCTAATATTCATGAACTCAATTCCCCTACAAAAGTGTAACAGTTCTGAGGAGAGAGATGTAGAGAGAGATGAAGAGAATTGTGAGGGTAAAAAGTGAAATCATCACAAAACAAATTGTAACAATCTACAAATGTCACAAACACACAAAAGTTGACTCTGCAAATAAGTAACAACTGAAAAGTAATAAAGTGTGACAACAAATTATGCTGGAAAAAAAAAATAAAAAGTTGAAACATACGATTCAAAGTTGGATTTTTATGAGGCTATGTAGTTCCAAGAATCTTCTTTTTGTTTCCCATAATAAAAATGTTCCGTATAAAAGGGTCAACAGTTTTATGAGCTCTAATTAAACATTGAATCAGTTTCACTAAAGTTTTTCTGAGCTTCAATGCCAAAAACCGGTGACATTAATTACATTTTATATTCCCAAGACCGCAATGCGTATAAGTGCTGTCACAACGTATACGCAGTGGTGGACCCGTTACGATTTTAAATTCTGTAAGCATCACAGAGCATATTTTAAGGTGCAGAAAAGGGTCAAACGTCGGTTCATGATCTCTAACTGAACATTAATTCAGTTTCACTAAAGTTTTTCTGAGCTTCAATGCCAAAAACCGGTGACATTAATTTAATTTTATATTCCTAAGACCGCAATGCGTATAAGTGGTGTCACAACGTATACGCAGTGGTGGACCCGTTACGATTTTAAAGTCTGTAAGCATCACAGAGCATATTTTAAGGTGGAGAAAAGGGTCAAACGTCGCTTCATGATCTCTAACTGAAAATTAATTCAGTTTCACTTCAGTCTTTTGGGCTTCAATGCCAAAAACCGGTGGTTTAATTAAATTTTATATTCCTAGGACCGCAATACGTACAAGTGCCATCATAAAGTATACGCAGTGGTGAACTCGTTACGATTTTAAATTCGCCGCAATCAAAGGGAGTTTTAAGTTAGCATTTTTGGAGATCTAAATGGCGGACATGCTACGATTTTAAATTGTTTACTAAATGACCAATCAATGTGGATATTTGTGAGAAGATTTTTTAACAATATTAAGAAACCTTAAATATTTTTCGAGAGAAGTCACCCTTGTCCCATCTGGGATGCTTGTGGAACAATTATAAATATTTTTAGTTCGAAAATTCTGGTATTGAACTAGCAATCAAGGTGGATATTTGTGGAACTGCAGACACATCAAAGATGGATTTAAAAAAATATATTTCTTGTAAAATATTCAGCCATCAAATGAGTATTAATTCAGCGGCTAGGCCCACAATGCGTATAAGTGCTGTCATAGTGTTTACGCCACGGTGGACTTTATATGAACCAATTTTAAAATCAATTTTTTTGTGGAATTGTGCATTTTGTGGAATTGTCAGAGTCATCAGACGTTGAATGTTTATGTACATATGTATATAAATTAGGAGAAATTATAAGATCCATCAAATTATTTTCAATTCAGAAACTAGGATTATAATGCGCATAAATGCTTTCATAACGTGTACGTAAGGGTGAACTTTAAATGTACACATGTAAATGCAGAGACAATCAGATCAATTAACGTGGATATTTGTGGAATTGTCAATCATATAAAATTATTTTTGTAGAAATATCAGAATGTCAGACGAGATGTACAAGGTGTTTTTTAAGAATATTTGTGAGGAACTATAAGAGACATCTGGGCATCCGATAATAAATAATTGTAAGAACTGTCAGATTAAAAAAAAAAGAAATAGTTTTATAAAACTGTCAGGTGATTTAAATTTTGTATTAAAGAATATTTTTGTGGAACTGTCAAAGTGAAGTTTTTAAGAAGAGTCCAATGAGAGCCATTCAACGATTTCAGGGAATATGACCTCGATTCGTATAAGTGTTGTCATACGTTATACGCAGCAGTGGACTCGTTAAAATGTTTTATCAGAGCATTTAAATTGGATGTTTGGAGAATTTTTATAGACATCAGAATAAATTTTATGAAATTATTGGAACCATAAAATGTGAGTTTTTAAACATAATTTTGAGGAACTACATTCAACATTCAACGAGGAGACATAAATATAGGAAGTGAATTCCTGATTCTAATCGAAGTTTATGACCCTAGTTTTTGATAAAACGTGTCAAATTATATTTTTAACAAATATTTTTCATCCAAATTCCAAATCCACAATCCCGACAATGAACGTGGATTTTAAGAGAATATTTTTTTTTAAATGGTGGATTTTTAAAGAATATTTTTTCAAAAATCGTGGATTTTTTAAAGAATAATTTTTCAAAAATCGTGGATTTTTTAAAGAATAATTTTTCAAAAATCGTGGATTTTTTAAAGAATAATTTTTCAAAAATCGTGGATTTTTTAAAGAATAATTTTTCAAACTATCGTTGATTTTTTAAATAAAATTTTTTTCAAAAATCGTGGATTTAAAAAAAAAATATTTTTTTTTAAAATCGTACATTTAAAATTTTTTTCAAATATCGTGGATTTTTTAAAAAATAGTTCTTCACAAATAGTGGATTGTTTTAAAGAATATTTCTTCAAAAATAGTGGATTTTTTAAAGAATAATTTTTCAAAAATCGTGGATTTTTTAAAGAATAATTTTTCAAAAATCGTGGATTTTTTAAAGAATATTTTTTTCAAAAATCGTGGATTTTTTAAAGAATATTTTTTCAAAAATCGTGGATTTTTTAAAGAATATTTTTTCAAAAATCGTGGATTTATTAAAGAATATTTTTTTCAAAAATCGTGGATTTTTTAAAGAATATTTTTTCAAAAATCGTGGATTTTTTAAAGAATATTTTTTCAAAAATCGTGGATTTTTTAAAGAATATTTTTTCAAAAATCGTGGATTTTTTAAAGAATATTTTTTCAAAAATCGTGGATTTTTTAAAGAATATTTTTTCAAAAATCGTGGATTTTTTAAAGAATATTTTTTCAAAAATCGTGGATTATTTAAAGAATATTTTTTCAAAAATCGTGGATTTTTAAAGAATATTTTTTGAAAAATCGTGGATTTTTAAAGAATATTTTTTGAAAAATCGTGGATTTTTAAAGAATATTTTTTGAAAAATCGTGGTTTTTTAAAGAATATTTTTTGAAAAATCGTGGTTTTTTAAAGAATATTTTTTTGAAAAATCGTGGATTTTTTAAAAAATATTTTTTCAAAAATCCTGGATTTTTTAAAGAATATTTTTTTCAAAAATCGTGGATTTTTTAAAGAATATTTTTTTCAAAAATCGTGGATTTTTTTAAGAATTTTTTTTCAAAAATCGTGGATTTTTTAAAGAATATTTTTTCAAAAATCGTGGATTTTTTAAAGAATATTTTTCAAAAAATCGTGGATTCTTTAAAGAATATTTTTCAAAAAATCGTGGATTTTTTAAAGAATATTTTTCAAAAAATCGTGGATTTTTTAAAGAATATTTTTCAAAAAATCGTGGATTTTTTAAAGAATATTTTTCAAAAAATCGTGGAATTTTTAAAAAATAATTTTTCAAAAATCGTGGATTTTCTAAGGAATTTTTTTCAAAAATCGTGGATTTTTTAAAGAATATTTTTTCAAAAATCGTGGATTTTTTAAAGAATATTTTTTCAAAAATCATGGATTGTTTAAAGTATATTATTTCCAAAATCGTGGATTTTTTAAAGAATATTTTTTTCAAAAATCGTGGATTTTTTAAAGAATATTTTTTTCAAAAATCGTGGATTTTTTAAAGAATATTTTTTCAAAAATCGTGGATTTTTTAAAGAATATTTTTTCAAAAATCTTGGATTTTTTAAAGAATATTTTTTCAAAAATCGTGGATTTTTTAAAGAATATTTTGTTCAACAAACGTAGATTTTTTAAAGAATATTTTGTTCAACAAACGTAGATTTTTTAAAGAATATTTTGTTCAACAAACGTAGATTTTTTAAAGAATATTTTTTTAAAAATCGTGGATTTTTAAAGAATATTTTTTTAAAAATCGTGGATTTTTAAAGAATATTTTTTCAAAAATCTTGGATTTTTTAAAGAATATCGTGGATTTTTTAAAGAATATTATTTCAAAAATCGTGGATTTTTTAAAGAATAATTTTTCAAAAATCGTAGATTTTTTAAAGAATATTTTTTCAAAAATCGTTAAAGAATAACGTAGATATTTTAAAGAATAATTTTTCAAAAATCGTGAATTTTAAAATAATTATTTTTAATATTTTTTTTTAATAATTATTTTTCAAACAATTTTTGGATTTCTTTAAATAATTATTTATCAAAAAATATTGAATTTTTTAAATAATTAATTTTTTTTTAAAAAAAATGGATTTTTTAAATATTTAATTATTTTTCAGAAAAGATTTTTTAAAAAATCGTGGTTTTTAAAGAATATTTTTATAAAATCGTGGTTTTTGTAAAGAATATTTTTCAAAAAATATGTCTCCAAAAACCGTGGATTTTTTAACGACTATTTTTCCAAAAACCGTGGACTTTTTAAAGAATATTTTGCAAAAATCGTGCATTGTAAAGAATATTTTTTGAAAAATCGTGATTTTTTAAAAGAATATTTTTTCAAAAATCATGTTTCCGCCCAATAAACGTGGATTTTTAATGAATATTTTTCCATCCATCATCCGCCCAATAAACGTGGATTTTTAATGAATATTTTTCTTCCTCGCCCATTAAGAATTATCTTCCTGTTGAAATCCCTAAAAGTATGCCGCAAATATTACATAAATGTTATTTTACCATTAACCCATAAACTTTTAACATTTCAATATAAATGTCTTATTTAACTTTTTTAACTGTTTTCAATTAATCAAGGACTTCTCGCTTTCCACCATCATCCTCCACAATGATGAGCTTTTAATCTCAGTTTTTTAATTTAATTCACTTCACTGAGAAATTGTTCTTTGTTTCTTTTCTTTGGATTTCACGGCTCAGTGACTTGGATGCGGAGGTTTTTGTTTGAGGTGCACTGGTGGCGCAGGTAAAGTTTAATTAAACTCGACTTTTTTATTTCTAGCGATTCTTTAAATAAATCTTTAGTTGGTGGTAATTGTTACGAGGTGAGAAAGAAACGTTTCCATAAAAAACAAAAGACTTAACCAGAAAGAGGTTGCTGCAAAACTTGCCAGAATTTTCTCAAGCTTTCTTTACAAGTCCATGGTAGAATTTTAATTAATTTAATTAAAAACATTTTTTTGTTTAATCAGCAAATAAAGATTGTCGGCAAAAAAAAATTACCTCTCTCTTGGGAATCACGTTTTGTTGCTTCACAGTTTATTTTTTTTTGTCTAATTGCTTCGAACGCGGAAATAACACACTTTCTTAACGATGACGACAAAATATTCCTTTCTAACTGACTGACACGTTGAGGATAAATTTTGTTTTGGTGACAAGAAGGAAAGAAACCTGGTGACTGGAAAATTTAACACAATTTACCACACGTCTTGCTGGTAGCACGCTGTGCAAGCCAATGAAACGTTTGGTTCGAAAAGGAAACTCTCTGAACTACAGAGCAGCATTTAAGAATGAAATGGCCTGGTTGTTGTAGTTGCTGCTGCAATTGTAGTGGTGGTTGGGAGGTAATATGGTTAGCAGTGGATGTGTGGTATTTGATGATGGTTGATTTTATTCAACAATCACCCAACAACCAATCGAGGGGTTAGGGAAGCTCGACCAGAGCCGTAGCAGTATGTCACCAAATAATCCGATAACATGAAAAAGGAAACCCCTTTTTTGGGTTACATTTTCAATTCGCGACCGAACGACCCTGTGCCAAACATTTTTTATGCTATTTGTGTGTAATACTTCTTAGAGACTAAAAGTCGTCGCCATCGTCATTGTCTCGTACATTTTGATATGATTTCTTCTATGTTTGTTGGTTTGCTGTGTGTAACTAAACTTGATTACATACATACATAGATATGTATTTGTGTGTTCTTTTGTATAAAATCGTTTAGTATTTGTTAACTGTAAATACTGCCGATGTCGATGGCAGGAAGCAAAACTGATCTAAAAACAGTTGTTATGAGAAAGAATAACAAATTCAAAATGAAGTGCAAAAAGCAAACAACGAGGTGGGTAGTAACTAGGTCAGGATATACTGCAGACTTTAAGGACATTTTGTAAATGTATTAGAGCCAAAAATTCAAATAAGTAAATGGAGCAACTTTATTTACCTACTACAAAAGGAACGAGCCACATTTCTTATAACCACGCTTAGGTCCATATTTATTATACATAAATCCAAAATTGGGGGCCACATTTTATAAGATAACTATTGAAATCCACTATCCCACCAATAAACGTGGATTTTTAAAGAATATTTTTTCATCCGTTATCCCATCAACAAACGTGTTTTTTTTAAAGAATATTTTTCATCAATTACCCCATTAATAAACGTGGACTTTTTAAAGAATATTTTTTCATCAATCATCTGCCTAATAAACATGGATTTTTTTAAAGAACATTTTTCATACCTCATCCGCCCAATAAAAAATTTTTGAAAAATATTTTCTAAAAAAATTGTATTAAGAATATTTTTTCAAAAACGTGAATTTTTTTGAAAAATATTTTTCATAAAATTGTGGATATTTTTAAGAATATTTTTTCAAAGAAAGGGGACTTTTCAAAGACTATTTTTTAAAAAATTGTGGATATTTTTAAGAATATTTTTTCGAAAAACGTGGAATTTTTAAAGAATATTTTTTTAAATAATTTTATTTTAAACAAGATGGATTTCTTAAACAACACTTTTTTCAAAACAAAAAAAAAAAAGGTTAATTATTAAGGAATATTTTTTTTTTCAATAAACATGGATTTTTTAAAGATTATTTTTTTTCAAAAATCGTGGATTTTTAAAAGAGTATTTTTTCAAAAATTTTGGATAAGATTTTATCAAAAATCATGGAATTTTTAAGAAATATTTTTTCAAAAATCTTGGAATTTTTAAAGATTTTCTTTTCAAAAATCTTGGATTTTGTAAATAGATTTTCAAAATTTGTGAATTTTTTAAAGAATATTTTTTTACAAATAGTGCATTTCTTAAAAAAATATTTTTCAAAAACCGCGGATTTTTTAAAGAATAGTTTTTCAAAAATTTTGGATTTTTTAAAGAATATTTTTTCAAAAATCTTGGTATTTTTAAACTATATTTTTTCAAAGATCTTGGAATTTTTTAAGAAATTTTTTCAAAAATCGTGGATTTTTTTTAAAATATATTTTTTTTTCGAAACGTGGGCTTTTTAAATAATTTTATTTAAAACAATATAGATTTCGTAAACAATACTTTTTTTAAAATCGTGAACTTTTTAAAGAATATTTTTTCAAAAATCGTGAATTTTTTAAAGAACCTTTTTTTAAAAAATCGTGGATTTTTTAAGAATATTTTTTCAAAAATTGTGGATTTTTTTATAGAATATTTTTTTTTCAAAAATCGTGGATTTTTTAAAGTATATTTTTTTAATAAACATGGATTTTTTAAAGAACGTTTTTTCAATAAACGTGGATTTTTCAAAGACGAGGAGTTTTAAATATTATTTTTTTTACATTTTTTCCCACATTAGTGGATTTTTAAAGAATTTTTCTACACACGTGGATAGAATTTGTGCCATTTTTACAACATACTTTAAGGGATTCTCATAAAAAAAAACTATGAAGAGTTACATTTATGTACGTTTTTTGAAAAAATAAATCTTTAAAAAAATTCATTTTTTTAAATATTCTTAAAAAAAAATCTTTGAAAGAATATTTATTAGAATATAATTTTTAAAAAAATCTATAACAAATCCTCATTTATTGAAAAAAATGTCTAATCTATTTTTTGATAAAAAGATTTTTAAAAAATCCGGTTTAAAAAAAATCTATAAATAATTTAAGTTTTTGAAAGAAAAAAATCTTTAAATCCTCGTTTTTTGAAAAAGGTTTTAAAAAATCTAAAAATCATAAAAAAATCATAAAAAACTTATGAAGAGTTACATTTACGTTTTTTGAAAAAATAGTCTTTAAAAAAATCCATTTTTTTGTTTTTGAAAAAATATTCTTAAAAAATCTTTGAAAGAATATTTATTAAAATACCATTTTTTTAAACAAATATCTATAACAAATCCACGTTTATTGAAAAAATGTCTAATCTTTGTCTAATCTAATTTATTGAAAAATGTTTTAAAAAATCTACGTTTTTTGAAAAATTTCTTAAAAACGCAATATTTTTTTGAAAATGAAAAAAAAAATTTTAAATCTCCTAATTTTTGGAAACATACTTTAAAAATTCCTCGTTTTTGGAAATAGATTTCCCACGTTTTCATACAAATTTTCTTTAAAAAATTAAAATTTTTTTAAAATATTTTCTTTAAACAGTTTACAGTTGTGGAAAATATTTTCTTTAAAAAATATACATTTTTTGAAAATATTTAAAATAAAACTTTTATGGAAAAAATATTCTTAAAATATCCACGTTTTTTAACTTCTATAAAAACTCTGCGTTTTTTGACATTTTTTTCTTTAAAAACTCCAGGTTTTTGAAATTTAAATCTTAAAAAAAGCGATTAATAAACAGTTATAAAAATGTTTTTCAAAAATTCTTTCTTTAAAAATCCACGCTTTTTTTCCTAAATTTTTTTTAAAATCCAGGTTTTTTTCAATTTTTTTAAAATCAACGTTTTTTTCATTTTTTTTTTAAATCCACGTTGTATGAAATTTTTTTCTTTAAAAATCCACGTTTTTTCAATTTTTTTTTAAATCCACGTTTTATGATTTTTTTTTAAATCCACGTTTTATGATTTTTTTTTTAAATCCACGTTTTATGATTTTTTTTTTTAAATCCAAGTTTTATAAAAATTTTTTTTTTTTAAAAATCCACGTTTTATGAAAATGTTTTTCTTTAAAAATCCACGTTTTTTTTTAATTTTTTTTCTTTAAAAATCCATGTTTTATAAAAATGTTTTTCTTTAAAAATCCACGTTTTATGAAAATGTTTTTCTTTAAAAATCCACGTTTTTTTAAATTTTTTTCTTTAAAAATCCACGTTTTTTTTAATTTTTTTCTTTAAAAATCCACTATTTTTTTAAAATCCACGTTTTATGATTTTTTTAAAAATCCACGTTTATTTTTACTCCACGTTTTATGAACGTTTTTTTGACGTTTTATGAAAATTTTTTCTTTAAAAATCCACGTTTTATGAAAATTTTTTCTTTAAAAATCCACGTTTTATGAAAATTTTTTCTTTAAAAATCCACGTTTTATGAAAATTTTTTCTTTAAAAATCCACGTTTTATGAAAATTTTTTCTTTAAAAATCCACGTTTTATGAAAATTTTTTCTTTAAAAATCCACGTTTTATGAAAATTTTTTCTTTAAAAATCCACGTTTTATGAAAATTTTTTCTTTAAAAATCCACGTTTTATGAAAATTTTTTCTTTAAAAATCCACGTTTTATGAAAATTTTTTCTTTAAAAATCCACGTTTTATGAAAATTTTTTCTTTAAAAATCCACGTTTTATGAAAATTTTTTCTTTAAAAATCCAGGTTTTTTTAATTTTTTTCTAACTCCACGTTTTATGAAAATTTTTTTTTTAAAAAAAATCCACGTTTTAAAAAAAATCTTAAAAAACGTTTTTCTGAAAATTATTTTTATAAAAATCTGCGTTTGTTTTCTTAAAAAATCCCATTTTGGAAAATTTCTTCTTTTAAAATATTCTTTAAAAAATCCAAGTTTTTTTTTGGAAAACAGTATTTGTAGAAACGTCGCTTTTTTGGAAAAAGTATTTGTACAAAATATTTTTTTTAATATATTTTTGAAAAAACACGTTTTGTGAAACAATGATATCCACGTTTTAAAAAAAATATTATAATATAATTATTCTTTAAAAAATTCACAATTATAGAGAAAATGTTCTTTAAAAAATCCAAAATTTTTTGAAAAAAATATTATTTAATAAATTCCACGATTTTTGAAATAATATTATTTTAAAACTGCACAATTTAAAAAAAAAATATTCTTTAAGAAATCCACGAATTTTTAAAACAATATACTTTAAAAAAAATCCACGATTTTTGAAAAAAAATCTTTAAAAATTCGGCATTTTTGAAAAAATGTTCTTTAAAAAATCCACGATTTTTGAAAAAAATATTCTTTAAGAAATCCACGATTTTTGAAAAAATATTCTTTAAAAAATTCACGATTTAAAAAAAAGACTTTAAAAAAATCCACGATTTTGGAAAAAATATTTAAAAAATCCAATTTTTTTTTTTTGAGAAAAATCTTTAAAATCGTATTGGGAAAAAATCGCAAAAATCAACGTTTTTTTAAAAAATGAAAAAACTTTAAAAAAAATCAAATTTTTGTGGGAAAACAACTTTTTTGAAGGTTGTCTTTGACAGAAGTCATCTTTACGAAATCCAGTTTTTGACCATGATCCTAGAAAATTGTGTCTCGAAACCCAAGTTCGTAGCTCAAAACATATTTTACCCACCCTCGTTTCTCTATGGCGTGAGTCAGCAGTCCTGTTAAAAGA
Organism: Musca autumnalis; assembly: GCF_047663935.1. Classification (NCBI taxonomy): domain Eukaryota; kingdom Metazoa; phylum Arthropoda; class Insecta; order Diptera; family Muscidae; genus Musca; species Musca autumnalis. The sequence continues at coordinate 26,961,138 of NW_027411755.1, forward strand.
GAAGGCATGTGCAGTTTACTGCATATTCCTGTTGGTAGAGTATGAAGCGAGAGAGGATGAGTGCGTTTGTGTGCAGCGAATAGACCTCAGCCACTACACAACCCACTTGCTTACAGAAACAGGGGAGGTTGAACTAGTTTTGTGTGCATGCCTAAATGTGATGCAGTGCTAAATACCAACTGTGGTTGAGAAGGTGGGGAGGGGATAACAATATAAATACCATACCATACTCTGGAGGCAATTGAGTGCAACACCACCAAGAAGAATGGATGGAGTGGGGAGCAAAACATTTTTCTCTTCTCATTGTCATTTTAAGCTGGAAAGCCGAAGTTTGATGTCCTATTCATTGCAGAGGACAAAATAAATGGAGCAAAGACCACAATATATTGTCGTGGCCACCCCAGCCATCGTGTGTCAGCCTGCATGCCTGATTGCCTGCCTGCCAACCAGTCTGTTATATAGATATAAAATATTTGCAGGTTTCCGGTATGCTGACAAGGTTCGTAGTGCAACACCAACACACCAATGAAGTGCAGAACTGGTGTATCAGAGGAAGTAAAACAACAAAACGGAAATGAGGAAGTAGACAACAGAACAAAATGCAGTAGTTGCAGCAATGTGGTGGACAGGCCAGCATTTCGAAAATATGGGGAGATTTTGCAGCAAATTTATTTTTTTCCACTGGGGGAAGGGGTGGCATATGCACCACGGGGAAGTTTTGCAAAAGTAATGGACTAATGGAGTGAGTGTTAGCATGGTCGCTCGGTAGTTTGCCTCGAGAAAAAAAAACAGAGTGTTACGTGTGAAAAAGGTTTATTTTTGAACAAATTTGTTTTCTGAAAAGGGGCGAGAGATAAAAATAAACGTTTGTCAGAATAGTTTTATTTTATTTCTAGAATCTGGGGTAGTTGGACGCACGAACGAACGAACATATGGACAATGATGATGATGGTGACTATGATAAGGGTAGCTAACGTTTGCTCTTTTTGTTCTGGCCCACAAGAATAGTGGTGCTGCTGGATTTTCTTGTTCGATTTGAGAACTTTTAGCCAAATAAATTGAGAATTTTTTGTGTGCTATTCTACAAATATTGATATGACACTTTTGTCTACACAGAAGTAGTTGTCTCATTCGAAGTGTCTGTGGGTTTTAAACACTCTGTGTTCGTCATTCTCGCACATAAAATCTAATGAATGCCAATTAAATAGAAGGATAAAATATCGTAGAATTTACAAATTAATAATGCAGCTGGTATTATTTTGTAAGCTGGCTAGGACTATCCTAATGTCAATCACAATTAGTATTTTAATGTTGAAGGACAAGGGATGTCAGAATTTAGTTATATTTTAAAAATGAAAAATGTGATTGACGGATGGAAGGCTATGGGTTGAGTATTGTGAACAGCCCAGAAGTATGCTAAAAAGAATGATGCTTGGGAAACATATTTTTTCAAAGATCGTGGATTTTTTAAAGAATATATTTTTTTAAAAAATCGCGGATTTTTTTAAATATTTTTTTCAAAAATCGTGGATTTTTTTTAAATATTATTTTCAAAAATCGTGGATTTTTTTTAAATATTTTTTCTCGAAAATCGTGCATTTTTTTAAATATTGTTTTCAAAAATCGTGGATTTTTTTAAAATATTTTTTTCACAAATCGTGGATTTTTTTTAATTTTTTTTTTCAAAAATCGTGGATTTTTTTAAATATTTTTTTTCAAATCGTGGATTTTTTTTTAAATTTTTTTTCAAAAATCGTGGATTTTTTTAAATATTTTTTTTTCAAAAATCGTGGGTTTTTTTAAAATATTTTTTTTCAAAAATCGTGGATGTTTTTTAAATATTTTTTTCAAAAGTCGTGGATTTTTTTAAATATTTTTTTCAAAAGTCGTGGATTTTTTTAAATATTTTTTCAAAAGTCGTGGATTTTTTTAAATATTTTTTCAAAAATCGTGGATGTTTTAAACAACACAGATCTTTTAAAAAAATATTATAATACATATAATATAAATATTATATATTATAACATTGATTTTTTAAAGAATATTTTTTCAAAAATCATTGATTTTTTAAAGGATATTTTTTCAAAAATCATTGATTTTTTAAAGAATATTTTTTCCAACAACGTGGATTTTTTAAAGAATATTTTTTCCAACAACGTGGATTTTTTAAAGAATATTTTTTCCAACAACGTGGATTTTTTAAAGAATATTTTTTTTTGCAACAACGTGGATTTTTTAAAGAATATTTTTTCCAACAACGTGGATTTTTTAAACAATATTTTTTTCCAACAACGTGGATTTTTTAAACAATATTTTTTTCCAACAACGTGGATTTTTTAAACAATATTTTTTCCAACAACGTGGATTTTTTAAACAATATTTTTTCCAACAACGTGGATTTTTTAAAGAATATTTTTTCCGACAACGTGGATTTTTTAAAGAATATTTTTTCCAACAACCTGGATTTTTTAAAGAATATTTTTTCCAACAACGTGGATGTTTTAAAGAATATTTTTTCCAACAACCTGGATTTTTTAAAGAATATTTTTTCCAACAACCTGGATTTTTTAAAGAATATTTTTTCCAACAACGTGGATTTTTTAAAGAATATTTTTTCCAACAACGTGGATTTTTTAAAGAATATTTTTTCCAACAACGTGGATTTTTTAAAGAATATTTTTTCCAACAACGTGGATTTTTTAAAGAATATTTTTTCCAACAACGTGGATTTTTTAAAGAATATTTTTTCCAACAACGTGGATTTTTAAAGAATATTTTTTCAAAAATCGTGGATTTTTTAAAGAATATTTTTTCAAAAATCGTGGATTTTTTAAAGAATATCTTTTTCAAAAATCGTGGATTTTTTAAAGAATATCTTTTTCAAAAATCCTGGATTTTTTAAAGAATATCTTTTTCAAAAATCCTGGATTTTTTAAAGAATATTTTTTAAAAAATCCTGGATTTTTTAAAGAATATTTTTTAAAAAATCCTGGATTTTTAAAGAATATTTTTTTAAAGAATATTTTTTTCAAAAATCGTGGATTTTTTAAAGAATATTTTTTCAAAAATCGTGGATTTTTTAAAGAATATTTTTTTCAAAAATCGTGGATTTTTTAAAGAATATTTTTTCAAAAATCGTGGATTTTTTAAAGAATATTTTTTCAAAAATCGTGGATTTTTTAAAGAATATTTTTTAAAAAATCGTGGATTTTTTAAAGAATATTTTTTTTTTCAAAAATCGTGGATTTGGCTATTTTTTCCAACAACGTGGATTTTTTGAAGAATATTTTTTCAAAAATCGTGGATTTTTTAAAAAATATTTTTTCAAAAATCCTGGATTTTTTAAAGAAATTTTTTTCAAAAATCCTGGATTTTTTAAAGAATATTTTTTCAAAAATCCTGGATTTTTAAAGAATATTTTTTTAAAGAATATTTTTTTCAAAAATCGTGGATTTTTTAAAGAATATTTTTTCAAAAATCGTGGATTTTTTAAAGAATATTTTTTTCAAAAATCGTGGATTTTTTAAAGAATATTTTTTCAAAAATCGTGGATTTTTTAAAGAATATTTTTTCAAAAATCGTGAATTTTTTAAAGAATATTTTTTTTTTCAAAAATCGTGGATTTTTAACGAAAATTTTTGAAAAATCGTCGATGTAAAAAGAATTTCTAAAATTCCAGGTTATTGCCTGCTATGGACAAAAATCTTTAAAAAATCCCATTATGATCCCAATTAGCTACCAAAGGTTTGTGTCTAAGTTAAAATATGGCAACGCTAAAAGTGTGGTTGGCATCGTTCACCGCCAAAGGACTTGCGTCTTGGCTAAAGTGTGATTGGTATCTATAATAGATGCCAACCACTGCACGCTCCGCGTTTTCTTCCCTACTTTTCAGAAATAGTTTTCTGTTAACAACTGAACTTTCAAAATAGTCCCCCTTTCCAAATGTTTCATATGGCACCACAAATTCCCTTCGCAAAAAAAATCCAATAAAAAACTATTTTCAAACAACAATTTTTCATTCCTTCCAATGTAATTACCACAATAATTTCCTAAAGGTTTGGTGTTTTTTTTCATTCTTTCGCAAAAAAGTTCCGCTCTAATGGAATATCAATTGCATTTGCTTGGATGTGAGGGCATATGTTGTTGCAACGATAACAACAACACTAACATCATTAATGGCTGCAGCTGTAGTCAGCAGTAATAAGTAAGCTTTTTTGCAATACAGGAGGGAAAAAATCAATAACAACTGACATTAAAAATTGACTCAACAACCTCCCTCATGCCACCAGATTAATGGCATTATTACCTTGGAGGCAACTATCACAACAACCAGGTTGCATCGTCCCCTCAATACAATTACAATTTAATCGGATTGATGTGTTTCCTTTCTGCCAGCATATTTAGGTGAGGTGATGACATGTGATTCCTACCTCCCATTAAGTGAATGGACTAGAGATTCTAAGAATACATTGTTGTTTGGGTTGAAATGCTGATGACAATTTATGGCATTTATAATCTAATATTTTCATATGAAAATATTGATTTCAATATAGCATACATCTAGGGGGTGGCTATTATGGAAAATGCGTCACATATATTCTTGAGTTCTATTCATTTCTAAGCAATTTCATTAAAGGCAAAACACTTTAGCATTTTTTGCTACTTAACAAAGATATTGTCAGCCTACATACATACAAATGTGTACATACGTCATCACTATCATCCATGTACTTGACACATGTGAGAGAGCGTTTTTTAGAAAGAATAACACTTTATCTCATCATTAGTTTTCTTAAGCGATGATGATGATGATGTACGGCAAGAGATAATGGGTGGGAAATATTTGTTTGACATTGAAAAGGAGGTGCAAGCAAATAAAAAATTTTCTATAAAAGACCTTTAAGATTTTTTTTTTCAAAAAAATGGTGATTTAAAAAAAAAAAACTCGAAATATAGAGAATATACAAAGAATACTTTTTTTTAAGTCGTGGATTTTTAAAGAATATTTTTTTCAAAAGTCATGGAACATTTTTTAAAATTCGTGGATTTTTAATATTTTAATATTTTTTTCTAACAACGTAGATTTTTAAAATAATATGTTTCCATATAAACATGGATTTTTTTATTTTTTTTAAAATATTCTTTAAAAAACCCACGATTTTTGAAAAATATTCTTAAAAAAACTACGATTTTTAAAAAAATATTTTTTCTAACACGTAGATTTTTTAAAGAATACTTTCGATATTCTTTAAAAATCGAAGATTTTTGAAAAATGACGTTTAAAAAACCAACGGCATTTGAAAAACTGATCTACAAAAATGAGATTAAAAAAAAAGGATCTTTAATCCACGATTTTTGAAAAAAATATTCTTTAAAAAATCCACGATTTTTGAAAAAATATTCTTTAAAAAATCCACGATTTTTGAAAAAATATTCTTTAAAAAATCCACGATTTTTGAAAAAATATTCTTTAAAAAATCCACGATTTTTGAAAAAAATATTCTTTAAAAAATCCACGATTTTTGAAAAATATTCTTTAAAACCCCACGATTTTTGAAAAAATATTCTTTAAAAAATCAACGATTTTTGAAAAAAATATTCTTTAAAAAATCAACGATTTTTGAAAAAATATTCTTTAAAAAATCCACGATTATTGAAAAAAATATTCTTTAAAAAATCCACGATTTTTGAAAAAAACATTCTTTAAAAAATCCACGATTTTTGCAAAAAATATTCTTTAAAAAATCCACGATTTTTGAAAAAATATTCTTTAAAAAATCCACGATTTTTGAAAAAACATTCCTTAAAAAATCCACGATTTTTGAAAAAATATTCTTTAAAAAATCCACGATTTTTGAAAAAATATTCTTTAAAAAATCCACGATTTTTGAAAAAATATTCTTTAAAAAATTCACGATTTTTGAAAAACTATTCTTTTAAGTATCCACGATTTTTGAAAAAATATTCTTTGAAAAATCCACGATTTTTAAAAACAAATTCTTTAAAAAAATCACAAAAAAATATATTTTTATATCCACGATTTTTGAAAAAATATTGTTTAAAAAATCGACGATTTTTGAAAAAATATTGTTTAAAAAATCCACGATTTTTGAAAAAATATTGTTTAAAAAATCCACGATTTTTGAAAAAATATTCTTTAAAAAATCCACGATTTTTGAACAAATATTCTTTAAAATAATCCACGATTTTTGAAAAAATATTCTTTAAAAAATCCACGATTTTTGAAAAAATATTCTTTAAAAAATCCACGATTTTTGAAAAAATATTCTTGAAAAAATCCACGATTTTTGAAAAAATATTCTTTAAAAAACCCACGATTTTCGAAATATATTCTTGAAACAATCCACAATTTTTGAAAAAATATGCTTTAAAAAATCCACGATTTTTGAAAAAATATTCTTTAAAAAATCCACTATTTGTGAAAAAAAAAATATTCTTTAAAAAATCCACGATTTTTGAAAAAAACATTCTTTAAAAAATTCACGATTTTTGAAAAAATATTCTTAAAAAAATCCGCGATTTTTGAAGAAATATTCTTTAAAAAAATCTCGAAATTAAATTTTTTTCTTAAAAAAATCTTTAAAATCCTAGGAGTTTTGAAAAAATGTTCTTTAAAAAATCTAAGATTTAAAAAAATCCACGATTTTTGAAAAAATATTCTTTAAAATATCTACGATTTTTTAAAAAATATTCTTTAAAATATCTACGATTTTTGAAAAAAATAGTCTTTAAAAAATCTACGATATTTAAAAAAATATATTCTTTAAAAAATCATTTTGAGAAAATCTTTAAAAAATCCACGATTTTTGAAAAAAATATTATTTAAAAAATCCACGATTTTTGGAAAAATATTCTTTAAAAAATCCACGATTTTTGAAAAAATATTCTTTAAAAAATCCACGATTTTTAAAAACAAATTCTTTAAAAAATCCGCGATTTTTGAAAAAATATTCTTAAAAAATCCACGATTTTTAAAAACAAATTCTTTAAAAAATCAACGATTTTTGAAAAAAATATTTTTTAAAAAATCCACGATTTTTAAAAACAAATTCTTTAAAAAATCCACGATTTTTGAAAAAATATTCTTTAAAAAATTTACGATTTTTGAGAAAATATTCTTTAAAAAATCCACGATTTTTGAAAAAATATTCTTTAAAAAATCCACGATTTTTGAAAAAATATTCTTTAAAAAATCCAAGATTTTTGAAAAAATCCAGGATTTGTGCAAAAAATATTCTTTAAAAAATCCACGATTTCTGCAAAAAATATTCTTTAAAAAATCCACGATTTTTGAGAAAATATTCTTTAAAAAATCCAAGATTTTTGAAAAAATCCAGGATTTGTGCAAAAAATATTCTTTAAAAAATCCACGATTTCTGCAAAAAATATTCTTTAAAAAATCCACGATTTCTGCAAAAAATATTCTTTAAAAAATCCACGATTTCTGCAAAAAATATTCTTTAAAAAATCCACGATTTCTGCAAAAAATATTCTTCAAAAAATCCACGATTTCTGCAAAAACTATTCTTTAAAAAATCCACGATTTCTGCAAAAAATATTCTTTAAAAAATCCACGATTTCTGCAAAAACTATTCTTTAAAAAATCCACGATTTCTGCAAAAAATATTCTTTAAAAAATCCACGATTTTTGAAAAAATATTCTTTAAAAAATCCACGATTTTTGAAAAAATATTCTTTAAAAAATCCACGATTTTTGAAAAAATATTCTTTAAAAAATCCACGATTTTTGAAAAAATATTCTTTAAAAAATCCACGATTTTTGAAAAAATATTCTTTAAAAAATCCACGATTTTTGAAAAAATATTCTTTAAAAAATCCACGATTTTTGAAAAAATATTCTTTAAAAAAATATTCTTTAAAATCCACGATTTTTGAAAAATATTCTTTAAAAATCCACGATTTTTGAAAAATACTCTTTAAAAAATCCACGATTTTCGAAAAAATATTCTTTAAAAAATTTACGATTTTTGAAAAAATATTCTTTAAAAAATCCACTTGTTGGAAAAAATATTGTTTAAAAAATCCACGATTTTTGAAAAAATATTGTTTAAAAAATCGACGATTTTTGAAAAAATATTGTTTAAAAAATCGACGATTTTTGAAAAAATATTGTTTAAAAAATCCACGATTTTTGAAAAAATATTGTTTAAAAAATCCACGATTTTTGAAAAAATATTCTTTAAAAAATCCACGATTTTTGAACAAATATTCTTTAAAATAAACCACGATTTTTGAAAAAATATTCTTTAAAAAATTTACGATTTTTGAAAAAATATTCTTAAAAAATCCACGATTTTTGAAAAAATATTCTTGAAAAAATCCACGATTTTTGAAAAAATATTCTTTAAAAAACCCACGATTTTCGAAATTTATTCTTGAAACAATCCACAATTTTTGAAAAAAATATTCTTTAAAAAATCCACGATTTTTGAAAAAATATTCTTTAAAAAATCCACTATTTGTGAAAAAAAAATATTCTTTAAAAAATCCACGATTTTTGAAAAAAACATTCTTTAAAAAATTCACGATTTTTGAAAAAATATTCTTAAAAAAATCCGCGATTTTTGAAGAAATATTCTTTAAAAAAATCTCGAAATTAAATTTTTTTCTTAAAAAAATCTTTAAAATCCTAGGAGTTTTGAAAAAATGTTCTTTAAAAAATCTAAGATTTAAAAAAATCCACGATTTTTGAAAAAATATTCTTTAAAATATCTACGATTTTTTAAAAAATATTCTTTAAAATATCTACGATTTTTGAAAAAAATAGTCTTTAAAAAATCTACGATATTTAAAAAAATATATTCTTTAAAAAATCATTTTGAGAAAATCTTTAAAAAATCCACGATTTTTGAAAAAAATATTATTTAAAAAATCCACGATTTTTGAAAAAAATATTATTTAAAAAATCCACGATTTTTGGAAAAATATTCTTTAAAAAATCCACGATTTTTGAAAAAAATATTCTTTAAAAAATCCACGATTTTTAAAAACAAATTCTCTAAAAAATCCGCGATTTTTGAAAAAATATTCTTAAAAAATCCACGATTTTTAAAAACAAATTCTTTAAAAAATCAACGATTTTTGAAAAAAATATTTTTTAAAAAATCCACGATTTTTAAAAACAAATTCTTTAAAAAATCCACGATTTTTGAAAAAATATTCTTTAAAAAATTTACGATTTTTGAGAAAATATTCTTTAAAAAATCCACGATTTTTGAAAAAATATTCTTTAAAAAATCCACGATTTTTGAAAAAATATTCTTTAAAAAAATATTCTTTAAAATCCACGATTTTTGAAAAATATTCTTTAAAAATCCACGATTTTTGAAAAATACTCTTTAAAAAATCCACGATTTTCGAAAAAATATTCTTTAAAAAATTTACGATTTTTGAAAAAATATTCTTTAAAAAATCCACTTGTTGGAAAAAATATTGTTTAAAAAATCCACGATTTTTGAAAAAATATTGTTTAAAAAATCGACGATTTTTGAAAAAATATTGTTTAAAAAATCGACGATTTTTGAAAAAATATTGTTTAAAAAATCCACGATTTTTGAAAAAATATTGTTTAAAAAATCCACGATTTTTGAAAAAATATTCTTTAAAAAATCCACGATTTTTGAACAAATATTCTTTAAAATAAACCACGATTTTTGAAAAAATATTCTTTAAAAAATTTACGATTTTTGAAAAAATATTCTTAAAAAATCCACGATTTTTGAAAAAATATTCTTGAAAAAATCCACGATTTTTGAAAAAATATTCTTTAAAAAACCCACGATTTTCGAAATTTATTCTTGAAACAATCCACAATTTTTGAAAAAAATATTCTTTAAAAAATCCACGATTTTTGAAAAAATATTCTTTAAAAAATCCACTATTTGTGAAAAAAAAATATTCTTTAAAAAATCCACGATTTTTGAAAAAAACATTCTTTAAAAAATTCACGATTTTTGAAAAAATATTCTTAAAAAAATCCGCGATTTTTGAAGAAATATTCTTTAAAAAAATCTCGAAATTAAATTTTTTTCTTAAAAAAATCTTTAAAATCCTAGGAGTTTTGAAAAAATGTTCTTTAAAAAATCTAAGATTTAAAAAAATCCACGATTTTTGAAAAAATATTCTTTAAAATATCTACGATTTTTTAAAAAATATTCTTTAAAATATCTACGATTTTTGAAAAAAATAGTCTTTAAAAAATCTACGATATTTAAAAAAATATATTCTTTAAAAAATCATTTTGAGAAAATCTTTAAAAAATCCACGATTTTTGAAAAAAATATTATTTAAAAAATCCACGATTTTTGAAAAAAATATTATTTAAAAAATCCACGATTTTTGGAAAAATATTCTTTAAAAAATCCACGATTTTTGAAAAAAATATTCTTTAAAAAATCCACGATTTTTAAAAACAAATTCTCTAAAAAATCCGCGATTTTTGAAAAAATATTCTTAAAAAATCCACGATTTTTAAAAACAAATTCTTTAAAAAATCAACGATTTTTGAAAAAAATATTTTTTAAAAAATCCACGATTTTTAAAAACAAATTCTTTAAAAAATCCACGATTTTTGAAAAAATATTCTTTAAAAAATTTACGATTTTTGAGAAAATATTCTTTAAAAAATCCACGATTTTTGAAAAAATATTCTTTAAAAAATCCACGATTTTTGAAAAAATATTCTTTAAAAAATCCACGATTTTTGAGAAAATATTCTTTAAAAAATCTAAGATTTTTGAAAAAATCCAGGATTTGTGCAAAAAATATTCTTTAAAAAATCCAGGATTTGTGCAAAAAATATTCTTTAAAAAATCCACGATTTTTGAGAAAATATTCTTTAAAAAATCTAAGATTTTTGAAAAAATCCAGGATTTGTGCAAAAAATATTCTTTAAAAAATCCACGATTTCTGCAAAAAATATTCTTTAAAAAATCCACGATTTCTGCAAAAAATATTCTTTAAAAAATCCACGATTTCTGCAAAAACTATTCTTTAAAAAATCCACGATTTCTGCAAAAAATATTCTTTAAAAAATCCACGATTTCTGCAAAAAATATTCTTCAAAAAATCCACGATTTCTGCAAAAACTATTCTTTAAAAAATCCACGATTTCTGCAAAAAATATTCTTTAAAAAATCCACGATTTCTGCAATAACTATTCTTTAAAAAATCCACGATGTCTGCAAAAACTATTCTTTAAAAAAATCCAAGATTTCTGCAAAAAAAAAAAATTTTAAAAAAAATCCAGATTTTTGCAAAAAATATTCTTTAAAAATCCAGGATTTTTGAAAAAATATTCTTTAAAAAATCCAGGATTTTTGAAAAAATATTCTTTAAAAAATCCACGATTTTTGAAAAAATATTCTTTAAAAAATCCACGATTTTTGAAAAAATATTCTTTAAAAAATCCACGATTTTTGAAAAAATATTCTTTAAAAAATCCACGATTTTTGAAAAAATATTCTTTAAAAAATCCACGATTTTTGAAAAAATATTCTTTAAAAAATCCACGATTTTTGAAAAAAAAAATCTTTAAAAAATCCACGATTTTTGAAAAAATTTTCTTTACGATTTTTGGAAAAATATTCTTTAAAAAATCAACGATTTTTGGAAAAATATTCTTTAAAAAATCAACGATTTTTGGAAAAATATTCTTTAAAAAATCAACGATTTTTGGAAAAATATTCTTTAAAAAATCCACGATGTTTGAAAAAAAATATTCTTTAAAAAATCCACGATTTTTGTAAAAATATTCTTTAAAAAACCACGATTTTTGAAAAAATATTCTTTAAAAAATTCACGATTTTTGAAAAATATTCTTTAAAAAATCCACGATTTTTGAAAAAAATATTCTGAAAAAAATCCACGATTTTTAAACAATATTCTTTAAAAAAATCCACAATTTTGAAAAAATGTTCTTTAAAAAATCCACGATTTAAAAAAATTATTTAAAAAATCCGCGATTTTTGAAAAAAAAATATTTAAAAAATTCACGATTTTTGAAAAAATATTCTTTAAAAAATACACGATTTTTGAAAAAATATTCTTAAAAAATCCACGATTCGTGAAAAAAAGCATTAAGAAATCCACGATTTGTGCATAAAAATATTCTTTAAAAAATTCACGATTTTTGTACAAATATTCTTAAGAAAATCCACAATTTTTGAAAAAATCAATTTGCAACCAATTTCAAGTATAGATGGCGTTAGTATAATATTAAAGTTTTATTGTCGTTTTCAGAAAATTCCCACAACATCTCAAAGTTTCAGAGCTATATTAAGCGTCGTGCAAACTTGTAAGATTATGACTGCGGGCTTTTCGTTTGAGCATGGATGATCAGTGAATCGTTTACTCATTTCTAATTGTGTATAAATGTTCTTAGGAGAAAAGGGTCGTTAGTGGAAAAGTAAGGATTGCACAATATTTGCAATTTTGCAAAATTAGGACCATCGCTTGGATTTAATGATCAATAAGGCAGTCATTCATTGCACAATATACATATGTGCCTATTGAAGATATGCTCTCAGGAATGAATCACCCAAAGCTTTTACCGTGAGCCAATGATTTTTGCTCCTCGAAATTCTATTTGATTTTCATTATTTTGTCTATTTTGTTACAATCTAACATAACAATATTACCTAGGATATGCCAAGTACATTTTCAATGGCATTCCCAGATGATTGGTGGATTTCCACATGTGTTCCTTCACCCTTTCTCATTGCTCATACATAGCATACGAGGTAATGGAAAGGACACGTATCACTTCAGCCATGATTGCTTGCACTACGAGTATATATGTATCTGGCAAATAAAATTCAATTTATATTTCTTGTTGTAGACCATGTCTAGAAAATGCATTTACATTTAATTTTGTTCAGCTCTCCAATGGCAACCAACAAACAGCAAAGAACGAACGAAATAAAAACTTGTGCAAATAATAAACTAACAACAATTGTAACCGCATATGTACATATCGCTCATTTACTCAAAGAGTGACACATCTCGAAAAATCAAACTTCGAGAAAAACGCGTTTTAAGTTGGCGATTGAAATTTGACTTCCCAAATTAAAAAGATTATTGCACTAAAACTAAAATAACTACTTGGACCATATTGTGCAACCAGATAGCCATTTATCAGTGCTAAATTTCTGTGCATGATCAAGCATGATTTGAAGTGTTTTTGTGCTTCATAAACTCAAAAAACATTTGTGTTGAATTATGCGAAACTCATAGTAAATGAGTGGTAACTCGTCGAGTTTTTGAGATATCAGTATGAAAATTTTACACAAGATAAAGTAGAAGTCGTAGAAAAAATAGAAATTGCTAACTCAGAAAACGCATTTTTTGAGTTATGTCACTCTTTGAGTAAATGAGCGATATGTATGTATGTATGTACCACTATCTAGCGAATACTAGTGGTACATCTTTTACCTTGTATAGGCTGTCACACCACAGAGAATTGTTATGTGACAACAACAGGAACAATACAAAATGGTGTTCCTGTATGCCAGGGAAACATGTCCAAATGTTTTGTATAGTTATGTATGTTGCCAAAGGAAACCAAATAGAAGTTCCCAATGAAGCTCCTTTGCCAACATAAAAAAAGGAAAACTTATTAAATTCGGAAACATTTTACCGCTCCATGTAAAATGTATTGCATGTCTTTAGAATAGTAGATGTTTTTTTTGGTTTTATATTTTGTTGTTGTTGTTGTTTTTCAAAGGAGTTTTGTAGTTTTGGTTGTCAAGAGAAATAAATGGAGGCATTGACCTCAAAAGAAGGAACAATTGCATAAAAATATTTAAATTTTAAAAATCTTTTTTGTGCCTTTTTAATGACCATTTTTACTAGGGTATATTTGGATATATTTTTCCTTGTGGAATATTTGTCAACATTTTAATAATATAATTTTTAGAAAGTAGCGAGGAACTGCCGGAACGTGCAGTGCTTGCCGACAATAATCGTTGCCAATCACACTTCAGCCTAGACATGAACCTACATTAAAACGATGTTAATTACTTCTAAAGCGTTAGCTTATGCACAAACCTTCGGCCACCTATAGGGACATAAAGACTACTAAACGTAAATTTCATAAAGAATATTTTTAAAAAAATCTTGGATTTTTTAATGAGTATCTTTTCAAAAATCGTGGATTTTTTAAAGAATATTTTTTCAAAAATCGTGGATTTTTTAAAGAATATTTTTTCCAACAACGTGGATTTTTTAAAGAATATTTTTTCAAAAATCGTGGATTTTTTAAAGAATATTTTTTTCCAACAACGTGGATTTTTTAAAGAATATTTTTTCAAAAATCGTGGATTTTTTAAAGAATATTTTTTCAAAAATCGTGGATTTTTTAAAGAGCATTTTTTCAAAAATCGTGGATTTTTAAAAGAATATTTTTTCAAAAATCGTGGATTTTTAAAAGAATATTTTTTCAAAAATCGTGGATTTTTTAAAGAATATTTTTTCAAAAATCGTGGATTTTTTAAAGAATATTTTTTCAAAAATCGTGGATTTTTTAAAGAATATTTTTTCAAAAATCGTGGATTTTTTAAAGAATATTTTTTCAAAAATCGTGGATTTTTTAAAGAATATTTTTTCAAAAATCGTGGATTTTTTAAAGAATATTTTTTCAAAAATCGTGGATTTTTTAAAGAATATTTTTTCAAAAATCGTGGATTTTTTAAAGAATATTTTTTCAAAAATCGTGGATTTTTTAAAGAATATTTTTTCAAAAATCGTGGATTTTTTAAAGAATATTTTTTCAAAAATCGTGGATTTTTTAAAGAATATTTTTTCAAAAATCGTGGATTTTTTAAAGAATATTTTTTCAAAAATCGTGGATTTTTTAAAGAATATTTTTTCAAAAATCGTGGATTTTTTAAAGAATATTTTTTCAAAAATCGTGGATTTTTTAAAGAATATTTTTTCAAAAATCGTGGATTTTTTAAAGAATATTTTTTCAAAAATCGTGGATTTTTTAAAGAATATTTTTTCAAAAATCGTGGATTTTTTAAAGAATATTTTTTCAAAAATCGTGGATTTTTTAAAGAATATTTTCTCAAAAATCGTGGATTTTTTAAAGAATATTTTTTCAAAAATCGTGGATTTTTTAAAGAATATTTTTTCAAATTCGTGGATTTTTTAAAGAATATTTTTTTCAAAAATCGTGGATTTTTTAAAGAATATTTTTTCAAAAATCGTGGATTTTTTAAAGAATATTTTTTCAAAAATCGTGGATTTTTTAAAAAATATTTTTTTTTCAAAAATCGTGGATTTTTTAAAGAATATTTTTTCAAAAATCGTGGATTTTTTAAAAAATATTCTTTTTCAAAAATCGTGGATTTTTTAAAGAATATTTTTTTAAAAATGGTGAATTTTTTAATGAATATTTTTTCAAAAACGGTGAATTTTTTAAAGAATATTTTTTCAAAAATCGTGGATTGTTTAAAGAATATTTTTTCAAAAATCGTGGATTTTTTAAAGAATATTTTTTCCAAATTTGTGAATTTTTTGAAGAGTAGTTTTTTAGCAATGGTGGATTTTTTGAAGAGTATTTTTTTCAGCAATCGTGGATTTTTTTAAGAATATTTTTTCAAAAATCGTGGATTTTTTAAACAATATTTTTTCAAAAATCGTGGATTTTTTAAATAATATTTTTTCAAAAATTGTGGATTTTTTAAAGAATATTTTTTCAAAAATCGTGGATTTTTTAAAGAATATTTTTTCAAAAATAGTGGATTTTTTAAAGAATATTTTTTCAAAAATCGTGGTTTTTTTAAAGAATATTTTTTTCAAAAATCGTGGATTTTTTAAAAAATATTTTTTTTCAAAAATCGTGGATTTTTTAAAAAATATTTTTTTTCAAAAATCGTGGATTTTTTAAAGAATATTTTTTCAAAAATCGTGGATTTTTTAAAAAATATTTTTTTTTCAAAAATCGTGGATTTTTTAAAGAATATTTTTTCAAAAATCGTGGATTTTTTAAAAAATATTTTTTTTCAAAAATCGTGGATTTTTTAAAGAATATTTTTTTAAAAATGGTGAATTTTTTAAAGAATATTTTTTCAAAAACGGTGAATTTTTTAAAGAATATTTTTTCAAAAATCGTGGATTTTTTAAAGAATATTTTTTCAAAAATCGTGGATTTTTTAAAGAATATTTTTTCCAAATTTGTGAATTTTATTTTTTCAAAAATCGTGGATTTTTTAAATAATATTTTTTTAAAAAATCGTGGATTTTTTAAATAATATTTTTTTAAAAAATCGTGGATTTTTTAAATAATATTTTTTTAAAAAATCGTGGATTTTTTAAATAATGTTTTTTTAAAAAATCGTGGATTTTTTAAATAATATTTTTTTAAAAAATCGTGGATTTTTTAAATAATATTTTTTTAAAAAATCGTGGATTTTTTAAATAATATTTTTTTAAAAAATCGTGGATTTTTTAAATAATATTTTTTAAAAAAATCGTGGATTTTTTAAATAATATTTTTTTAAAAAATCGTGGATTTTTTAAATAATATTTTTTTAAAAAATCGTGGATTTTTTTAATAATATTTTTTTAAAAAATCGTGGATTTTTTAAATAATATTTTTTTAAAAAATCGTGGATTTTTTAAATAATATTTTTTTAAAAAATCGTGGATTTTTTAAATAATATTTTTTTAAAAAATCGTGGATTTTTTAAATAATATTTTTTTAAAAAATCGTGGATTTTTTAAATAATATTTTTTTAAAAAATCGTGGATTTTTTAAATAATATTTTTTTAAAAAATCGTGGATTTTTTAAATAATATTTTTTTAAAAAATCGTGGATTTTTTAAATAATATTTTTTTAAAAAATCGTGGATTTTTTAAATAATATTTTTTTAAAAAATCGTGGATTTTTTAAATAATATTTTTTTAAAAAATCGTGGATTTTTTAAATAATATTTTTTTAAAAAATCGTGGATTTTTTAAATAATATTTTTTTAAAAAATCGTGGATTTTGTAAAAAATCTTGAATTTTTTAAAGGATTTTTTTTCAAAAATCGTAAATTTTTTTAAGGATTTTTTTCAAAAATCGTGGATTTTTTAAAAGAATAGTTTTCTGAAAATTTTATATTTTTGTATTTTACTTTTTTTTCACACCTGGAATGTCCCTCCTTATGTTTCTCCTAAATTACTACTTTTTGGCATTGCAGTAATTTGTCACATTTCAAATTCAAAATTGTTATTACGATTTTTGCACATTTCCTTGAAAATGAATTGCCAACTTAATGACAAGCCTTAAAGGCCTTTCTCCTGAAAAAAAGCTCCACACACATGAATGTTACTTAGTCATTTCTCGTTACTTTGGCACTAAATTGCCAATGAGGGAAAAATAACTTCCACTACTTATGACCATAATTTTCCCCAAAGAATTATTGCCATGAGGTAGGACTGAAAAATAAATTACCCCAATACGAAAGATGTTGAATAATGACTTAAAAATAACTACCTTTTTCTGAGAAAAAGTGGGGGTTGGTGGCTGTAATGCAAGGTGACGGTGGTGTTGGTGGTGATGGGGTGGGTATGGCTATTAAAATTGCATTTCATTTGAGTAATAGAGATAGTTTTTTCTGATGTTGCTCTTTAAGGGGTTGCTCTTTAATGGTATATTGGATTTTCACTAGAATATAGGGAAGGAAGAATAAGTAGAACAATGAATCTGAATTGGTGAGGGATAGTTTAAAGGGACTCCAATAGACGCTTCTATAGTCCCTTTCTAGAAGAAAGGGTGCTTCTATAGACCTTATCTGGAAGAAAAGGTGATTCTATAGACCCTTTTTGGAAGAATGGGTGCCTCTATATACACTTTTTGGAACATGGGGTGCTTCTATAGACCCTTACTGGAAGAAATTGTGCTTCTGCAGACCCTTTCTGGAAGACCCTTTATGGGATATTTTAATTCTTTGTTAGATCTATAGGGGACTTCATGCTAGTAGAATAGTTAAGAGATCCTCTTTAGCAAGTTGGACGCCCCAAAAGTCTGCTGCTATATGTGATCAGACAATCTCAATCGGTGAACAGAAGAATTCAGGGCCATTCATCAGCTCAAAAGAAGCTCCAAAGGTATTCTCTAGGTCAGTACTACACTTCAGTGATATTTTATAGCTGCCTTTATAGATCTGTAGAAGACTCGCAGCTTTGGTCTAATCGTAATGACGCTTCTCGAAAAAATGGAACCGAAGGAGAGAAAGACTTCAGAAGACCTAGAAAACCTCAGACTTCTTGTACAATGTACATGTCTTCTACTTTCACCTTTGAGATTTTCGAGAGGATATTAGATGCCTCCCTCAGACTTCTTGTATATGTCTTCTACTTTCACATTTGAGGTTTTCGAGAGGATATTAGAGGCCTCCTCTGGATCAGTATTTAACAGAAAAACTCAGAGGTACTCATTAAGTCAACAGATGAGTTTAGAGGTATTCATTAGAAAAGGCGAAGAACCAGAGGTAAGTTTTAGGTCGCTAGAAGACTTCAAAGCTAAATAAATAGGATGTATTCAGATCAGTAGAAGGCATTCGAGGTCTATTACAGATCCGATTGTAATGAAAAAGGGAAGGAGAAGAGGACAACAGAGGTATTTGAGGTATTGACCTAGAAAACCCCCTCTTCTATATGTATTCTAGATGGACACCTGCGGTTTTCAAGGAGACATTTGGGTTATTTTATACATGAGTAGTAGACCTTGAGTAGTAGATGACTTCAGATTTCCTCTACGTCACTAGAAATTGGTAATTAGGTAATTAGTTGGTCTCAGGTGTCTTCATTAGACAGTAGATCATCACAGATGTCTTCATTGGTATGTAATTAGAAAACCTCTGAAGCCCTTGATATGTGAGCAGAGAACTCAGAGGTTTTCGAAGATTACTTTAACTCCTTTAAAAGGTTAGTAGATAACTCAAAAGATCTTTTATAGCTTAGAGAAAGCCATCTGAGATCTTCTCTCGAACTCAGAAGATTCTATCTGAACATTTGAGTAGTGAATACCTCAGAAGTATTTTGTGTGAAGATTACATTCCTCTTTCGTCGGTCGGTAAATGACTTCAGAAGTTTTCCTTAGTCCAATAGATGATGTTACAAGTCTGTTCTGGATCACTAGAAGACCTCAGTGGCCATTTCCGTGTTCAAAAAAGACTTCAGATGAATTCTGTAGATCGGTTGAAGTCCTTAGAACGTCAATTTTGAAATGTCCCAAGTTCCTCAGGAGGTCATTTAACAAAAACTTAGAGGTCTCCTATTGAGCTCAGAGGTTTTAAATCAGAAAACTTCTGTATCAATACCTCAGAAATATTTTGTGAAATGGCTTTATTGGTCTTCCGTAGGTCGGTAAATGACTTCAGA
Organism: Musca autumnalis; assembly: GCF_047663935.1. Lineage (NCBI taxonomy): Eukaryota > Metazoa > Arthropoda > Insecta > Diptera > Muscidae > Musca > Musca autumnalis. The sequence continues at coordinate 26,980,552 of NW_027411755.1, forward strand.
AGTTTTCCATAGGTTGGTAGATGATGTTGGAAGCCTTCTCTGGGACACTAGACGACCTTACTGGCCATCTGCAGGTCCGTAATAGACTTCAGATTTGTTCTTTAGATCGGTTGAAGACCTTAGAAAGCGGCCAAGAGGTCCTTAGATCTCAGTGGTTTCCATTGGAAGACTTCTCTAGTCAGAGCCTCAGAAGTATTCTGTGTGAAAAGGTTCCATTGGTCTTCCCTAGGTCGGTAAATGACTTCAAAAATTTTCCATAGGTTGGTAGATGACGTTGGAAGCCTTCTCTCGGACACCAGAATACCTTAGTGGCCATCTGTAGGTCCGTAAAAGACTGCAGATGTGTTCCGTAGATGGGTTAACGACCTTAGAAAGTGCCCAAGAGGTTCTAAGATCTCAGAGGTTTCCATTAGAAGACTTCTCTAGTCAGAGCCCTAAGAAGTATTCTGTGTGAGGGCTCCATTGATATTCCGTAGGTCGGTAAATGTCTTCAGAATTCTTTTTTGGGTCCGTAGATAACGTTGGAAGTCTTTTCTGGGACACTGAAAGACCTTAGTGGCCATCTGCAGATTAGCAAAATACTTCAGATAAATGTTGAAGATCGCTTGAAGACCTTACAAATATCCAAGAGGTTCATAGAGATCAGCTATTTCCATTAAAGGACTTCTGAATCAGTACCTTTTCAAAGTATTTTGTGAGAAGTCTCCATTGGTCTTCCGGAGGTCCATAAAGGCCTTCACAAATAATGTTGAAAGTCTTCTTTGGGACACTAGAAGAGCTCAGTGATCATATGCAGGTCCATAAAAGATTTCAGATGAATTCTTTAGATCGGTTGAAAACGTTAGAACTTGCCCTTCGATGCCTCCAGAACGGTCCTTAGCACCTCAGAATGTCTGTAGACGAAAATTAGAACACTAGATGAGCAGATGGCCACTGACTGCAGATTCCAAAAAGACTTCAGATGAATTTTGTAGATCGGTTGAAGACTTTAGAAGAATTTGCCCAAGAGGCCCAAAGAGGCATTTCAAAAGGTCCTAAGCGCCCCAGAAGGTCATCAGGCGAACATTTAGAGGTCTTTTATAGGCCAGAGGAAGTCCTTGAAGGACTTTCTATACAAAGGTAACAGGGTTTTTTCGCCCATAAGACTTCTGTAGTATGTGCATCAAAAGACTTTTGTGTGAAGGCTCTATTAGTCTTTAGTAGGTCGTTTGAGAACATCAGAAGTCTTCTCTGGGTCATATGTAGGTCCCTAGAATACTTCATATTCCTTCGGAATTCGATATGTCCTATGCACCTCAAAGGGTAATCAGATTCCTTTCGCAGGTCGGTACAAGACTTCAGATTTGTTCCGTATTTCATTACAAGATTTCAAATTCGTCCTCTAGGTCGGTTCAGGACCTGAGAATGGAAAAATGTCCTCAGATGTCATTCGGAATGTTCTAAGCACCTCAGAGATTATTAGATGCCTTCTATAAGTCCGTACAAGATTGGTACAAGTTTTCAGATTTCTTGTGTATCTCGCTACAAAACTTCAGATTCATTCTTAAGGTCAGTTGGAGATCTGAGAATGGGGTAAAAAGGTCTTCAGATGTTATTCCGAATGTTCTAAGCACTTCGGAGGTCACCAGATTCCTTAGGTCGGTTGAGGACCTGATAAATGGTAAAAAGTTATTCGTTCGTTCTAAGCACCTCAGAGATTATTAGATGCCTTCTATAGGTCCATACAAGATTTCATATTCCTTCTGTTGATTGGTACAACTCTTCAGATTTCTTCTGTATCTCGCTACAAGACAACAGATTCCTTCTTAAGGTCGGTTGATGAGCTGAGAATGGGCTAAAAAGGTCTTCAGATGTTATTCGGAATGTTCTAAGCTCCTCGGAGGTAACCAGATTCCTTCTACAGACCGGTATAAGACTTCAGATTTCTTCTGTAGGTCGGTTGAACACGGGATAAAGTCGTAAAAATGTCCTTACATGTTATCCGAAATGTCCTTAGCTTTCTAAGGCATCTAAAAGCCAGAGGTTCTTTATGTAAGAGGTAAACTATATGTCGGTAGAACACCTCAGAAGTCACTAGAACGTTTCAAAGATTTTTCAGAGGTCACTTGAAGACTTCAATGGCTTTACAGAGAACATTAGAAACCCTCAGAGGTCTTCTATAGTTCAGTTGTGGAACACAGATCAAAAGTAGACCTCATAGATCTTTGAAGGTCAGTAGAAGACCTCAGATATTTTCAATAGGTCACTCGAAGGCTCCAAACGTCTTCTAGAGGGCAGTTGGAGATTTTAGAAATTTTCGAAAGACCGTTAGAAGTCTTTAGGTACCTTTTATGAATAAGAAGTGGACCTAAGGTCCATATATGTCATAAGGAGATCCCAGTAGTATTCTATAGGTAGTTAGAAGTTCCGAGAGGGCTTCTATAGGTAAGCAAACTCCGTCGAGGTCAACAGACAACAGATGTCTTCTTAAAGTTAAGATCTTGCATATGTAACTAGAAGACTTCGGATGTCGTCAATAGGCCACCAGAAGTCTTTTAGACCTCAACTGAACACCAATGAGAGGTCTTTTAGGGATAAGAAGTGAACCTAAGGTCCCTTATAAGTAATTAGGAAATCTTAAAATTATTCTATAGGCCGTTAGAAGATCCCAGAGGGCTTCTATAGGTCAGTAAACTCAGTCGAGGTTTTTCTTAGGTAAACAGAAGACAAACCGATGTCTTCTTATTGTTACTAGAAGAATACAGAGGTCTTACACAGGTAAGTAGAAGACCTCCGCAGCCTAAATTGGTCAATAGAAGATTTCAGATGTTTTCAATAGGCCACCAGAAGGATCCAGTGGTCATTTAGAGCTCAACTAAACAATACTAAGACTTTTTTATGGATAAGAAATTGAGCGAAGGTCTGTGGAAGACTTCAGAGGACCCATATAGGTAAGTAAAAGATCTCAAAAGTATTCTATAGGTCGATAGAAGATCTCAGAGGACTTCCTTAGGCCAGTAAAGAATCTAAGAGGCATTATTATGTAAACGTATCACCACGGAGGTTTTCTTCGGGTCAATAGATGACTTGGGAGACCTTTCATGGGTAAGTAGAAGATCTACGAGGCATTCATTGGTCAATAGTAGGTCTAAGATGTATTCATAGACCAGTAGAAAACCTAGAATATCTAAATGGTTTTTTCTGTAGGTCGATACAAGACTTCAGATCCCTTCTGTTGGTGGATAGAAGATTTCAGATTCCTTTTGTAGGTCGATTGAAGACTTGCGAAAGTGCCAAAGAGGTTCTCAGATGTTCTTTGAAATGCCATAAGCTTTCTATAGGTCGGCAGAAGATCTCAGAAGAGTTTTAAGGTTAACTGAGGTCCTCATAGTTCTTCTGGACTTTTTATAGAGTAATTGTGGAGAACATTTTTCTTCTGTTGGTCGGTACAAGACTTCAGATTCCTTCTATAGGTCGGTACAGATTTCTCCTGTAGGTTGGTTGGAGACCTTGTTAGTGCCTAAGAGGTCCTCAGATGCCATTCATAAGCTGTGGGTCAACAGAAGACCAAAATAGATGTTTAAGGTTAGCAGAAATCCTCAGTGATGTTTTTTTTTTTTTTTTTTTTTGGACAAGAAATGACCACGGAAGACTTCTGTAGGATAGCAGAGGATCTCAGAAGAGTTTTAAGGTTAACAGACGTCCTCGGAGATTTTTATTAGAGGTCTCAGAGAGCTTCTACAGACAATATATAACCTCAAAGAGGCAGTTTAAATGACTGTATATGACCTCCAAAGGCCTATATAGGTCGAAAGAAGACATCCGAGGTTATATATAGGTTAGTAGAAGCCAATAGAGGTCTCAGAGAGGTTGTATAGACCAATACTTAAGCTCTCAGGGGGTGTTTAAATGACAGAATATTACTACCAAATGCCTATGTAGGTCGAAAGGAGACATCCGAGGTTAAATATAGGTTAGTAGAAGTCATTAGAGGTGTCTGAGAGCTTCCATATACAAAAATATAACCTCACAGGTCTTACTAAATTACTACGAAGACATCCGATGTTATCTATAGGTTAGTACATGTCAATAGTGGTCTATGAGAGCTTGTATAGACCAAAACTTAACCTCACAGAGGATGTTTAAATGACAGTATATGAATTCCAAAGGCCTATATAGGTCGAAAGAAGACATTCGAGGTTATCTATAGGTTAGTAGAAGTCATTAGACGTCTCAGAGACCTCAGAGAGTTTCTTTAGACCAATATAAAACCTCACAGAGGGTGTTTAAATGACAGTATATGACTTCAGAAGTCATTAGAGGTCGCAGAGAGCTTCTATGGACCAATATATAACCTCACAGAGGGTGTTTAAAAGACAGTATATGACTTCCAAAGTCCTATATAGGGCGAAAGAAGCCATTCGAGGTTATCTATAGTTTAGTAGAAGTCATTAGAGGTCGCAGAGAGCTTCTATGGACCAATATATAACCTCACAGAGGGCGTTTAAATGACAGAATATAACTTCCAAAGGCCTATATAGGTCGAAAGAAAATATCCGAAATTATCTACAGGTTAGTAGAAGCCATTAGAGGTCTCAGAGAGCTTCCATAGACCAAGATATGACTTCACAAGTCTTGCTTATAAATATTTTCTATATCTTTAAAAGCTGTTTTAGAGATAATTCTATATAAAACATCGAAAGATTAGGATTTTAGGTTAGGATTGACACTTATTTTAGGTTAGGATAGTCACTAATTATAGGTTATGTGTAAAAATAATTTAAAAAAAAATAATAATAAAAAATATCTAAAAATTAAATTAAAAAACTTACCTTAAATTGTAATGAAAATGAAAAATTTTTATGTGCATGTTTGTGCGTGTTTGAAAATCATACGGCTCATATGTACAATGTAAATAAACGAAGGTAGGTAGATAGATAGGAGATGGTGTTGAGAGAAACGGATGTCGGCGGGACCCCACAGTTCAGCCAGTGGGGGTTTTGACCACATCCATATTCTCCAAAGGAGAGTAGATAAAACAAAATCAAATCAACAGGTTTTGGTAGGTAGGTGATGAAATAAAGTTCGTGGTGTCTGTGGTGCGGTATTTGTAAAATTACAAACGAAAACTCAAAAACGAACTGAAGAAGAAGTTCGCAACTAAACCGAATGAGGACGATTTATAAATAGCTATAAAAGAAAAATCAAAGAAAGAAATCAACTAAAATTGTGCACAGATTAAAAAGAGGTCGGGACGGTGGGACAAACACATACACAAACAACATTAAATTACAACTCTAAAGGTTGTTGGCGGGTCAGGGCTATGGGGGACAGACAAAACAGAGAGTGGTGCTTCTTACATTACAAAATAGGCTCCAGAGGCCTAGGTCGTTTACACAAAATTCTAAGGTGCTGTACATTTGGGGAGGTAAGGTAAAGGTTTTGAACCTCTTGATTAAAAAGAAAAAATTGGGATTCAAATAAAACTTGGTTTTCAACAGGACAAGGCTCTGTAAAAGGCAAAAGCTTTCATTTTGTTGCTACACAAAGAAAAAGCTGGCATTTGAATACCAGCCTACCTCGAATTTGGACTCGTTGATCTACTGCGCTGTTGATTTGTTTGATCGTTTACATAATGTACAATGGCCGAAGTGACCTCCTTGATTGAGGATTGAATCTCCGGGGTGACAGGCTGCAATTTACGACCGGCTGATGTGGGAGTGGTTTGGCTTGTGGGTGATGTGCGTGGCTGTTGTTGTGACAGCAAGGAAGAGGCCAATCTAAAATTACAAAAAATAAATTTTTACAAAATTTTGATACTCCAATAAATCATTGTGGCACCTACCTTTCATGGGCCGTTCTCTGGGACAATTTCTCTTGGCTACGCCAACCCAAATATGGCTGGCGCATTGAATTCCTTATCACACTATGACCGCTATTGACCGATATAAAGCTCGAGTTGATGGGTCCGCCACGTGAGAATGAACCACGCTGTGAAACACTGGGTGATGTTTGTGACGAATTCAAATGTGATGTTGACCAACGTGAAAATGCTCCACCACTGGCACCGCTGCCACCAACATGATGGCCCATAACACCAGCATGTCCACCACCAACTGTACCATGATGGCCTGTGCCACTGGCCGTTTGACCACCATGATGACTATGGGCCGAGGGACTTAACAACAAAGGACTACGATCGGATCGCTGTGAACCCAACGAACTGAGTGAAGTGGTCTTTGAGTTAAGACCGGCCCAACGTCCAGAATCTTGGGTACGTTTGCGGGTGAAATTGCCAGGTTTATAGGTGCCAGCGACGCTCGAGCCATCGGGTGATTTTTGATTATATTGCCTAAACCAGTCGGGTATATTGAGACGTTGCAGTGAGGCTTGAATGCGCAACTGATGTTCACTTAAGGCGGCCGGATTGTGATCGTGGGATTTTTGAAGCTCATTTTCGGGGGGCTGCAAAAGAAAGAGATGAGAAGAAAAGAAAGGGTTAGTTAAAAGGTCACTAAAAACTGCGGTACAAATAAGTTTAGATAAGGAAATAAAATGGCAAATATTCGTTCTCAGGCTTCACCATAGAAAACTAAATTTAAATAAGTTTTAAACAAATCTTATATAGTTAAGATATAATTTTTGGATATTATTTTTATAATCAGGGACCTCAGATAACCGAATATGTCGTTCTTCTATAGAAAAAAACCATCCTTAGGGACCTGACGAAATTTTTTCTATAGAAAAAACCATCCTTAGGGACCTGACGAAATTTTTTCTATAGAAAAAACCACCCACAGGGACCTGAGGAAATTTTTCTATAGAAAAAACCATCCTCAGGGACCTGAGGAAATTTTGTCTATAGAAAAACCCATCTTCAGGGAACTGAGGAAATTTTTTCTATAGAAAAAACCATCCTCAGGGACCTGGGGAGATTTTTTCTATAGAAAAAACCATCCTCAGGGACCTGGGGAGATTTTTTCTATAGAAAAAACCATCCCAGGGACCTGGGGAAATTTTTTCTATAGAAAAAACCATCCTCAGGGACCTGAGGAAATTTTTTCTATAGAAGAAACCATCCTCAGGGAACTGAAGAAATTTTTTCTATGAGAAAAAACTATCCTCAAGGACCTGAGGAAATTTTTTTCTATGAGAAAAAACTATCCTCAGGGACCTGAGGAAATTTTTTCTATAGAAAAAACCATCCTCAGGGACCTGAGGAAATTTTTTCTATAGAAAAAACCATCCTCAGGGACCTGAGGAAATTTTTTCTATAGAAAAAACCATCCTCAGGGACCTGATGAAATTTTTTCTATAGAAAAAACCATCCTCAGGGACCTGAGGAAATTTTGTCTATAGAAAAACCCATCTTCAGGGAACTGAGGAAATTTTTTCTATAGAAAAAACCATCCTCTGGGACGTGAGGAAATTTTTTCTATAGAAAAAACCATCCTCAGGGACCTGGGGAAATTTTTTCTATAGAAAAAACCATCCTCAGGGACCTGAGGAAATTTTTTCTATAGAAAAAACCATCCTTAGGGACCTGAGGAAATTTTTTCTATAGAAAAAACCATCCTCATGGACCTGAGGAAATTTTTTCTATAGAAAAAACCATCCTCAGGGACCTGAGGAAATTTTTTCTATAGAAAAAACCATCCTCAGGGACCTGAGGAAATTTTTTCTATAGAAAAAACCATCCTCAGGGACCTGAGGAAATTTTTTCTATAGAAAAAACCATCCTCAGGGACCTGAGGAAATTTTTTCTATAGAAAAAACCATCCTCAGGGACCTGAGGAAATTTTTTCTATAGAAAAAACCATCCTCAGGGCCCTGAGGAAATTTTTTCTATTGAAAAAACCATCCTCGGGGAACTGAGGAAATTTTTTCTATAGAAAAAACCATCCTCGGGCACCTGAGGAAATTTTTTCTATACAAAAAAACATCCTCGGGGACCAGAGGAAATTTTTTCTATAGAAAAAACCATCCTCAGGGACGTGAGGAAATTTTTTCTATAGAAAAAACCATCCTCGGAGACCTGAGGAAATATTTAAAAAAAAAACCATCCTCCGGGACCTGAGGCAGTCAATATTTTAAGACAAATAAAGATCAAAACACCAATAATTTCTAGGAAAATTTAAATTTTATTTCTTAAATTCTACGAGAGAGGTCTTTTGAAGACCCCTCTCTCTGCCATATCTTTCCAATTTAAATCTAAACATAAACTTCTCGTTTACTTCGGAGGACATTCATAACGTGATCCAAATGGCTAGAGCAAGCGTTCAGCCGAACATCGGCATAACGACTTAGAAAAAACATGTAGCGCTCCAGTTCATCCAGCGAACAATGCTGGAAACCATTGCTCTTGCCAATGCGACTTATATCCGCTACAATATTCTTGAGTAAGGGCAGATATTCTGGAGAATCTTGTAGAGCTTCCAAGGCATCATAGGAGGTAATGGGTGAGTTGTGATATTGCGATAGGCGGCCTTGTACCGAACTCAGGCGACGATGTTGTGCCTCCAAAGTTGCCATTAAATCGTTGATGGGGATTAGGGACTTATCTGTTTCTGAATTTTGTGCGGATTCTGATTTCACAAACAATTGATCCAGCGGTTCATTTTCATATTCCTGGCCAAAAAAATCGAGGAGGGCATTTTCACTGTAACGAGTCATGGCGGTGCCGGGTTCCTCGGAATGCAGCGAAGTAAAATCAAAGGTACGACTGCCAAATGGTGAGATGGAAGAGCAGGGAGAATCTATTTCCCGAAAATCATCGCTTTCAAATTCGAACTGCGGCTGATTTATGGACTTGTTAGGCCAGTTGTTTTTCGAGCGGGCTGGCAAACTAAGGCGGCTGCTGGTGCGAAACATGGCTGGTGGACTAGCCACAATGCTGCTATCCCTGGAGGACTTGCTAATGCTACCCAAAGAATATTTGGGATTTGAGGATATCAAAGATACGTTGGGTCCTGTTTCGAGTGGAGAACCCACATTCGAGAACTCAATGTCATCTATGCCGAATTGAAGGTGTCCCGTTTCTTTAACTGACATTTTGAGGAAGACAAATAGCCTTTGGATCTTTTCTGGGCATAGGAATTTTCCACTAAACGGCAAGGTCATGTCTTCCGAGGAGAACCAATAGTGAGAGGATTCTTGGTTACTGGAAAAACGTTGCGAAGCAGTGACATCTTGATGGCCACCATTTAGGGAGAACTTGAAGCCATCTATGCCAAAGTGTACGGGCTTATTGGGCGGACATCTTTGGCGAAAGATTTCATAGAGCAGCTTAAGCCTTTCCGTTTCATTGGGAAAGATTTCTAGGGCCACATAGAAGTCAGCAGATTTTATCCAAAATCTTGAGGTCTCCTGGAGCTCCCTCTCTTGCTGGTTGCCCATTTCCAAAGTTGAGGCATTATTGTAGGTCATATAGGCATTGCTTTGACTCCTCGATAGCTCCGTCGCTTCCACTTCCCATGAATGATCTTCGCGTATAACCTGCATGGCAATGGAAGAGCTGCGCCTTGAATCGCTGTCATAAATTGAACGAGGTCTTGGTTTCGCCGCTGGTCTTGTCACGGGTATTGGACTAAAGGATTGCTGTTGCAGACTTCCGGTTTCATTGAAGGCGGAACTTAGATTCCTTGGTCCCTGTCGCTTAATTGGGGTCGAATAGCAGCGTTGATTTTCTTCAAATTTGACAAGGGAGCGATTCAGGATTCCCTGAGATTTACTTTTCCAGCGTATGGGGCTATCAAATTCATTCGAACCCGTCTCGAAGCCCAAATCAAAGCTATCGCAAAATGTTTGTCCCACACGAGGACTTCCTAGGGCTGAGGAGGAGATTAGGGAGTGGTCACTCATTTGATCCCTTTTAAAGTTCAGGGAATTGTTAAGAATTCCTTTGGCGGGACGTAGTTGTAAAATGTACTTTCCATCATCAGCTACTGCTTTGGGTTTTCCGTGTGGCCGGGGTCGTATTAGGGAGTTCCGTGATTGCATTTTATTTTCAGTTTCCGAATCGGTGCTGGATAAAGTCCTAGTCTCTACCAATGAATTGCCTTTTCTCCAACTAAGACTGCGACGCAACTTCTTTTTCCTCAAAGGTTTGATGGGTGCCCCACGTTGGGCGCCACTTTCTTCCGGGGACTCTTCGTTGGCATTCTGCAAAAAAACAACCGCAAAATTAGTCAGGGTTTCTTAATCGCAGCGAGAAATTTTAGAACTTACCTTGGAAGAATGTTCCGCAGAATCCTCAGCTTCCGAACTTTTGCCAGCATACGACAACTCAGTATCAGTGCTGGACTTTCCTGCGTTCTGTTCTGTATCACAGTTGTTGTGCGACTTTATGGCAAATGTTGCGCTAGACAAATTCTCCTCAGCTTCTGAAGAAATCCTCGATGAATCTGAGTTTTGAATATTTGTTAGAGAATCCTCTTGCTTGGGTATACCAGGGGCGCGTCTCTTCTTGCGTGACTTACGTACTGAAGATCTTGTAAATGTTGAATTTCGTTCAATTTCTTGAATTTTCGCCATGATTTCTTCGTGAAATTGATCGGCATTTGTTATAAAACTGCTTCGGACAGGAGTGCTTAGATTGCTAAGTACTTCCAGACTTCGTGATCTTGTAATTTTGTTTGGTAAATTCATTTGGGTTTTAAATTCTTTTCTTAGTTGGCCAATTGTTTTGTGATTCAGGGATTTGGATCTTGGCCTTCCAGCATGCACGATTGCCTTTCTAGTGGCTTCATTTGAGGCATTGCCACTTTCATTTGCCTTCCGTAGTTCCGATCCTTGATTCTCTTCCTTCTTAATTTGCCTTCCTCGAGTCCGTGGTAGTGTAAATAACTTGGCCAGGGTAGACTGAGCTGCCGAAACTGGTTGTAGCGACAACTCATTGGCCAAATTATTATAGCTGCGAGTCATCGAATTGCGCCTCATAATCTTGGAGAACTTATTGTTCAATATGGAAGCCATTCGTTTAACCTTAAATTTCTTAAGGAATTTTGATTTGGGAGGTTTTGTATTTTCCGAATTACCATTGGCTTGGAGTTCCATTGCAGCTTCTGATGGTGAGATAGAAATGTTGCTTATTTGCGAAGCAGATTCAGCGATGTCCGTAGTCATTTTGAAATGAAAATGAGGGTTTTTTGGTTTAGCTTAGAGCCTTGTTAACGTTAAACGTTGCAGTTTAGAACTGACAATAATTTTGCCATTACCTCCGAGTTTTTATAAGCAACTGAAAGCCATGATAGCTTGTGCGTTGTGGGAATGATCCTCAACTTGATTCCGGCATAGGACAGGTAGTCAAATTCACTAAGGCAGCAATTATGTGCGTTGTGATTTTCCCATGCATAAGCCCTGACTCTTGACAGGTAGGCGGCAGGCGAGTAGGGAAAATTGTTGAAAGGCAGATGTCTTTTGAGGGATTCCGCAGGGTGTTGTAAAATTGGTTTAGCTAGTTTAACTGCACATATTTTAAAGTGCCTTACGCTAATTGATTTCTTAGAATTGCGTGTTAGGAAAAAGCGAGGAATGAAATAAGAAAATTCTAAGGATTACCATTTCCGAATAATCCAATTTTCCATTTAACTATGAGGAAATATTTTACAATTAACGGTAAAAATATTTCCTTGCGAGTTCGTGAGAGCAAAACAAATATTTTTTGGCCTATGTATTGTTTATACTAGATGTCTTTAAAGGACCTTTAAACCCAATAGGTGATCTCAGATGCCTTTATTAGAAAGTCGAATATCACAGTGGTCTTCACTGGTGTCAGCGGAATAGCTCAGAGGCCTTCGAAGGCACTAGAACCCCTTTCCAAGGTTGGTAGAAAACATAATGATTTTCTTTAGGTCACAGGAACTCCTCTAAGGTCTTCTTATAGAAAGCTCAGAGGTTTTCTTTTCGTCATAAAACTTCTGTATCCAGTAGCTCAGAAGTGTTCGATCGATAGATGACTTCAGCAGTTTTACTTAGCGTGGCAAATGACTTCGGAAGTCCTTTATGGGACATTAGAAGACCTCAGTGATCATCTACAGGTTTATAGAAGACTTCAAATACCTTCTGTAGGTGAATTGTAAACTCATGTAGTTATTGGAAGAACACACAGGGATCTCTTGGATCATTAGAAGAGTACACATGATTGTTTTTGTATTTAATAGGCCAAAAGAATCAGTCAAGCGGCCCTTCAAAGGTTATTAATACCTCAGAGGGTCATTAGAAGAACTCAAATGTCTTCGCTGAATCATTTTGAAGAATTCAGAGGTCTTCAATTAAAATCTACACAACTTATACCAAAATATAGGTGGTTATCATGAACGGCAATTCCCCGTGAATTTTTTCACCTTCTCCCTTAAGTTGCAACGGCGGAAAGACAAAACTCACGGGGAAATTTCATTCATGATAACCCCCATAAGCTTCGCGATTACTTCTAAGTACTTCTCAAACAACTTTTATACGACCATCGTTCAAGATTCAAGAATTGAGAGAAGAAATATGAAAATCAACACCTCGACTTGACTCACCAATGGCTTTTAAGGCCAATTCACAAACTTCTTTCAAGAAATAGAAAGTAAATCAAAGACCTGGAGTGTTTCAGAGCAGTAAACTTATACGCCATTATATTTAAAGCACAAAATAAAGTCGATAATAAGCTGGTAAGTGAACTTTCACCACAATATAAGGTATTGAGTAAGCAGAATATCCCATTTTGGTGATTTCCACTGCTTCTTAGGGTCCAAATGGCGTGGATTTTTTAAATTATTTTAAGACTGGCCTTAGAGGTCAAAATGCGAGGATTTTTTAAATAATTTTGAGGTTGGCTTTAAAGGCGTAGATTTTTTGAAAAAATATTAAGGCTACCCTTAGAGGCCCCAAACCTCGATTTTAAAATAATTTCAGGGCCTTAGAGTCCTCAATGCGTGGATTTTTTTAATAATTTTGAGGCTGGCTTTAGAGGACACAATGCGTGGATTTTTTAAATAATTTTTAAGCTGGCCATAGAGGTCACAGTGCGTGGATTTTTTAAATAATTTTTAAGCTGGCCATAGAGGTCACAGTGCTTGGATTTTTTAAATAATTTTTAAGCTGGCCATAGAGGTCACAGTGCGTGGATTTTTTAAATAATTTTAAGGCTGGCCTTAGAGGCTACAATGTGTGGATTTTTTAAATAATTTTAAGGCTGGCCTTAGAGGCTACAATGTGTGGATTTTTTTAAATAATGTTAAGGCTGGCGCGGGTAAATATGTTTCCTTGAACCAAGGACCGTTTCTGTTTGTAAAGTTTTTCCTTCGTGGAGCAAAAACATTCTTAATGGAGCTGAGAATTGCTTCGACTACCTCAAAGTGTTTTCCCAAGCAAATTCTATACGGCCATCGCCCAAAATTCAGGAATTAAGGGGAGAAATTTGAAGATCAACACCACCTCGACTCACCAATGGCTTCCAAAGCCAATTCACAAACTTCTTTCAAGAAATAAAAAGTAAATGAATGACCTGGAGTGTTCCAGAGCAGTAAGCATCTATGCAATAATGTTTAAGGTCCAAAATAAAGTCGCTAATAAGCTGGTAAGTGAACTTTCACCACAAGATAAGGGGTTAAGTAAGCGGAATATCTCATATTAGCACATTACATTAGCATTTTCCACTGCTTCGTTGGGAAATTTTAGCTAAGTTCCGGTTATTGCCACGAAACAAAAGTGCAGAATCGTCTATGTGGATTTGAATGTGACTAAACCTTGCCGCAGGCGTAAAATGCACCCCACACTATCATAAAAATTATTTCAAAATGGTTTCTTAGTCGCCAATACATCACCTCAATGTCGTCCCAGCATTCAGGAATTGACGGAGAAGTACGAAAACCAAAGCGACGCAGTCGCTCTCAAATCACCTAAGACTCCCAAGCCAAAATCACCAAAGTTTTCAATAAGTTTAGAGTCAAGCAAAGGGTAAACATGTTCAACACCAAAGTGGCGCAAATTGTGAAAAGCCAAACTACCACCAAAGACTTACACTGGTGAGCGAACTTTCACAAAAAGGTAAGGTGTTGGGTAAGCGGAATACCTTACCCAAGTCATTACCACTGCCTCGTACACGTTATAACATGAAGAAGGCGCCAGTGCCCATCCCACGTTTAAAGCCATTGCCCCGGATTGCAAGATAAATCCAGCAATTTTGTGGTCGAAGATGCCTTTGCCAAGATGTCCGTTAAAGATAAGGCCATGATGTATACCCAATTTGTCAACGACATGTCTAAGAAGAATACCAAATTTGTGGATCAGGCTGAATGAAAAATTGGAATCCAACATCAAGAAAGAAGTGGCTCTAGGTGAAGTAGCCACGAGAAACCATAATCTGTAAAAGAATTTATTGGCCAATCTGGAAGCTTGCTGTGTATTTCCCAAGCAGACCATATCACCAGCTGCTGTGCAGCGATTGAATTCGGTAAAAGAAGTGAAACCAAAAGCGAAAGTCGTTCAAGGAATTTTTAGATTTGGTGAAACCAATAGCCTCTCACATTTCTACCTTGACAATTACTTTGCAATCTCCCTCGCCGTTTAAGGAAAAAAGGGAACGTAGATCCCGATCATTGCCACGCCGTAGAAGTGACGATTCCTGCATGCAATTGGAGGATTAAATGTCGGAACCTTGTCACAAGCAAACAATGACAAGACGAGCAATACACTATTAATTGAGGTCTACCATCCACCCAAGAAGATCGGGCTGAAAATTTGGCTCCACCACATCAACATTTGGAAATGTTATTATATTCTTTGGTAGAAGAAATTCATGACAACCGAAATTCAAGAAGACGAGGAACAAAAGTTTATGCAGTTAACGAGCTGTTCGAAGAAGCATTTGCCAAATTGGAAACGTTGAAAATTAAGCAGACAGAAGAAAAGCTGAAATAAGAGGTACAAGAGACAGTCGATTTCTCATCTCAAGCAAAAGAAGAAACCAAAGCAGCTATAAAATCATTAATTAGCCACCTCATCGGCCAATCACACAAATTCCGACTAAAGTGAATCTGGTATCTCCAACTTGGAAAAGTTAAAAGCAAATCGGAAAGGTTAACTAACCAACAACTCTCTTCATCTTCTTAATCAGATCCAGAGCGTACAGACGAAAAGATTCCTCACCTCAAGCAAAACAAGAACCCAAAGCTGCCACTAAATCCGTGCTCAGTTCTCAATTTTCAAGCGCATGGCGACATTGCAATTTCAATAGCTTTTTTTCAAAACGGACGAAAAACAGCGCTTAAACGAGGTGACAGAGAGTTAAAGTATTCCACGAAGTTGTTCTTCGTAGTGTCAGAAGTAATTTTGACACATCTTATATGCATAAATAACAAAAATTAAGTTCTATATTTACAAATTGATTTCGTGAAATCACATAAAATTAATTTTTAAAACCTTTTACAAAAAAGGACCAAAAAGTACCCTAAAAAGAGGAGATAGAGGAATATGATATTCCACAAAATTGTACCTCGTAATGTCGGTAATACATTTATAACATCTTATATGCAAAGATCTGAGGACTTCCTTAAAATATTTACTACTTGAGTTCGGCAAAGTCCATCAAATCAATTTTAATAAAATATTTAACAAAAAGTACCCAAAAGACCCTCACCAATTAGTCTTAGAGGGTTAATATGTTCCACAAAAATGTTGCTTGTGATTTTTATAACAACATTGCTGAGCATACTGTACACGTAAAATGCAAGGATCCCTTGGATTCCTTATCGCTTCGCTTTCAGGGAAAACCAAATTCACCAACACGGTTTCTTAAATTTAAAAAATAAAAAAAATATCATTTTGTGTTTTTGTTGTTTTGTTTTTATTTTCTAAAAATTGAATGTCCTTTTCAAGGACCTCTTCTAGAATTAACTTAAAATATAATTTACAAGTTATCTTAAACATATACAGCCCTTTGATCAAGTAAGGCATCCAAAATCATATCCATGTGATTGAATCAAAAGTATCCAAAAATACCCTCAAAACGTGGTGATAGAGGGTTAAAATATTCCACAAAGTTGTTCGCCGTAGTGTCGGTAATACTATTGCAAACATCTAATTGCAAGGATCACAATAATTAAATTTCTTATGAGCGGGAAAACCCGATAAAATAGTTTTCAATAGTTTTTTTTTAAACGGGCCAAAAACACCACTTAAACGAGGTGATAGAGGGTTAAAGTATTCCACAAAGTTGTTCTTCGTAGTGTCAGAAGTAATATTGACAAATCTAATATGCAAGAATCAAAAGAATTAATTTCAATATTAACAACTTGAATTTGGGAAATTCCATCAAATGAATTTAAATAATGCTTTTCAAAAAGGACCAAAAAGACCCTTAAAACGAGGTGATAGAGGGTTAAGATATCCCACAAAAATCTACCTCGTCGTGTCATTAATACTTCTACAACACCTTATATGCAAGAATCTGAGGAATTCCTAAAAATATTTACAACTTGAATTCGGCAAAGGCCATCGAATCAATTCGAGCAAAAATTGTACCAAAAAGGACCCAAAAGACCCACACCAATCAGTCTTAGAGGGTTAATA
Organism: Musca autumnalis; assembly: GCF_047663935.1. Taxonomy (NCBI): domain Eukaryota; kingdom Metazoa; phylum Arthropoda; class Insecta; order Diptera; family Muscidae; genus Musca; species Musca autumnalis. The sequence goes on from NW_027411755.1 coordinate 26,997,088, forward strand.
TGTTCCACAAAAATGTTGCTTGTGGTTTCTATAACAACATTGCTGAACATAGTTTACACCTAAAATGCAAGGATCCCTTGGATTCCTTATCGCTTCGCTTTCAGGAAAAGACAAATTCACCGACACAATTTTTTAAATTAAAAAAAAAAAAAAATATATTTTTTTTTGTTTTTGTTGTTTTGCTTTTATTTTCTAAAAATTTAAAGTCCTTTTCAAGGACCTCAGTTAAAAATTAACTTAAACTATAAATTACAATTAAAATTATTCTAAACATATACAGCCCTCTGATCAAGCAGGGCATCCAAAATCTTATCCATGTGATTGCTACAACTGTTCAAGCAAATGTCGGCATAACGACTCAAGAAGAACATATAACGCTCGAGCTCCTCAAGGGAGCACGATTTAAAGCCATCACTGCAGCCAATTTTACCAATATCCGATACGATTTTCTTCAATTCCGTCAAATATTCAGGTTTACCCTGCAAAGCATCAAGGGCTTCACATGAAATCATGGTGGGATTGTGATAGTTGGACAGACGTTCCTTTACCGAACTCAAACGTTCATGTTGATTTTTGAGGACATTCAACATTTCAGGCACCGACTCAAAATTGTTCGTCTTTTCCAATTTCTCTTCATTGTGGAGATTCTTTTTGCTTTTATCCTCGAATAGCTGATCCAATGATTCATTTTCATAATCTTTGCCAAAGGATTCGGAATTGAAACGCATTACATCACTGTTACGTGGCATCATGAGATCTTCAGCACCCAAGGAGGCAAGATCAAAGTGGTTACTGCCAAAGGGTGAAAGGGAAAGGCGTCCCGACTCCTCCTCTTCCTCATTGTCGAAAAGATCACTTTCAAAATCTGATTGATCCAAGTCGCTGACTGGTATGGGTTTTGAGTGAGGCCAGGCATATTTGCTGCGTCCCTCCAGACCATTGCTATTTCCAGATTGTAGACCCACCAACATGCTGTAATTGCTTTCCAGGGAGAATTTAGGAGATTGAGACCAAAATTCCGGAACATTGGAAAATTCCATGTGATCTACACCAAAACGCAATACACCAGTTTCTTCTACCGAGGATTTGATGAAATGGAACATCCTCTGGATCTTGCCACTGCTGAGAGGTTTGCCGCTGAATGGTATGGCCAAATCGCCGGTTGAGAACCAATATTGAGAGCAGTTGTCTTGATGGGGCAAGCGTCGCAAAATCTCCACATCTTCCATATCGCCTCTGAGTGCTTCATGCACCGAAAACTTGTGACCATCAATGCCAAAATGTAAATCTTTGGTATCACAGCTGCGCTGGCTAAAGATTTCATAGAGTAGCTGGACCCGTTCCTTTTCGTTGCGTTGAATTTCAAAGGCCAGGGAGCAATCGCCGCAATTTATCCAAAATTTGGAGGAATTTTCATTCTTCTCTTGGATCTGAGCTGCAACATCATTTCCAAAGAACACTTGACTGGTGCTGTTGAAGTTCCTGGGCGATTGTATCTCATGATGTTCCAAGGGATGATCCTCGCGAATAACCTGCATTGCCAGAGAACTTCTTCTCGATTCACTGTCATAAATTGAACGGCGACGATTTGGCTTCATTGTCGGTAGGCCAATGGGACTGAAGACTTGTTGGCGGGCACCACTGGATTCATTGAAGGCGGGACTGAGGTTTTGCACTCCACCTTGTTGAGATTTGACGGGAGTTGAGAAGCATGAAGGATTCTCTGCGAGTTCATTGTCCAATTTTACAAACAAGGGAGCAGTTTGGATTTTCTCTTGCCTTCTCAGTGAGGTTTTGCGTGTTAGCCTTATGGGACTTTCCACATCATTGGAGCCAGTTTCGAAACCCTGATCAAAGCTATCGGTGAGGGAACGTGGCAGTTCAATGGACTTCTTTTCCTCTTTTTTTACTTCACTCAAAATTGTAATGTCGCCGTTTTCTTGGGTTTCTGTTTTATGGTGAGCTTCCCCTACTCCATTGCTGGCCATGGGAGTACAAACGGTGAGGGTATAGGCAGATTTAATTTTCCTTGGAGAATTCACTGATTGGATTAGAGGCTTGTCCAATTCACTGAAGGTGTTGCTGCTTTCGTTGGTTTCCGCCCCTTGCATTTTGCTTGGCTTGTTGTGTTGGAATTTCTCTGGCTGGCAATCGGTTTCGGAATCGGTAGAACTAATGGTATTTGTCTCCACCAAGGAGGTATCTTTGCGCCAGCTTAAGCTGCGACGCATTTTCTTTTTCCTCAAAGGCTTCAGGGGTTTGGCAAACAAACCCGAATCATCTTTATTGGTGTCTTGACTTTCCGGTTGGGATGCTTCACTGGTGTTCTGGGGGGTAGAGGAAGGAGCAAGTACGCCATTAGTTAACGTTTCCAAATTACTTTCAGCTTCAGTAGAACTTACCTTGTCCAAGCGTGAAATACCCGATTCACTTTCCTCGGCATCGGTGTGCTTGGCCGATGAGGTGGTTGAAGATTCAGAACTGAGTACAGATTTGGTGGCTGCTTTCACTTCTTCTTTTTCGGCGGAAGAGGATTCCTCTGGTTTTTGTATCTCCTCTTGTTGCTTCTTAATTTTCACTGTTTCCAATTTGGCAATGGCTTCTTCGAGCAGCTTGTCAACTGCCGACTTTTGTTCCTCATCTTCTTGAACTCCACTTGTCTCTTTTTCTTCATGCCTTTCCTTTAACCAGGAATAGAACAGAGTTTCCAAATGTTGATTTTGAAAAACATGGGGTGGAGCCAAATGTTCAGCCCTGGTGCGCCGGATCTTCTTGGGTGGAGCATAGGCTTCAATGGATAGAGTGGTGCGCATTTTGTCATTGTTACGTTTGTGACAAGGTTCCGAGACATTCAAATCCACCAATTGCATAGACGATTCTTCACTTCTACGGCGTGGCAATGAACGCGATCTACGTTCCCTTTTCTCCTTAACCGGGGAGGGAGATTGCAAAGTAATTGTCAAGGTGGAAATGTGTGAGGCTTTTGGTTTCACCAAATCCTCAAATTCCTTGGATTTTTTGGAAGCTTGCACTGTCTTAGCTTTTGGTTTCACTTGCTTTACCGAATTCAATCTCTCCACGGCAGCTGGTGAGATGGTCTGCTTGGGAAACACACAACGAGCCTCCAGATTGGCCAATAGATTTTTAACAGATTCCTGCTTTTCATTGACCACTTCACCGCGGGCCACTTCTTTCTTGATGTTGGCTTCCAATATTTCGGCATGTTCCACAAATTTGGGATTCTTCTTGGACATGTCGTTGACAAATTGGGTATACAACATGGCCTTATCCTTGACGGACATCTTGGCAATGGCATCTTCGGCCACAAAATTGCTGGGTTTGCGTTGCAATCTAGCCAATGACTTGGAACGTGGGCTGGGTACTGGCGCCTTCTCCTTGGTATAACGTGTACGAGGTAATGGAAGGGGTTTGGGTAAGGTATTTTGCTGCTTACCCAACACCTTACCTTCTGGTGAAAGTTCATTTACCAGTGTATTATAGCCTTTGGTGGTGGCTTCACTTTTCACAATCTGGGCCACTTTGTTGTTGAACATATTTGCCATTTGCTTGACCTTGAATTTCTTGAGCAACTTTGGTGATTTGGGCTTGGGAGTCTTGGGTGATTCGACTGCGGTGATGTTGCCTTGGTTTTCATACTTCTTCTTCAATTCTTGGATGCTGGGGCGTTGAGGTGTGGCATTGGCGGCTTGAGAAACCATGTTGCAATTAATTTTTATAACTTTATTTAAAACTTGCGATGTTTGCTTAGAGCTGTGTTCGGTTGGTTAACGTTAGACGTTAGACAGTTTTGAACTGATGCTGAATTGCCGCACACCCAAGCCTTAAATACCAAAATTGTGGTTAGGTAAAAATAGCCACAATGTCTCAGAACCGCACTATAATTTACCTGTCTGTGTTTCAGCCATCTGCCAATCGCGAATGGTCCTTCCTTTGGCTTACCCATAATTATTAATCTGCCGTAATCCACTTACCTGTTTAGGCCACAATCTTTTGTCCTTTAAAGTGTCAACAGTTTTTATGATCACTTGTAAAATTCCACGAATCGCGAATTTCTCGCTAACACTTGAAAATTTCCAAGAGGATTATTGTAAACGCAATTAGCGTTTCTGAGTATTCGCAGATTTCTTAGAGGAAATTCAGAGACTTCCGTTATGTTGAGGGAAATTTTAAGAATTGTGTAAAGGATTGAATTGCGCGAATAGAATTCAAGTAGAGAGTTGACTTGTACGCATGAATACATGAACGTTTGAGGTCGTTGAGAAGGACTGTACACAATGTTGGTTGAACGGTATCAAGTCTTCGTTGGTTGCCACATATTGAGAATGAGTTTTAAGAATTGTAAAAATTGAAAGTAAATTCGGATATTAGAAATGAAAGTTATGATTCAAACTTAATTAATATTAGGATTTGGAAAATCTTTAAAACTCAGAGGAAAAAGAAAACTATTTCAACAAAGAACATTATAATTTTACCATCTCTTTCTGCGTATTCGCAGATTTCTTACAGGAAATTCAGAGACTTCCGTTATGTTGAGGGAAATTTTAAGAATTGTGTAAAGGATTGAATTGCGCGAATAGGATTCAAGTAGAGAGTTGACTTGTACACATGAATTCATGAACGTTTGAGGTCGTTGAGAAGGACTGTACACAATGTTGGGGGAACGGGATGAAGTCTTCGTTGGTTGAGTTTTAAGAATTTTAAAAATGTAAACTAAATTCGGATATAAGAAATGAAAAAAACAAACATGAATTCGGAAAAGCCCATCAAATGAATTTGAATAACATTTTGTCAGAAAAGGACCAAACGACCCATACCAACCATTTTGTGGTTTTAAAAAAAATATTTTTTTAATATTTGCTGGATCTTTTAAAATTATTTTTTTAATAATTCGTAAAATTAAAAAAAAAATAATTATATTTTTATTTAAAACAAAAAATATTTATTTAATAATTCGTGGATTTAAAAAAAAAAAATTTTAATAATTCATAAAATTTAATAAATATAATATTTTTATTTAAAACAGAAAAATATTTTTTAAAAATTCGTCGATTAAAAAAATATTTTTTAATAATTCGTAAAATTTAATAAAAACATAATATTTTTATTTAAAACAAAAAATATTTTTAATTATTCGTGGATTAAAAAAATATTTTATAATAATTCGTGGATTTTTTATTTTTTTGATGGAGGTGAAAATCTGGGACAGAGATAATTCTTTTTGGGGATGTAAGCCCTTGGTGAGTATATTTAAAATCCCGAAGGACAGGACACGTGCTTTTTATTATATTTTTAAAAGGCGGACTTTTAATAAATTGTTAAATATTCGATATTTTTTATATTTCTGAACATGGTTAAAAAAATTTTGAAACGTGAATTTAAAAGAAAAAAAAATCAAAACGTGGATTTTTAAATAATTTGCATAACGTTGACTTTAAATCATGAATTCTTTGTGAATTTTAAAAGATTTTTGATAAATTAGAAAAAAAATAAATTTGAAAAAAATTTTTCAATCGAATACATGGCGCAAGCAAGTGGATGAGGAGATGGCAAGGCGCGGTATTCCAGAAAGCGAAGCAATAGACAGAGAGAAATGGAGATGTTTTCTAAGTTCGGTCTATGGAACAAATGTTCTGTAATGGGCCAGCTAAGTACGTATTTTCAAAAATGTTTGGATAGGGTTCAAAGTTCAATGAAAACATAAAAACAGCGATTTTTAATAAAGGGTGGACTTTTTTTAAAAATTTTATAAGAGGCATTCTTAATAAAATATTTAAAACTTTTATTTTTTAATAATTTTTGAAATGTGGATTTCAAATGTGTGGATATTAAAACGTGGATTTTTAATGTCTTTTCAAAAAATTTTAAATATGATTCGAAGAAGTTCAAAACTTGCATTTTAAATAAAAACGTTGATTTTTTAAAATTTTTTCATAAGTGAATTTTTAATAAATTAAAAAAAAAATGAATTTTTAATAAATTTTTAAAAAGTTGATTTTTTAACAATTTTTAAAACATGGATTCATTTTTAATAAATTTTTAAAACGTTGATTTTTTTAAATTTTTCATAAGTGAATTTTTAATAAATTAAAATAATGAATTTTTAATAAATTTTTAAAAAGTTGATTTTTTTAATTATTTTCAAAACATGGATATAAAAAAATTAAAAATGGATTTTAAATTAATTTCAAACAAAAAATATAATTTAATGAATTTTCAAATTGAAAATTTTAATGATCTTTTAGAAAAGATAAAAACTTTGATATTTAAAAATGATTTTTATATATAATTTTTAACATTTGGGTTTTAAAAGTTTCCCAAAACGTAGATAAATTTTTAGAACGTGGATTTTTAATAAATTTTTAAAACGCGGATTTTTCATAAATTTAAAATTTTTTAACTAGTTGATTCTATAAAAATAATTTTTTAACTCTTGAAATTTTTAAAAATTATTTTTTGAAGTCGTATTTTTTTAAAAACATATTTTTAATCTATGTACTTCTAAAAATTAGTTTTTCACAACGAGAATTTTTTTAAAAATTATTTTTTAAGGTTTTTTAACGCATGGATTTTTTTAAATTATTTTTTCAACTCGTGAATTTAAAAAAAGAAAATAGTTTTTGAACTCGTGATTTGTTTTAAAAAATATTTTTTGAAGCATTTTTTTTTAATTTTTTCTTTTCAAAAAATTTTTAATATAATTCAAAGTTCAAAACGTGTATTTTTAATAAATTTTTAAAACGTTGATTTTTAATTTTTTTTTAATTCACTTATTTTTAATAAATTATAAAATGCTTTTTTTTTTTTTTTTTTTTTTGTTTTGTTTTAGTTGAAGATTCAATCATATGATTGTCTAAGTCTGGAGTTTCCCCCATTGGCTTAACTTCATCACTTTCCTCTTTGCAGAGAAAAATGTTTACAAAACGCACTGACAGCTTGCAAAATTAACTGATCGCTACCAATATCATGATTTCATCCCGGCGAAGGGAATTATCAATTGGCTTTTCAGTTTTTGAAATGATGAATTTTTAGTGAAAACCTGAACTCTTTATGCATCGAGTATTCTCATGTTAATGAGAATGATGCTCACTTTTCGGCTTTCCCAAAAAACACCAGAACAAAATATTTGCAAGCTGACAGCACGATTCAACTAAGAAATCATCGATTTCTGTTAAGTTGAAATAACATCAACACAGTTACCTGTGAGTATGTCGTTGGAATTTTATTTACAAAATTCCGTTTTGCGCGAGCCTTCGCTGTTTTGTGTTTGTTTTGTTTTAGTTGAAGATTCAATCATATGATTGTCTAAGTCTGGAGTTTTCCCCATTGGCTTAACTTCATCACTTTCCTCTTTGCAGAGAAAAACAAAACAAACACAAAACAGCGAAGGCTCGCGCAAAACGGAATTTTGTAAATAAAATTCCAACGACATACTCACAGGTAACTGTGTTGATGTTATTTCAACTTAACAGAAATCGATGATTTCTTAGTTGAATCGTGCTGTCAGCTTGCAAATATTTTGTTCTGGTGTTTTTTGGGAAAGCCGAAAAGTGAGCATCATTCTCATTAACATGAGAATACTCGATGCATAAAGAGTTCAGGTTTTCACTAAAAATTCATCATTTCAAAAACTGAAAAGCCAATTGATAATTCCCTTCGCCGGGATGAAATCATGATATTGGTAGCGATCAGTTAATTTTGCAAGCTGTCAGTGCGTTTTGTAAACATTTTTCTCTGCAAAGAGGAAAGTGATGAAGTTAAGCCAATGGGGGAAACTCCAGACTTAGACAATAAAATGCATTTTTAATAAATTTTTAAAAAGTTAATTTTTTAACTATTTTCAAACATGGATTTTAAAAAAATTAAAAATAGATTTTAAATGAAGTTCAAACAAAAAATATGATTTAATGAATTTTCAAATTGAACATTTTTAATGAACTTTTAAAAGAGATAAAAATTTTGATTTTTAAAAATGATTTTTAATAAATGATTTTAATATATAAAAAGGGGACTTTTTGTAGACCTTATATATAACTTTTAAAATTTGGATTTTAAAAGTATTGCAAAACGTGGATAAATCTTTAGAACGTGGATTTTTAATAAATTTTTAAAACGTGGATTTTTCATAAATTTAAAAAAATAAAAATGTGGATTTTTTTAATATAATTTTCAAAATTCGGATTATAAAAGAATTTTAAAACGTACATTTTTTATAATAAGTCATAAATTTTCAAAACGAGAATTTTTTAAAAAATGTGTAATTTAAAAGCGGATTAAAAATGTCAAATATCAAAACTTAATATTCAGTTTTTATGGATTTTCAATAAATTAAGAAAAATTTATTTAAAAATTCTCAAAACGTGTAATTTTAAATAAATTCAAAACAAGGATTTTGAAGTAAATTCAAAACGAGGATTTAAAAAAATCAAAGTGAAGATTTTTAAAAAAATTTCGAGTGGCGGATTTTAGAAAATTTTGGAATTTTAAAATATTGATCTTTGAAATATTGGATTTTTTTGTAAAATTTGGGGATTTTTAATGGAGTTTTAAAGGTTGTTAAATATTATTTTTTTATGAAATCTTTTTGGAACGGGGATTTTGTAATGAATTCTTTAAAGACTGATAAGGGTTCCAAAGACGTGGATTTTGAAGAATTTTCAAATGTTGCTAAGAGTCCAATGGTTGTAGCAATAACGCATGTATAATTTTGAAACACCGAAAAAAAAAATTTTGTATTTTTAAAAATCATTTTTCTAATTTTTTTTAAGTTGAGAATTTTTGTATAACATTTCGAAACGTTGATTTTAATAGATTTTATTGGATTTTAAAGGTTTTTAAATGTTTTACGAAATTGTGAAAAGTTTTTGGAACGGGGATTTCGTAATGAATTATTTAAATGTTGGTAAGAGTTCCAAAAAACGTAAATTTTTAAGGAATTTCCAAAGGTTGCTAAGAACCTATGTTTTAGCATATATTCTGGGATATTACTGAAAAATATTTTTTGGATCTTTTAAAAATTATTTTTATAATTTATTATTATTTCAAATTTTTATTTTTTTTTTAATTGAGAATTTATTTTAAATTGTTATTTTTAACTCTTAGATTGTTTAATTTGTTCACGTCGTGGAAATTTTTTTAATTACGGACTGTATTTTTAAAAAAGTATTTTTTTTAAGTCGTGAATTTCTTAAATATTAGTTTTTAACTCTTTTTAAAAAATAATTTTTAAAAAATTCAATAGTTAAAAAATTTATTTTATAAAATCCACATAAAAATAATTTTTAACTCTTGACTTTTTTAAAAATTATTTTTTTGAAGTCGTATTTTTTTAAAAATATTTTTTGAATCCATGTATTCCTAAAAATTATTTTTTCACGTCGTGAATTTTTTTAAAAATCATTTTTTTGAAGACGTGTTTTTGTAAAAATAATTTTTTTAAAGTCGTATTTTTTTAAAAATATTTTTTCACGTCGTGCATTTTTTAAAAATTATTTTTTGAATCCGTGACTTTTTTAGGGTGTTTTGAAGCATGGATTTTTTTTTAAATTATTTTTCTAACTCGTGAATTTTTAACAAATTGATTTTTCAACTCGTGAATTTTTTAAAATAATATTTTTTGAATCCGTTTTTTTAATATAGTTTTTCAACTCATGCTTTTTTATGTACACATATATTATTTTTTCAAGTCGTGAATTTTTATAAAATAGTTTTTCAACTTATGAATTTTATTAAAAATATTTTTTTTTAAATCTTGAATTTTTTAAAAATTATTTTTTTCGGCTCGTGAATGTTTTTAAAAACTATTGTTTAAACTTGTGATTTTTTTTAATTTTTTCAGTTCTTGTTTTTTTTTACAAATTATTATAAAAATTTGTTTGTATTTATTTATAAGTCTGAAAAAACGTTCAAAACTATTTTAAAAAATCCGACTTTGGATTTCATTAGCAGTGAGCGTACTTTGTACGCTCTGTGAGACCTTGAAAAATATTCTTTAAAAAATTAGTATTAATTTTTTTAAATCTCTTTTGATAATCTGATGGCCAAATGAAATGGCGCCCAACGTAAGGTAACTTTACGTTAAAGATATTCAAGACAATTCTTTGAACTCTGATATTCTGGAACCTTGAAAAATATTCTTTAACAAATTAGTACATGTCAAGGTTTTGATAACCAAGTGTTCAAAATTAGACAGTGACAAAAGAAAATAATAAAATGGCGCCCAAGCTGAGGTCAAGAATGATAAAAACAACATATTTTAATTTTTCAAATTATTTTTTTTTTAATATATTTTTAGAAAATATATTTTCTTAATACTAACTGCCTTTAGAAGGCTTCTTATATACAAAAAATAAAACTTAAAACTAAAAACATTACAAACTATAAAACTCACACTTCCATGGCACGACTACGTTCCATGAGAGCATCGAGGATTTTATCCATTTGGCTGCTGCAACTGTTCAAACAAATGTCAGCATAGCGACTCAAAAAGAACATGTAACGCTCCAGCTCTTCGAGGGAGCAATCCTTGAAAGCATTGCGGCTGCCAATGCGACTAATGTCACTAACGATGGCTTTAATTTTTGCCAGATATTCTGGAGTTCCCTTGAGCTCTTCCAAAGAGTCACAAGAAAGATTCAAGGGATTTTGATAGCCAGACATGCGTTCTTGGACCGAGGTGAGTAACTCCTGATGACTTTGTAGGGTTTCAAGAATTTCAGGCAATTTGGTATCATCCAAAGATTCTTTGTTGTGTTTTTCCTCAGCTGATTTGTTTTCGAACAGTTGATCCAATGGTTCATTTTCATAGCCAAGGCAAAATGATTCCTCTGACATAAGCATGGTCTCACTGTTGCGTGGCATCATGAGATCTTCGTTATCCAAACAGGATAAATCAAAGTGTTTGCTGCCGGCAAAGGGGGTGTAGGAACCATTTTCGTTAAATTGAACCTCTTCTTCTTCGAAATCCGATTGATCCAAATCGCTGACGGGTACTGGTTTTGTGTTTGGCCAGGCATATTTACTGCGACCCTCTAGGCCATTACTGGTGCCGGATTGAAGGCCCACCAACATGCTGTAGTTACTTTCCATGGAGAATTTGGGTGATTGAGACCAGTGTTCGGGAACATTGGAGAATTCCACATCATCAACACCAAAACGCAAGACGCCATTTTGCTCCACCGTCGATTTGATGAGCTGGAATATGGCTTGTATTTTATCCGCAGGTAGTTGTTTGCCGCTAAAGGGTATGGCCAAGTCGCCGGTGGAGAACCAGTATTGGGAAACCCCCTCACTGTGGGGCAGGCGTAGGGAATTTAAGGCCTCCAACTCTTCTTCAGGGTTGGAGTGTACCGAAAACCTTTGCTTGTCAATGCCGAAATGCATTTCCTTGGTCTCACAGCTTCTTTGGGAGAAGATTTCATGCAGCAGCTTCAAGCGTTCCTTTTCATTTTTGTGGATATCAAAGGAAATATTGAAATCACTGGACTTGATCCAGAACAGAGAATTCTTGGGGCTGGTAATGCCGGTAATATCTGCCGAGCTCATGTCCATGGTGGGGGCATTGGCAAAGAACATTTCGGTGTTGCAGAGATTGCGTGGTGATTTCATTTCATGATGTTCTAGGGGGTGATCTTCACGTATCACCTGCATGGCAATGGAACTGCGCCGCGACTCATTGTCATAAATTGAGCGGCGTCTATTTTTCATAGGTCCCGAAATGGGACTGAACAATTGTTGTTGGCCCATGGCAGATTGCTGGAAGTTGGCTTGGCTCGTCTTGCTTTTAATGGGTGTTGAGAAGCCGGAAGGATTTTCGGGTATCTTTTGGCTGCGTTCAATGGAAGAATTGCGTCGTAACAAGGGTTTGCGCTGAGGCTTTATGGGGCTGTCCATGTCATTGGATCCAGTTTCGAAGCCTTGATCAAAACTCATATCATTAATGGAGCGGATTTCTGTGGTCTTGGGTAGCTCCTGGTGTTGTTGCTCCGCCATATCCATGTCATTGAGAAGACTGTGGTTGGTGGAGGGTGGTGGTGAGAACACGGTTAGGGTATAGGCCGATTTGATTTTGCGTGGTGAGTTCACAACACGCAGCAGAGACTTGTCCAATTCCACAAAGCTGGGCTCGGCGGTTTGTTGTGTTTCTGCCTGGCTAATGTTTTGCAGATTCAAGGGCTGAGGCTTCGAGGCAGTTGGCTTCTTGTGCACAATTGGCCTTTCAGCTTTGGTTTCTGTTTCCGAATCTGTTGAAGAAATGGGTTTGGTTTCCACCAAACAGCTGTCCTTTTTCCAGCTCAGGGTGCGGCGCATTTTCTTTTTGCGCAGGGGTTTGATGGGTTTTTCGCTGACATCCTTTATCGCTACTTGGGGTTTGTTTTGATCTTCATCACTAGTATTCTGTGGGTAGGAAATTGAGAAATTAGTTAACGGTCCAGAGCTGGGAGTTGTTGTTTTTAAACATACCTTGGTTAGATTAGAGATGCCGGATTCACTTTCTTCAGCTTCAGATTGTTTGGGCGAGGATATGGCAGAGGAGGTCAAGCTGCTTGGATTGGAAGTGCCGTTGCTATTGTTGTTGTTGCTAATTTGTGGCACTGCAGGAGCTGGACGCTTCTTGGCCCTCAGCTTGGGCGCCAATTTATTTTCTTCCTGCTTTTGTTTAATTTCCACATTTTCTAACTTGACAATGGCTTCTTCGAGCAGGCGATCAATGGCCGACTTTTGTTTCTCTTCATCCATTTCCGAGGTATTGTTGGATTGTTGGGTATCTTCGTGTTCATGCTTCTCCTTGAGCCAGGAGTAGAATAAATGTTCCAATTGTTGATTGGCAAGACACAGCTGATGTGTGAGAACCTCAGAGCGACTGGCTCGTATTTGTTTGGGGGTGGAAAAGGACAGGGGTGCTTCAGCTTTCTGCTTGATGGCATCCTTGCATATCAATTGCTCAATATTGCTGCGAGAAAGAGAGCGGGCTCTGCGTTGCTGGTGCTTCTCACAATTAGCGGGCTGTTTGAGATCTTCGCACTCCTTGGCTTTCACTGAAGATTTGCGGCTTGGACGTTCGAAAGATTTTAACAATTTAGGCTTCAATTTAATGTCTTCTTTGATTTGTTTACTGGCCGAACATCTAGCCTCCAATTGTTGCCTTAGCTGTTTAACAGATTCCTGCTTTTCATTGACCACCTCACCACGAGCCACTTCCTTCTTTACGGTGGCTCCAATTAGCTCACCATGTTTACCAAAGCGAGGATTCTTACTTGACATGTCATCCACAAATTGGGTGTACAACAAAGCCTTGTCTTTGACACTTAGCTTGGCAAACACATCTTCGGCCACAAAGTAGCTGGGCTTTCTTTGCAAACGCGACTTGGATTTGGTGCGTGGACTGGGTACTGGGGCCTTTTCCTTGTTGTGACGGAAGCGAGGCATTGGCAAGGGTTTTGGTAGGTTATTGCTTTCGATTGACTTCTTCAGGGAGGCTACATCTTTGCCAATCACCACTTCGGCCGTATCACGTCGTATAATTTGAGAAATTTTATTATTGAACATTGAGGCCATTTGTTTGACCACTGATTTGGTTCTCATCTTGGGGGATTTGGGTTTCACAATCTTGGCCACTTCAGTGGTCATCACAGTTGGGCGTTCGTACTTTTGCCTTAGCTCTTGAATGCTGGGACGTTGAGGAGCTGGATACTTTTTGCGTGATGGAATTGGCGATTTTCCTTGGTTGTTGGCGCTGCTGACAGTAACTTGGTTGGTCATCATTTTGTTTGGTGGTAGAATTTTTTGTTAGACAAAAAAGTTTGACTTTATTTGTGTTTTCTGCTTAGAGCGTTGTTTACGTTAGACGTAACAGTTTAGAACTGATGCTGATTTGCCCAACTCGCAGGAGTATAAATATGAAAATTGTCCACACAGTTAGGTAACGGATATCAGGTAAAGGATAACTCAAATTCTAATTCGAAGATTAGCGAATGGGTAAATCCCACTTAGAATTACCTGATTGCCACTTGGACGCTCAGAGATTTGTGTGGTGCAATAAATCCCTTCAGTTAGGTGCACATAATTATACCTGATAAGGCAATGTTAATGCGTATTCTAACTGTCTTTGAAAAAATTTTGCAGCTGTGCAAAAAATTCACCGAAAGTAGTTTTATTAGGGTAAGATTAAAGACTTCCTTATAATTCTTATAATTAGTGTGAAAATTTCCCAAAATTAGAACAATTTTAAGTAACAGGAAAAATTCTTAGCTCATCAGGACAAATGTTTCCTAATACAAAATTTTGTTTCACAAATTTCCATTAATGAATTTTGCAAATAATTAAAATAACTTTCTAAAAATAAATTTAGGTCAGGAATGGGGAAATTCAGTACAGGGAGTGCATTGGCGCCCAACGTGGGGTATAAGCTTATATTAGTTGTATCAAATAAAGTTCGAAAATTAAAAATCTAAGGAATAAATATACTCAGAAGATAATACGAAAAAAATTAGAACCCAAGTGATTTTAGAATTCATTCGCCCATTCGCATTGGCGCCCAACGTGGGGTATAAGCTTATTTTAGTTGTATCAAATAAAGTTTGAAAATTAAAAAATCTAAGGAATAAATATACGCCGAAGATAATACGAAAAAATAGAACCCAAGTGATTTTAGAATTCATTCAAATCAATTTCGATATTAAAATATTCAAAAAATCTTTCCAAAAAGTTCGCTCTGAGATGAAGGCAATTGACTACAGGGGGTGTATTGGCGTCCAATGTGGGACATGGACTTACTTTGGTTGTATCAAATAAAGATTAAAAATTAAAAAAATCTATGGAATGAATATACCCAGATAATTCACAAAAAAATTCGGGACACAAGCTATCTTAGAATTAATTCGAATTATTTTCGATATTAAAATATTCGACCTTTTTGTCCATTAATATTTGTCATACCCCCTTTTTATAGAAGAGAGAGAGGAACTATGGAAATATACTCGTTTCCTTGATGACGGAATAAATCAAATTAAAAGCAACTGCGAAAATTTTGAAATAATATAATGATGTGGAAAGTATGGGCGACCAATGTGGGGCTTGGTCTAGAACTTCAATTATTTTCAAGCATAGTTTGGAAATTTAAAAACCAAACGGCGGAATCAGTATGTCCTAGCCATTTTCTCCAGAAGACCGTGGAACAGTTGAAAAACATTCGTTAAGTTGATGACGGGATACATCAAATTAAGAGCAAATAGAGAAATCTAAAATCATATAATCAAGTGGAAAGTATTGGCGCTCCAAGTGGGACTTGGACTTACTTTGATAATTTCAATCAAGCATGGTTTGAAATGTAAAAAACAACCAAGCTGATGGATGAATAAATTCAGAAGATAATTCACAAAAAAACTTGACAGCCAAGCTATCTTAGAATTCATTCGAATTAATTTCGATACTAAAATATTCAAAAAATATTCCTGGCCATTTCCTCAAGAAGATCGAGGAACAATTGGAAATCTTTCGTTTCCTTCATGACGGGATAAATCAAATTAAAAGCAACTGGGAATAATCTAAACTTAGTTCAATTCCATATCCAATTACAATGGATTCCTGATGTACCACAATAGCGAATCTAATCCTGTATTAAAAATGAATAGACTAAAGACCGTGGAACAATAGAAATATGTTTGTTACCTTCGTTACCAAAATTTAAAAAATATATATTTTTAAAAATCTTCTAGTTGAAAAAATAATATTAAATTATTTTGTTTGATCCAAAAAAATATTTTTTTAAATAAAAAAAATAAAGCCAAGTGTTGGAAAAATTATTTTTAAAATTAAAACAAGTGAGCAAAGGCTATAGTCGGGACGGGGCCGACCATGTGATACCCTACACCACTACCCCTGTGCATAAGCTTTTCACTGGTAAACAGTTCTTTTAGGGAATATAAACCGACTACCACCAAAAATAATATGCATCTTTGTCTCTGGGACCCCCATAAGCAACCAAAATTTCGTGACCATCCAATCAAAATTACGACCTGTAGCTTGATTGCAAAAAATGGAAGAATTGGATGCATTGCCGACTAGTGTGGTATCTCCCTTGTTTGACTACCTTCGCCAACCTATTTTACACCAATGTAAAGGTAATATTTTCTTCTTCCATTGACAGGCTTTGCCGTAGGAATACCCCTACTAGAAGCCAATATATTCAAAAAGAATAAAACTTTGAATTTGTCTCCAAATGAGTTTTTCCCCATTCCGACCCCTAAATATTATCCGACTATCACCAAAATCAATAGGCTTCTTCCTATGTGCGACCCGCATCAACTCCCAACAACATCAAAAAATTCGTGACGATCCGATCAAAATTGCGACCTGTAGCGTGATTACAAACAAATCGGAAAATGGGATGCATTACCGACTATTGCGATATCTCTGTTGTTTGAGCAGCTACGACAACCTACTTTACATAGTTGTAAAGATGATATTTTCTACTTTCCTTGCCAGATTTTGCTTTTGATATGCCTCTTAAAGAAACAGAGATATTGGCTTTGAAATAAAACGTTGACCTTTCTCGAAATAAGTGTTTGCCCATTCCGACCCCTGAATATTATCCGACCATCATCAAAATCAGTAGGCTTCTTTCTTTTTGGGACCCCCATTAACCCCGAAAATTTCGTGACCATCCGTTCAAAATTGCGACCTGTAGCGTGATTACAAAAAAATCGGAAAATGGGATGCATTATCGACTATTGCCATATCTTTGCTATTTGACCACCTACGACAACCTACTTTACATCGTTGTAAAGGTGATATTTTCTACTTTCCTTTCCTGGTTTTGCTTTTGATATACCTATTAAAGAAACAGAGATATTGGCTTTGAAATAAAATGTTGACTTTATCCAAATAAGTGTTTGCCCATTCCGACCCCTAAATATTATCCGAGCATCATCAAAACCAATATGTTTCTTCATCTGTGAGACCCCCATTAACCCTCAAATTTTCGTGACGATCCGATCAAAATTGCGACCTGTAGCGTGATATCCAAAAAATAGAAAAATGGGATGTATTACCGACTATTGCGATATCTCCGTTATTTGGTTACCTACGCCGACCTAGTTTGCATCATTGTAAAGACGGGATATTCTACTTTCATAGTCAGGCTTTGCTTTTGGAAAATTTTCAACCAAAGCTGTGATATTTGTCAATATAATTAAAATCGCAAAAAATGAAAATTGCGGTTTTATTTGCTACTATTGTGATATCTTCGTTGTTTGATCACCTGCGAGCACCTACTTTACATCGTTAGAAAGGTGATATTTTCTGCTTTCATTATCAGGTTTTGTTTTTGGTATACCCCATATACAAGCTGAGATACTGGCTTTGGAAAAAAAACGTTGTCTTTTTACCCACCTAAGTTTTTTCCCTTTCCGACCCCTAAATATTATCCGACCATCACCAAAATCAATAGGCTTCTTCCCCTCTGGGACCCCCATCAACATCCAAAATTTCGTGACGATCCGATCAAAATTGCGACCTGTAGCGTGATTACAAGGTTTAGATGGACAGACGGACGGACGGACGGACTGACGGACGGACAAACATAGCCAGATCGACTCAGCTCGTCGAGACATTCATTTTGGTATATATAAGTATGGGTCTACGACGATTATTTCGATGCGTTACAAACTTTTTGGCCAAAACCAACTTATAATACCCTCCCCACATAGTGGTGTAGGGTATAAAAAGATAAAATATTCACGATCTGGAAACTTAAATTTTAAACATTCACGAGTTGAAATAATAACTTTTAAAGAATCCAAAATTGTAAAAAATACATTTAAAAAATTCAATATATAAAAAATATTTCTAAATATTTTTATTTTTTTATTTAAAACTTACAAAATCTTAGATTATTTTTTTTTAAATTCACAAGTTAAAAATATATTAATAAAATCCATGAATTGAAAAAGTTATTAAAAAAACATGTTAAAAAATAACATTTGAGAACCCAAGTCCATGTTTCTTCCTTTGCCTAGTTACACATTTTGATTGTTAGGTCAAGGTAGGTTGTTGGCTTGTTGGAGCCTCAGGTTGGGCGCCATTTTGTTATATTATATTGTGAAATAATTATTGAATTAATTTCTACAATGAAACATTTTGTACTTATTTCAGCTTGGGTGCAAAATCGATTTTTTGTATTATTTTTATATGACCTGATTTGAATTTTTCAGACTTGTAGAAAATAAATTCCCTTTATAAATAAAATTAGGAATTAGGAACTTGACACTTATCTTCCGCTACTGGGATCTCAGAGATGTTTTTCAACCGGTTTTTGTATCCGAGAACTGTTGTTCCTCGACTCAAAGAACCTTCATTATTCAGGCTTTCTTTGTTCCACTGATTGAACATTTTTTAAGGGCCATCAAGAGGAGACTTTAACAAAATTTTTGTTCATGAACCATTAAAATTGTTTTGAAGATCTTTCAGATCACTTGGCTTTTGGCCTTACGTTGGGCGCCATTTGATTAATTTTTTTTTTTTTGCCATCATGGGTAGTCCTTTAACTTTATCAATTTAGTCTTTCTTTGCTTCACTGAAAGAAACTAGTTTTAGGGGCCATCAAGAGAAGATTTTATTTAATATTTTTTATGGACCATCAGAATTTTTTTAAAGAACATTGAACATTTTTTAAGGGCCATCAAGAGGAGACTTTAAGAATTTTTTTTTCATGAACCATTAGAATTGTTTTAGAGATCTTTCAGAGCACTTAGGCTTTTGGCCTTATGTTGGGCGCCATTTTATTTGTTTTCTTTGGCCATCATGGTTAGTCCATTAACTTTATCAATTTAGTCTTTCTTTGCTTCACTGATAGAGAATTGTTTTAGGGACCATCAAGAGAAGATTTTATTTAATATTTTCTATGGACCATCAGAATTGTTTTAAAGATCTTTAAGGTCACGCCCTATGTTGGGCGCCAGTTTATTATCCTTTATGTTATTTTTTAAAGATTGTTTTACAAGGTTTTTAGGAATTGTTTTGTTGATTGTTCAAGTTTTTTTGGCCTTATGTTGGGCGCCATTTTTTATTTCTTTCTTTGACCATAAAATGGTCAAAGTGGATTTGAAGCAATATTGCTTCATAGACTATTTAAGTTATCACTTCTTTGGCGTCATGTGGGGCACATTTTTGTCGTTTCTTTCTTATACTAAAACTGTTCGTGTACTATCAAATTTATCAACGTAAATTTTTTATACACTATCAAAATAGTTTTGAAGATCTTTCAGATCACTTATGCCTTAGGCCTTATGACAGTCGCTATTTGTTTTTTTTCTAACATCTAAAATTCCATATTTTCAGATGTCCTGCATTGGGCGCCAATTTTTTTCTTTAGATTCTTTGGTCATCAAAGGAGATTTTGAAGGAATATTTTTTCATGGACCATCTATGCTATCAAAGTTTATTTTTTAAATACCATTACAATTGTTTTTAAGATCTTTCAGGTTACGTTCTGGTCTTACGTTGGGCGCCAGTTAATTGTTTTCTTTTGTCAAAGAATACTTTCAAGGTCTCATAATGTCAGATTTTTAAGAATTGTTTTAAAGATATATCAGATTATTTCTGGGCCTTACAATGGATCTTTGAATATTTGGTTTTTTACCAAATTTTTAAAGAATATTTTCAAGGTCCCACTGAGCATACAAAGTGATTTTTAAAGAATATTTTTCATTATATCCTTTCAGACTAATAAATAATTCACAAAAATGTTTTTTTTTTTGTTTCCGAAGCGGCAAATTTTCTTTTTTATTTTCAAATTTCAACTTATACACTAAAGGATATAGGGTAGGGGTATACTAAGACTAAGTGATCTTTAGAAGATCGTTTACTTACAGCTATATACACATAAATTTTAGTACTAAACTTACAAACTACGGCGAAAACCTTAGCCCTTTTAAAAGAGCCGCAGTCAGTCATTTTTAAAATGGAATGGAAGGAATGTGGGTTTTTCGATTGCCATCAGGACGGATGGGGGTCTTAGGTCGTTTAGGGTACAGGTTGAAATTGTGTTGCGAAAAGAAATTATGCCTGAAATGAACGTTGATTCATGACAACATCCAAAATCTTTTCAATGTGAGCTGTACAATTGGCCAGACAGAGATCGGCATAACGACTCAAGAAGAACATGAAACTTTCCAGTTGTTCAATGGAGCAGGCATTGAAGCCATTATTGCCGCGACCAATGTTGTCTATGGCTGAAATGATGCTACGCAGTTTGCGCATGTATTCTGGACATTCACGAAATTGTTCCAAGTTTTTGTTGCTACTGCTGCTGGAGTTTAGAGAGGGAGGGGCACAGTGTAGCATTTTTTCTTCCAGAGATTTTAGTTTTTCCTGTTGATTGTGTAGCGTTTTGAGCATTTCGGGAACGGTGAGTTGGGAAGCCATGGCCAGCTTATCTGTTTGAGTTTTACTCAAATTCAAGTTGCGGGCATCTTCGAAGATTTGTTCTAGGGTATCGGGTGATTCTTCACTTTTAATGGACCCTGTGTCGGATTGATTGCTACCCAAGGCAGAGAAGGAGATGCTTTGTTCCAATTCCACTGATTCAAAGTCGGATTGATCCAAGTCGCTGGTCTTAATGGGCGATGAGACACTGGGCCAGGTATAGGTGGCATCCGTGGTGGTGGGGGAGATGCTGAAGTTGGAAAATTCATAGCCATCAATGCCAAACCGTAGGCTAGCCTGCATGTCATCCATGAATTCGCGAATGTAGGTAAAGAAGGCCTGAATCTTGTGTGTAGTAAGGTGTTTACCGGCAAACGGCAGCAGGACATCTCCGGTTGAGAACCAGTATTGTGAGCAGTTTTCCATTTGGGGTATTTTCCGGAGGATTTCTGCTTGACTAAGGGGACACTCGGGTGAGAATTTTTGGTCATCAATGCCAAAGGTCATGTCACGATTCTCGGCACATTTTTGGGCAAAAATGTTGCTGAGCAACATCAAGCGCTCGCTCTCGTAGAAGTGGATGTTCATGGCCGTGGTAAAGTCACCAAAGGAGATCCAGAATTGTGAGGTCTCCACCTTGTGGGTTACACCCAAAGATGGATGCGAAGAGGAGGTGGAGGAGCTGGCATGCGAGGAGGCGGATGATGAGCATGTGGCATGACTGTTGTAGGTGGCCTCACCATTGAAATAGCTGCCATTCATGTGATACCCTGAGGAATTGTTGCTGTATTCCAATTCCTGGGAGTCTTCCAGAGAGCAGTCCTCCTTGATCACCTGCATGGTGTGATGTTTGTGGTGGTGGTGGGGATTCTGGACCACTGGTATGGGACTGATGATGTTCTTTTGCTGTTGATGCAGCTGTTGGTGGTTGGCAGCGGCGGCTGTAAAGTTCTGTTGTATTGGCTTATCCTTGTTCGGTGTGGAGAAGTTCTTGGGATTCTCTTCGCTAACCCTTAGCAAAACGGTGGGCAGTTTGTCCAGTTCACTGTTGGATAGGGATTTACGTGGCAATCTAATGGGTGATTCCATTTCATTGGACCCTGTCTCAAAACCTTGATCTATAAAGCTGTCCATCATTAGGCGATCCTGCTCCAATTCCAATTTGTTCTTTTCCAGATCGGTGAATTCGGTGGATACGGATTTGTGTTTCAATTGCTTTTTGCCTAAATCGTCATCATCAAGATTGGCCTCCAAAAGCGATGGCCAGGAGCGTGACATATCCTTGCATGGTGAGCGTGGCAAGTCGGAGTCGCCACATTCACTTTCTGTGGGTGGTGAGGGTGAGGACATCACCGTCAAGGTATAGGCATCCTTGATTTTGGAGGGTGAATTCACCTGGCGCATCAGAGAACGATCCAATTCCAAAATACTCAACTCTTGGTGGCCCACAGTGCTGGCTTGTTCCGAGCTCACCGAGGAGTTGATGGTTTTGAAGAGCAATTTTTTGACATAGGCTGTGCATTTTTTGGATTTGGAGAGAGTACCGCTGAGGGATTTGTTGTTCAAAGAACGACAATCAGAATCGGAGTCAGTTGAGATGGGATTAGCTTCGACCAGGGAATAGTCTTTCTTCCAGGTTAGGGAGCGACGCAATTTCTTTTTGCGCATGGGTTTGGAGGTTTTGGCCAGCATATCCAGGGGTATATCCAAGGAATCCTTTTCAGTGTTTGAATCTTCACTAGTGGTCTGTGGGTTGGAGAAGCGGGAGGTTAATGATTGATTCTTAGTGATGGAGGTTTGAGCTGAGTAACTTACCTTGTTAATACTAGTTACACCCAGATCACTGTCATTGTCCAGAGATTCCTGGGAGTTGGAGAGTTGTTGCTGCTCTTGCAGTTGTTGTTCTGCTGCTTCTGGTTCTTTCGTTTCCTCCTGTTGGTCCACTTCGACCGGCAATTCCACCTCTATGACAGAGGCATCGAAGCTACTCTTTTCCTCCAAGGTTTCCTTGATGATATTTATGGCACTTAGCTCCTTGTTGGCGGTTTGCTGCATTTCCTTCTCAGCCTCAAGCTTGTTGATGGCCTCCTCCAACAGCTGATCAACCTTATCCTTGGGTATCACATTATCCCTTGAATTCTTGGGAACAATCTCAATGACATCCTGCTTATTATGGACCGGGGTTATGTCAAAGACAACACCATTCTTTTCCTTTAGCCAGTTATAGAAAAGCTTTTCCAAATGTTGGTTCTGAAAAAACATTTTCGGGGCCAAGCGTTCATGTTGAGTGCGGCGTATCTTCTTGGGTGGTGCAAAAGGTTCCACATTCACCGAGGAGCGTATCATTTCCTGGGTCCTTTTGAAGGATTGCGGCTCAACATTACCCAAATCGGTGAGGAAACGAACATCCCGTTTCTTTCTTTGATTCCTTGGCTTGGTGGCATACTTTTTTGCCTCAGGACTGGGTTTTAGGACCACAGTTAGGGTACTAACATGCAGTGGGTCTTCACTTTCATCCTCATTTATTATGGTGGTGGAATTTGTGGGTGTTTGTGGTGTCAAAGGCCTGGGGATATCCTCAAATTCCTTGGATTTGGATTTACTGGGTGAGGGAGATGCCAAAAGGGAAGTGTTACCAGGTGACTTCTTAAATCTCTGCAGTGTCTTGGAGAGGGTATTGGTTTTGGTGGGTGTCAATTTGGCCTCCAAAGACTCACGTAGATGTTTCACCGTGCCCTGTTTCTCACACACCACTTCGCCGCGAGACATTTCCTTTTTGACGTTGTTTTCCAAGATCTGGCCATGTTTGGAGAATTTGGGATTCTTCTTGGACATATCCTCAATGAATTTGTTGTACAGCAGGGCCTTATCCTTGACGGAGAGTTGTTGGAACACATTCTCGGCCACCAGACAAGTGGTGCTGGGCTGCTTTTGCAAGGATTGTTGCTTCTTGGAGGGACTTCCGCTGAGCGACAAAGAAGAAATACTGTTTGTCTTGCTAAGCTGTCTCCGTTTAAACAATGGACTGGCCCTGGGACTCGGTAGCTTGGCAATAAAGGTTGGCATCTTGGGTTTCAATTTGGGTGATTTTGGTTTGACCAAAGTAGAGGTAAAGTTTGGTGAGGCAATTGAACTCAGGCCAGGTGATATGGGTTCGGTGGGTGTTAGTGGCTCTTCCTCTTGAGCCTCAGGCCCCTCTGGCACCTCAGCTGCTGCTGCTGCTTCTTGTTGTTGTTCCGTTGTGGAGGTGGAAGAGGGGCTCTTACGCATAATGGAATGCATTTTATTGTTAAAAAGCAAAGCCATTTGCTTAACCTTATTCTTCCTCAACATCTTGGGGCTCAGGGTGGCTGACTTGATGGGCGAATTGCTGGCCTTGGCCACAGCTTCAGGTGACAACATCAAAGCCATTTGTTTGACCTTTGATTTCTTCAGCATTTTGGGACTCAAAGTCAATGTCTTCTTGGGAGAAATATTCTCCTTGTCCTGCTCCATGTCCACCTTGCCGGGACTCATTTCATAGCGTTTCTTCAACTCCCCCACATTGCTGGAATTGCCATCTCCTCTCTTCACCACCATTGCCTCTCTTTGTTGTTTATTTTTACGTTTCATCAAAGGAGAGGGTGATTTTTGGGCCTTGCTGCGAAAAGAGGCCACTGCCGAGGCCACCTTGCCTTTGGTCTTCAACTTGACGGGGGTGCTCTTGCCCGAGCTATCGGGGACCTGGACATCTTCATCGAAGTATTTCATCAAATTATCAATGCTCCTGAGGAGTACCGTTTTATTCATACTGGCATCGAATTCATTTTGATGTTCCAAGGCATTCAAAAATTGATCATCATCAATGTTGGTACACTCGAACAGCTCCTCACGGGTCATGGTTGCCACCACCATGGTATGGTGACGGCCACTTCTACGCTGGGATCTCCTTTGGCGATTGTTGCGTTCAATTTCTTCCGATATGTTGACGAAATCATTAAAATCACGATCATTGAAATCGGTGGTGTTGACAACCAAATGATTAGTTTGATTGCTGGTGGTAGCTGCGGATTCATCCAAAACTTCACAATTTTCAATTTGTGTCTTGAGAACCATTTTTAAAATTTGCTCTACGCTGGGATAAATTTTGACGGTTGGTAAATTAAAACTTTTTCACGAATGTTTACGTTAGACGTTCACACAAGTAACTGATGCTGTTGTCGACAATTTTGCAAACTTATATACCCGAAAAATCAACAAGGATCGTTCACACACACCAGGCAAGGATGTCTGAGGCACGTACAGGTAGCTAGAAGAGGGCGTACATTTGTCTGGTTGGATTTACCGCGCAAGGAAAGTGTGCCATAAAAGTTTTTCTTCTTCCCGTAATGCGGCAGAGGCAACCTACTAATGAGATATTGATCCTCCTTTTTGTGTACCCTTTGTGCGTATGTGACACAAGGCACAATCGCTCTAATTAGTACCTGCAGTGTTTTTGAGAGGCTGTAAAAGGCTGCTTCAGTTGGTGGAAATTCGCAATTCTATGGCAGCTGCATAGATTTAGAATTTTCATGGCAAATTCGGAAGAAATCCTTGCTAATTACTTTCTTTTTAAATTTAAAATTTTAAACAAAGGAAAGTAGGAAGTTTCAGGACGAAGTTTAACAAATGACATTTTAATCCAGGAAATTGGATTAAAAATTAGGAATTTAGCAGAAAAAATATCTGTCAAACCACTCAAGAACATTTTTGAGTCAACGTGGATTTTTAAAGAATAATTTGTTTAGTCACGTAGATTTTTTAAAGAATATTTTAAAGATTATTTTAAAGAATATTTTTTCCAACAATGTGGATTTTTTAGAGAATATTTTTTCCAACAATGTGGATTTTTTAGAGAATATTTTTTCCAACATCGTGGATTTTTTAAAGAATATTTTTTCCAACAAAGTGAGTTTAAAAAAAAATCCGACAACGTGGATTTTTTTAAAAAATATTTTTTCCAACAACGTGGATTTTTTAAAGAATATTTTTTCCAACAACGTGGATTTTTTAAAGAATATTTTTTCCAACAACGTGGATTTTTTAAAGAATGTTTTTTCCAACAACGTGGAATTTTGAAAGAATATTTTTTCCAACAACGTGGATTTTTTAAAGAATATTTTTTCCAACAACGTGGAATTTTGAAAGAATATTTTTTCCAACAACGTGGTTTTTTTAAAGAATATTTTTTCCAACAACGTGGATTTTTTAAAGAATATTTTTTCCAACATCGTGGATTTTTTAAAGAATATTTTTTTTCAACAACGTGGATTTTTTAAAGATTTTTTCAACAATGTGGATTTTTTAAAGATTTTTTCAACATCGTGTATTTTTTAAAGATTTTTTCAACATCGTGGATTTTTTAAAGAATATTTTTCCAACAACGTTGATTTTTTTAAAGAACATTTTTACCAACAACGTGGATATTTTAAAGAATATCTTTTCCAACAACGTGGATTTTTTAAATAATATTTCTTCCAACAAAGTGGGTTTAAAAAAAAAAAAAAAATTCCGACAACGTGGATTTTTTAAAGAATATTTTTTGCAACAACGTGGATTTTTAAAGAATATTTTTTCCAACAACGTGGATTTTTTAAAGAATGTTTTTTCCAACAACGTGGAATTTTTAAAGAATATTTTTTCCAACAACGTGGAATTTTGAAAGAATATTTTTTCCAACAACGTGGTTTTTTTAAAGAATATTTTTTCCAACAACGTGGATTTTTTAAAGAATATTTTTTCCAACATCGTGGATTTTTTAAAGAATATCTTTTCCAACAAAGTGGGTTTAAAAAAAAAAAAAAAATTCCGACAACGTGGAAGTTTTGAAGAATATTTTTCAAACAACGTGGATTTTTTAAAGAATATTTTTCCAACAACGTTGATTTTTTTAAAGAACATTTTTACCAACAACGTGGATTTTTTAAAGAATATTTTTCCAACAACGTTGATTTTTTTAAAGAACATTTTTACCAACAACGTGGATATTTTAAAGAATATCTTTTCCAACAACGTGGATTTTTTAAATAATATTTCTTCCAACAAAGTGGGTTTAAAAAAAAAAAAAATTCCGACAACGTGGATTTTTTAAAGAATATTTTTTGCAACAACGTGGATTTTTAAAGAATATTTTTTCCAACAACGTGGATTTTTTAAAGAATGTTTTTTCCAACAACGTGGAATTTTTAAAGAATATTTTTTCCAACAACGTGGAATTTTGAAAGAATATTTTTTCCAACAACGTGGTTTTTTTAAAGAATATTTTTTCCAACAACGTGGATTTTTTAAAGAATATTTTTTCCAACATCGTGGATTTTTTAAAGAATGTTTTTTCCAACAACGTGGAATTTTTAAAGAATATTTTTTCCAACAACGTGGAATTTTTAAAGAATATTTTTCAAACAACGTGGATTTTTTAAAGAATATTTTTCCAACAACGTTGATTTTTTTAAAGAACATTTTTACCAACAACGTGGATATTTTAAAGAATATCTTTTCCAACAACGTGGATTTTTTAAATAATATTTCTTCCAACAAAGTGGGTTTAAAAAAAAAAAAAATTCCGACAACGTGGATTTTTTAAAGAATATTTTTTGCAACAACGTGGATTTTTAAAGAATATTTTTTCCAACAACGTGGATTTTTTAAAGAATGTTTTTTCCAACAACGTGGAATTTTTAAAGAATATTTTTTCCAACAACGTGGAATTTTGAAAGAATATTTTTTCCAACAACGTGGTTTTTTTAAAGAATATTTTTTCCAACAACGTGGATTTTTTAAAGAATATTTTTTCCAACATCGTGGATTTTTTAAAGAATGTTTTTTCCAACAACGTGGAATTTTTAAAGAATATTTTTTCCAACAACGTGGAATTTTTAAAGAATATTTTTCAAACAACGTGGATTTTTTAAAGAATATTTTTCCAACAACGTTGATTTTTTTAAAGAACATTTTTACCAACAACGTGGATTTTTTAAAGAATATTTTTCCAACAACGTTGATTTTTTTAAAGAACATTTTTACCAACAACGTGGATATTTTAAAGAATATCTTTTTCAACAACGTGGACTTTTTAAGGAATATTTTTTCCACCAACCTGATTTTTTTAAGAATAATTTTCCCACGAACAAAAATTTTTAAAAGAATATTTTTCCAACTACGTGGATTTTTTAAAGAATGTTTTTTCCAACAACGTGGATTTTTTACAGAGTATTTTTCCAACAATGTGGATTTTTTAAAGAATATTTTTTCCAACATCGTGGATTTTTTTAAGATTTTTTCAACATCGTGGATTTTTTAAAGAATATTTTTTTTCAACAACATGGATTTTTTAAAGAATGTTTCTCCAGCAACGTGCATTTTTAAAGAATATTTTTCCAACAACGTGGATTTTTTAAAGAATATTTTTTTTCAACATCGTGGATTTTTAAAGAAAATTTTTTCAACACCGTGGATTTTTTAAAGATTATTTTTTTCAACATCGAGGATTTTTTAAAGAATATTTTTTTCAACATCGTGGATTTTTTAAAGAATATTTTTTCAACATCGTGGTTTTTTTAAAGAATATTTTTTCCAACAACGTGGTTTTTTAAGAACTGGATTTTTTTAAAAAATATTTTTTTAACCAACGTGGGGTTTTTGAAAATATGTTTTAACCAAAGTGGATTTTTTAAAAATATTTTTCAATCAACATGGATTTTCTAAAAAATATTTCTTTAACCAACGTGATTTTTTTAATTTTTTTTTTCAATCAACGCGGATTTTTAAAAAAATTTTTTTCCCAGTAACTCGGATTTTTTAATAAATATTTCTTCAATCAACGTGAATTTTTTTAAATATTTTTTTCAGTCAACGTCGATTTTTTTAAAAAATATTTCTTCAAACAACGTGGATTTTTTTTAATTTTTTTCTTTTCAGTCAACATGGATTTTTTAAAAAATATTTCTTCAATCAACGTGAATTTTTTAAAAAATATTTCTTCAATCAACGTGGATTTTCTAAAAATATTTCTTCAATCAACGTGGATTTTCTAAAAATATTTCCTCAATCAACGTGGATTTTTTAAAAACTTTTTTTTAAATTTTTTATTTTTTTTTTAAATTTTTTCAATCAACGTGGATTTTCTAAAAAAATATTTTTCAAAAGATCAAAAATTATTATTTAAATATTTGTTGAAGAAACCACAGAATAGTGTAATTTTTTAAGAATATTTTTTGAAATATTTTTTTTTTAAGAATCTACCGAAGCGTATAATTTTTTTTAAGAATATTTTTTTCAAATATTTTTCATGAAATCACAGAAACGTGTTTATTTTTTTTTTTCAAAAAACCAAGTGAAAGTGGATTTAAAAAAAAATATTTTTTCAAAAAAACCAACCTAACGTGGATTTTAAAAAAAAAAAAATTTTTCAAAAAACCTCCTGACCATGGATCTTTTAAAAAATATTTTTTTTAAAGAACACGTTTCCGTGGATTTTTTAAAAAAATATTTTTTCAAAGAACCTCCTAACCATGGATTTTTTAAAAATATTTTTTCAAAGAACCTCCTAACCATGGATTTTTTAAAAATATTTTTTTTAAACAAACAACTAAAAGTGGATTTTTTAAACAAATATTTATTCAAAGAACCAACTAATTGGGGATTTTTTTTTAAATATTTTTTCAAGAAATCAACTAAAGCTGGATTTTTTTTCTTAAATATTTTTTCAAGAACCACCTAACTAATCATGGATTATTTAAAAATATTTTTTTAAACAAACAACTACATAAACGTGGATTTTTTAAACAAGTATTTTTTTCAAAGAACTAACTAATTGGGGATTTTTTACAATATTTTTTTCTAGGAACCAACTATACCTGGATTTTTTAAAAAAATATTTTTAAAGAACCAACTAAACGTGGATTTGTTAAAAAATATTTTTCAAACAACCAACAGAACGTGGATTTTTTAAATAATATTTTTTCAAAGAACCAACAAAATGAGGATTTTTTAAAAATTATTTTTTCATGGATTTAAAAAAAATATATATTTTTTCAAACAACCAACTAAACGTGGATTTTTTAAAGAAAAATTTTTCAAAGAACCAAATAAACGTATATTTTTTTGAAAATATTTTTCAAAGAACCAACTAAAAGTGGATTTAAAAATATATATATTTTCATAGAACCAACTAAACGTAGATTTTTTAACAAGTAATTTTTCAAAGAACCACAGAAACGTGAACTTTTCAAAAAAATACTTTTTCCAAGAACGTGTATTTTAAATATTTTTTTAAGGATCAACTAAACGTGAATTTTTTTTTTTAAATTTTCGAGAAATCACAGAAGCGTGGATTTTTTCAAGAAATCAATGAATTGTGGATTTTTTTCAAGAATATTTTTCAAGAATTCAATGAATTGTGGATTTTTTTTTTTCAAGAAATCATGGAAGCGTCGATTTTTGCAAGAATATTTTTTTCATGGATTCTGTAAGCGGCATGACTTCACTGCTAAAAAAATTTTTCCAACGAACCAAAGGTTGATTTTAGTAAAAAAATATTTTTTTAATGAACCAATAAAAGCTGGATTTTTTACAAAATACTTTTCAAAGTAAAGTGGATTTTTAAAAAAAAAATATTTTTCAAAAAACCAACTAATCGCGGATTTTTTAAAAAAATAATTTTTCAAAAAACCAACTAAGCGTAGATTTTCTAAAAAATATTTATTCAAAGAACCATCTAAGCGTAGATTTAAAAAAAATCAAAGAACCAACTAATCGTGGAGTTTTTCGAAAAATATTTTTTCAAAGAAATAAAGGTTGGTTTGTTAAAAAAAATATTTTTTCAAAGAAGCAATTATTAAAAAATATTTTTCCAAAGAACCAAATGTTGATTTTATTAAAAAAAATATTTTTTAAAGAACCAACTAAACTTGGATTTAAAAAAAACCTCAGAAACGTGGATTTAAAAAAAAAAAAAATTCAAGAAACTTCAGAAACGTGGATTTAAAAAAAATATTTTTTCTAGAACGTGAATTTTTTAAATAATATTTTTTCAAAGAACCAACAAAATGAGGATTTTTTAAAAATTATTTTTTCATGGATTTAAAAAAAATATATATTTTTTCAAACAACCAACTAAACGTGGATTTTTTAAAGAAAAATTTTTCAAAGAACCAAATAAACGTATATTTTTTTGAAAAT
Source organism: Musca autumnalis (assembly GCF_047663935.1). Lineage (NCBI taxonomy): Eukaryota > Metazoa > Arthropoda > Insecta > Diptera > Muscidae > Musca > Musca autumnalis. Next base: position 27,027,727 of record NW_027411755.1, read on the forward strand.
ATTTTTCAAAGAACCAACTAAAAGTGGATTTAAAAATATATATATTTTCATAGAACCAACTAAACGTAGATTTTTTAACAAGTAATTTTTCAAAGAACCACAGAAACGTGAACTTTTCAAAAAAATACTTTTTCCAAGAACGTGTATTTTAAATATTTTTTTAAGGATCAACTAAACGTGAATTTTTTTTTTTTAAATTTTCGAGAAATCACAGAAGCGTGGATTTTTTCAAGAAATCAATGAATTGTGGATTTTTTTCAAGAATATTTTTCAAGAATTCAATGAATTGTGGATTTTTTTTTTCAAGAAATCATGGAAGCGTCGATTTTTGCAAGAATATTTTTTTCATGGATTCTGTAAGCGGCATGACTTCACTGCTAAAAAAATTTTTCCAACGAACCAAAGGTTGATTTTAGTAAAAAAATATTTTTTTACTGAACCAATATAAGCTGGATTTTTTACAAAATACTTTTCAAAGTAAAGTGGATTTTGTAAAAAAATATTTTTCAAAAAACCAACTAAACGTGGATTTAAAAAAAAAATCAAAGAACCAACTAAGCGTAGATTTTTTAAAAAATATTTATTCAAAGAACCATCTAACCGTAGATTTAAAAAATATTTATTCAAAGAACCATCTAAGCGTAGATTTAAAAATAAAAATAAAAAACCAACTAATCGTGGAGTTTTTGAAAAATATTTGTTCAAAGAAATAAAAGTTGGTTTGTTTAAATAAATTTTTTTTCAAAGAAGCAATTATTAAAAAATATTTTTCCAAAGAACCAAATGTTGATTTTATTAAAAAAATATTTTTTTAAAGAACCAACTAAACGTGGATTTAAAAAAAAAAAATATTTTTTCGAGAAACCTCAGAAACGTGAATTAAAAAAAAAAATTTCAAGAAACTTCAGAAACGTGGATTTAAAAAAATATATTTTTTTTTCAAAGAACCAACTAAAGGTGAAATTTTTAAAAAAAATTTTCCAAAGAACCAACTAAACGTCAATTTTTTTAAAAAATATTTTTTCATAGTACCTGCTATATATTTTTCAAGAACATTTTTTATAATCTTTTTCAAGCGCGGATTTTTTTCAAGAATATTTTTTAAAATATTTTTCAAGAAATCACGGAAGGGTGATTTTTTTTTTTCAAGAATATTTTTTAAATTTATTTTCTAGAAATCACGGAAGCGTGGATTTTTTCCAAGAATATTTTTTTCATGGACCTGGTAAGCGGGGTGACTTCATTGGAAGAAATGCCATCTATAGTGAATAGATCGCATTATTGTTGTTAGCGAAGACCTTCACCTCTGCACATACACAAGTTTTCTCCATTAACGGAGTCACCGAATCATATGAAATGACATCACTCTGAAATACCCTGTGTTTGGATCAATGTTGCCATTAGGTGGCATTTCACCATTTCGTGATTTCAAGTAGAGAGTATCAACGAAACCATTCTCGAGATTATTAATAAAATATTAAACATTTTATGGATAATATCATAACATATGTTGGCTTGGTACACTCATTACCGGGTGTAGTTTGTATGACAATATTACATACTTCATTTACTACTAAGAAATGTCCTGTGCCTTCCTCAACGGATTAGTGGATGACGTAGTGTAGCTTTTCAAGAGTCATTTCCTTATTAGTCAAAAAAAATTTCTTTCTTTCTTTCCATCCTATTCTAATATTAAATATGAATGTATTTCAAATAAAACTGCAGCTTTGTTGCGTTTCGCTATCAAAAATCTTAACCCTCTTCGCTAACATTTCATATAAGCCCAATGCCAATGACATTTTTTGTGTGTGTTGAATAAAACTGAAGGTAAGCTCATAAGAAAATAATGTAAAGGGGGAGGTTTTCCCCCTTCTCCCAAGGGAAAAATTCCATAATTTGTGTGATACAATACAAAAAGAAAACAAACGTTGTACTAACTGACGTCAAGTGAAATAGTTTTATAGTGAGTGGCATTTTGGATTATAAAATAATAAAAGAAGGGGACAGAGGAAAGTCACACGACAAGAATGGCAAAAACGGCATAAAACCCCAAACAGCAAAAAAACACAACCACCGAAACACAATAATATTGACAATTACAATACACATACATAGTTTTATAAGAAATGCAAATGATTATACAAAAAATTTGCGGCTTTGCAAAAATTCTTTAGTTCGTATGGTCGGAAAGCGGCCGTTTGCTTTGCCTGATCATAACTAAAAATGTCAAGGTTATTATAATTTATAATAATTAAAAACAATTTGTCTCCATAGACAACTAACAATTTGGCTTAGCTTCTTGAATAAATTAGAGACGAATATTTAAATTACTTTTTTTAAAACAATAACAAGAACAATTACCTGTTTACATTCCAACATAATTTGTGTTTAAGGGTTTTGTGCGCTGCTGTTTGTGTTGCTCCGCAACACCCTGTGTTGTTGTTGTTGTTTTGATTGATTGTGTATTATTGTATTAATTAGTGGTTGAAGTAACGTCGTCACATTATTGTTGACAGTTTGCACTGTGTTTTGCTTTACGATATTTTGCCATTTTAAATTATTTTTCTTTTAGATTTTATTTGAAGGAATTTATTTCAAGTTTTGATTTTTTGCTCATTTCTTAAGAATATCTTTAGGATTTTTTTGTTTTTAATTTGAACTTAACACAACCATTTTAAACTCATTATAGGATATAGTTTGCTTTAATGTAATCTAGAATTGATATATTATAGAATTAATGTCATGGCCAGATTTTTTCAAAGGTGTATAGTTCTTTTTCATACTCTCGCTTCCTCGATAACAGTTCGTTTAATATACAAATTTCTGAGAAGACTATACAGGGGTTTTCTTATAAAGCTTTCTGTAAATAGACCAACTACGTACCAGCATCATATGCTACCCTAAACTCGAAAGAGAAGAAAATAAAATATCACAAAAAATCCCTACTACGAAAAAATGGCAACCCTATTCACTACAAAACTCGGTAAAGATTATGGTTACTTTCAAATGACATGCAGATGGCGCTTCGACGCGTTGTAGCAGGTGACAATTCGCAAATGTATTCTGTGTAAATATGATGGTGTTTCCTTAAGAAATATTTTTTCAAAAAACCTCACAGTCGTGGATTTTTGAAAAAAATATTTTCAAGAAGCCACAGAAACGTGAATTTACATAAAAAACGCTTTTTCAAAGCGTAGATTTTTTGAAAAAATATTTTTTGAAGAAGCCACAGTAATGTGGATTCAAAAAATATTTTTCAAGAAGCCATAGAAATTTGGATTTTAAAAATATATTTTTTTAAAAAGCCGCATAAACGTGGATTCTTTAAAAAATATTTTTTAAGAAGCCACAGAAATGTGGACTTTTTAAAAAATTATTTTTTCAAGAAGCCACAGAAACGTGGATTTAAAAAAAATTAAGAAGCCACAGAAATGTGGATTTTTCAAAAAATATATTTTTAAGAAGCCACAGAAATGTGGATTTTTTTTAAAAAAATGTATTTTTAAGAAGCCACAGAAATGTGGATTTTTAAAAAAAAAAAATATTTTCAAGAAGCCACAGGAACGAGTATTTAAAAAAAAAAATCGTGGATTTTTTCAAAAAATATTTTTTCAAGAAGGCATAGAAACGAGGATTTTGTTTAAAAAAAATAGTTTTTTAAAGAAGCCACAGAAACAAGTATTTAAAAAAAAAAGATTTTTTCGTGAATTCTTTCAAAAAATATTTTTTACAGAAGCCACAGAAACGTGGATTTTTTAAAACAATATTTTGTTAAGTTTCAAGAAGCCACACAAAACGTAGATTTTTAAAAAAAAAAAATATTTTTCAAATAGCCACAGAAATTTGGATTTTTTAAAAAAATATTTTTTTCAAGCCACAGAAACGTGGATTTCTTAAAAAAATATTTTTTTTAAATCCACGTTTCAGTGGCATCTTAAAAAATTATTTTTCCAGCCACAGAAACGTGGATTTAAAAAAAAATATTTTTTTAAGAAGCCACAGAAACGTGGATTTAAAAAAAATATTTTTTTAAGAAGCCACAGAAACGTGGATTTAAAAAAAATATATTTTTTTAAGAAGCCACAGAAACGTGGATTTAAAAAAAAAAATTTTTTTTCAAGCCACAGAAACGTGGATTTTTAAAAAAAAAATATTTTTTCAAGCCACTGAAACGTGGATCTTTTAAAAAATATTTTTTCAAGCCACGGAAACGACGATTTTTTAAAAAAAAAAATTATTTTTTCAAGCCACAGAAACGTGGATTTTTAAAAAAAAATATTTTTTTCAAGCCACAGAAACGTGGATTTTTTTAAAAAATATTTTTTTCAAGCCACAGAAACGTGGATTTTTTAACAAAAAAATTTTTCAAGCCACAGAAACGTGGATTTTTTTTAAAAAATATTTTTCAAGCCACAGAAACGTGGATTTTTTAACAAAAATATTTTTCAAGCCACAGAAACGTGGATTTTTTAAAAAAAAATTTTTCAAGCCACAGAAACGTGGATTTTTTTAAAAAATATTTTTCAAGCCACAGAAACGTGGATTTTTTTAAAAAATATTTTTCAAGCCACAGAAGCGTAGATTTTTTTAAAAATATTTGTCAAACAACAGAAACGTGGATTTTTTTAAAAAATATTTTTCAAGCCACAGAATCGTGGATTTGTTATAAAAATATTTTTCAAGCCACAGAATCGTGGATTTTTTAACAAAAATATTTTTCAAGCCACAGAAACGTGGATTTTTTAACAAAAATATTTTTCAAGCCACAGAAACGTGGATTTTTTAACAAAAATATTTTTCAAGCCACAGAAACGTGGATTTTTTAACAAAAATATTTTTCAAGCCACAGAAACGTGGATTTTTTAACAAAAATATTTTTCAAGCCACAGAAACGTGGATTTTTTAACAAAAATATTTTTCAAGCCACAGAAACGTGGATTTTTTAACAAAAATATTTTTCAAGCCACAAAAACGTGGATTTTTTTTTAAAAAATATTTTTCAAGCCACGAAAACGTAGATTTTTTTAAAAATATTTTTCAAGCCACAGAAAACTTGGATTTTTTAAAAAAATATTTTTCAAGCCACAGAAACGTGGATTTTTTTAAAAAAATATTTTTCAAGCCACAGAAACGTGGATTTTTTTAAAAAATATTTTTTCAAGAAGCCGCAGAAACGTGGATTTATTTAAAGAATATTTTTTCCAGAAGCGACAGAAATGCGGATTTAAAAAAAATATTTTATCAAGAAGCCAACAAATATTTTCTCTGTGGATTTGGATTTTTTAAACAAATAATTTTTCTACAAGCCAAAGAAGCGTGGATTAAAAAAAAAAACATTTATTCAGGAAGTCACAGAAACTTGGATTGGAACATCTTCCGTTTTTAAGAACTGCTGTGGTTGTCAACCTCAAATTTAGCAAGGTTCTTCATCATTATCCAACTACTCTGGTAGGAAATAGGCTCTCAAAATACGTTTGACAATAGTGATGGTTATTTTAAAGTGACGTGCAGATGTCGCCCCGACATGTTGTAGCGCTGAATATTCACTTGGATATTCTGCTCTTCAGTTTCAACATCTTCTGCGTCTTCCAGAAATAGTAAACCCGAACCCGAAAGGGGACCATAATGGGCAGATAACTCTTGAGGTTATGTCTACATTGCATTTAGCAAGGTTCTTCACCATTATGCAAGTATATAGATAGAACGTTTTCTGGTGGCACACAGATGGCACTGGGGAGTACTGAAACTCCATAATTTCGTTCAACTAATAGGCAATATTTGGAATATGAAACACATTTACCCTCAATTTTACCTTCTAACACCTTTAAACATTTTTTAAATACTCCACCTTATGGAAGTCTTCAACAAAAAGAATGGAACTGTAGTTCCAAAGCATAGTCTCGCACCATTTTGCAACCACTTGCATGAGATGTTTCCCTGTGACGGAAAGGTGGCAGTATGGTATGAAGAGACATTGAAAATACGAACAGATGGGACTGTCTTATCTTCAAAGATCTGTTCATTCGTGTAAGAGTTATTGCGCTCGGGATTATTATCGGTTTTATTATTTGCAACAACAACATTAAACATGTTTGTCCTTCACTCTTAGAAATCATGAAAAAAAACTCCCCTTTAACCACTACTGTTCCCTCTCCCGCTTTCATGACTATACTTTCATAAAGACCAAAACAGGTGCGGAGAGTGGTTTGTTGAATTAGAAATAAAAATATGAATTTTTTCTTCTTTCCTCTTTCACAATTCATTCTCCAATTAGCTGGTAGTTTTATTCAATTAAATTTGCACTTTAACTGGACGCCAAGCGAACTATTTCTAACATTTTCCACCAAGAATCACCTTTTTCTATTTTTGCCAGCTTTTTTCTAGTTTTCCTTTTTCATAGAAATTTCATAAAAAACAGACACAAAGATAGAACACGAACAAATTAATTAAGCGAAGAATGAAGTAATAATAATTATAATAAAAGCAGTAGTAAATGCGGTTATGACCATTGGGAAGAAAAAAAAGTATGGTTGTCGTCGTCAAAGGAGGAGGGAGAGAACAGACAATGAGGGCTAATAATTCATAATGGGGTTAATATACTTTTGTAAAAGTCAGGGGTCGAAATTGTGGCTAACAAGCTAATCAGGGGGAAAAAGAGAGCAAAAGTTTCATGGTGGGTAAAGAGAAGTGAAGGAGGTTAGAGTAAAGTGCCGGAAACGGAATGGTCGCGAACGTATCATTCGCCGATAACAACATTGCCCAAATAACGTTGATAATGTATCTACGTTATTCACATAACGATTTATCTACGTTATCCAGATAAAGTGGATAATGTAACCACTTTATCTAAATAACGTGGATAATGTTTATACGTTATCCCAATATCGTATATAATGTATCTGTTATAACCAAACGTTATGGATAATGTATTAACGTTATCTAAATAGCACAGATAATGTATCTACGTTAACCAAATAACGTGGATAATCTATCTACGTTATCCAAATATGGTGGATAATGTATCTACGTTATCAAAATAATGTGGATAATGTATATTCGTTACACAAATAATGTGGATAATGTATCTACGTTATCCAAATAATGTGGATAATGTATCTACGTTATCCAAATAATGTGGATAGTGTATCTACGATATCCAAATAATGTGGACAATGCATCTACGTTATCCAGATAAAGTGTACAATGTATTTACGTTGTCAAAAAATTTACATTATCTGTATAACTTGTATAATGGATATACATTATCCAGATAACGTAGATAATGTATCTGCATTATCCAAATAACGTGGATAATGTATCTACGTGATCCAAATTAATGTGGTTAATGTATCTATGTTATCCAGATAACGTGGATAAAGTATCTACGTTATCCAGATATAGTGAATAATGTATCTACGTAATCCAGATAACGTGTAGAATGTATCTAAGTTATCCAGATAAAGTGGATAATGCATCTACGTAATCCAGATAACATGGATAATGTATCTACGTTATTCAAATAATGTTATCAAAATAATGTGAAAAATGTATCTACATAATCCAGATAAAGTGGATAATGTATCTACGTTATTCAAATAATGTGAAAAATGTATCTACATAATCCAGATAAAGTGGATAATGTATCTACGTTATCCAGATAAAGTGGATAATATGTCTACGTTATCAAAATAATGTGGATAATATATCTACGTAATCCAGATAACGTGGAGAATGTATCTACGTTATCCAGATAAAGTGGATAATGCATGTACGTTATCCAAATAATGTAGATAATGTATCTACATTATCCAAATAACATGGAAAATGTATCTACGTTATCTAAATAATAAGGATAATGTATCTATGTTATCCAGATAAAGTGAATAATGTATCTACGTTATCAAAATAATGTGGATAATGTATCTACGTAATCCAGATAACGTGGATAATGTGTCTGCGTTATCCATATAACGTGGGTAATGTATCTACGTTATCCAGATAAATGAATAATGTATCTACGTTATCAAAATAATAATGTAATACATTATCCAGATAAAGTGGATAATGCATCTACGTTATCCAGACTAAGTGAATAATGTATCTACGTTATCAAAATAATGTGGATAATGTATCTACGTTATCCAGATAAAGTGGATAATCTATCTACGTTATCCAGATAAAGTGTACAATGTATCTACGTGGTCAAAATAATTTACATTATCTGTATAACTTGGATAATGGATATACATCATCTAGATAACGTGGATAATGTATACATTATCCAAATAACGTGGATAATGTAAATAATGTATCTACGTTATCCAGATAACGTGGATAATGTATCTGCGTTATCCATATAACGTGGATAGTGTATCTACCTTATCCAGGTAAAGTGGATAATGTATCGACGTTATCAAAATAATGTGGATAATGTATATTCGTTATCCAAATAATGTGGATAATGTATCTACGTTATCCAGATAAAGTGTGCAATGTATCTACGTGGTCAAAATAATTTACATTATCTGTATAACTTGTATAATGGATATACATCATCTAGATAACGTGGATAATGTATCCACATTATCCTAATAACGTAGATAATGTATCTACATTATCCAAATATCGTGGATAATGTATCTACGTTATCCAGATAACGTGGATTATGTATCTACGTTATCCAGATAAAATGAATAATGTATCTACGTTATCAAAATAATGTGGATAATGTATCTACGTAATCCAGATGACGTGTAGAATGTATATACGTTATCCATATAAAGTGGATAATGTATCTACGTTATCCAAATAATGTGGATAGTGTATATACATTATCCAAATAACGTGGATAATGTATCTACGTTATCCAAATAATGTAAATAATGTATCTACGTTATCCAGATAACGTGGATAATGTATCTGCGTTATCCATATAACGTGGATAATGTATCTGCGTTATCCATATAACGTGGATAATGTATCTACCTTATCCAGGTAAAGTGGATAATGTATCGACGTTATCAAAATAATGTGGATAATGTATATTCGTTATCCAAATAATGTGGATAATGTATCTGCGTTATCCATATAACGTGGATTATGTATCTACGTTATCCAGATAAAATGAATAATGTATCTACGTTATCAAAATAATATGGATAATGTATCTACGTAATCCAGATGACGTGTAGAATGTATCTACGTTATCCAGATAAAGTGTACAATGTATCTACGTTGTCAAAAATTATCTGTATAACTTGTATAATGGATATACATTATCTCGATAACGCGGATAATGTATCTACGTTATCCAGATAACGTGGATTATGTATCTACGTTATCCAGATAAAATGAATAATGTATCTACGTTATCAAAATAATGTGGATAATGTATCTACATTATCCAGATAAAGTGTACAATGTATCTACGTTATCCAGATAACGTGGATAATGTATCTACGTTATCCAGATAAAGTGAATAATGTATCTACGTTATCAAAATTATGTGGAAAATGTATCTACGTTATCCAGATGACGTGGATAATGTATTTTGTTATCCAGATAAATAATGTATCTACGTTATCAAAATAATGTGGATAATGTATCTACATTATCCAGATAAAGTGTACAATGTATCTACGTTATCCAGATAACGTGGATAATGTATCTACGTTATCCAGATAAAGTGAATAATGTATCTACGTTATCAAAATTATGTGGAAAATGTACCTACGTTATCCAGATAAAGTGAATAATGTATCTACGTTATTAAAATTATGTGGAAAATGTATCTACGTTATCCAGATGACGTGGATAATGTATTTTGTTATCCAGATATAGTGAATAATGTATCTACATTATCCAAATAACGTGGATAATGTACCTGCGTTATTCAAATAATGTGGATAATGTATCTACGTTATCCAAATAATGTGGATAATGTATCTACGTTATCCAGATAAGGTGAATAATGTATATACGTAATCCAGATAACGAGGAGAATGTATCTACCGTATCCAGATCAAGTGGATAATGTATCTACGTTATCCAGATAAAGTGAATAATGTATCTACGTTATCCAGATAAAGTGAATAATGTATCTACATTATCCAAATAACGTGGGTAATGCATCTACATTATCCAAATAACGTGGGTAATGTATCTACGTTATTCGTATAATGCGGATAATGTATCTACGTTATCCAAATAATGTGGATAATGTATCTACATTATCCAAATAACGTGGATAATGTATCTACGTTATCCAAATAATGTATATAATGTATCTGCGTTATCTAGGTAACGTCGATAATGTATCTACGTTATCCAGATAAAGTGGATAATGTATCTACGTTATTAAAATAATGTGGATAATGTATCTACGTTATCTTAATATTGTGGACAATGTATCTACGTTCTCTAAATAGCATAGATAATGTATCTGTGTAATCCATACAACGTGGATAATGTATCTACGTTATCCAGATAACGTGGATAATGTGGATAATGTATCTACGTTATCCCGATAAAGTGGATAATGTATCTACTTTATTAAAATAATATGGATAATGTATCTACATTAACCAAATAGCGTGGATAATGTATCTAGGTTTTTCAAATAACGTGGATAAATTCCGCTGTCATCCAAATAACTTGAATAATGTATATACATTATTTAAAAACATAGATAATGTATCTACATTATACAAAAACATATATCATGCATAATGTATCTTCATCATCCAAATGCCTTGAGGGTATCTACGTTATCCAAGTTACATATGTATATAATCTATCTACCTTATCCAAATAAAGTGGATAATGTATCTACTTTATCTAAGCAATGTAGATTTTTATCTACTGTATTTAACCAACACTGATAATATATCTATGTCATCCAAAAACATAGATAATGTATCTATGTTATCCAGATAACGTGGATAATGTATCTACGTTATCCAAATGGCGTAGACAGACTATCTACGTTATCCAAGTAACGAGAATAATGTATCTACATTATCCGAAAAAACGTGGATAATGTATCTACGTTATCCAAATAATGTAGACAATTTATTAAAGTGCATAATTTTACCCATGTAGTATAAACAATATATCTGTTAAAGCAAAACAGAGAAAAATCACCATATAAACCGCTGGTAAAGAGAGCATGGAGAGATTTTCACTAGAAACTCAAATTTTTATTGTTAATCTAATTAAAACTGGGCGGCGATTGTTGATTACACACTTTGGCAAATGAAAGTTTTAACAAACTGTTAACTATAAAAATCTTAGATTACAAGAAAACTCTGCAGGTGGCAGGTGGCAAATCAACGAATTGCTACTTTATTTCCCTTAGAGTTTGACCTTAAAAGGTCCACAGAAAAAACTGTCACACGCGGGAGAGTATACACGCACGCACGGTAATTTCATTTGATTATCCCTAATGGCAAATATAATGCACTATATATTCATGTTGTACATGTGTATATCCTGCGAACGGACGAACGTTGGGTAGTGAGAGAGAGCGAGAGTTTTGTAGTAAATTGTCACGACAAGAATGGAATGTCGACATTCAAACGTAGTGATGATGATGAAGTATTCCATATTAATTATTGCCAAAAGTCACGCAAATTTCTATTAGATGATAAAATCACATTTCAAAAACACTTTCCTAAGTGAAACAAAAAAACGGAAATGATTTCAACGAAAAACAAAAAAGCTAAAAAGGAAATGGACAGTAAGATAATTTAAATGAAAAGTAATGGGGATCCAAGAATATTTTGGCACTTTTTCCTTTTTTGGCTCACATATGTTTTGTTTTACTTTTTCATTTTTGTACTATAATTTATGGGTTTTCATAAATCATAGTATACTTTTTGGAGTTACACACAGATTTTTTTCCGTTGGTTTTATTTTACACACACGTACACTATGTAGAGATTAAAATCTTTGCCCATCCGTTTGCACTTTTAAAGGTTTAGGGTACTTTTTTGTGGCATTTAAATAAATTTCAAAATTTTCTTTTCGCCCAAAGTTATGCTTTGAAATATTCACATTATTAATATTTTTAATTTATTTGGAAATTTTCCTTTTAGCACAAATTTTCCATTTTCTTCGTTATGATAGATACCTTCAACACTGAACACAGAAAGAACACCAACCAAGCAACCACTCTGCTGCTGCTGCCTGCTGGTGGTGCTGTTGATGGTTGGCTTGTTTGGTTGGTTGGTGGAGGGGCGCGCTCACACAATTGTTACCGTAATGTGTGTACGATTGTGTGTGTATATGGGGCGGCACACTTCTTATGCCACAGACACACAGACACAGAAAAGGGAATACGGAACACGGAATAACTAACTAACCATTGAAGCAAGCAACTAATCGTCGTAGCGACCAACTTAAAATCAACGTTAAAGTTTTTCCTTTTACTCTATGCCGTTGTTGTTGTTTGTTGCTGCAGTTTTTTGTTGTTGTTTTTTAAACTAATTTTTCCTTTAGATTTTTTTCCATCTGCCCGCCGCTCGTAACTACGAAACTTTATCAAATATGTAATGTAAAGGTTTGGTTCAGTTTCTGATGTGTTCTGATTGTTGCATTTGTTGTTATTGTCCTTTTGTTGGGTAAGGACAACGACGGCAACACCACCACCCCTAGTTCAGTTAGGTTCTCTCTTACTCTCGCTGCTCTCTGCGGTGATGGCCCGAAGAGCTTTTAATTATTTTGAATTTGGTAAACATAATGAAATGACAGTTAAATGTCATGGCAACATAAAGAATGTCAAATGAAATGCAAATAAGAGAAGGGAGGTCGGGAAAAAGCTTTTTGTGCGTAAAAAGTTCTTCAATTCGAAAAAGAAGCTTAAAGATTGGCGGGTTATATTCTAAAAAAATATGACAACAGATGGCGTTCCTTGAATTTTGGTCCACTTGGGATTTATGTATCTATGTTATCCAAATAACGCGGATAATTTATCATGCTGTACTTAAGGAAGGCCTTCATTAATAAACAATTAATTTACTTACATTCAATAATATATTTTTATTTAAATTTAAAAATTATTTTGCAACATACCTGAAAATAAAAAAGATAGAAAAATTAATTATTTAGTTTTTGGACTTTAAAAAAATAATTTTTTTTATAAATTAAAATTAAATAAAAATATTTTATTTAATATAAACATTTTCAAATTGTACGTTACGTGCTGAGTATTTAGTTTAGAAGTTTGTCAGCAGCTAAGCCAAAAACCAATAGTGGAATAACGGCCAAATTACGTGATGTACTGTACAGATAATGAACTTGAAGATGTAATTGTAAGGTGTTGCCAATAACAATTGATGATGAAAAAACTTTTTTTTTAAGAATGAACGAGCCTTGGATGGCCTTGAAAATATTTCTTTAGAAATCCACGAGCCTTGGATTGCCTTAAAAATATGGTTGACCCTTAAAAATATTTTTAAAAAATCTACGAGCTTTGGTTGACCCTTAAAAATATTTTTAAAAAATCTACGAGCTTTGGTTGACCCTTAAAAATATTTTTAAAAAATTCACGAGCTTTGGTTGACCTTAAAAATATTTCTTTAAAAATCCACGAGCCTTGGATGGCCCTAAAAATATGGTTGACCCTTAAAAATATTTTTAAAAAATCCACCAGCTTTGGTTGACCCTTAAAAATATTTTTTTAAAAAATCCACGAGCCTTGGGTGGCCTTAAAAAATTTTTTTTTAAAAATCCACGAGCCTTGGGTGGCCTTAAAAAATTTTTTTTTAAAAATCCACGAGCCTTGGGTGGCCTTAAAAATATGGTTGACCCTTAAAAATATTTTTTTTAAAAATCCACGAGCCTTGGGTGGCCTTAAAAATAAGGTTGACCCTTAAAAATATTTTTTTTAAAAATCCACGAGCCTTGGGTGGCCTTAAAAATATTTCTTTAAAAATCCACGAGCCTTGGATGGCCTTAAAAATATGGTTGACCCTTAAAAATATTTTAAAAAAATCCACGAGCTTTGGTTGATCCTTAAAAATATTTTTAAAAAATTTACGAGCTTTGGTTGACCCTTAAAAATATTTTTAAAAAATTTACGAGCTTTGGTTGACCCTTAAAAATATATTTAAAAAATCCACGAGCTTTGGTTGACCCTTAAAAATATTTTTAAAAAATCCACGAGCTTTGGTTGACTCTTAAAAATATTTTTAAAAAATCCACGAGCTTTGGTTGACCCTTAAAAATATTTTTATACAACCCACGATCTTCGGTTGACCCTTAAAAATATTTTTTAAAAATCCACGAGCTTTGGTTGACCCTTAAAAATATTTTTAAAAAATCCACGAGCTTTGGTTGACCCTTAAAAAATATTTTTAAAAAATCCACGTCCTTTGGTTGACCCTTAAAAAATATTTTTAAAAAATCGACGAGCTTTAGTTGACCCTTAAAAATATTTTTAAAAAAATCCACGAGCTTTGGTTGAACCTTAAAAATATTTTTAAAAAATCCAGGAGCTTTGGTTGACCCTTAAAAATATTTTTAAAAAATCCAGGAGCTTTGGTTGACCCTTAAAAATATTTTTAAAAAATCCACGAACTTTGGTTGACCCTTAAAAATATTTTTAAAAAATCCACGAGCTTTGGTTGACCCTTAAAAATATTTTTAAAAAATCCACGAGCTTTGGTTGACCCTTAAAAATATTTTTAAAATATCCACGACTTTTGTTTGACCCTTCAAATATTTTTAAAAAATGCATGACCTTTCGATGGCACTATAAATATTTTTAACAAATCCACGTCCTTTGTTTGAGCCTTACAGATATTTTTTAAAAATCCACGAGCTTTGGTTGACCCTTAAAAAATATTTTTAAAAAATCCACGAGCTTTGGTTGACCCTTAAAAATATTTTAAAAAAATCCACGAGCTTTGGTTGACCCTTAAAAACATTTTTAAAAAATCCACGAGCTTTGGTTGACCCTTAAAAATATTTTAAAAAATCCATGAGCTTTGGTTGACCCTTAAAAATATTTTTAAAAAATCCACGAGCTTTGGTTGACCCTTAAAAATATTTTTAAAAAATCCACGAGCTTTGGTTGAACCTTAAAAATATTTTTAAAAAATCCACAAGCTTTTGTTGACCCCTAAAAATATTTTTAAAAAATCCACGAGCTTTGGTTGAACCTTAAAAATATTTTTAAAAAATCCACAAGCTTTTGTTGACCCTTAAAAATATTTTTAAAAAATCTACAAGCTTTGGTTGACCCTTAAAAATATTTCTAAAAAATCCACGAGCTTTGGTTGACCCTTAAAAATATTTTTAAAAAATCCACGAGCTTTGGTTGACCCTTAAAAATATTTTTAAAAAATCCACGAGCTTTGGTTGAACCTTAAAAATATTTTTAAAAAATCCACGAGCTTTGGTTGACCCTTAAAAATATTTTTAAAAAATCCACGAGCTTTGGTTGACCCTTAAAAATATTTTTAAAAAATCCACGACCTTTGTTTGACCCTTAAAAATATTTTTAAAAAATCCACGACCTTTGTTTGACCCTTAAATAAAATTTTAAAAAATCCACGACCTTTGTTTGACCCTTAAAAATATTTTTAAAAAATCCACGACCTTTGTTTGACTCTTAAAAATATTTTTAAAAAATCCACGACCTTTGTTTGACCCTTAAAAATATTTTTAAAAAATCCACGACCTTTGTTTGACCCTTAAATATATTTTTAAAAAATCCACGACCTTTGTTTGACCCTCAAACATATTTTTAAAAAATCCACGACCTTTATTTGACCCTTAAAAATATTTTTAAAAAATCCACGACCTTTGTTTGACCCTTAAAAATATTTAAAAAAAATCCACGAGCTTTGGTTGACCCTTAAAAATATTTAAAAAAATCCACGAGCTTTGGTTGACCCTTAAAAATATTTTAAAAAAATCCACGAGCTTTGGTTGACCCTTAAAAATATTTTAAAAAAATCCACGACTTTTGGTTGGTCCTTACAACGATTTTTAAAAAATCCAGAACCTTTGTTTGACCCTTAAAAATATTTTTAAAAAAATCCACGACCTTTGTGAAACCTGCAATCAATAGTTTATGCGTCACTATCAATCAACAAATAAGCTCTGCCACATCTAATCCACTTAACTTTGTTGCAACAATAAACAAAATCAAATGGTTTCAACAATAACAACAACCACAACAAATTAGTGTCAGCTGATGAAAGGGAAAGGAACTTTCAAGTGCAATTGTTGTTCATGGCTGCATTTGATCGTTAGTTTTAGTTACACGGTTGGGGTAAGTGGCCCCAAGAACAAGGCAAGGAAGATAAATGGATGGGGTGGCATAACCACTGACGGAAAACACAACCTGTTGATTGAGACATTATCTTGGGTGTGCGTGGTTGGGGGTGGTGTAATGCAACAGTGACACTTTAAATAATGAGATTTTGTGTAATATAATGTGAGGTTAGGTTTTGGAGGTAATGCGCTGCTCGCTGTTTAATGTTTTTTTAGACATGGGTGTGAATTTAACATAAACGACGATGAGCGCCCAGCGCACCATGACGAAAGTGTTGTTTTCAAAATATTTATTTGTATTCTTCCTCTTTTGCAACAACACTTTGTATTGCGGAAGGTTGGTTGGGTTGGCAGCAGGCAGGCAATCCATCAGCCTATGTTTGTTAGGTAATTGAGGTGTTACATTTGCGTTTGAAAACAAAAAAAGGGTGAAGAAAGTGTTAAGAAAATACCATGGAAATCTGACAAAATGCTAATTAAGGTAATGATAAACAACAACAAAGCGGAATATTCACGTGTTGCTGTATTGTGGTAGGATAATGAGAACAAAAACTGAGGTGTCATATTTGCCAAGGAGATCGAGAAACGCGAAGGTAAATAAATGGCAAATGTATAGAGAGAGAGGAGAGTGAATTTTGCACAGAAAGCGTAGAAATTTTATGGAATTTTGGCAGCCATAGGAAAGGACACGTTGGGTTATTGTAACGTAAATGTAAGGTAGACGTAACAATTATTATTTTTTGGGTATAGGTAGTTTTACGGACAATTTTTCTCAAATATTCTTGGATTTTTGCGAAGGGTAAATAAAATTCCTAATATTTTCTAAAAGGAAAACTAATTTTCTTAGGTAAATCCAATGGAAATTAAATTCGCTTCACTAATTGGCTTAAGCCAAATGTAGCGGATTAGAGTTCCATGAAGTGGTAAAATTTGAAAACCAATTCTTTAGATCGGAAATTAATTAGAGCGATTTATGGCAGGTTGATCAGGGGAACATTTTCAGATTGTTTTTGATTTTAAAATTATTTTTTAGTTTTGAGGATTTTTAAATATATTTTTTAGGGACCATTGAAGGTTCGTGGGCTTTCAAAAACAAAAAAAAAAAAAATAGTTTTTGAGGACCGAAGGGTCGTGGATTTTAATAAACAATGTTTGAGGTCGTGGATTTTTAAAAATATTTTTTGAGGACCATTGAATGGTCGTGGATTTTTATAAAAATTTTTTGAGGACCATTGAATGGTCGTGGATTTTTATAAACATTTTTTGAGGACCATTGAATGGTCGTGGATTTTTATAAACATTTTTTGAGGACCATTGAATGGTCGTGGATTTTTAAAAATATTTTTTGAGTGCCAATAATGAGTCGTGGATATTCTAAAAATAAAAATAGTTTTGAAGGTTCGTGGATTTTTAAAAATAGTTTTGTAGGACCATTGAAGGGTCGTGGATTTTTAAAAATTGTTTTGTAGGACCATTGAAGGGTCGTGGATTTTTAAAAATAGTTTTGTAGGACCATTGAAAGGTCGTGGATTTTTAAAAACTGTTTTGTAGGACCATTGAAGGGTCGTGGATTTTTAAAAATAGTTTTTGAGGACCATTGAAGGGTCGTGGATTTTTAAAAATAGTTTTTGAGGACCATTGAAGGGTCGTGGATTTTTAAAAATAGTTTTTGAGGACCATTGAAGGGTCGTGGATTTTTAAAAATAGTTTTTGAGGACCATTGATGGGTCGTGGATTTTTAAAAATAGTTTTTGAGGACCATTGAAGGGTCGTGGATTTTTAAAAATAGTTTTTGAGGACAATTGATGGGTCGTGGATTTTTAAAAATAGTTTTTGAGGACCATTGAAGGGTCGTGGATTTTTAAAAATAGTTTTTGAGGACCATTGATGGGTCGTGGATTTTTAAAAATAGTTTTTGAGGACCATTGAAGGGTCGTGGATTTTTAAAAATAGTTTTTGAGGACCATTGAAGGGTCGTGGATTTTTAAAAATAGTTTTTGAGGACCATTGAAGGGTCGTGGATTTTTAAAAATAGTTTTTGAGGACCATTGATGGGTCGTGGATTTTTAAAAATAGTTTTTGAGGACCATTGAAGGGTCGTGGATTTTTAAAAATAGTTTTTGAGGACCATTGAAGGGTCGTGGATTTTTAAAAATAGTTTTTGAGGACCATTGAAGGGTCGTGGATTTTTAAAAATAGTTTTTGAGGACCATTGAAGGGTCGTGGATTTTTAAAAATAGTTTTTGAGGACCATTGAAGGGTCGTGGATTTTTAAAAATAGTTTTTGAGGACCATTGAAGGGTCGTGGATTTTTAAAAATAGTTTTTGAGGACCATTGAAGGGTCGTGGATTTTTAAAAATAGTTTTTGAGGACCATTGAAGGGTCGTGGATTTTTAAAAATAGTTTTTGAGGACCATTGAAGGGTCGTGGATTTTTAAAAATAGTTTTTGAAGGGTCGCGGAATTTTCAAAAATATTTCTGAATATTTTAAAAATAGTTTTTGAGGGCCAATGAAGTTCGTTGATATTTTTAGAAGACAATTGACGGGCCGTGGATTTTTAAAAATAGTTTTTGAGGACCATTGATGGGTCGTGGATTTTTAAAAATAGTTTTTGAGGACCATTGAAGTGTCGTGGGTTTTTAAAAATAGTTTTTGAGGACCATTGAAGGGTCGTGGATTTTTAAAAATAGTTTTTGAGGACCATTGAAGGGTCGTGGATTTTATAAAAATAGTTTTTGAGGACCATTGAAGGGTCGTGAATTTTATAAAAAAAAGTTTTTGAAGGGTCGCGGAATTTTCAAAAATAGTTTTTGCAGGGTCGCGGAATTCCCAAATATATTTCTGAAGGGTAATAGATTTTAAAAAATATTATTGAAGGGAAATGGATTTTCAAAAATATTTTTGAAGAGTAGTGGATTTAAAGAAAATGTTGATGGGTATTTACATATTTTTAAAAAATATGTTTTTCAAGGGTCGTGGATTTTTTGAAATAGTTTTGAGGGGTCGTGGTTTTTTTAAATATTTTTTTAAGGGTCGTGTTTTTTTTAAATATTTTTTTAAGGGTCGTGGTTTTTTAAATGTTTTTTTTAAAGGTCGCGGATTATACTTTTTGAAGGGTCGTAGATTTTTTAAAATATTTTTGAAAGGTCTTGGATATTTTTAAAAATTTTTTGAAGGTCGCGGATTTCTTAAAATATTTTCCTTGTGAAGGGTCGTGGATTCTTTAAAATATTTTTGAAGGGTCGTGGATTTTTTTCTAAATATTTTTTTAAGGTTCTTGGGTTTTTTAAATATTCTTTAAGGGCCTTGGATTTCTTAAAATATTTTTTGAAGAGTCGTGGATTCTTTAAAATATTTTTGGGGGGTCGTGGATTTTTTAAAATATTTTTATTGAAGGGCCGTGAATTTTTTAAATATTTCTGAAGGGTCGTGGATTTTTAAAAATATTTTTTGAAAGGTCGCGGAATTTTCAAAAATATTTCTGAAGGGTAATAGATTTTAAAAAATATTATTGAAGGGAAATGGATTTTTAAAAATATTTTTGAAGAGTAGTGGATTTAAAGAAAATGTTAATGGGCATTTCAATATTTTTAAAAAATATGTTTTTAAAGGGTCGTGGATTTTTTGAAAGATTTTTGAAGGGTCGTGGTTTTTTTAAATATCTTTTGAAGGGTCGTGGTTGTTTAATATTTTTTTTCAAAGGTCGGCGATAATTTAAATATTTTTTGAAGGGTCGTAGATTTTTTAAAATATTTTTGAAGGGTCTTGGATTTTTTAAAATATTTTTTTAAGGTCGCGGATTTTTAAAATCTTTTCGTAGGGTCGTGAATTTTTTTATAAATTTTTTAAGGGTTCGTGATTTTTTTTTAATATTTTTTAAGGGTTTTGGATTTTTTAAAATGTTTTTTAAGAGTCGTGGATTCTTTAAAATATTTGAGGGGCGTCGCACAGCGGATCCACCCATTGGCCAAAAATAAAAAAATTAATGTCAAAATTTTGGTACAACATCTGGCACCTCTGACAGTTATGACATGGACCTTTTTAAAAATATATAAATTTTTGTTTCATTCGAACGCGATCTTCTTAAGAATAGCTTGAAAAGTCGGAACATTTGACTAATATTTTTTGTTGCGAGTACAACCTATATTTTAAGTGCAAGTAAATATATTCAAAATATCGCGAAACTAATACGTATAGCAAAATATTATAGTGGATTTCAAAGGAGGAGGTAACAGCATAATTTTCATCAAAAAATAGAGTTTTAGCGTGTTGTGGAATTCTAGTTAGCTGCATATTTTCTCAGTGTATTTTGTAATGCCAATTCGATCATATACTTAAATTTGACCTAAGGTTTTAGTCATGATGCCCACCAGTGCCCACCTCGGTAATAATTTTCCAAAGTAGTTCATGGGTTTAAGATTATTCAGTATTAAAATCAGCTACCTTCGAGTCCCAGACTATAAATGGTAGGCCGCTGACTAAAGCTGCCCTAGAATAGGGTTTCTATGGATATATTAGCGTGTATCTCTGTTATCTGACCACGTACATTAACATAATTGGTATCAGTGGCAAGATTATGAAATCTTCTTCCTCATTTGTCTTACGTTGGCGGTACGTGCCTTCCAGGAAGAACGCTATAAGATCTATATTAAAAATTTTACCAATTTTCAGACAAAAATGTTGATTTTTTTTAATCCGCTAAATTTATTGGATTTTATGTTGTTTTGGAGATTTTTTTGTTTCCCCAAGCCTATTTTTGCATATTAAGATAATCGGGTCCTTTGTTCATGTCATTTTGTAGTACCAGCATAAAACAATTCTTAGCGATTTCCCCCTCCAGAGGGGAAAGGGGGGAGAATGTTACGCTCGTGGTTTTTTAAAACACTCTTCGCAGCAGCACAAAGCTGTAACCGGCGTATTGGCTTGATTTTTACACTCTAAATATTTTTGGCCACTTTCTCCATACAAGTGGATCCACTGTGCGTCGTGGATTTTTACAAATATTTTTGAAGGGCTGTGAATTTTTTAAAATATTTTTTAAAGGTCGTGGATTTTTTAAAATATTTTGGAAGGCTCGTTGATTTTTTAATATTTTTTGGGGGTGCTCGGAAATTTATTAAAATATTTTTTGGAAAATCGTGGGCTTTTAAAAATATTTGTAAAGGGTCGTAAATTTTTTAAAATATGCTTCTTGAAGGGCTGTGGAATTAAAAAAAATTTTGAATGGCCATGAATTTTTTAAAATATTTTATTAAAGGTCGTGTTTTTTTAAGATATATTTCGAAGGGCCGTGGTATTTTTAAAATATTTTTAAAGGTTGTGGATTTTTAAAATATCTTTTGAAGGGTCGTGGATTTTTAAGGGCCAACCAAAGGTCGTGAATTTTTTTAAAAATATTTTTAAGGATCAACCAAAGGTCATGGATTTGTTAAAAATATGTTTAAAGTTCAACCAAAGGTCGAGGATTTCTTAAAAACATTTTAAGGGTCAAACAAAGCTCGAGGATTTTATAAAAAATATTTCTAAGTCGTTTGATTTAAAAAAATATTTTTAAGGGTCAAAGAAAGGTCGTGGAATTTTTACAAATATTTTTAATGGTCATACAAAGGTCGTGAACCTTTTAAAAATATTTTTATCTGTTAACCAAAGGTCGTGGAGTGTTTACAAACATTTTAAGCGTCAACCAAATGTTGTGGATTTTTTAAAAATATTTTTAAGGGTCAACCAAATGTTGTGGATTTTTTAAAAATATTTTCAAAGGTCAACTAAAGGTCGTGGATTTTTTAAAGATATTTCTAAAGTCAACCAAATGTCGTGGATTTTTGTAAACATATTTTTTAGAATCAACCAAGGGCCGTCAATTTTTGTAAGCATATTATATTAAACATATTATGTTATAATATCTTTTGAAGGGTCATTCATTTTTTACAATATGTGTTGAAAGGTCGTGGATTTTTAAAAACATTTTTTGAGGGGTAGTGGATTTTTAAAAATATTTTTGAAGGCTCGTGGATTTTTAAAAACACATTTTGAAGGATTGTGCATTTTTAAAATATTTTTTTTAAGGATTGTGGATTTTTTTAAATACATATATTGTGATTATAAAAAATATTTGTTGAAAGGTCGTAAATTTTTATTTAAATTTTATTTAATATTTTTTAGAGGGAAGTGGCTTTTTTAAATAATTTTTGAAGAGTCGTGGATTTTTTATAAATATTTTCTAAAGGCTTGTGAATTTTTTTAAAAGTGGCTTTTTTAAAAAATGTTTGAAGGGTCGTGGCTTTTTTAAAATATTTTTTGAAGGGTCGTTGATTTTTTTAAATACCTTGCTAATGGTTGTAGATTTCTTAAAACATTTTTTAAGAGTCATCTACGAGTCTTAAAAATTTTTAAAATTTTGTAAAGGGTCGTGAAGGTTTGAAAATATTTTTTGAAGGCTCGTAATGTTTTAAGAATATTTTTTGAGGGCTCGTAGATTTTTTTAAATATTTTTTGAAGGCTCGTGGAGTTTTAAAAATATTTTTGTAAGGCTCGTGGAGTTTTAAAAAAAATTTTTGAAGGCTCGTGGAGTTTTAACAATATTTTTGAAGGCCCGTGGATTTTTAAAAATATTTTTTGAAGGCCCGTGGATTTTTGAAAATATTTTTGAAGGCTCGTGGATTTTTAAAAATATTTTTGAAGGCTCGTGGAGTTTTAAAAAAAATTGTTGAAGGCTTGTGGATTTTTAAAAATATTTTTGAAGGCTCGTGGAGTTTTAAAAATGACTTTGAAGGCTTGTGGATTTTTAAAAATATTTTTGAAGGCTCGTGGAGTTTTAAAAATGACTTTGAAGTCTCGTGGACTTTTACAAAAATTTTTGAAGGGTCGTGGATTTTTTAAAATATATTTTTAATATTTAAAATAAAATATTTTTTGAAGTGTCGTTGATTTTTTAAACTTTTTTTAAGAGTCGTGGATATTTTTAATGTTTTTTGAAAGGTCGTGAAGTTTTAAAAATATTTTTTGAAGGCTCGTAATGTTTTAAGAATATTTTTTTGAAGGTTCGAGGAAAAACCATTTTTTGAATGCTCGTGGATTTTTTAGATTTTTTGAAGGGTCGTAGATTTTTAGAAATATTTTTTAGGGGTCTTAAATTTTTAAAAATATTTTTGGAGTGTTGTGGAATTTTTAAAATATTTCTAAAGGGTGGTAGGTACTTTAAATTATCTTTTAAGGGTCGTGGATTTTTAAAGAAACATTTTGTGAAGGGTCGTGTATTTTTTAAAATATTTATTGAAGAATCGTAGAGTTTTTTTTTAAATATTTTTTAAGGTCGTGGAATTTTTGATGGATCGTGAATTTTATATTTTTTTTTGAAGAGTTGTGGACGTTTTAAAAATATTTTTTGAAGGGTTGTGGATTTTTAAAGAAACATCTTGTGAAGGGTCGTGTATATTTTAAAATATTTATTGAAGAAACGTGGATCTTTTTTTAAACAGTTTTTGAAGGTCGAGGATTTTTTTAAAAAACTTTTTTGAAGCGTCGTAGAATTTTTTATGTGTCATGGATTTTTTAATTTTTTTTAAGCGTCGTAGAATTTTTTATTTGTCGTGGATTTTTTAATTTTTTTTAAGCGTAGTGGAATTTTTGATGGATCGTGGATTCTATATATTTTTTCAAGAGTTGTGGACTTTTTAAAAATATTTTTAGAGGGCCGTGGATTTTTAAAAATGTTTTTAGAGGGTAGTCGATTATTAAAAATTTTTTGAAAGATAGATTTTGAAAAATATTTGTTGACAGGCCGTAGATTTCGTGGATTTTTAAGAATATACTCTTAGAGGGTAGTGGATTTTTAAAAACTATTTTTTAAAGATCGTGCTGTTTTAAAAATATTTTTAAAGGTCGATTTTGAAAGATATTTGTTGAAAGTATCGTGGATTTATAAAAAATCGGTTTTGTAAAAATATTTTTTAAAAGGCTGTAGACTCCTTTATATTTTTTAAAGGGTTGTGGTTTTCTTTAAATATTTCTTAAAACTCATTCATGGGTCCTTGAGTTTTTAAACATTACTTTTTAAGGCCATCAGAGGCTCTTGAATTTTTAAAGAAATATTTTTTAAGGCCATCAAAGGCTCGTGGATTTTTAAAGAAATATTTTTAAGGACATCAAAGGCTCGTGGATTTTTAAAGAAATATTTTTAAGGACATCAAAGGCTCGTGGATTTTTAAAGAAATATTTTTAAGGACATCAAAGGCTCGTGGATTTTTAAAGAAATATTTTTATGGACATCAAAGGCTCGTGGGTTTTTAAAGAAATATTTTTAAGGTCATCAAAGGCTCGCGGATTTTTAAAGAAATATTTAAAAGGCCATCAAAGGCTCGTGGATTTTTAAAGAAATATTTAAAAGGCCATCAAAGGCTCGTGGATTTTTAAAGAAATATTTTCAAGGCCATCAGAGGCTTGTGGATCTTCAAAAATATTTTTAAGGCCATCATAACCTTGTGGATTTTTAAAGAAATATTTTTAGGGGCATCAAAGGCTCGTGGATTTTTAAAGAAATATTTTTAAGGCCATCCAAGGCTCGTGGATTTTTAAAGAAATATTTTTAAGGCCATCAGAGGCTCGTCGATTTTTAAAGAAATATTTTTAAGGCCATCAGAGGCTCGTCGATTTTTAAAGAAATATTTTTAAGACCATCAAAGGCTCGTGGATTTTTCAAAATTTGTTTCTAAGGCCTCAAATTAAACAAATCGAATTAAAAATCTAACATTTACATTTTTTATTTTTACAAAATTTTATTTTTTTCATTTAAATTTAATTTTTTTCATTTACAATATTTTACATTTTTTGGACTTTGTTGTAGTTGTTTTGTTATTTTTAAAAAATATTAAGTAGTTTTAGTTTTGCAAGTCCATAAAATGTTCTTCTTTAAATGTTTTACATTTGTTTGAGTGTTTGTTTTTTTACTTAAAACTAATTTTTTTTGTATCACTTTGATTCTGTAACAGAATCTAGCTAAGCTGTTCTCTTAAACATCTACTTCACAGGGTCAAAAAACGCATTGCCTTATCCAGGAACTTTTCCTCGGGTTGAGCTGTTGTATTTTTCGACAAATACTTCTTTTTACCTTTCTTGGGATTCTTAACAAATTGTTGGTGGATGGCATCGTTGATGACACGATCATAGATTTCCGTTTCCTCGGTTTGTTCCCCAATAGTGGTGGAGGAAAGCATCTCTATGGAAGGTGCTGATGGGCGGGCATATTGTTTCTTCATGATGAGAGCTATGAGCCGTGACTTCAGTGACTTGTTTTTGGCATGTGACACCACCTTGGAACGAGGCCTTATGGGATCGATGTTTTCATAGATATGTGATTCTGATGTTTGATCCAAGAAAACGCCAGATTCCTCAGAATCCGAAGAGGTTGTGGATGGTATATCACTGGAACGTATGGTGTTAGTGGTAATGTTGGAGTAAAGGGTCGTTGAACTTGGTCCTTCACTTGGGGCGCCATAATATGTTTCATCATAGATATAATCTATGTCGGAGGTACTATAGAGACTGGTGGCATCTTCATCCTGCTCTTCCACAATTGATGAATCCAAACAGGTTACAATGCGTTTGGAGGTGTTAGCGGATGATGATTTTCTTTCTTTTCTCCTTCTTAAACGTCTTTCGTGGCGTGCTTGTTCCAAGCGTGATATTGTTTCCAGGCTATCAACAAAGATTTGTAAATCCCTTGCTGAGAAATCATCGGTGCTGACTTCATTTAATTCCAAGACTTCGGGTGCTTCTTCGGCCACCACGACCTCCTCCTCCACATACTGCTGCTCCTCCGCCTTGGGCGCTGAAGCTGCAATACTGTATTTGTTGGTCTGCACAGGATGACGCATCACATGAATATAGGCATAATCGTAAATATCACTCATTTTGTTGTTGTTTTACAAGAAATATCACAAAGCAGTTCTTAACACTGATGTTATCCTAAGAATTAGTTGTAGGGAACTGATGCTGTGATGAAAATTCCACCCACATTTTATACTAGTAAAACTCCTCACTCATCTCGCGTAGGTAGTTGCAAATTCAATTGCAAAATCTTTATATGTGTGGGTGCGTGTTATGTGTGTGTGCGTATGTAATAATCCTGTAGGGGTATCCTCTTTTAATCCCGTACCTGTTCTCTCAACCCTGGATTTTTTATATGGAAATATTTTATTTTTAGCTACAGGTACAGGGATTCTTTTGGCATAATTGCAAGGTAAATCCCCCCATCAAACCAACCCAACCCAACTCAACCAAGGATGCTAATTTAAAATTTCCTCGAATTTTCAATATTATGACCCTGGCCATATATTTGCATTTTTCATCGGAAAATGGGTTTCCACGGCAATCACATATGATGATGCTGGAAAATTTTATCAAATGATTAAAAATAAGAATGAGAACCAACAGAGGGAGAGGAAACCTCCTTGTCAGAGGAGGGAGGATATACCATATGTCTTCTGTTGTGGGGGCAAAGCCAATCATTTGGGGTCATTTTCTTGGCAACACTTGTTGTGGGTCACAACACACATAAGAAGTGCCAAGGTGAATAGAGTAGATAAGATGCAGCAAATGAATCATGCGGTGCGGTTGACAGTTGGCAGCTTATTTTGGGCATAGAATTTGGGTCTGTTGATTTTGCATGTGATGATTTTTTTGGTAGTGAAAGGCAAGTTGGGAAATTATTTTTAAATTGAAAAGACAATTAAAAAAGCAAACAAAACAAAACCCACAAAAAAAAATTTTAAAACCCCATCAAAGGATCTTGGATTTTTAAAAAATATTTGTTTAAAGATCATTGAAGGTTCGTGGATTTTGAAAAAAAAATTAAACTATCAATGGCTCGTGAATTTTTTAAAATATTTTTTTAATCCATCAAAGGGTCGTGGATTTTTAAAAATATTTTTTTAAAATCCATCAAAGGATCGTGGATTTTTAAAAATATTTTTTTTAAAATCCATCAAAGGATCGTGGATTTTTAAAAATATTTTTTAAAAACCATCAAAGGGTCGTGGATTTTTAAAAGCATTTTTTAAAAACCATCAAAGGGTCGTCAATTTTTAAAAGTATTTTTTAAAAACCATCAAAGGGTCGTCAATGTTTAAAAGTATTTTTTAAAAACCATCAAAGGGTCGTAAATTTTTAAAAACAATCAAAGGGTCGTGGATTTTCAAAAATATTTTTTAAAACCCATCAAAGGGTCGTGGATTTTTAAAAGTATTTTGTAAAAACCATCAAAGGGTCGTGGATTTTTTAAAATAGTTTTTAAAAACCATCAAAGGGTCGTGGATTTTTAAAAGTATTTTTTAAAAACAATCAAAGGGTCGTGGATTTTTAAAAATATTTTTTAAAAACCATCAAACGGTCGTGGATTTTTAAAAGCCATCAAAGGGTCGTGGGTTTTTAAAAGCCATCAAAGGGTCGTGGATTTTTAAAAGCCATCAAAGGGTCGTGGGTTTTTAAAAGCCATCAAAGGGTCGTGGATTTTTAAAAGTATTTTTTAAAAACCATCAAAGGGTCCTGGATTTTTAAAAACAATCAAAGGGTCGTGGATTTTTAAAAGTAATTTTTAAAAACCATCAAAGGGTCCTGGATTTTTAAAAACAATCAAAGGGTCGTGGATTTTTAAAAATATATTTTTTTAAAAACCATCAAAGGGTCGTGGATTTTTAAAAATATTTTTTAAACCATCAAAGTTTCGTGGATTTTTAAAAATATTTTTTTTAAAACCATCAAAGGGTCGTGGATTTTTAAAAATATTTTTTTAAACCATCAAAGTTTCGTGGATTTTTAAAAATATTTTTTTTAGAACCAACAAAGGGTCGTGGATTTTTAAAAATATTTTTTTTAGAACCATCAAAGGGTCGTGGATTTTTAAAAATATTTTTTGAAACCCATCAAAGGTTCGTGTTTTGGGTCTTTCCTTTACTTAACCGCGGAAGATGAAAACAAAGTGAGAATTTGTGTGGGTTTGTCTGTACTCCTTTGTTCGAGGCAAATAATACTCATATGTTACTATTACTAATCTATTCTTGCTTGCACATGACTCAATTCTAGTTTGAATCCCAGTGTTCAAATTCAAATTGGCAAAAATATAGATTCGCAAATTTGCATTACAGGCTAATTAGTACCCACCCAGTTTTCTGAACAACTCTGTGTTCTCTGCTAAATTAACAGAATGCAAATTTTAACATTAACAGAAGTGGTCATGTAAATGTAACATAGAACTTTATTAACAGTTGAGCATAAAGAAACCTATCCAATTTTTAACATTTGAAGTAAATGACATTCACATTTTTGGAAAAAATCTGAACAAATAATTTAAAAGAAAAATAATTTAAAAATATTTCTATAAAAATCGATGAGCCTTTGTGGCCTTAAAAAATATTTCTTTAAAAATCCACGAGCCTTTGATGGCCTTAGAAAATATTTCTTTAAAAATCCACGAGCCTTTGATGGCCTTAAAAAATATCTCTTTAAAAATCCACGAGCCTTTGATGGCCTTAAAAAATATTTCTTTAAAAATCCACGAGCCTTTGATGGCCTTAAAAAATATCTCTTTAAAAATCCACGAGCCTTTGATGGCCTTAAAAAATATTTCTTTAAAAATCCACGAGCCTTTGATGGCCTTAAAAAATATTTCTTTAAAAATCCACGAGCCTTTGATGGCCTTAAAAATATTTCTTTAAAAATCCACGAGCCTTTGATGGCCTTAAAAAATATTTCTTTAAAAATCCACGAGCCTTTGATGGCCTTAAAAAATATTTCTATAAAAATCGATGAGCCTTTGTGGCCTTAAAAAATATTTCTTTAAAAATCCACGAGCCTTTGATGGCCTTAAAAAATATTTCTTTAAAAATCCACGAGCCTTTGATGGCCTTAAAAAATATTTCTATAAAAATCGATGAGCCTTTGTGGCCTTAAAAAATATTTCTTTAAAAATCCACGAGCCTTTGATGGCCTTAAAAAATATTTCTTTAAAAATCCACGAGCCTTTGATGGCCTTAAAAAATATTTCTTTAAAAATCCACGAGCCTTTGATGGCCTTAAAAAATATTTTTTTAAAAATCCACGAGGCTTTGATGGCCTTAAAAAATATTTCTTTAAAAATCCACGAGCCTTTGATGGCCTTAAAAAATATTTCTTTAAAAATCCACGAGCCTTTGATGGCCTTAAAAAATATTTCTTTAAAAATCCACGAGCCTTTGATGGCCTTAAAAAATAATTTTTAAAAATCCGCGAGCCTTTAATGGTCTTAAAAAATAATTTTTAAAAATCCACGAGCCTTTGATGGCCTTAAAAAATATTTCTTTAAAAATCCACGAGCCTTTGATGGCCTTAAAAAATATTTCTTTAAAAATCCACGAGCCTTTGATGGCCTTAAAAAATATTTCTTTAAAAATCCACGAGCCTTTGATGGCCTTAAAAAATATTTCTTTTAAAATCCACGAGCCTTTGATGGCCTTAAAAAATATTTCTTTAAAAATCCACGAGCCTTTGATGGCCTTAAAAAATATTTCTTTAAAAATCCACGAGCCTTTGATGGCCTTAAAAAATATTTCTTTAAAAATCCACGAGCCTTTGATGGCCTTAAAAAATATTTCTTTAAAAATCCACGAGCCTTTGATGGCCTTAAAAAATATTTCTTTAAAAATCCACGAGCCTTTGATGGCCTTAAAAAATATTTCTTTAAAAATCCACGAGCCTTTGATGGCCTTAAAAAATATTTCTTTAAAAATCCACGAGCCTTTGATGGCCTTAAAAAATATTTCTTTAAAAATCCACGAGCCTTTGATGGCCTTAAAAAATATTTCTTTAAAAGTCCACGAGCCTTTGATGGCCTTAAAAAATATTTCTTTAAAAATCCACGAGCCTTTGATGGCCTTAAAAAATATTTCTATAAAAATCGATGAGCCTTTGTGGCCTTAAAAAATATTTCTTTAAAAATCCACGAGCCTTTGATGGCCTTAAAAAATATTTCTTTAAAAATCCACGAGCCTTTGATGGCCTTAAAAAATATTTCTTTAAAAATCCACGAGCCTTTGATGGCCTTAAAAAATATTTCTTTAAAAATCCACGAGCCTTTGATGGCCTTAAAAAATATTTCTTTAAAAATCCACGAGCCTTTGATGGCCTTAAAAAATATTTCTTTAAAAATCCACGAGCCTTTGATGGCCTTAAAAAATATTTCTTTAAAAATCCACGAGCCTTTGATGGCCTTAAAAAATATTTCTTTAAAAATCCACGAGCCTTTGATGGCCTTAAAAAATATTTCTTTAAAAATCCACGAGCCTTTGATGGCCTTAAAAAATATTTCTTTAAAAATCCACGAGCCTTTGATGGCCTTAAAAAATATTTCTTTAAAAATCCACGAGCCTTTGATGGCCTTAAAAAATATTTCTTTAAAAATCCACGAGCCTTTGATGGCCTTAAAAAATATTTCTTTAAAAATCCACGAGCCTTTGATGGCCTTAAAAAATATTTCTTTAAAAATCCACGAGCCTTTGATGGCCTTAAAAAATATTTCTTTAAAAATCCACGAGCCTTTGATGGCCTTAAAAAATATTTCTTTAAAAATCCACGAGCCTTTGATGGCCTTAAAAAATAT
This sequence comes from Musca autumnalis, assembly GCF_047663935.1. Lineage (NCBI taxonomy): Eukaryota > Metazoa > Arthropoda > Insecta > Diptera > Muscidae > Musca > Musca autumnalis. The sequence goes on from NW_027411755.1 coordinate 27,058,639, forward strand.
TTCTTTAAAAATCCACGAGCCTTTGATGGCCTTAAAAAATATTTCTTTAAAAATCCACGAGCCTTTGATGGCCTTAAAAAATATTTCTTTAAAAATCCACGAGCCTTTGATGGCCTTAAAAAATATTTCTTTAAAAATCCACGAGCCTTTGATGGCCTTAAAAAATATTTCTTTTAAAATCCACGAGCCTTTGATGGCCTTAAAAAATATTTCTTTAAAAATCCACGAGCCTTTGATGGCCTTAAAAAATATTTCTTTAAAAATCCACGAGCCTTTGATGGCCTTAAAAAATATTTCTTTAAAAATCCACGAGCCTTTGATGGCCTTAAAAAATATTTCTTTTAAAATCCACGAGCCTGTGATGGCCTTAAAAAATATTTCTTTTAAAATCCACGAGCCTTTGATGGCCTTAAAAAATATTTCTTTAAAAATCCACGAGCCTTTGATGGCCTTAAAAAATATTTCTTTAAAAATCCACGAGCCTTTGATGGCCTTAAAAAATATTTCTTTAAAAATCCACGAGCCTTTGATGGCCTTAAAAAATATTTCTTTAAAAGTCCACGAGCCTTTGATGGCCTTAAAAAATATTTCTTTAAAAATCCACGAGCCTGTGGTGGCGTTAAAAATTATTTTAAAAAATCCACGAGCCTCTGATGGCCTTAAAAATCATTTTAAAAAATCCACGAGCCTCTGATGGCCTTAAAAAATAATTTTTTAAAAACGCACGAATTTAAAAATCCAGGAAGCTCTTTTGGCCTTAAAAATGTTAGGGCATGTCTGCCTTTGCCACAAATTAAATTAATAAAATATTTGTTTATTTTTCATATAATAATTGAGACCAATTCCAATATAATGAAGAGGAGCTAGGACATAACTTCCTTTAGAAGAAATCTAGCCTGAAAGGTCCTCTTCAAAATCGTATTTTAGACGAAACATCTGTGAAGAAGCCTTCATGCTCAAAATTGAATTTTATTTAATAAATTTGTTAATATTAATTGTTGAGAAGGAAATTTCATTACAAAGCAACAGAGGTAGGACCTAATATCCTTTGGAAGAAATGTAGCCTGAAGAGTCCTCTTAAAAATCTTCTTTCAGATGAAGAGTCTGTGAATAAAAAACCTTCATATTTAAAACTGCAGTTTATTTTCTACCTCAAAAGCGGAATTTAATAAAAAAATATTTTTTATAAAAATCTTACAATTTTATTTTAAAACAATTCCGATATAAAAGAAAGGTGCTAGGTCATAACTTCTTTTGGAAGAAATCTAGTTTGAAGGGTATTCTTCAAAATCTTCGTTTATGAGAAGCCTAAGGGTAGAAGCCTTCGCACTGAAAACTAAATTTTATTTATTGACTACCTAAAAAATTAAAATATTTTTTTTATTTTCCATCTTTTTTAGATAATAGTTGAGAGGGCATTTCCAATACAAAGGAACAGAGCTAGGGCATAACTTCCTTTGGAAGAAATGTAGCTTCAAGGGTCCTCTTCAAAACCTTCTCTTAGATGAAGCGTTTGTGAATAAACCTTCATATTCAAAACTGCAATTTATATTCTAACTCAAAAAATATTTAATAAAAAATGTGTTTTTCCTAATCTTACACTTTTTATAGCAAATCCCATAGAAAGGAGAGGAGCTAGGACGTAACTTCCAGAAGAAAAAATCTAGCTTGAAGGATCCTCTTCAAAATCATCTTTTATATCAAGCGTCTGCAAAGGAGGCTTCGTACACAAAACTGAATTTTAGTTATAATCTACCACAAAAAATTATAAAAATATATATATTTTTTCTAAAATATCTTATTAGTTTATAGTAATTTTTATATAAATGAAAGGAGCTAGGACGTAACTTCCTGTGTATAAAATTTAACTAGAAGAGTCCTCTTCAAAATCTTCTTTCAGATAAAGTGTCTGGGAAGAAACCTTAGTACCCATAAATTAAAGACATTTACTGACTACCTACAAAAAAATTTCAACTCTTCAATATATCTAAGAGTTGAGAGGCCAATTTCAATACAACGGAACAAAGCTAGGACATAACACCCTTTAAAAAAAATCTAGCTTGAAGGGTCCTCTTCAAAATTCTCTTTGAGATGGAGCATCTATAAATAAGCCTTTATATTCAAAACTGCATTTTATTCTCTAACACCGGAATGGTATTTAATATTTTTTTAATCGTCTTATTTAATTTATAATAATTGAGAGGGCAATTCAAATACAAAGGAACAGAGCTAGGGTATAACATCCCTAGAAAGAAATGTAGCACCAAGGGTCCTCTTCAAAATCTTCTTTCAGATGAAGCGTCTGTACAGAAGGCTTCGTTCGCAAAACAGAATTTAATTTTCTAACTAAACGAGGGATTTCATAGAAAAAATATGTTTTTTTTATAAAAATTCATATTATTTTTATAGCAATTTCCATGCAAAGGACAGGAGCTAGGACATAACATTCTGTGCAACAAATCTAGCTTGAAGGGTCCTCTTCAAAATCTTCTTCAAGATGGAGTGTCTTGGAAGAAGCCTTAATACCCATAAATGAATTATATTTGCAGACTACCTGAAAATAATAACATATTTTTTTTTTATTTTTCAACTTTTTAATATAATAGTTGAGAGGGCAATTCAAATACAAAGGAACAGAGCTAGGGTATAACATCCCTAGAAAGAAATGTAGCGCCAAGGGTCCTCTTCAAAATCTTCTTTCAGATGAAGCGTGTGTACAGAAGGCTTCGTACGCAAAACTGAATTTTATATTCAAATTCAAAAATGGTATTTAATAAAAAAAAATATTTTTTTATAAGAAATCATATTACGCTTATAGCAATTTGCATGTTAAGGAAAGGAGCTAGGACATAACATTCTGTGCAACAAAACTAGCTTGAAGGGTCCTCTTTAAAATTTTCTTTAAGAAGAAGTGTCTTGGAAGAAGCTTTAATACCCATAAATGAATTATATTTACAAACTACCTAAAAAATAATAACATATTTTTTATTTTTCAAGTTTTAAATATAATAGTTGAGAGGGCAATTCAAATACAAAGGAACAGAGCTAGGGTATAACATCCCTAGAAAGAAATGTAGCGCCAAGGTTCCTCCTCAAAATCTTCTTTAGGATGAAGCGTCTGCACAGAAGTCTTCGTACCCAAAACAGAATTTTATATTCTAACTCAAAAGAGGTATTTTATAAAAAAAACTATTTTTATAAGAAATCATATTACGTTTATAGCAATTTCCATGCAAAGGACAGGAGCTAGGACATAACATTCTGTGCAAGAAATCTAGCTTGAAGGGTCCTCTTCAAAATCTTCTTTAAGATGAAGTGTCTTGGGAGAAGCCTTAATACTCATAAATGAATTATATTTACAGACTACCTAAAAAATAATAACATATTTTTTATTTTTCCAGAACAGAGTTTGGGTATGACATCCCTTGAAAGAAATGTAGCGTCAAGGGTCCTCTTCAAAATCTTTTTTCAGATGAAGCGTCTGTGCAGAAGGCTTCATACCCAAAACTGAATTTTATATTCTAACTCAAAAAAGGTATTTAATTAAAAAATATTTTTTTTTATAAAAAATCATATTATTTTTATGACAATTTCCATGTAAAGGAATGGAGCTTGTGCATAACAATCTGTGCAAAAAATCTAGCTTGAAGGGTCCTCTTTAAACTCTTCTTTAAGAAGAAGTGTCTTGGAAGAAGCCTTAATACCCATAAATGAATTATATTTACAGACCACCAAAAAAAAATAACATATTTTTTTTTATTTTTAAACTTTTTAATATAATAGTTGAGAGGGCAATTCAAATACAAAGGAACGGAGCTAGGTTATAACATCCCTAGAAAGAAATGTAGCGCCAAGGGTCCTCTTCAAAATCTTCTTTCAGATGAAGCGTCTGTACAGAAGGCTTCGTACGCAAAACTGAATTTTATTTTCTAACTCAAAAAAGGTATTTAATTAAAAAATATTTTTTATAAGAAATCATATTACGCTTATAGCAATTTGCATGTTAAGGAAAGGAGCTAGGACATAACATTCTTTGCAACAAATCCTGCTTGAAGGGTCCTCTTCAAAATCTTCTTTAAGAGGAAGTGTCTTGGAAGAAGCTTTAATACCCATAAATGAATTATATTTACTGACTACCTAAAAAATAATAACATATTTTTTTTATTTTTCAGCTTGTTAATATAATAGTTGAGAGGGCAATTCAAATACAAAGGAACAGAGCTAACATCCTTAGAATGAAATGTAGCGCCAAGGGTCCTCTTCAAAATGTTTGTCGAGATGAAGCGTCTGCAAAGAAGCCTTTGTAAGCAGAATTGAATTTTATTTATTGATTACCTAAAAATAATAGTTTTGTTATTTTCCAAATTATTAATATAATTGTTGAGGGGATTGCAAAGGAACAGAGCTAGGGTATAACATCCTTTGGAGAAAAAGTAGCTTCAAAGGTCCTCTCCAAAATCTTCTTTAAAGTTAAGCATCTGTGAAGACGATTTTAATTTATTTTCTACCTCAAAAATATTTTTAATAAAAAATATTAGGTGTGTAATAAAAAATATATTTCTTATAAAAAATATTAATTTTATAGCAATTATCATAAAAAGGAAAGGAGCGAGGGCAAAACTTCCTTTGGCAGAAATATAGCCTGAAGGGCCATCTCCAGATTCTTCTTCAAGAAGAAGTGTCTTGGAAGAAGCCTTAATAACCACAAATGAATTATATTTGCAGACTACCTGAAAAATAATAACATATTTTTTATTTTTCATATTTTTAATATAATAGTTGAGAGGGCAATTCAAATACAAAGGAACAGAGCTAGGGTATAACATCCCTAGAAAGAAATGTAGCGCCAAGGGACCTCTTGAAAATCTTCTTTCAGATGAAGCGTCTGCACAGAAGGCTTCGTACCCAAAACTGAATTTTATATTAATACTCAAAAAAGGTATTAAATTAAAAAATATTTTTTTTTATAAAAAATCATATTATTTTTATAGCAATTTCCATGTAAAACAGGAGCTAGGACATAACATTCTTTGCAACAAATCTACCTTGAAAGGTCCTCTTCAAAAATTTTTTTAAGATGAAGTGTCTTGGAAAATGCTTTAATACCCATAAATGAATTATATTTACTGACTACCTAAAAAAGAATAACATATTTTTTATTTATCAATTTTCCAATATAATAGTTGAGAGGGCAATTCAAATACAAAGCAACAGAGCTAGGGTACAACATCCCCAGAATAAAATGTAGCGCCAAGGGTCCTCTTCAAAATCTTCTTTCAGATGAAGCGTCTGTACGGAAGGCTTCGTACGCAAAACTGAATTTTATTTTCTAACTAAAAGAGGGATTTCATTGAAAAAATATGTTTTTTATAAAAAATCATATTATTTTTATAGCAATTTCCATGTAAAGGACAGGAGCTAGGACATAACATTCTTTGCAACAAATCTAGCTTATAGGGTCCTCTTCAAAATCTTCTTTAAGATGAAGTGTCTTGGGAGAAGCTTTAATACCCATAAATGAATTATATTTACTGACTACCTAAAAAATAATAACATATTTTTTTATTTTTCAACTTTTTAATATAACAGTTGAGAGGGCAATTCAAATACAAAGGAACGGAGCTAGGGTATAACATCCCTTGAAAGAAATGTAGCGCCAGGGGTCCTCTTCAAAATCTTCCTTCTGATGAAGCGTCTGCACAGAAGGCTTCGTACGCAAAACTGAATTTTATTTTCTAACTCAAAAAAGGTATTTCATTAAAAAAATATTTTTGTATAAAAAATCATATTATTTTTATAGCAATTTCACTGTAAAGGAAAGGAGCTAGGGCATAACCTCTGTTGGAAGAAATCTAGTTTGAAGGGTCCTCTTCAAAATCTTCTTTAAGGTAAAGTGTCTAGGAAGAAGCCTTAGTACATGTGAGATATATTTACTGAGAAATAATTAAATATTTTTTTTATTTTTTTAACTTTTTAATAGCAATTTAAAAGCAATTCCCTTATAAAGGAGAATAGCTAGGACATAACTTCCGTTGGAAGAAATCTAGTTTGAAGGGTCCTCTTTAAAATCTTCTTCAAGGTGAAGTGTCTAGGAGGAAGCCTTAGTACTTGTGAGTTATATTTACTGACGAACTAAGAAATAATTAAATATTTTTTATTTTTCAACTTTTTAATATATGTTATATTTGATGGTTTAATTTTAATACAATGAAAGAGAGCTAGGCTATATCATCCTTTGAAAGAAATGTAGTTTGAAGGGTCCTCTTCAAAATCTTCTTTGAGATGAAGAATCTGTGAAGAAGTCATTAAATTCAAAACTGTATTTTATATTCTAACCCAAAAACGTAATTCAAAAAATAGTTTTTATAAAAAAATGGAATTTTATTTTATAGCAATTCTCATATAAAGGAAAGGAGCTAGAGCACAACTTCCGTTGGAAGAAATCTAGCTTGAAGTGTCCTCTTCAAAATATTCTTTAGTAAGAAGCGTCTACGGAGAAGCCTTCATACAGAAAATTAAATATTACTTATTTTATAGCCAAAAAATTAAAAAAAAATGTTTTTATAAAAAATCTATTATTTTATAACAATTCCACTATAAAGGCAAGGAGCTAGGACATAACTTCCTTTGGCAGAAATCTTGTTTGAAGGGTCCTCTTCAAAATCATCTTTTACACGAAGCGTCTGCGAATAACACTTCTACCTAAAAACGGAATTTTATTCCTTATACCTCACAAATGTATTATTTTAATAAAAAACATTTTTTTCTAAAAAATCTTAAAATTTTATTTTATATTTAAAAATGTTATACATTTTTCTTATAACTAATATTTATATATACAGAGCATAACTTAAAGTAACTAGAACTGAAATAGACTACAGAATCAAATTCTCTCTAAAATAAAAGGCGCGCGCCATCATGTCAAAACCTAACTTACAAAGGACCTTACAAAGTCAAATAACGCAAAGCTTTGTCCAAGAAACGTTCCTCGGACGAACCATCGGCACAAGCAAAGCCTTGCCTAGTCTTTTTCCTCATGTGCAGGGTGGAGAAGCGAGACAACTTTTCTGTTTCGGCTTGCAAAACATGGTTGAGTTGTTGTTGCTGCTGTTGTAATTGTTGTTCCTGTTCATACATCTCTAGCGTTTCGTATTCATCTAGAGGACGACAGGAAATCAATTGAACGACTGGTGTCTTGGGTGATTCCTTTTTCAGCACCAATCCAATGAGTCTGGATCTGGTGGAAAGGGAACGTTTTTTGTTGACCAATTTCGAGCGGGGACGTATGGGTGAATTCGGTTGTTGTTCGTAGAGATCTTGGGAGGAGGCTCCAATGGGGAAGACACCAGATTCTTCGGAATCTGTGGAAATGGTTATGGAGAGTAGAGAGCCATCGGAATCTTTGCTAAGTTGTTGATTGTAAATGACACTGTTGCGAGGCGATGACTGGGCACTGTTGGGTGCTGAGAAGTAGGATTCATCATATTGTGAGGATCTTTGGCTGTCGGGAGTGGAGGGCACCTTCTTGTTTTCCAAATGCATAATGGCGGGTTCTTCTTCAATTTCATCGGCGGAGGAACGATCCAGACAAGATTCTGAGTGAATGCGTGTCAGGGTGGTAAAGGTCCTGGCCGCCTTGGCCAGTTGAGCAGCCTTCCGCTGTTGTTTCCTCTCCTGCTTTTCAATGGTCAAACGTCTAATGGTTTCCAGGCTTTCCACAAAGAGATTGAGATCATGGGGTGAAAAGTATTGGGTATTGATTTTGAATTTCGAGGGCTCTGGCAACATGGTGAATTTGGTATATGAATTATCGGCCATATTTGCTGGAATTGAGATTTTCGATTTGCTTTTTTGCGAGACACAAGATGTTGGTTTACGTTGGGTTGGTAGACAACTGATACCTTGGGCTACAAGTGTTTTGCCTTATATAGCTAAGTGCAGAGCTAACCTAGTTCGCCTAAAACAGGTAGCTTAGTATGTGACTTAATCCTTAATCTACAGACAGTCACCGGGAACAACAACAATTGATGTGTTGCACAAATGCTACCTGTCTACCTTTCCCTGTCTAACACAGGGATTAACTATTTATGGTGTCTGTCCTGCTCTCAAGGTCTTCTTGGCCATCCAGACTTAAAAACTAAATCCTTTAGTTCTTGGTAGTTGGGCATCGTTATTGCTGTCGCACTGCCGTGTAGGCTTAAAGGACCTTTTTTAACTTTGGAAAATCCTATTTGCATGTGCTGTTGTTGTTGTTATTGCTGGCATTCCACACAACCTGGTGTCAGTTGCGCGAATCTGTCTGTCCCTCATAATCCACCAGGTTCCCAACATCATCGAGTATTGTTGTGCCATGATTGAAATCCTCCCAAGAGAACAAATGCAAATCCAAGGACCTGTCAAATGGCATTAGCATTTCGTTATTATTTGTCATCTAGTTTTATGACCCCGAGAACAGGACTAACGGGGAAAATTGCTGTCAAACATTTTTATGAGCTCGCTTGCTTACTTAGTACCAGCAGCATCAGTAGAAAGTGTGAAAATTTTGGAATTTCCATACATTAGCATTGGATTAAAAGGAAAATTTGTAGAAAATTTCTTTTCAAAAGTTTTATGACTTTCGAGGCCCCAGATCGACCCACGACGGAACAAACATATGTTGTCTTAACAAATTATTAGTGGCGAAAATTTTCATTAGAAATTTGTAGAGCACGTGTTAATGGAAAAAATTAGTTTTAGTCACGTATTTTAACGGTGAAACTGGCGAAAACACCGCCGCCGCCATTCTCAACAAGGTGACAATTCACGCAATTTCGGGGAAATCTTTTGTTCAAAGCCAAAAAACATAATACTTGGCTATAAAATAACAAAATTTAATTTGGTAATTTTTTTCTGTGGGCAAAACATGTTGTCGGAAAGTAGGGGGAAATTTGTGAAAAAATACACTGAGAGAAATAAAAACCAAATTTTTATAAAACCACCAGCCTTTGATGGCCTTAAAAAATATTTCTTTAAAAATCAACGAGCCTTTGAGGGCCTTAAAAAATATTTCTTTAAAAATTCACGAGTCTCGCATGGCCTTAAAAAATATTTCTTCAAAAATCCAGGAGCCTTTGATGGCCTTGAAAAATATTTCTTTAAAAATCCAGGAGATTTATGGCCTTAAAAAATATTTCTTTAAAAATCCACGAGCCTTTGATGGCCTTAAGAAATATTTCTTTAAAAATGCAAGAGCCTTAGATGGCCTTAAAAAATATTTCTTTAAAAATCCAGGAGCCTTAGATTGCCTTAAAAAATATTTCTTTAAAAATCCAGGAGATTGATGGCCTTAAAAAATATTTCTTTAAAAATCCACGAGCCTCTGATGGCCTTAAAAACTATCCTTTAAAAATCCACGAGATTTTGATGGTATTAAAAAACATTTCTTAAAAAATCCACGAGCCTTTGATGGTATTAAAAAACATTTCTTAAAAAATCCACGAGCCTTTGATGACCTTAAAAAATATTTCTTTAAAAATCCACGAGCCTCTGATGGCCTTAAAAAATATTTCTTTAAAAATCCACGAGCCTCTGATGGCCTTGAAAAATATTTCTTTAAAAATCCACGAGCCTCTGATGGCCTTAAAAAATATTTCTTTAAAAATCCACGAGCCTCTGATGGCCTTAAAAAATATTTCTTTAAAAATCCACGAGCCTCTGATGGCCTTAAAAAATATTTCTTTAAAAATCCACGAGCCTTTGATGGCCTTAAAAATATTTCTTTAAAAATCCACGAGCTTTTGATGGCCTTAAAAATATTTTTTAAAAATCCACGAACCTTTGATGGCCTTAAAAACATTTCTTCAAAAATTCACTAGTCCTTGATGACCTTAAAAAATATTTCTTTAAAAATCCACGAGCCTCTGATTGTCTTAAAAATATTTTTTTTAAAAATCCACGAGCCTCTGATTGTCTTAAAAATATTTCTTTAAAAATCCACGAGCCTTTGATGGCCTAAAAAATTATTTTTTAAAAAATCCTCGAGCATTTGATGGCCTTAAAAATATTTCTTTAAAAATTGACGAGCCTCTCATGGCCTTAAAATAATTTTAAAAAGTCCAGAGCCAATGATAGCCTTAAAAAATAATTTTAACGTGATAACATATTCCGGTTGCGCTCAAATTTTGGCAATCTTGAAATCTAAATTAAAAAATCAGACATCGATTTTTTAAAACCAGTTTATTATAGCTTTAAGAATCATCTTTACATCTTACTCAGCTCAGAGAGCAAGTGAGTAGCATGGACTTTTCCAACACTCTCCATTAATGTATGAAAACATATAAAAATAAAATCGTTTCCAAAGAAGTTTTAATTGTTGAGATAAGTTTTGTCAATAAGAAGGAGTTAGGCCCTAACTTACTTTGGAAGAAATATAGCTTAAAGGGCACTGTTCAAATTCTTCTCAGGCATGAAGTCTTGTAACTCCAAACCACGATTTATAGAATGGAACTGTATCAACAAATTATTCTTCAGAGTTTTTTATTGCAGTGGCAATTTTAGGAGGAAGTAAAGGAGGTAGGCCATGACTTGTTTTGATGAAAATATTACTTAAAGGGTCCCCTTCAAATCATTCTCAGATACCAAGTGGCTAACACGAAGTATTCCAACTCCCATCCTCAAAGTATAAAAATATATCAAAATAATATTTTGAAATTTACATTTAAATTTTAGTTCCAGAGGCAGTTCCAGCAGGAAGGAATAGAGCTAGGTTAGAAGTTATTTTAAAAAATATGTAGCCTAAAGGGTCCTCTACAAATCTTTCTCAGACATTAAGTGGCTAAGACGAAGTCTTCCTATTCCCATCCTCAGATTATAAGAAGAATAAACCAAAATTGAAATTTTCTGCAGTGCTAGTTTTTTCAGTTTTTTGCAGAGGTAATTTTTGCAGGAAGAAATGATGTTTGGTCATAACTTTGTTTGGAAGAAAAATAGCTTGAAGGGGGTCCTCTTCAAACCTTTCTCAGGCACCAAAGTCTTGTAACTCCCAACCTCGATTTATGGAAATTTATAAATAAAATTATTTCTTCAATGTTTTTTCATTGGAGAGGCAATTTTAACAAGAATAAAAAAGAAGTTGGGCCATAACATGGTGTTGTGAAAATATAGCTTAAAGGGTACTTTTCAAATACTTCTGAAGCATGAAGACGCTAACATGAAGTCTTCTAATTCCCAGCCTCAATGTATAGAAATGTATCAAAATTATATTGTCAAATAAAATCAATTTTAAAATTTTAATTGCAGATACAGTTCCACCAGGAAAAAATAAAGCTAAAGTCAGAATTTATTTTGAAAAATATGTTGCAAAAAGGGTCTTCTCAGACATGAAGTGGCTAAGATTAAGTCTTCCTACTCCCTTCCTTTAAAGTATAAGAAGGAACCAAAATTATTATTTCTTTCAGTGCTTGTTTTTTAATACATAGACAATGTTTACAGGGTGCAAGAGAGTTAGGTCATAACTTTGTTTGAAAGATATGAAACTTGCAAGTTCCTAATCAAATCCTTCTCAGACAGGAAGTCTTCTAACTTCCACTCTCAAAATATAAGAATAAAACAAAGATTGATTTTTTTAATATTTGTTTTTCAATTTTTTTAATTTCAGAGGCAATTTCATCCTCTTCAAATCGTCCTTACACATCGATCGGCTAACACGAAGTCTTCTAACTCCCTTCCTAAGCGTACAAGAATAAACAAAAAACGAAATATTGTCAATGCCTTCTTCAAATTATTTATTTTATTGCATAGCCAATGTAGGTAGGAAGAGATAAAGCTAGACCATAATTTATGTAGCAGCAAACTTCTCTTAAAAATCTTTTTCAGACATTGGGTGTTTGAAGTCTTCAAACACCTACCCTCAAGGTATAAAATTAAACAAAAATTCAAATTTTTTACAAGACATGTTTTTATTTCTGCATCAGGTATCAGGTGGCTAAGACAAACTCCTCACTCCCAACCTCAATTTAAAAATCTTAGTTTCTTCCCGGCTTATACGAGGAGCACTGTGTCCTAAGATGAAGTTTTCTATCAATAGAAGACGCCATGAAATAGGCTTATAAATATAGAACGCCCTTTTGAAAAGGGCTTCTACCTATAGAAGGCCCCATGAAAATGGCTTACATCTACAGAAGTTCCTTTGATAGCTACTTCGACCTATAGAATGTCTTTTGGAAGGGTCTTCAATTTATAGAGGGCACCTTGAATGGGGTTTATATTTATAAAAGATCTCTTCAAAGAGGCTTCTATCTATAGAAGGTCCATTGAAAGGGCCTTGAAAGGGGATTTCCCCTACAAGGCCACTTAAAAGGGGATTCTATCTATAGAAGGCCCCTTTAAATGAGATTCTATCTTCTATCTATCTATTAAAGTTCTCTTATAAGAGGCTTTTCTCCATAAAAGACATATTGAAATGGAGCTCATTCTATTGAAGGCCTCTTGAAATGGGCCCTATGAAAGGGTTTATACTTATAGATGGTCCCTTGAAATAGTCTTCTGTCTATAGGGTGCCCTTTGGAAAGGTCTTCTATCTATAAAAGGCCCCTTGGAAGGGGATTTTATTTAAAGAATGCCCGTTCAAATGGCATAAAAGGGGATTCTATCTATGCAGGGTCCGTGAAAGGGGTTTCTAGTTATAGAATGTCACTAAAAAAAAGCATCTACCTCTAGAAGGTCCTTGGAAAGTTTTTTTTTAACTATTTAAGGTCCCTTAAAAAATAATTATACCCTACACCACTATGTGGGGAGGGTATTATAAGTTGGTTTTGGCCAAAAAGTTTGTAACGCATCGAAATAACGGTCGTAGACCCATACTTATATATACCAAAATGAATGTCTCGACGAGCTGAGACGATCTGGCTATGTGTGTCCGTCCGTCAGTCCGTCCGTCCGTCCGTCTGTCCGTCTGTCCATCTAAACCTTGTAATCACGCTACAGGTCGCAATTTTGATCGGGTCGTCACGAAATTTTGAATGTTGATGGGGGTCCCGGAGGGGAAGAAGCCTATTGATTTTGGTGATGGTCGGATAATATTTAGGGGTCGTAATGGGCAAAAAACTTATTTGGAGAAAAATACAACGTTTTTTTCCAAAGCGAATATCTCAGCTTCTATACGGGGTATAACAAAAGCAGAACCTGGCCATGAAAGTAGAAAATATCGCCTTTCTAATGATGTAAAGTAGGTTTTCGTAGGTGATCAAACAACGAAGATATCACAATAGTCGCAAATAAAACCCAAATTTTCATTTTTGCGATTTTAATTATAATGACGAATATCACAGCATTGGTTGGGGACTTTCCAAAAGCAAAGCCTGGCTATGAAAGTAGAAGATCCCATCTTTACAATGATGTAAACTAGGTCGGCGTAGGTGACCAAATAACGGAGATATCGCAATAGTCGGTAATACATCCCATTTTTCCACTTTTTTGGAAATCACGCTACAGGTCTCAATTTTGATCGGATCGTCACAAAATTTTAAGGGTTAATGGGGGTCACACAGATGAAGAAGCCTATTGATTTTGGTGATGGGCGGATAATATTTAGGGGTCGTAATGGGTAAAAAACTTATTTGGAGAAAAAGACAACGCAAAAAAAGCAAAACCTGCTAATGAAAGTAGAAAATATCACCTTTGCAACGATGTTACGTAGGTTGTCGTAGGTGGTCAAACAACGAAGATATCGCAAAAGCCGCTAATAGAACACAACTTTTCATTTTTGCGATTTTAATAATAATTACGAATATCACAGCTTTGGTTCGGGACCTTCCAAAAGCAAAGTCTGACAATGAAAGTAAAAAATTCCGTCATTACAATGATGTAAAGCAGGTTGGCGTAGGTATCCAAATAACGGAGATATCGCAATAGTCGGTAATACAACCCATTTTTCCACTTTTTTGGAAATCACGCTACAGGTCGCAATTTTAATTGGATCGTCACGAAAATTTGGGTGTTATTGGGGGTCCCACAGAGGAAAAAACCTTTTGATTCTTGATAATGGTCGGATATTATTCAGGGGTCGGAATGTGACAAAAAAAAATATTTGGAAAAAAGACCAACGTTTTATTTCAAAGTTAATATCTCCCTTCTGTAGGAGGTATATCGAAAGCAAAACCTGGCAAGGAAAGTAGAAAATATCACCTTTACAGCAATGTGAAGTAGGTTGTCATAGGTGGTCAAACAACAGAGATATCGCAATAGTCGGTAATGCATCCCTTTTTCCATTTTTGTGCAATCACTCTACGAAATTTTGATCGGATCCTCACGAAATTTTGGGGGTTGATGGGGGTCTAACAAAGAAAGAAGACTATTGATGGTTGGCATACATCCCACTTTTCCATTTTATATTTGGGTTGTACTGTCGATGCACATAAATACGTTTCAAAAAAATTGACCTGTGTTAATGAAGACATTCAGAGCAAAGGCGCTAAGCTATCCAATTTTAATATTTTGAATTTTATTAGTCAAAAGCTTATGAACAGGGGTAGTGGTGTAGGGTATCACATAGTCGGCCCCGACCCGACTATAGCCTTGGCTCACTTGTTTTTTTATAGAATGTACCTTGAAAAGATCGTATACATATAGAAGGCCCTTTGATAGGGGTTTCTTACTACAGAAGGCCCTTCAAAAGAAGCTTATTGGCATAGAAGACTCATTGAAAGGCGCTTTACGTGTAGAAGACCTCTTGAAAATTGCTGCTATCTATAGATGGCTCATTGAAAGGTGAGCAACATGCATTCGAGACATAAATCCGTTTTGAATAGGGAGGTACTCTTTTGGGTACCTCTCTTACACAATTTTTCGCAAAAGTGCAGCTTAATCCCAGTTTATGGATCGTTTTAAAATCAGGTAGTCCTCACGGCCTATATCGGAAAAACACCTTCGGCAACCTACCTTGCAAAAGTTACAAATTTTCGTGAAGTGAAGGCGTGTATTTTTAAAAAAAAATATTTTTTTAAACTTCTTAGATTTTTTAAAAAATATTTTTCGTGGTATTTTATAATATGTTTTCAATAATATTTTAAAAAAAATATTTCTTCAGTAATCTAGGATTTTTAAAAAATATTTTTTCAATAATTGTGGATTTTTTTAAAAAAAATATTTTCAATAATCGTGGTTTGTTTAAAAAATATTTTTTCAATAATCGTGTATTTTTTAAAAAATATTTTTTCAATAATATTTTTAAAAAATATTTTTCAATAATCGTGGATTTTTAAATAGTATTTTTTCCATAAACATGGATTTAAAAAAAAAAATTTTCAATAATCGTGGATTTTTAAATAGTATTTTTGCAATAAACATGGATTTTCAAAAAATATTTTTCAATAATCGTGGATTTTTAAATAGTATTTTTTTAATAAACATGGATTTAAAAAAAAAATTAAAAAATCGTGGATTTTTTACAAAATATTTTCCAATAATCGTGGATTTTTTTTAAAAAAATATTTTTTCAATAATCGTGGATTTTATTAAAAAATATTTTTTTAATAATCGTGGATTTTTTTTTAAAAAAATAATTTTTCAATAATAGTGGATTTTTAAAAAATATTTTTTCAATAATCGTGGATTTTTAAAAAAATATTTTTAAAAAATCGTTGATTTCTTAAAAAGTATTTTTTCAATAATCGTGGATTTTTTACAAAATATTTTTCAATAATCGTGGATGTTTTTTAAAAAAATATTTTTTCAATAATCGTGGATTTTTAAAAATATATTTTCTCAAAAATTGTGGATTATTAAAAAAATATTTTTTCAAAAATTGTGGATTATTAAAAAAATATTCTTTCAATAATTGTGGATTATTAAAAAAATATTTTTTCAAAAATTGTGGATTATTAAAAAAATATTCTCTCAATAATTGTGGATTATTAAAAAAATTTTTTCAGTAATTTTTTAGAGTATTTTTAATAATGTTGAATTTTTTAAAAATATTTTTTTCAATAATCGTGAATTTCTAAAAAAATATTTTTTCCAATAATCGTGGATTTTTTAAAAAAAATTTCTCAATAATTTTGGATTTTAAAATAAATAATAAAATAATTGTGGATTAAAAAAAAATATTTTTTAATAATCGTGAATTTTTAAGAAATATTTTTTTAATAATCGTCGATTTTTTTAAAAAATATTTTTCCAATAATCATGGGTAGTTGTCCAATTATTTTTTTAATATTTAATAATTTTTTAAAAAGATATGTTTAAAAAAATTATGGATTTCTTTAAAAAAAGATTTGTTTCAACAAAATCCTGGATTATTTAAAAACAAAATTTATAATCGTGGATTTTTTAAAAAATATTTCTTCAATAATCGTGAATTTTAATAATAACCGTGGAATTTTTAAAAAATATTTTGTTTCGTGGTTTTTGAAAATAGTAGCTCAATAATTTTTTTAAAAATATTTATTCAATAATTTTTAAAAAATATTTTTCCATTAATCGGTGATTTTTTACAAAATATTTTACCAATAATCGTGAATTTTTTAAAAAGAACATTTTCAATAATTTCCTTTTCAATTTGTTAAAAAATATTTTTGCAATAATCGTAGAATTTCTAAAAAAATTCCAATAATCGTATATTTTTAAAAAAATATTTTTTCAATAATCGTGGATTTTTAAAAAAATATTTTTTCAATAATCGTGATTTTTTTAAAAAATATTTTTCCAATAATCGTGATTGTTTTAAAAAATATTCTTCCAATAATCGTGATTTTTTAAAAAATATTTTTCCAATAATCGTGATTTTTTTAAAAAATATTGTTTTCAATAATCGTGAATTTTTTAATTTTTTTTTCAATAATCGTGGATTTTGAAAAAAATATTTTTTCCATAATCGTGGATTTTTAAAAAAATATTTTTTCAATAATTGTGGATTTTTAACAAAATATTTTTTCAATAATCGTGGATTTTTTAAACAGTATTTTTTCAATTATCTTGAATTTTTCAGAAAGTATTTTTCAATAATTGTGGATTTTTTTACATATTTTTTTCAATAATTGTGGATTTTTTTACATATTTTTTTCAATAATTGTGGATTTTTACGATAATGATCGAAATGAGTAGCTTCCTAACATAGATCAAGTTCCCAGATAATTACCTCTGCCAATTCCTTCAGGTACCTCTCACACGAAACTCTAACACTCTACTTTAAGGCCACTTCTTAGATCGTGTTTAAATTTTAATGGCGAGTAGTCCGTGTGACGATGACTACAACAGTAGAATTTGTGTCTAGGGGAGGGAAGTCAATACTTCTCGAAATATGTGGGTCAAGAAATTTACCCATATTTAGGATCACTTCCTGAAGTTTTGCTCAAAATCCTTCTTGAAATTAAAACTTGTTTGTCAGAGGCTTTCTTCGGCCTTAAAATAGTAGTTTCCTGGGTCAGGGTACGTCAGGTTTCATAAGCAAGACAGTTTTCTGGGGAGTATATTTTGTATAAATAAAAATATTCCGAATTCCGACCTTGCTCCAAAACAACTACAAGTGGCTCTCATCGACAATATGTCACGTGTGATAAAATATTATTTCCTTAGTTTTTTGTAAAATAGCATTCGAGTTTTATGGGATAAATGTAACAGATAATTGGAGGCTCGTCCTTGGTCTAAAAACAAAATATATAGTTGTTCTCAGGGTCAGACATGAGGGCACGTGGGTTTAAGAAGTCTTAGGAAGCCATCTTTTTATTAAAAGAAATAAATAAAAATAGCAGCCCAAAATATGAAATATTTCAGAATAATGTCACATCACTGCAGGTGCATGCTTCTGCTTATACTAACCTCGCAATATTCCAATGCGAAGGTCACAAAAATTCAGTTTAAAAAATAAATAAAAATTGACATTGAAAGAATTCAGTAAATATTAAATAAGCTTCCCATAGTTTTTTGTCAAATTTATTATCAACGGCGTCCCGGGCACAGCAGCATGCCAAGAGGAAGCTAGAGGAGGAAGTCATGGCATCATGGTTTGCGGTTATTATGCCCGGGATGTGGTAATGGCAATATTTCAATATTTTTAAAATTTTCATGCAATTTCAAGGAAAATTCAAGAAAAAACTTCGATTTTTTCCTGTTCCTACCATAAATCATAATTTGGAAGGAAGCAAAGAGACGATATCCATAGTGAGGCATTGTGTGTGTGTGTGTAAGAGAGAAGAAGACAACATTTTTACAACACTACGCTTCCTGGCATGCAACAGTTAGCATGACGCGCCATTTAACCCGAAACCCATTAAATTAAGATTTGTTGCTGTGTGTAAGGGACACTTTTAGCTCGGACTAAAAGGCACGCACACACAGAGAAGGACGGACGAACTAAGAATATTTAGTCATCAGTCGCCATCAAATTGTCAGCCACTTGTCAAGCCAAAAAAAGGAAAAACACATTGTGTTGTTGTTTTTCCTTTTACTTCCTTCAGTTATGGTTTGCTAACCTTACCAAGGTTAAATGTCGTTTGCCCAAAGAAAGAAAGCATCCATCCATCTATCATGCGTATGTCTGTCCGTCTGTCTCTCTCGGCCGTTCATAATATCATTATTGCCTTTCTATATGGCATCAAAAGAAGAGGAAGAAATATCACAGATTTGATAAATGAAGTGTAAACGACAAACAATGTCCTTGTTTAAAGGACCTGCTTTCCTTAGTTATTGCATTGTTTCCGTATCTATTGTTTCCGAAAAAATGTCTGAAAAACTGATTGCAAAGATAATGTCAAATGTCACTGGGGAAGCAGGGCAGCACAGCGGTTGCAAAAATCACATCAACAGCGATGAGATGAGATGTCGCCGTTCTAGCGCTCTTTGAATGGAATCCTGGCTAAATGACCCAAATCCTGCTGCTGCTGTGTGTGTCATCATAAAAATATATTTTTGCAATAGCAAGGATTTTAATGAAAAGACATGGCATAGAACGAAACATTCAAGGCTACAATATTGAGAATAATAGAAACATGCCGAGCAACTTGTTATGGTTAATAAATATTTGACAATCTTTTGTTATTGTTGTTGCATACAATTGTCAAAAGTGTCATTCACGGTTTTTGAAGGGAATAATTGAAATTTCAGGGATTTTTGATACAGCATTTTAATATTTAAAAGTGGAGTATGGATAAGGCGCCATTCTTGGCTCAAAGTCTCAAGGACAAGGTTATGCAAATTAGCAGTTTGAAAAGGATAATCATTTGAATCTAAAGCCTAAGCCACAGTGGGTTCGTGGCGATTTTCACATTAAACACACACACACAAAATTCTAATGTGGATTTTCCAAGAATATTTTTTCAGAGAAGTTTCAATCCCTCGCTTACCCTTGCTGTCAAATTTTAATTTTTCAACGTGATTTTTTTTAAAAAAATTGGATTTAAAAAATCATTTTAATTTTTCAACGTGAATTTTTAAAAAAAAAATGTGAATTTTTCTACGTGGATTTTCAAAAAACAATTTTAATTTTTAACGCGGACTCTAATTTCTCAACCGGATTTTTTTTAATTGAAAGATTTTTTTTATAAAATAATATTAATTTTTTAACACGATTAAAAAAAAATAATTTTAATTTTTTTTAATTTTTCTACACGAATTAAAAAAATTAATTCACGTTTATTAAAAAAATAACTTTATTTTTTCAACGTGGATTTAAAAAAATATTTTAAATTTTCAATGTAAATTTAAAAACCATTTTTTTATTTTTCGACGAGGATTTTCAAAATTAATTTTATTTTTTCAGCGTGGATTTTTAAAAAGTAGTTGTAATTTATCAGCGTGGATTTCTAAAAAAATACTTTTAATTTATCAGCGTGGATTTATAAAAAATAATTTTAATTTATCAACGTGGACTTAAAAAAATATTTTAATTTATCAACGTGGATTTAAAAAAAAATAAATTAATTTATCAAATTGAATTAAAAACAAAATTATTTTTATTTATCAATGTGGATTTAAAAAAATTATTTTAATTTATTAGCGTGGATTTCTAAAAAATTACATTAATTTATCAACGTGGTTAAAAAAAATTATTTTAATTAAAAATTGAATTAAAAAAAAAAATGATAATGTAGTTAAACAAAATAATTGAAATGTTTAAAGACCTCTAAGCGTGGATTTTTAAAGACATTTTTACAAAAATTTTAAAGGCCTCTAAGCGTGGATTTTTAAAGACATTTTTACAAAAATTTTAAATGCCTCTAAGCGTGGATTTTTAAAGACATTTTTACAAAAATTTTAAAGGCCTCTAAGCGTGGATTTTTAAAGACATTTTTACAAAAATTTTAAAGGCCTCTAAGCGTGGATTTTTAAAGACATTTTTACAAAAATTTTAAAGGCCTCTAAGCGTGGATTTTTAAAGACATTTTTACAAAAATGTTAAAGGCCTCTAAGCGTGGATTTTTAAAGATATTTTTACAACAATTTTAAAGGCCTCTAAGTGTGGATTTTTACAGACATTTTTACAAAACTGTTAAAGGCCTCTAAGCGTGGATTTTTAAAGACATTTTTACAAAAATTTTAAAGGCCTCTAAGCGTGGATTTTTAAAGACATTTTTACAAAAATTTTAAAGGCCTCTAAGCGTGGATTTTTAAAGACATTTTTACAAAAAATTTTAAAGGCCTCTAAGCGTGGATTTTTAAAGACATTTTTACAAAAATTTTAAAGGCCTCTAAGCGTGGATTTTTAAAGACATTTTTACAAAAATTTTAAAGGCCTCTAAGCGTGGATTTTTAAAGACATTTTTACAAAAAATTTTAAAGGCCTCTAAGCGTGGATTTTTAAAGACATTTTTACAAAAATTTTAAAGGCCTCTAAGCGTGGATTTTTAAAGACATTTTTACAAAAATTTTAAAGGCCTCTAAGCGTGGATTTTTAAAGACATTTTTACAAACATTTTAAAGGCCTCTAAGCGTGGATTTTTAAAGACATTTTTACAAACATTTTAAAGGCCTCTAAGCGTGTATTTTTAAAGACATTTTTACAAACATTTTAAAGGCCTCTAAGTGTGGATTTTTAAAGACATTTTTATTGAAATGTTTAAAGAAATTATAAAAAAAATTATTCAAATTTTAAATTTATTTTTTAAAAATAATTTAATTTTTGATTTAAAAACAAATATTTTTAATTTTTCAACGTTAATTTTATTTTTTTAACTTAGATTTAAAAAATAATTTTTATTTTTCAAGGTGGAATTAAAAAAACTTTTGTTCTTCATCTTGGATGTAAAAAATTAACTAAGATTTTTAAAAATTAATTTTAAATAAATAAAATAAATGTTATATATTTTTTTAACGTGGATTAAAACAAATAAAAATAATTTTTCAACTTCGATTTTTTAACAATAATTTAATTTTTCAACGCGGATTTAAAAATAAATATATTTTACGTAGATTAAAAAAACAGTTTTAATTTTTCGACAGAAAAGAAAATAATTCGAAAGAAAATAATTTTAAATAATTATAATTTAATTTCTCAACGAGGATTAAAAAAACATTTTTTTTCAAAGTGGATTTAAAAAAATAATTTTATTTTTGCAGTGTGGATTTTAATTTTTCTGCGTGAATTAAAAAAAAAAAATATTTTATTTTTAAACGTTTTTTTTAATAATTAAATTTTTCAAACGTGGATTAAAAAAAAACAAAAATAATTTAAAAAATATTTTTCATTTTTAGTTTAGTCTGGCTCGAGGTCAGTAGTAGAATAATTTTAATTTTTCAACGTGGATTTAAAAAGAAATATTTGAATTTTTCAACGTGGATTTAAAAAAAAAACAATTTTTCAATGTGGATTTATAACCCATATAAAGCCACTGGTCGTTTAAAAAATGGTTGCAAAAATTGGTGAAAAACTCGGGTATTTTCGCAAATTTTTGCTTTTTTTGCATTTTTTATAGTATTTTCTGATATCTGTCTTTCCACGCTTATAAAGTTTCATTTAGCCTATGCATTTCCACGCATTTGCCCTAAAACGCAAGCAATTTGAAAAAATTGAATTTTCGACTTTTGATGAAAATTTTAAAAATGCCATATAAATCATAAATGTTACATTCATATAAATTCAGGGATTTGTAAGGAATGTAGGAAGAGTATTTTGCCAATCAAAAAACAAGGAATTGTCATATAAGAACACACCTAAATTACCCTTCGAAGTTTTCGGGATTTTTAAAAGAAGGCCCGATTGCAGAAAAACTATTCGTTTTAGAGAGAAAAGATATTTGTTAAGAAATGCTTAGAAAGTCTCAAAAATATAATTTTCATATAAAATTTTAAGTTTTCTCGCAAAAAAATTCTCGGCTCTAAGTGGGTTAAAAAATTATTTTTAATTAATCATTTTTTTAGTACACACACATAATTCTAAAGTGGATTTTCCAAGAATAATTTTTCAGAGAAGTTTCAATGCCTCGCCTACCCTTGGTATCATATGACTCATACATCTCTCTCTCTCAATATTTTGTTTTGTTTCTCTTCAATTGTCAAGTCATTCATTGTCTAGTTTTCTGCAATTTAAAATATAATTGACACTTTTACTTTTGATTCCAATTATCATTTATTTGGGGACACAAATGTCAAATTCTTGTTCATCAGTCAAACGCAGTGCCAAGATCTTTATCAAAATCTAGTGCCAAAAAATTGTATACCCAAATATCGTACATACATACATACATGTCCACACATACATAAATTTAATTTACTTGTGATACAATATACAATGAACAGTGGGACTTCACTCTAGTCCAATGATGAACACGAAGAGAGAATTTGTATAGTGAATCGTACGAAAACGTAAAGGCGAGTGCTCATCTTGTTTATCTATGCTCCAGTCCACACTTTTGTTTCCCGCAAGCCATCATTTTATCATTGATCAACTCTCCCAACTGTCGAATTTTCGTCCGCCCCTTGGATGCCTCTCCTCTTCCAAGAGTTTTTATTTCATTAAAAATTCTAAAACCAAATTTTGCATTGTTGCAAAAGTGGTCATCCGCACAAACAAAACATTTTATTTCATTCATCAATATTTGCATAGCCAACAGAGAGCAGTTATAAATATAACCTAAAATTTTTGTGGCCGACAATTTGACACACAATAAATGCCAAATGTCAATTATAAATATTGATATTTTAAATATTTATTGTAGAATAAACTAATATGTATGTATAAACTTTTGACATACAAACCAACATTTTTCTGACAAGCACACACAGCTGCATGTTTAGGGCTTTGGCTTAGGTTACGTGAGAAAAAACCCGAATGTTTTTACAGATAGACAAAGGGCTATTGAATGAAGATTAAACAGACCTTTCAAAGTGGACTTTTAAAAATCTATTTTTTTCGAACAAAATAGAGGTAAAAATTTAAACATAGATTTTTTTAAGAACAATTTCCAACCTGTATTAAAAAAAATAGTTTTTCAACGTGGAATTAAATAACGTTGATTCTTCAACCTGTTTAAAAAAAATCAACTGTGATTTTTAAAAATTTATTTTATTTTTTTAAAAATAAACGAATATTTTCAACGATATATTTTCAATATTTTTCAATAATTATCAACGTGGATTAAAAAAAAAATAATTAATCAACGTGGATTTTTAAAAAATTATTTTACTTTACCAACGTGGATTTTTAAAAAATTATTTTAATTTATCAACGTGGATTTTTAAAAAATTATTTTAATTTATCAACGTAGAAAATAATATTAAATAGTAATAATTTTAATTTATCAACGTAGAAAATAATATTAAATAGTAATAATTTTAATCTCTCAATGTACATTTAAAAAAATGATTTTAATTTTTCAATGCCGAATAAAAAAATGATTTTAATTTTTCAATGTCGAATAAAAAAAATAATTGAAATTTTTGAACGTAAAACAAATATTTCTTATTTTTCAACGTTAATTTTAAATTTAATTTTTCAATGAAGATTTAAAAAAAATTTAATTTTTCAACGCGGAATTAAGCCATTAAGGACAGAGAAGCCATTACATAGTCGATACGTCCGAAGATTTGCTTTACCACCAATGAAACCAGGTAACGTAATTTGGTGACTATGTGGGTTCGAGTCCTTGGCTTTCCTTTTTCACTTGCAAATAATTTCAGATCATCAAGCTTAACTCTAAACGAGAAAATTAACAAAAATCATTAAAAATGATCTTCGCCCTAAAAAGGCAAAATTTCAAAAAAAAAAAACTTTAATTCTTCAACCTCGATTTAAAAAATCAGCATTGATTTTTTATACCCTCCACCATAGTATGGAGGGTATATTAAGTTTGTCATTCCGTTTGTAACACATCGAACTAATCATTTGCGACCCTATAAAGTATATATATTCTTGATCAGGATAAAATTCTAAGACGATCTAGCCATGTCCGTCTGTCCGTCTGTTGTAATCACTCTAGCGTCCGCAATAATTGAGATAGAGTGCTGAAATTTTGCACCCGAGGGTCTTTTTTCCATAGGCAGGTCAAGTTCGAAGATGGGCTATATCGGTCCACTCTTTGGTATAGCCCCCATATAACGGTACCTCCGGATTTGAGGTATTTTGACGTTCTTCGCCACATTTGCAGACCGAATTAGCTATAATTTGGCACTTAGGGTTCCTAGTGATCAACAAACTTATATCCCAAAGGATATGGGCATAGGTCCATGTTTTGGAATATTCCCCATATAACGGCACCTCCCGATTTTCGGTATTTTGAGAATTTTAGCCACAATTTTTAACCGAACTATCTGCAATTTGACATTTGAGGTTCTCAGTGGTCATGAAATATCTCCACGAAACATTGTCAACATAGGTTCATGTTTTGGTATAGCCCCCATATATCGGTACCTCCCGATTTTCGGTATTTTGAGAATTTTAGCTACAATTTTTAACCGAACTAGCTGTAATTTGCCATTTGAGGTTCTCAGTGGTCATGAAACATCTCCACCAAACATCGTCAACATAGGTCCATGTTTTGGTATGGCCCCCTTATAACCGTACCTCCCGATATTCGGTATTTTGAGCATTTTAGTTACAATATTTAACCGAACTAGCTGTAATTTGCCATTTGAGGTTCTCAGTGGTCATGAAACATCTCCACCAAACATCGTCAACATAGGTCCATGTTTTGGTATAGCCCCCATATAACGGTACCTCCCAATTTTCGGTATTTTGAGAATTTTAGCTGCAATTTTTAACCGAAATAGCTGTAATTTGACATTTGAAGTTCTCAGTGGTCATAAAACATCTCCAACGAAACATCGTCAATATAGGTCCATGTTTTGGTATATCCCCCCCCCCCTCGATTTTCGGTAATTTTCAGTGGTCACGAAATTTCTTCACTAAAATTCGTCAACATGGGCCCATTTTTGAGGGTCTACATTGTTTTGATGAAACTACCCTCAATTTGACTCTTGAAGTTTCCTGCAGCTATAAAACTTTTCCGCTTAAAAATTTTAAGATAAGTTGACTCTTTGATATAGCCCCGTAGGTGGTACCTTTCACCTAGCTGAACACATTTTTTTAGATTAGATTAGATAACACTGTGGAACAAAATGGAAGTGAAAGTCTGGGGCACGGAAAATTCCTCTTGGGGAAGAAAGGCCTTGGTGAGTATATTTTGAACCCCGAAGGACAGATCCGCCGTGAGTCGAACTTCCGCGTTATGGCGTGATGAAATTTTTGTTAGAGACCCTGTGGGCCATCAGGAATTAGCGTTGTATCTTTGTTCACTGTTGCTTAAGTGCTCTACAAAAACAACAAACAAAGATATAATGCTAATTCATGAAGGCTTACAGGGTCTCTTGCAAAAACTTCATCACGCCATAACGCGGAAGTTCGACTCACGGCGCATCTGTCCTTCGGGGTTTTTAATATACACACACCAAGGGCTTTCATCTCCAAAAGGAATTATCTCTGCTCCAACATTTGTGTTCACAGTGGAATTTAAGCAATAGTGGGAAGCAGTAGGAGTCTATCACCTAAAATTGTGAAAGGACCCTAATTATTCCATTTTAATTAAGACTATTTTATGGTGGAGGGTATAAAAAGTTCGGCCCGGCCGAACTTGTTAAAAATAAATTTTAATTTTTCAACCTCCAGTTTTAAAATATAATTTGAAGAAATCACTTGGTAGAAGTTACCACAACTATTTTTTTGAGTCCCTGAAGATGATTGGAGATTCTAAATCAAAATAATGGACAATAAAATTGTAAAATCAGAACATCAGATTTTTATTTCTTTTTAAAAAGGCTACAGCCAAACAATACTAAACACCAAACATTTTGTAAATAATGCAAACGATACTCTCATCAACGCAGAAAATAATTTTAAATAAAAGAATTATAATTTCTCAAAGTGGAGAAAAAATATATTTTTCAACGTGGATTAAAAAAAAATAATTTTTTATCTTCGGTTTTTTAACAATAATTAAATTTTTCAACGTGGATTTAAAAACAAAAATATTTTCCGTAGATTTAAAAAAAAATAGTTTTAATTTTTCGGCGCAGAAAATAATTTTAAATAATTATAATTTAATTTCTTACTGTGGATTAAAAAAATATATTTTTCAAAAAAAGAAATATTTTCTTTTTCAACGCGGATTTTAATTTTTCAACGAAAATTAAAAGAATAATTTTATTTTTAATCGTATTTTTTAAAATTAATTTAATTTGTCTTTTATTGTTGTAAAATAATTCAGCGTAATCTCGGTTTTGTTGTTTTTAAATTTTAAAACAACAAGTTTTATTTAAAGTGGGTTGTAGTTAAAATTGATTTAATTTCGGGAAGGCAAAGAATACTAGTTTCGTCCAACGCCACTTGGACTCATCAAAAAAACGTCAATAATAAACTTCAAGTCAAAATCGGGAGGCTCGATTTTCATCGTAGACATATGGTCCAGTGGATTTTATTGCTCAGTTCAATCCCAGGAATCAGAAACGCGAAGGGCCCATTAAGCTTTTCAAATCGCCCCGGCCTAGTATATACACTTTCATACGGGCAAAATGTGCCTCATCGAAATAATGGTTTTAGACCCCATGTATGTTTGGACGAAATCCGTTTCCCCATGTATGTTTGGACCAAATCCGTCTGTATGTCTGGCTGGAGCGCATGATAACTCTCGAACGCATCAACCGATTCGGTCCAAAATTTGGCTTTCGTAGTATTTTTTCCAAACTTAGTTCAAGTTCGAAGATGGGTTATATCGGTCCGCTCCCACAAAAGTTCGAATATGTTCGGAAAATTTGTGCGCACGATAATTCTTGAAGGGAGGAATCGATTATGTCCATGCTTTGCACATCGTGAAATTTCTACCAGACTTAAATGAGGTTCTAGTGTGGACTCAATCGGTCCACTCCTTCGGGTACCTCCCACACAAAACTTTGGGAAAGTTCAGTTTAGGACCTGTTCTCGAATCTCTTTAATTTTTGTTGTAGCAACTTCTTTTCACTGACCCGCTTACGACGGAATATGTCTCATTAGGGGCCAGTCCATACTCCCTGAGAAAATAGCCTGAAAGTTTCAAAACCCCTAGGAAACCGTGTGTAGTGGTTGGAGTGTAAGATAACTCTCGAACGATCTACCGGTCCAAATATGGGATTAGTAATATTTTGTTCAAACTTAGTTTAAGTTCGAAGATAATCCATATTAGTCCACACCTTCAGGTACTTACTTGTCCCACAAAAGTTCAAAAATATTCGGAAAAATTTTACGTACGATAACTCTTGAAGGGAGTGACCGATTTGGTCCATACTTTACACGTCCTAATATATCTACCAGATATAGATCAGGTTCGAATATGAACTATATCTGTCCACTCCGTCGGGAGGTTAATCCCACGGCAGCGGGTTTTCTGTACCGGATTGACCCGGGACCACACAACTTCAGCTTTTCGGCCAACGACTGCCACCTCAGTGTGCATGTGTTTGTATTTGTTTCATTTTCCTTGCTGGGAGCAGCATATCCCGGAATGTTTGCTCCGGATTCCTTTGGTCCATGCCGGGACGGAGGAAAACCCAGGACCAATATATTTGTGCTCGGTTTGTCACATCCGCATCTTCACCCATATCCAATCTTCGGTGAGATGCAATAGATGTCAGGAGTGGTTGCATTTAAGGGGTTGCTCTGGACTTGTCCACGCGAGGGACTACGATAGGGTCTATGTTGCTGCATGCTGTCCGAACAGAGTGTGAGACGTCATCAGATTAAGAAACTCCCCCGCAGTCTCCCCAACAGCAGCCGCACGCTCAGCGTTTAACACCAGCCGTTGTTGTTCCAATCCCGGAAAATGCATCCTTTTTGCAATTTAATTGCAATAGACTCCGTGGTAAGATCGATGAAATAGTGGAATTTATGAATCGGTAGAAGATCAAGGTCGCGGCGGTGCAGAAAACCATGCTGAACGACCACAGCTCATTACGTTGTGATGGTTACAACGTAATAAGGAAGGATTGCACCAGATGTGGAGGTGGGGGGTTGGCTTTCCTTTTGCCCCAGTCTGTTCAATACAGACCTATCTCCCTTGAGCCTGCCTCTAACGACCCTTACATGGAATGTATGGGGGTGGCAGTCCGGTGTGGAACTGCCGAGATAGAGTTGCTGAACGTATACATCCCGCCGAGAAATAGCTTTCGGAAGGTCATAATAGTCTGGTCCTGAGGGACTTTAATGCGCATCATGAGATGTGGCATTCGGCCCTCGGAAACGTCCAGAGGGGTATAGCGCTGGCTGAGCAGATTGATAGCTCTGCGTTTTGCTCGGTCAATGAGGACGCTCCTACCAGAATTAGAGGAGCGTGTCACAGTTCGCCAGACATAACTATCGTGTCACCTGGTCTGAAAAATGACGTCACCTGGCAACCCGTCATTTCCCTTGGATCAGACCATCTCCCCATAATTGTCTCCATCAGAAGACCACCCGATTTTGTCACCTCTGAGCGCCGCACATTCGTCAATCATGGGAAAGCTGATTGGCCGAGTTTTAGATAGTTCACCAATCACCGCTTCAGGGAATTGTCCTGATGTTCGGGTAGCGGAAAGGACGTTTCGAGACATCATCAATGCTGCAGCCGCTCTGCATATACGTGCCGGTCGAATACCCGAAGTAAGACCAAATTTCCCAGCAGAGGCGACGGGATTAGCAAATGAGCGTGATGAGCTTCGTCGAACCAACCCCGACGATCCAGAGCTGACACTGGAAGTTAACAGGCTGGTCGGCGAATATAAGCGAAACAAGTGGTTAAATCATCTGAAGAGTTGCAACATTGGAGCCGATATAAGTAAATTGTGAGCAACGGTTAAGTCACTCTCGAACCCCGGAAGGAGGGATGACAGGACCTCAGTCACGTTTGGCGACGTTACGTTGACTGACCCGAAGATGTGTGCAAGTTACTTCAATCGACAGTTTGTCGAGCACTCCGAGAGTGGCAGAGCGAAGAGTGTTACGTCGCATTAGATCTCTTCCTGCCGAGGATGAACCACCACAGTTTACAATGGATTATGTTGCGAATGCCATCAGGAACGCTAAATCATCCAAAGCGTTGGGCCCTGACGGAATTTCAATGGTAATGTTGAAACAGCTGGATGTGCCTACCCTGACGACATCTGTGAGAGACTGAACTCCTATTTAACCGATCTTACCACCTTTTTCCACGCGAGGAATATGCCGATATCCGCCACTAAATCGACGACCACTCTGTTCAACACATGGACGGCGCAGTATAGAAGAGAGTTAAATATCAGAGTCTATGGTAGCAGAATTCCGACCACAAACTGCCCCAAAATTCTAGGGGTCACATTCGACACCACTTTCACGTCGTCCTCGCATGCCACAGCTATCTGCGATCAACTGAAATGTAGGAACAAGGTCCTCAAGTCCCTAGCCAGCAACACTTGGGGTGCAGATAAAGAAACCTTGTTAACCACGTATAAAGCGATAGGTCGGTCTGTGGTAAGCTATGCGTCGCCAGTTTGGTCCCCGAATTTATGTGACACGCAGTGGGATAAGATTCAAATTTGTCAGAACGCCTCCCTGAGAACAGCAACAGGGTGCCTCCTCAAATCTACAGTGGACCATCTACATGGGGAGGCAAAGATTCTTCCAGTACGACAACATAATGAGATGCTATCGTTGCAGTACTTGCTCGGGTGTTACCGTGAGAGCCATGCCAATCACCATCTGCTGGCCACCGATACACCCAGACATTTTAGGAAGGATATTCATGCTCTGCAGACGGAGCTCCAGCAATATAGGGGAGAACCTCTAGATCAACAGGCATATCAGGCAGGTTTGAACAGCATTCACACGGACACAGTTGCCAAGGCCATAAGCAGCTGAAGAGCGTCAGCTGCCACGACAAGCCAGAGTAGTTTTGGCTCAATTACGCTCGGGTTATTGCAGTCGCCTAAATTCCTATTGGGCGGGAATCGATCGCACCGTGCAAGACATCTGCCCAGTATGCGGCATGGGCCCGCACGATACTAAGCATCTATTCAACTGCCCCGCCAAACCTACTCATCTAACTCCACTGTATCTGTGGTTACATCCCATCGGAGTAGCCACTTTCCTGGAACTGGAGATAGACCCAGAGCCAGATTGAACAGGAGAACGAACATACAAACATAATAATAAAATACTGTTACAACAACAACAATTCCTTCGGGTACCTCCCACACAAAATTTCGGATAAGTTCATTTTAAGACCTGCTCTCGGATCACTTTAATTTTTCTTGAAGCAACTTGCATTCGATGCTTCAAATACGACGGTAAAAGTTTTTTTCAGGGACAAGTCCATACTTCTTGAGAAAACAGCTCGAAAGGTGTAGAAACCCCCTATGTCACCATATGTAGTGGCTGGGCAGCACGAAAACTGGTGCAAAAGTTGGCCTTTGGTCATATTTTGTCCAAACTTAGTTTCCACCTAATATTTAAAAAAATGTGAATAAAATGATATGCACGATATCTCTTGAATGGAACAACCAATTTTCCTTCTAAAATGGCCCATATCGGTACTCTCCTTAGGGTACCTCCCCCACAAAAGTTCAACATTTGTTTCTAAGTGCAGTTTAGGTTCTGGTCGAAGATCCTTTGGAAATGTATTCATGCTTCCTGGCGTACTGGTCCAAACTAAAATGACTAGTGGGCGCGATATCTATCGAAAAGATATGACTTCCAAACTAAGATCCACTTCCATAAAATACTATGTAGGCCCATTTCTTTAAGTTCCTCCTCCGCAACACATTTGAACTTTAATCCTAATCCACATTTTTGCCGTTTCATACGCCCATAATTTTGAAGAAGACTTCATGGATAAAAGGCCTCTTCAAGGGGTCTTTATAGATAGTAGACTTCTTCCTTGGCTCTTTTTGTAAATGGAAGTAAATTGGAGAAGGTCCACAGTAATTTGTTCAATAGCTTTCAATGGGTAGAAGATCTAAGAAGATTCTTTAAAAGAAGGCCTTTTAACGGTAGCACTGGGTCTGCTATAGATGAACGATTTCCAATATATGTATATAAAAACTTCCCAATTCAGTTCTTTAGATTTTTTGTGTAAAAACTTATGATCTTATAAAGTAGTATATTTAAGTGTTCACAACACTGCCATGAACTTATGATCTCCCTTTCACCCCTTCTCCTTGTTTTTTTCTCATAATTCCCCAAATGAAATTGAAGTGTCATACAATAAATGGGATAAAATGACCCCAAAGTGAAGAGTTGGGAGGAAGATGGCACTTAAATCAATTAAATTGTTCTGCTGCACTTTAGCAACCAACCCTCCCCCTTTCCTCTCTCCATCACTCTTCACTTTCTCTTCGTAATAAAACTAAGTGGTTTGTTTTATACATTCATGAGTGCTTCGGTGGTGCGCCTATTGCTTCTGGCGGAATTAAAGAGTGCCACCACAATGGGGGTTAAGTCGATTGGATAATTGTTTAATCTCTATTGGCATTAATTGAAATTTAAATGGTCTTCTTATACCTCCGCTCTCTATTGGTTAGCATTGTTGTTGTTGGTGTTCAGCGGCCAAAGGCTTTGCATTGCCTTCATTTCAAAGAAATGAAACAGAAAATCAAAAAGAAAGAAAAAAGTATTGGCGTTGACCCTTGACAAGCAACAGTGTTGTGTTTGTGGCAGACATGACAGAATGCATGCATGCAACACGAACAATCTTCCTCCCCTTTACATCCTAGGGGGAGTTGTAGTGGCAGACACCGAAAACAACCAACAAACAATGGGTTTTTGTTTGGAAATGCAAATCTTTTTTGTTGTTGTTTTCCCCTTTTCTTTTGAGAATTTGAATTGCTTTCGGTTTCTTTTTTGTTTTGGAATTGCATTGAGTGAAACAGAGCAACAACGGAGTTTCTTAAAATACAAAAGCCAGGCATTGTTGTTGCGTCTGCAACACACTGGGATGTGCCTGCCCTCCTTGCCTTGCTCCTTATTTTGTTTTGTGACTCTGTGAAGTTGTGTTGTTTGTTTGGCAAAAAGTATTGTTTAGTTTGGAAAACTACTGGTTTTTTGTTTCGTGTATGTTGCCGTCTCCTCCTTTTTCGTTTCGCAAAAAAATTCTTGGGAAGTGTGTTTGATGTCTACAGGCCTTCAATGGCCTGTCAGTTGCGACAACGAACAACAAACAAAGTTCCAAGATTAGCACAAAATATTTTAAGAAAACAAATTCAGAAATTTCTTTCTTTAAACTACAAAAAAAATGGGAGGAAACCACAAAACTGGATTTATTTGAAAAATTACATTGTTTAGAAGGGCTTAGTTGCGTGGAATGAATAAAGGGTTCCTTCCACAGGACCTGTGGACAATATAATTAGTTTTGAAAATACACATGAAAGGCAGTCAATTCATAATTTCATATTATTGTTATGACATTAGTAAAGCCATTGATCCTAATTTACTTAGAAGGGAACATTTTTGTAAAGAGAAAAATGTTTTTTCTGCCGAACGTATTTAATCACTTTTCATAATTAACTTACAATTGCTATTTAAATACCTTTGAGGATTAGAAATTGTGGGAAGGTACATACCTGAAAAGAAAAAAGAGAAGAAGATATAAATTAGTAAGCAAATAAATAATGTCAATAGCATAGATATATTCATAAAATTTTTCATCTTGGAACTGGATCTTAGATTGGCTGTCATTCATTCCCTTTGAGCAAAAAATTATATCGCTGTAAATAGGACCTGTAGTGCGATTCTCTAACTCATTTTTTGGGTTACCGACAAAAATCGGTAACAATAAAACGCAAAATTATGAATGAAAAGTTCAAATAAAATTTGACAGCACTGTTGCTATTGGTAGAACTTTTCGACTAATTTTTATTGGTCGCTAACTTACCGAATATTATTGTTAATTACCGACATTATAACTATTTTAATGTTAACGATATTTGTCGGTAACTTAAAAAATGAGTTAGAGAATCGCACTACTGATGGTAAAAATGACGAGGTGGTACCCGAAGCAAATACGTTGCCAAGAAATTTTGGCACCGTTTGTATGGTTGGCTGCGAGAAGCTACCAACTACATTTTGTTATATGCATTCGTCCAAATTTGACGACACATAGCAGTGGGAAAAGGTTTGGTGTGTTTCGCAAACACTTTCGTCGGAGTTGTGTGAGGTTGCCAAGGAAAAACTTCTCATTGAAGTTTTTTCTTTGTTCACCTTTATACTTCGAGCTGACGATTGATGTTTGGGTATAAAAAGTTTCTTGTTGAAGAAGTTATTGAAAAATAATTTCGGTGGAGAATATTCACAAACAAGAAACAAGGGAACTGATGAGATCCAGTGGCGTGGATCGAAACTAGTCTTCCCGGCCTTACCCCTTGGCGAACAATGCCAACCTTTTTCCACTAATAAATTAGTTGTTTTAAAATAATAAAACAACAACAATGGGATTAAGCCAGACTATTTTGAAAAACAAAATTGCAACAAATATTTTTAAAATAGTATTTGAAAACAATAATTTTAAAATAATATTTGAAAAAAAAAAATATTATATATTATAATATATAAAAACACGAGCTTAAAAAATATTAAAAAGAATTCACGAACTTACATAATATTAAAAAAAATCACGAACTAAAAAATATGTTACAAATCCGCATGAAAAAAAATATTTTTAAAAAATCTACTAGCATGAAAAAATATTTTTAAAATTTAAAAGAAAGGATATTCTTGAAAAATTTTAAATTAAATACTAAAAATCGACAATATTGGTAAAAAAGAAAAACGAGAAAATATTCATAAATACGAGTTTGAGAAAAAATACTCTTTAAAAATCTACGATTTTAAAAAAAAATATTTTTAAAAATCCAAGAGCTTGAAAAAATTTTCTTAAATGTTGGCGAATATGAAAAAAAAAAATATTCTTGAAAAATATTTTTAAAAATCCACGAGCTTGAAAAAAATATTCTTAAAATTGAAAATGAAAAGAAGAATATTCTTGAAAAAAGCTATTAAAAATCCACGAGCTTGAAAAAAATATTCTTAAAAGGTTGACGAATTTGAAAAGAAAAGAATATTCTTGAAAAATATTTTTTAAAAATCTGCAGTCTAAAAAAATACTCTCAAAAGGTTGACGAATTAAAAAAAAAGTATTTCATAAAAACCACGAGCTTGAAAAAATATTTTTAAAAAACTTGAAAAAATATATTAAAATTATAAAAAAAATTAAAATATAAAAAAATATTTTTAAAAATATTTAAAAATCCTAAAAAATAATATTTTTAAAAAACTATGAAAAATATGTTAAAAAAATATTGGATAAAAATATATATATTAAAAAAGTAGTTGAAAAAAAAATATTTTAAAAATGATTAATAAATATATATTAAAAATATGAACAAATATTTTAAAAAACTTTAAAATATTAAAACAACAACAATGGGATTAAGCTAGACTATTTTGAAAAAGCAAAATTGCAAACGCTATCCCAAAAAAAAGCCACAATGTTTATATTTAAAAAAAAAAACTAAAAAAAAAAATAAAACATATTTTTAAAATAATATTTGAAACAAATATTTTTAAAATAATATTTGAAAATAATAATTTTAAAATAAAATAATAAAAAAAAAAATTATATATTATAATATATAAACACACGAGCTTAAAAAATATTAAAAGGAATTCACGAACTAAAAAAAATATAAAAAAATCACGAACTAAAAAAATTTAAAAAAAAAATCACGAACTAAAAAAAAAATATTTTTAAAAAAATTCACGAGCATGAACAAATATTTTTTAAAAATCCACGAGCATGAAAAAAATATTTTTAAAAAATCCTCGACATGGAAAAAATATTTTTAAAATTTAAAAAAAGAACATTGTTGAATTTTTTTTTTAAAAATCCACGAGTTTGAAAGAAAAATATTCTTAAAATGTTGACGAATTTGAAAAATAAGAATATTCTTAAAAAATATTTTTAGAAATCCACAGGCTTAAAAAAAAAAAAAATATATATATATATATATATATTCTAAAAATGTTGACGAATTTGACGAATACTCTTAAAAAATATTTTAAAAATCCATCCACAGGCTGGAAAAAAATATTCTCAGAATTTTGACGAATTAAAAAAAAAATAGTTCATAAACGAGCTTGGAAAATATTTTTAAAAAAATTCGGGCTTGAAAAAAGATATTAAAAATATAAAAAATCTGAATATAAAAAAATATTAAAAATATTTTAAAAATCTTAAAAAAATTATATTTTTGAAAAAACAATGATAAAATATGTTAAAAAATGTTTGAAATATATGTTTTAAAAAAATATTTTAGAAATTATCAATAAATTTATTTTAATAAATATATAAACAAATATTTTAAAAAACTAAAAAAAATAAAAAATATTTGATAAAAATATTTTGATTTTTCTAAATAGTCTGGCTTAATCCCATTGTTGTTGTTTTATTTTGTTATTTTGAAAAATTCAAATTGTAAAAGCTATCCCAATAAAAAACGCCACCAATGTTCTATATTAAAAAAAAATATTTTTAAAATAATATTTGAAAAAAGAAATATAAAATTAAATACACGAGCTTAAAAAAAAATATTAAAAAGAATTCACGAACTTAAAAAAATATTAAAAAGAATTCGCGAACTAAAAAAAATATTTTTAAAAAATCCACGAGTATGAAAAAAATATTTTTAAAATATCCAAGAGTATGAAAAAAATATTTTTAAAAAATCCAAGAGTATGAAAAAAATATTTTTAAAAAATCCACGAGTATGACAAAAATATTTTTAAAAAATCCACAAGTATGAAAAACATATTTTTAAAAAATCCACGAGTATGAAAAAAATATTTTTAAAAAATCCACGAGTATGAAAAAAAAATATTTTTAAAAAATTCACGAGTATGAAAAAAGTATTTTTAAAAAATCCACGAGTATGAAAAAATGTTTTTAAAAATCCACGAGTATGAAAAAATGTTTTTAAAATATCCACGAGCATGAAAAAATGTTTTTAAGAAATCCACGAGTATGAAAAAAAATTTTAAAAAAATCCACGAGTATGAAAAACAATATTTTCAAAAAATCCTCGAGTGTGAAGAAAAATATTTTTACAAAATCGACGAGTACAAAAAAAAATATTTTTAAAAAATCCACTAGTATGAAAAAAATATTTTTAAAAAATCCACGAGTATGAAAAAAAAATATTTTTAAAAAATCCACGAGTATGAAAAAAAATATTTTTAAAAAATCCACGAGTATGAAAAAAAAATATTTTTAAAAAATCCACGAGTATGATTTTCTTTTAAACCCACGAGTATGAATTTTTTTTTAAATCCACGAGTGTGAAGTTTTTTTTTTAAAACCACGAGAGTGATTTTTTTTTTTTTAAATCCACGAGTATGAAAAAATTTTTAAAAAATCCACGAGTATGAAAAATTTTTTAAAAAATCCACAAGTATGAAAAAAAAATATTTTCGAAAAATCCACGAGCATGAAAAAAATATTTTTAAAAAATCCATGATCATGATAAAAAAAATTTAAAAAATCCGCGAGCATGAAAAGAATATTTTTAAAAAAATCCACGAGTATGAAAAAAATATTCTTAAAAAATCCACCAGCATAAAAAAAATATTTTTAAAAAATCCACGAGCATGAAAAAAATATTTTTAAAAAATCCACGAGCATGAAAAAATATTTTTAAAAAATCCGCGAGCATGAAAAAAATATTTTTAAAAAATCCACGAGTATGAAAAAAATATTTTTAAAAAATTCACGAGTCTGACAAAAGTATTTTTAAAACATACGCGAGTATGAAAAAATGTTTTTAAAAAATTCACGAGTATGAAAAAAATATTTTTAAAAAATCAACGAGTATGAAAAAAAAATATTTTTAAAAAATCCACGAGTATGAAAAAAATATTCTTAAAAAACTCCACGAATTTGAAAAACATGGTTTTAAAAAATCTACGAATTAAAATAAATATTCTAAAAATTTTACGAAATTTTAAAAAAAATATTGCTAAAATATCCACGAGCATTAGAAAAATATTCTTGAAAAAATCCGCGAATTAAAATAAATGTTCTTAAAAATTCACGAATTAAAAAAAGTATTCCTAAAAATCCCCGAATTTAAAAAGTATTCCTAAAAAATCCGCGAGCAGGAGAAAAAATATTTTTAAAAAACTCCACGAATTTAAAAAATATTCTTAAAAAATTCAACAAATTGAAAAACAAGTAAAAAAAGTATCAGTCGGCTTGGCCGACAGAGATATACACTCAGCCTGTGTATAGTGAAAAAATTTTTTCCCATAAAACATAGGTATTTAGAGGGTTTTAACATTTTTGAACGCATGAACCGACAAATATGTTGATTAGATTAAAGAGCAGAAGTTTTGCGGGGGAATTACTTAAAAGAATGGATCGACACTACATACGTTGCCATAGGGGGGTTTTACTCCCTTTGGGCTGTCTGCTTAAGAAGTGTGGTTTTGCCCCTGAAAAAACTTTTACCATCATAATTGAGGCAGCGAATGCAAGTTGCTTCAACAAAAATAAAAGTGATTCGATAGCAGGTCTTAAAGTGAACTTATCCGAAATTTTGTTTGGGAGGTACTGGATGAAGTGGACAAATATAGTCCATATTTGAACCTGATCTATATCTCGTAGATATATTAAGATGTGTTAAGTATGGACCAATTCGGCCACTCCCTTCAAAAGTTACCGTACAAATAATTTTTCCGAACATTTTTGAAATTTTGTGGGGGAGGTACCTGAAGGAGTGGACCGATATGGCTTATCTTCGAACTTAAACTATGTTTGGACAAAATATTACTAAGGCCAAAATTTAGACCCAATCAGCAGATCCGTTGGAGAGTTATCTTGCGCTTCAACCACCCCACACGGTGTCATAGGGGTTTTGTGAAACTTTCAAGCTATTTTCTCAGGAAGTTTGGACTTGCCCCTACTGAAACTTGTACCGTCGTATGGGGGGCAGTGAATACAAGTTGCTAAAACAAAAACCAAAGCGATTCGAGAGCAGGTCCTAAACTGAACTTATCCGAAATTTTGTGTGGGAGGTACCCGAAGGAGTAGACCTATTGAGTCCATATTGGAACCTCATCTAAGTCTGATAGACATTTCACGATTTTCAAAGTATGGACCAAATCGGGTACTCCCTTCAAGAGTTATCGTACGTACAAATTTTCTGAACATTTTGGAACTTTTGTATAGGAGGTAGCGGAAGGAGTGGACCGATATAGCTCATCTTCGAACTTAAACTAAGTTTGGGTAAAATATTACGAAAGTCAAAATTTGAACCGAATCGGTTTATCCGTTCGAGAGTTATCGTGCGCTCCAGCCAGCCAGACAGACAGACGGACAGACAGACAGACGGACGGACATTGCTCAATCGACTCCAAATTTTCTGAAACACATTTCGTCCAAACATTCTTGGGGTCTAAAACCATTATTTCGATAAGGCACATTTTGCCCGTATAAAAGTGTATATACCCTCGTTAGCATAAATGCTGAGGGTATAAAAACGAGCTTATAAAAACTATTTTTAAAATGTTGACGAATTTGAAAAAAAAGAATAATCTTGAAAAATAATTTAAGAAAAAGAGTTTTTTTTTGAGCTCAAAAAAAATATTCTCAAAATGTTTTAAAAAATATATATTTCATAAAAACCACGAGCTTGAAAAATATTTTCTTGAAAAATATTCTTAAAAATCTACAGACCTCAAAAAAATATTCTCAAAATGTTTTAAAAAAAATATATTTCATAAAAACCACGAGCTTAAAAAAAAACATTTTTAAATAATTTCCAGTTTGAAGAAATATATTAAAAATAAAAAAAATTAAAATATAAAAAATATTTTTAAGAAATATTAAAAATATTTTAAAATCCTAATCCTAAAAGTATAATTTTTTATACTTTTAAAAAACTATGAAAAATATGTTAAAAAAATATTTGAAAAAAATATGTATTTTAAAAAAGTAGTTGAAAAAATATTTTAAAAATGATTAATAAATATATATTAAAAAATATGAACAAATATTTAAAAAACTAAAAAAAATGTTTTTAAAACAATATTTAAAAAAATGAATATATATTATAATATATAAAAACGCGAGATTAAAAAAAAAATTAAAAAGAATTCACAAACTAAAACAAATATAAAAAAAAATTCACCTACTAAAAAAATATTTTTAAAAAAACCAAGAGCATAGAAAAAAACTATTTTTAAAACATCCACGAGCATTAAAAAAAAGCTGTTTTTAGAAAATCCATGGAAAAAAATGTTTTCAAAAAATCCACAAGCATGTAAAAAATATTTTTAAAAAGTCCACGGGCATGAAAAAAATATTTTTAAAATATTTACGAGCATTGAAGAAATATTTCCAAAAATTTGAAAAAAAGTATTCTTGAAAAATTTTTTTAAGTATCCACAGGCTTGGAAAAAATATTCTTAAAATTTTGACGAATTTAAAAAAAAAAAAAAAAATATTTCATAAACGAGCTTAAAAAAATATTTTTAAAAACTTCGAGCTTGAAAAAAGATATTACAAATATATGAAAATACAAAAAAATATTAAAAATATTTTAAAATCCTAATAAAATTATATTTAAAAAAAAAACTATGTAAAATATGTTAAAAAATATTTGAAAAAAATATTTTAGATTCACTTTTGGCAGTTTTGTTGAGATGTGTATTATTTTATTGTTGTAAAATAATTCAGCTAAATCTCGGGTTTTGTTGTTTTTAAATTTTAAAACAACGAGTTTTATTTAAAGTGGGATGTAGTTAAAATTGATTTAATTTCGGGAAAGGCAAAGAATACTAGTTTCGTCCAACGCCACTTGGACTCATCAGTTCTCTTAGTTCTTTGTTCTGGTCGTCATAAAATTGGGGAAGAGTTCTTTGTTTCAATACAAAGAACTAAAAAAAATAATAAATATATTTTAAACAAGTAAACATTAAGTTCGGCCGGACCGAACTTTTTATACCCTCCACCAAAATTAAATTGAAAGAGAATGGAATAACTAGTTTCCTTTCATTTACGAAAGTACTTAGCTCAGCCTAATTACCAAATTTCAACCATTTTGGTGGGATAATGAAGCTAAAACCTTCAATATACCGAATATCGGGAGGTTCCGTTCTATGGAGACTGTATTAAGACGTGGACCTATACCAAAAAATTTCAGGTGGGACGTTTTATATCCTCAACGAAGACTAATTACCAAATTTCAATAATTTTGATGGGATAATGAAGCTAAAACCTTCAAAATACTGAATATCGGGAGGTACCTTCTATGGGGACTATATGAATGCGTGGACTTATACCAACAAATATCAGGTGGAAAGTTCTATACACCCAACGATAACTAAATACCAAATTTCAGCCATTTTGATGGGATAATGAAGCTAAAACCTCCAAAATACCGAATATCGGGAGGTACCTTCTATGGGGACTATATGAATGCGTGGACTTATACCAACAAATATCAGGTGGAAAGTTTTATACCCCCAACGATAACGAAATACCAAATTTCAGCCATTTTGGTAGCAAAATGAAGCTAAAACCTTAAAAATACCGAATATCGGGAGGTACCGTTCTATGGGGGCTATATCAAAACGTGGACCGATATATCCCATTTTCAATACCAACCATCCTGCAAGTATTAAAAACATCTGTACCAAATATTAACTCTCTATCTTTAAAATTGCGAGCTGTATCTTGATTTCAACAGACAGACGGACATGGTTAAATCGACATAGAATTTTATGCTGATCAATAATATATATACTTTATAGGGTCTCCGACTAATATTTCGATGTGTTAAACGGAATGACAAATTTAATTATACCCTCCATATGGTGGAGGGTATAAAAATATGTGAAAAAATATTTAAAAAAATATTCAAAAAAGTCCACGAATTTTTAAAAATGCATATATTTCTAAAATATCTACGAGGAAAAGGAAAAAATATTCTTAAAAAATCTACTAATTAAAATAAATATTCTTAAAAGTCCACGAATTAAAAAAATAGTCCTAAAAATTCACGATCATGAGAAAAAATATTCTTAAAAAACTCCACGAATTTAGAAAATATTCTTAAAAAATTCAACAATTTGAGAAAACATTTAAAAAAGAAAATCTAAAAAATCCACAAATTTTGAAATGAAATATTTTTAAAAATCCACGAATTTGAAATGAAATATTCTTAAAAATCCACAAACTTGGAATGAAAAATTCTTAAAAATTCAGGAATTTAAAATTAAATATTCTTAAAAATCCACGAATTACAAAAAGGATTCCTAAAAATCGACTAGTTTGAAACAAATATTCTACAGCATCCACGAGCATGTGAATGAAAAAATATTCTTAGAAAAACTATTGGAACAAAATTAAAAAACCCGAGCTGAAAAACAGTGATTTTAAAAGAACACAAGCTTAAGGGAAAGTCCACAAAATTGAAACATAATAATAAAAAAAATGCAGGGTTTGAAAAAAAAACATTTTTTTACCAAAATGACGAGCTTGAGAAAAATGTCCTTTAAAAATCCATGAGCCTATAACAATATTCCGTTATCAATTCAAGATACTTGTCTCTCAAAGAGTAAAATTTAATACATAAATAGTTTTTGAAAACCCAAAAACATTTTTATGAAATTAATTTTCAGAATCTTATTGTTTCTTAAAAAATATATTCTTAAAAAATCCACATCGATGGTTTCGATATTCCCAAAAAAATTTCCTGCGCAATATCCCTTCAAACAAAAAATAATAATAATTTTGGTAATATGTCATTACCACACTAATTACGAAATGATGAAATATTGCTTCCTACAGCATTATTTTTGGTAAAAAACTACAAGTTCTTCTTTAAGAAATTCTTGCTGAGCTTAAAATGATTTTATCTGTTTTTAAGAAAAAAAATATTTTTCAAAAACTTTATTCTATAGAATTCTAGGGTGGAATCATTGTACACAAAAATCCAGAAATCCTGAATCCCGTTTTGGCCTAAAAAACCAAAAAATGTCCTAGACCTATTCCCCTATCAAATGATAAAATATGTATAATTTCTTACTCGTAGAGTATTCTACATTATCAACTGCTTGAAATATAGACATATTTAAAATTCCTTGCATATAGTTATTCATTAAAATCCTGAGATTAAAACTTGTAGTGGCGCATGTAGCTACTACTCATATGCGAACACATTTCTTTGGTTTTGGCACCCACTAGATTACGAGTTTGGACACTTTGGATAGGTTTTATTAATTGGTAGTATGTTAATTAACATTAATATTTACATTAATCTCAGTTCCATTAACAGTGATGATATATTTATAGATCTTGGATTATCTCCTCTTCATCTGTTAATGCTTACATCAATTGTGATTGACATACGCAACGGGTGGTTTAGTTCCATTTTAGCGGTTAACCGTTGTAACTCTAATGCATTCGGTAGCCTAGAGGTGGTGTCTCGGCTTACCATGCTAGGAACCCAGGTTCAACTCCCGGCTCGACCGTAT
Organism: Musca autumnalis; assembly: GCF_047663935.1. Taxonomy (NCBI): domain Eukaryota; kingdom Metazoa; phylum Arthropoda; class Insecta; order Diptera; family Muscidae; genus Musca; species Musca autumnalis. The sequence continues at coordinate 27,101,609 of NW_027411755.1, forward strand.
TTTTTTTATTTATTTTTTTTTTCTTCTGTTAAAACATTTAGTTAGTAATTTTGTTTTATTTGTACTTTAAAAATTACGTACAACAATAAAGACAAATAAAAACAAATATGAAGAACACCGAAATTCTAATCGTCAAGAATTTTACGAGATTGGATCGTTTTACTCGTTACTTTGATGCTATAATTTCCCCTTCTAAACTGAAAATTAGCTACTAGCTACTCGCTTATGATCGCTATATCACTCAGAAACCTATACCTAAGCGTTTTATTTCCTTGTAGTGGTTAAACAATCGGTATAGAAAGAAGACATATTTGATTTTGGAAATATAGGATGGTATTAGTATTCGGCTTTTAATAACTTTATTGCCTCCGAAGTTAAAAATTTTGGTTTAAGAAGACATCTTGCTCACTTTCTTCCAACCTTGTAACTAACCACACGTCCACTTGATGTCCAGTCTTGTCGACTTTGGTAAAGACATCTATATCCTTTTTGGATAATCATCATCCTGGTGTGATTGCTTTAGATAAAAACGGATACTGAAAGTTGGAAGAAAGTTTCGTCTTTCTTAAGATTTTAAAAACAACTTTTTGCACAGTTAATGCAAGTCAAAAGCGTTGGCATATTTATCTTCCTTTGGAAAAACTGAAAACCTGGCCCTTGCTGTTAATTTTTCTTTATTGCCATTTGGATCATTAAGAATTATTGATCACAAAACGTTTGTGTTCCTTTTGGTTGATGAATCACTGGTAAGATTACATATTAATCTGCGTGATCTTTCTTCTATGTGTGCTAATGGTTCCCCTCTTGCCCTCTTTTACCCGTCTTTAGGACACTTTGTTTTCCCCAGTTCCACATGTCCACATTTGGCTGATCTTTATTCTGCTGAGTCTAGTGAGAATTGCGAAAATTTATTGTTCTCAGTGCCTTGTGTGCCGTTGACGGAATAGCGATTGCTCTGGAAATCAGCCAAATCATAATTTATCGGAGTCTTAAGGATATTTATTTGGTGTTAGACTGGCTATAAATAAGTGTGGTATAAGTGAACAAGTTTCCAATTTGAAACGAAAAAAATTATAAACTTTAACCAGTGGCTCGGAAAAAGAAATATTGTTCTAGTTTAATTTGCATGATAAAAGTCTCTCATTGCATGTCTAAATTTATGTTAAAATATTGTTAATAACTCTCAAAGTGTGCGGTAAATAATCTGAAACAGACGGTAGTGAAACAGTGGTTAGAACTTTGAAGAGAAGAAAACAACTCGGTTCAATGAAACAAAAAAAAAAAAAATAATAAATTTATTAAGTTAATCGCAAAAGATTCATTAAAAAAAATTAAAAAAATCATACAAAGCACCAAAATATTTGAAAATCGTGGTAGTTAAAAAAAGGTATATGGAATCATAAAATTATTTCCTCATTTGACTGGAGTTTGATGGTTGCTGATACCCTTCACCCCCGCATCGAAAGGCCTTTCATCGAGGGAGCTCCGCTGTTGACAAAGTAAGTGAGAAACATTTATATTTAAATGGAACAAGAAACAACAAGATAATTAGTAATTGAGAGTATACCGTTACTCCCCTCTTTGAACTATTAAGATAATTTAACTTTGTTATTTTGTTTAAAAATATTTTTTTTTTCAAATTTTGTGGAAAAAAACATTTTTAACCTCACTAAATTTTTACTTAAAAATCATTTAAAGGATTTTCCTGTTGTTTCTCGTTAAGTTTTTCATTTCCTGTCACATATATGCCTCTGTACTAGTTGTTTGGATCTGTCAGTGTTACATCTCAGGTTAACAGAATGATCGCTGTTAAAACAGAATCATTTCTTTTAACTGTTCACATGAGAGATTAAAGTTTGAAAAGCACTGCTTACAAAACTTTTAATTTTTTTAAACCTGTTTGCACTTTTGCAACAATTTTTAATTAATATTAACAATTCAAAGTAACATGTCCATACAATTAGTTATATAAGCCTTGATTATTGATATTTGGTGCATTGTTAAAAAAAAATCACGTAACCAATTCAAAGATTTATTTGTGAGAAAGTTGGTTACATGTTAGCAGTTTTCGTTAACATTGCGCTGTTAAAAAGAGTGTAAAAGTTGAATGACCTAACAGCTGTTTTGAAACAAAAAGAAAGAACATAAATGGAGCACACAAACCGATGAACATTTCGTTTTGTTTGTTTTGCCCAGCATACAGTTTTGCTAACATCTGTCGATTAGCTACAAAATTTCAGATTATTATCACCGCATATAATATAAACAATTTATTTCATTATTCTCTTCGTTGATTGTTACTTATTACTATTATGACGTAATTTCGCATAATTTGTAATGAAAAAAATTTTCTATGATTAATTAGATTCAATGAAATTTGGAATATAATTTGAATGGAATTTGATCATCGATTTCTTGATACAATATTTGTCACACATTTCACTCATTCTTGTTATTTAGTTGAATTTACTTTAATATGTTCGGCGTAGATGTAAATTTTAAATCACTTGATGTTACTTTCCATCTATATTTTCTCCTATTGTTAAGCTGATTACAATTATATGAATTATAATTATAAAAGAAATGAAATCTTTTTGGTTTAATAAAATGAATGGTTTTCCTAATATGGAGTAAATAGTTATTCTAGTTTGATTTATAAAGGGTTCAGAGAGGTTATAGGGTAGTTGATTGTGGGTTTACCATTATTGAAGGTGAGGGTTTCCTTATGAGGTTACAGATGGTAAACTGGAAGGGAGGGCTATCCATGCAGTATCATCTGAGCATGGCATTGAATCAATGTTTGGTGAACATAGACTTTCATGTATCTGTTTCCACTTAGGACTATAGATCCTTTTTAGTTCTTTTCGTTTTTCACTGTATATCCTGTCTCCCTTTTTTTTAAATAAGCATGCAATGAAATTTTAACTAGTAGTTGGCTTGAATAACAGATGAATGCTGACAAGATCCCACCCCAGCGGCGAGCGATAAGGCTGAGGAAAAATGCATGCTTTGTCTCAGGAGTTCATCTGGCATCTATATTGATCAAATTTTCTTTATTTCACTGATGCACACTACAGTTTTTGGCGCCCAACGTGGGGCCCGAGTGGGTTCGAAATGTCGTTTGTTAAAATTTTAAATCATCTTGATATTTTCATATCGTAGAATTTTCTCACTCAGGTCCTGTTTTTATTTTCTTTTTCTATTTTGCTTCTCTTATACATATTTTCCTTTTCCATGGTTTGATAACAGAATTTCGCCGGAATTTTTATGAGTTGAATGCAGCTGTGCTAATTCATATTACCAGGAATGGCGTTATCTTCCTCTTCTCCCTTTGTAGTTTATTCCTTTGGTTTTTAGGTCGAAAGATTACAGGTCCTGGACAGAAGTCTGAGTCTGACTTGAACCTTAAAGACTATATGGATTTTTCTACTATTCTTATTTTTCGATTGGACATTTAAAATCTTATCGATGAGATTTTTTACCATCGGAAAGTTCTATCATTATCTATGGTCCGATACTTTCTTCTTGTCTATCCTTTTCATTTTCTTTTTGCTACGTTTGCCAAACTTTTGATTTCATAATGTTTATATCCTATATTACTTTTCTGTTCTCCTGAATAAATCAAACTTGTTGTTGGATATTTTCATCGTTTTTTTTTGTGGAATATTTTGATTCCTTTGTTATATATTTCATACCTTATTTTGATAATTATTGAATTTTGAACAAGTTGTCTATTTTTAAATTATCATGCCTCTTGAAAGAAGTTTTGATGAGTCTACGGTGGCTGGAGCCGCAGGTGTGAGTGATGTATTGGTTTGTAAGATTTGTTCGTCTTCTATACAGAATCCATCCGTTTTGGCGGAAACTATTTGTAAACATCCTTTTCATAGGATATGTATCACGAACTATATTAAAACCCATTCGGATTGTCCGGTATGTGGTTCACGAATTATTAAAGACACCAAGCAATCAAATCAGACAGGTGGGCAGAAGCCTGCTTCTTCTATGCAAACTAGGTCATCTTCGAAAGCACGAAATTATGACGCTAACCGAACTGAGGAATCGAATGCGGATTTGAATCCTTCGACCAGTACAACAGCGTCTCAGCCTATTTTGACATTAGACAGTATTCGAGACTTGATCACTTCAGCTGTTAATGATCAGCAATCTCGGCTTTTGGAATCAATGTCAAGTCGGATAGCTACTGAAGTTGAGAGGAGTGTAGAGGCTAGCATAGCTCGTCTGATTATTAATAACCCGTCACAAGCGGCCAATGCCTCTTCGCCTACTCTGAACAGAAATAATCCTGTTATGTCCGATGTACATGATATTGAGAGAAGAGCTCTGGAAGAATTGCTAGGGATACCTCCCTCAGATGGCAATCAGGGTAACAATGACTCCAGAGGAAGGAATAATCAGGGGAATTCCGTCAATAGGTCAAATACTAGTTTTCCAGGTTCAAATTCCGATTTAGGGTGTCGTCCTGACAAAGTCAGTCAGATCATTGCGAATTGGAGGATTAAGTTCAGTGGCAATTCGACCAGTTTGCCTGTGGACCGTTTTATATATCGTGTCGAAGCCCTGACGAAACAGACTTTAAACGGCGATTTCGAGATTTTGTGTCGAAGCGCCAGTTCTCTATTCGAAGGAAAGGCCAGCGATTGGTATTGGCGATTTCACCGTACTGTTCGTGAGGTTCAATGGTCTAATCTCTGTAGGGCCTTGAGAGAACAGTATAGGGACTCAAGGACTGACCTCGATTATAGGGAACTTATTCGTGATCGGAAACAGAAAGCCAGCGAACCCTTCGACAGCTTTTATGATTCCGTGATCGATTTAGTTGACAGATTGGATAGACCTCTCGATGACAAAACCCTTGTGGAGATTTTACGTCGAAATTTACAGCCCGATATCCAGCACGAAATTCTCAACATGACCATTACATCGGTAAGCCAGTTGAGGGAAATATGCCGTAGAAGAGAATTTTTCCTGCAGGACGTCGGCCGAAGGCATGGTTTCTCTGGTCCCCGAAATAGTTACGTACCCAAACGTGTTGCTGAATTAGAATTGGCAGATTCCAACGATCGGGAGTTGTTAGAAGTTGAAGAGGTTTCTGAGGTGACTGCGGTATGTTGGAACTGTAGGGAACCTGGACATAGGTACCAGGAATGTCTAGCCGACCGCACGGTATTTTGCTACGGTTGTGGTACCCCCCAAATTTATAAGCCCAACTGCAAAACCTGTGCCGAATCAAAAAACTTCCGAGGATCGGCACTGAAAAGTGCAGCCAAGCCTCAGATAACACAGAAATCCCCTCAAACCCTATAAAAATATTAAATCGTTCCAGTTCCTCATCTGATTGTCCCCCAAAGAACTTAGAACATTCATGTCAAGAGCCTCAGGGTAGCTTAATTGTACATCAAAACTATTCATCGGTTGAAAAGAGGCCCCGTCAGATTATCCCATTTCATGTAAGATTAGAAAAATATTTGGAAACCAGGAAGAGAATTTTCAATGAGGAACCCAAAGTTACTCGTTCGTCTATGAGGATGAAAAATTTCTGGAAAACAGTCAAGACTATGAAGAAGAATTTCGCAATTTCCTTCCTAGAAAGGAAAGGAGATGTCCGACCTTATGCTCAAGTGCTATTGTTAGGAAAAGTTATGATGGGTTTGATGGATACGGGTGCTTCGGTAACGTGCCTTGGTTCGCAAGCTGCCGTTGATTTCCTGTCATCTAAACATCCCTACAAAAAGTTGAATACCACCGTAAATACTGCCGATGGTAAGCCGCAAAATATTGCAGGTATTTTTACAACTGATGTTGTCTTTAGAGGGAAAAGTCTTCCATTGACAGTCTACGTAGTTCCGAGCCTGTCTCAGGATCTGATCTTAGGTGTTGATTTTTGGAAATCGTATGACCTGCTTCCCCCTTCATTTTTCACCGATATATGCAGTTTAGGTTTTTCAACTACTGACATCTGCTCCACTTTAGATCAGAAGGAATTAACAGTGGAACAGAAATATAAGCTTCAAGTAGCCATAGATCAGTTTCCATCATTCGCGAAAGAGGGTCTGGGGAAAACCAATCTTCTTTCGCACACCATTAACACCGGTAATGCTGTGCCCATTAAGCAACGGCATTTCCCCGTCTCTCCGGCGATAGAGAAACTGATTTATGATGAGCTCGATCGGATGATATCTATGGGTGTCATAGAGGAATCCACAAGTCCTTGGTCTTCACCTATTGTTTTACATAGGAAGCCAGGCAAAAATCGCTTGTGTTTGGACAGCAGAAAACTTAACTCTGTTACAGAAGGGGATGCCTATCCACTTCCTCACATAGAGGGTATCTTAAGCCGACTGCCTAAGGCAGAATATATATCCAGCTTGGACCTTAAGGATGCTTTTTGGCAGATACCACTAGACGAATCGTCGAAAGGTAAGACTGCCTTCACAGTTCCTGGGAGACCCCTGTACCATTTCAAGGTCATGCCATTTGGCCTTTGTAACGCCCCGCAGACCATGTGCAGGCTAATGGACAGGGTAATTCCGCCGTCTCTCAGGGCTGAGGTGTTGGTCTACCTGGACGATCTTCTGGTGGTATCTCCAACATTCGAAAGGCATATTGAGGTGCTTAAGGAAGTGGCGAGGTGTCTTCGAAGTGCAGGGTTAACTATCAATGTTGAAAAAAGCAAGTTTTGCAGAACAGAGGTTCGTTATCTGGGTTATGTGGTTGGCGAAGGAACCATACGTACTGACCCTGATAAAATTTCGGCTATCACCGAATTTCCTACACCCAGATCAGTCAAGCAAGTCCGACGTTTTCTCGGTATGTCTGGTTGGTACCGAAAGTTCATTAGGAACTACGCTGCGATTTCATGCCCTTTAACAGATCTTTTAAAAACTAATCGAAAATTTGTTTGGACTAATGAGGCCCAAAAAGCCTTTGAAGAATTAAAGTCCATTCTTAGCACAGCCCCTGTGTTGCACAGTCCTGACTTCTCACAGCCGTTCTTCATACACTGTGATGCAAGCAAGACAGGAATAGGAGGAGTATTGGTGCAAAAGAATGCGGAGGGCGATGAGCTTCCGATAGCATTTATGTCGAAGAAGCTAAACCAAGCCCAACGCAACTATAGCGTCACCGAACAGGAATGCTTAGCAGCGATGCTTTGCATTAAGAAATTCAGAGCTTATGTCGAGGGACATGAGTTCACGGTGATCACTGATCATGCTTCTCTTAAGTGGCTCATGTCCCAATCTGACTTAAGCACCAGGCTGGCTAGATGGGCTTTAAAACTTCAAGGGTATCGGTTTCGTATTGAACATAGAAAGGGGTCGCAGAACGTAGTTCCTGATGCGCTTTCGCGTACCAACACAGATGACTTGTCGGGGATATTTTCTTTGTCTGAGGTCGGAAATGAGAGTGGAGTTTTTGTGGATTTGGAATCTCAACATTTTTCCTCTGAAGAGTATAGGGATTTGCTGAAGAGGGTGGAAGACAATATTAATGCAACTCCTGACTTAAAGATCATTGATGGTTACTTGTATCGGAGAACCAACCATGCTGTTGGTGATCCGGTGTTAGATGATTTGTCGTGGAAGTTATGGATACCCTCAAGTATGGTTCCTGAGGTATTGAAAAAACACCATGATGACCCTTTATCATCTCATAGCGGAATTCACAAAACTATAGAGCGAATCCGTAGGTATTATTTCTGGCCCAACTTGGTATCCGATGTGAAGAATTATGTCAACTCCTGCGAGATTTGTAAAAGCACCAAGCACCCGAATGTGACAATGAGACCTCCCATGGGTGATACTGGGGTAACTCATAGATTTTTCCAAAGACTGTATATTGATTTTATAGGTCCTTACCCCAGATCCAAGTTAGGAAATATTGGGATCTTCATAGTCTTGGATCATTTTTCAAAGTTTTTATTTCTTCGTCCGGTAAAGAAATTTACGGCCGATGTCGTAATTAAATATATGGAAGAGGAACTATTCCATACTTTTGGCGTTCCTGAGAGTATTATTTCGGATAATGGTACCCAATTTAGGGCCAAGAAGTTTAATGACCTCTTAGATGCTTACAAAATTTCCCATACTTATACCGCAGTGCATTCTCCGCAAGCAAATGCGTCAGAGAGAGTAAATAGATCTGTCATCTCGGCCATCAAAGCTTACGTCAAGCCCGACCAGAAGGACTGGGATGCCAATTTAAGCCACATTGCTTGCGCTTTGAGATCAACTGTTCATACCTCTATTGGAACTTCTCCATATTTTATGGCCTTTGGTCAACAAATGGTGACTAACGCATCCACCTATAAACTGTTACGGGACTTAAACGCTCTAGAGGACAGATCTATGAATTTCAGTAGGTCAGATACTTTCGATATAGTGAGGTCCAAAGCAGCAGAGGTGATGAGAAAACGGCAGGAGTGTAACGAGAAACAATATAATTTGAGGTCGAGACAGGTTTCGTATAGTGTAGGCCAGGAAGTCTACCGTAGAAACTTTAGCCAAAGCAATTTTGATAAAGGATACAATTCAAAGTTAGCTCCCACATTTATTAAATGTAGAGTGAGGCGAAAACTGGGAACATGCTATTATGAGTTGGAAGACCTCCAAGGCAGACCGATCGGAACTTATCACGCAAAGGATATGCGTCAATAAAAGAGTATCTACATGCGGGATCAGCCTTAATGTCCGCATAGCGCATTAAGCCTGATTTTGGTGGGGGGCATTTGTAGTGGCGCATGTAGCTACTACTCATATGCGAACACATTTCTTTGGTTTTGGCACCCACTAGATTACGAGTTTGGACACTTTGGATAGGTTTTATTAATTGGTAGTATGTTAATTAACATTAATATTTACATTAATCTCAGTTCCATTAACAGTGATGATATATTTATAGATCTTGGATTATCTCCTCTTCATCTGTTAATGCTTACATCAATTGTGATTGACATACGCAACGGGTGGTTTAGTTCCATTTTAGCGGTTAACCGTTGTAACTCTAATGCATTCGGTAGCCTAGAGGTGGTGTCTCGGCTTACCATGCTAGGAACCCAGGTTCAACTCCCGGCTCGACCGTATTTTTTTTATTTATTTTTTTTTTCTTCTGTTAAAACATTTAGTTAGTAATTTTGTTTTATTTGTACTTTAAAAATTACGTACAACAATAAAGACAAATAAAAACAAATATGAAGAACACCGAAATTCTAATCGTCAAGAATTTTACGAGATTGGATCGTTTTACTCGTTACTTTGATGCTATAATTTCCCCTTCTAAACTGAAAATTAGCTACTAGCTACTCGCTTATGATCGCTATATCACTCAGAAACCTATACCTAAGCGTTTTATTTCCTTGTAGTGGTTAAACAATCGGTATAGAAAGAAGACATATTTGATTTTGGAAATATAGGATGGTATTAGTATTCGGCTTTTAATAACTTTATTGCCTCCGAAGTTAAAAATTTTGGTTTAAGAAGACATCTTGCTCACTTTCTTCCAACCTTGTAACTAACCACACGTCCACTTGATGTCCAGTCTTGTCGACTTTGGTAAAGACATCTATATCCTTTTTGGATAATCATCATCCTGGTGTGATTGCTTTAGATAAAAACGGATACTGAAAGTTGGAAGAAAGTTTCGTCTTTCTTAAGATTTTAAAAACAACTTTTTGCACAGTTAATGCAAGTCAAAAGCGTTGGCATATTTATCTTCCTTTGGAAAAACTGAAAACCTGGCCCTTGCTGTTAATTTTTCTTTATTGCCATTTGGATCATTAAGAATTATTGATCACAAAACGTTTGTGTTCCTTTTGGTTGATGAATCACTGGTAAGATTACATATTAATCTGCGTGATCTTTCTTCTATGTGTGCTAATGGTTCCCCTCTTGCCCTCTTTTACCCGTCTTTAGGACACTTTGTTTTCCCCAGTTCCACATGTCCACATTTGGCTGATCTTTATTCTGCTGAGTCTAGTGAGAATTGCGAAAATTTATTGTTCTCAGTGCCTTGTGTGCCGTTGACGGAATAGCGATTGCTCTGGAAATCAGCCAAATCATAATTTATCGGAGTCTTAAGGATATTTATTTGGTGTTAGACTGGCTATAAATAAGTGTGGTATAAGTGAACAAGTTTCCAATTTGAAACGAAAAAAATTATAAACTTTAACCAGTGGCTCGGAAAAAGAAATATTGTTCTAGTTTAATTTGCATGATAAAAGTCTCTCATTGCATGTCTAAATTTATGTTAAAATATTGTTAATAACTCTCAAAGTGTGCGGTAAATAATCTGAAACAGACGGTAGTGAAACAGTGGTTAGAACTTTGAAGAGAAGAAAACAACTCGGTTCAATGAAACAAAAAAAAAAAAAATAATAAATTTATTAAGTTAATCGCAAAAGATTCATTAAAAAAAATTAAAAAAATCATACAAAGCACCAAAATATTTGAAAATCGTGGTAGTTAAAAAAAGGTATATGGAATCATAAAATTATTTCCTCATTTGACTGGAGTTTGATGGTTGCTGATACCCTTCACCCCCGCATCGAAAGGCCTTTCATCGAGGGAGCTCCGCTGTTGACAAAGTAAGTGAGAAACATTTATATTTAAATGGAACAAGAAACAACAAGATAATTAGTAATTGAGAGTATACCGTTACTCCCCTCTTTGAACTATTAAGATAATTTAACTTTGTTATTTTGTTTAAAAATATTTTTTTTTTCAAATTTTGTGGAAAAAAACATTTTTAACCTCACTAAATTTTTACTTAAAAATCATTTAAAGGATTTTCCTGTTGTTTCTCGTTAAGTTTTTCATTTCCTGTCACATATATGCCTCTGTACTAGTTGTTTGGATCTGTCAGTGTTACATCTCAGGTTAACAGAATGATCGCTGTTAAAACAGAATCATTTCTTTTAACTGTTCACATGAGAGATTAAAGTTTGAAAAGCACTGCTTACAAAACTTTTAATTTTTTTAAACCTGTTTGCACTTTTGCAACAATTTTTAATTAATATTAACAATTCAAAGTAACATGTCCATACAATTAGTTATATAAGCCTTGATTATTGATATTTGGTGCATTGTTAAAAAAAAATCACGTAACCAATTCAAAGATTTATTTGTGAGAAAGTTGGTTACATGTTAGCAGTTTTCGTTAACATTGCGCTGTTAAAAAGAGTGTAAAAGTTGAATGACCTAACAGCTGTTTTGAAACAAAAAGAAAGAACATAAATGGAGCACACAAACCGATGAACATTTCGTTTTGTTTGTTTTGCCCAGCATACAGTTTTGCTAACATCTGTCGATTAGCTACAAAATTTCAGATTATTATCACCGCATATAATATAAACAATTTATTTCATTATTCTCTTCGTTGATTGTTACTTATTACTATTATGACGTAATTTCGCATAATTTGTAATGAAAAAAATTTTCTATGATTAATTAGATTCAATGAAATTTGGAATATAATTTGAATGGAATTTGATCATCGATTTCTTGATACAATATTTGTCACACATTTCACTCATTCTTGTTATTTAGTTGAATTTACTTTAATATGTTCGGCGTAGATGTAAATTTTAAATCACTTGATGTTACTTTCCATCTATATTTTCTCCTATTGTTAAGCTGATTACAATTATATGAATTATAATTATAAAAGAAATGAAATCTTTTTGGTTTAATAAAATGAATGGTTTTCCTAATATGGAGTAAATAGTTATTCTAGTTTGATTTATAAAGGGTTCAGAGAGGTTATAGGGTAGTTGATTGTGGGTTTACCATTATTGAAGGTGAGGGTTTCCTTATGAGGTTACAGATGGTAAACTGGAAGGGAGGGCTATCCATGCAGTATCATCTGAGCATGGCATTGAATCAATGTTTGGTGAACATAGACTTTCATGTATCTGTTTCCACTTAGGACTATAGATCCTTTTTAGTTCTTTTCGTTTTTCACTGTATATCCTGTCTCCCTTTTTTTTAAATAAGCATGCAATGAAATTTTAACTAGTAGTTGGCTTGAATAACAGATGAATGCTGACAAGATCCCACCCCAGCGGCGAGCGATAAGGCTGAGGAAAAATGCATGCTTTGTCTCAGGAGTTCATCTGGCATCTATATTGATCAAATTTTCTTTATTTCACTGATGCACACTACAAACTCTTATATTACCTTAAACTACTTTATTGAAAAATCGTACTTAAATTCTCTGTCCCTACCTACAAAGTTTAGTTACGTAGTACATCAAGTGATCGGAAATATTGTGCTTCAAATAGATAAGTTCTATTGAATTTAACATTGAACGTCAATAACGATAAGTTATCTTAATTAAAAAATGCCTCAGAAATTGTTGCCAGTTATAGAAAACTAACAATTTTCATTAATTATCTGTCGATTTCATTATCAGTAAAATGTGTGTAGCTGTGTGTGTGTGTGGGTCCGAGGGGGCTTGTTTCTATAGCAGGGCAATAAATTCTATGTAATTCGATTGTCAGTGTCCTTGACTTTGAAAACTGAAAACAAGAAGACGGCAAATTCAAATAGTGAAAATAAATGACAATATAAATATAGAAATAAAACGGAAAGAAAATAAAAACAACAGCAACATTGTTATCTGCAGACATTGACGTTAAAAATCTTTTGTGTACGAATTTTTTTTTTATTTGAAGAAAAGAAAATTGAGAAATAAATGTTTTCTCTTTTAAGAATGAAATAATTTTAGATAGAATTTTTAGAAAAAAAAAACTATTTTCAATGGCGTGGGTCAAATGTACCCCAAAAAAATTATTTTTTTTAATAATAATAGAAAAATAAATAATAATAAAAATTCTTTTCGCAATTGTTGATATAACTCCCTAACAATAACCTCCTTCAAAACTTATTTTAGAAATCAAAAATTAATATTATTTTTTCACATTGCGACTTTCTGCCAGAACGAAAGCATATCTTTAGCTACGTCTCTGATCTTTGAAAGTATTGTCTGCACAACAAAATATTTTTAAAAAATCATGAATGAATTTGTCTGGCTGTCTTCTGTCTATTTTCAAACAAATAACATGTTTCATGTCATGCTGAACGAAAGGCAAAATCTAAAACTAGACAATCGGAAATGACGTCTATGAAATAAATGCCGATCAACTTAAGTGTGTTAACTAACTGTCACCCAAGTTTGTCTAGCTTGTGTCAAATTAAAAACGAATACTGACCTAAAAAATTTATATTTGAAAAATAAAAAAAAAAATAAAAATATTTTTTTGACTCAGAAATATATTCTCTAAAAAATAATATATTATTAAAAATTTTTTTAACAAAATATGTACTAAAAAATATTCTTTAAAAAATTCACGATTTTTGAAAAATATTCTTTAAAAAGTCCACGATTTTTGAAAAATATTATTTAAAAAATTCACGATTTTTTAAAAAGTATTCTTAAAAAAATCCACAATTTTTGAAAAAATATTTTTTAAAAATCCACGATTTTTGAAAAAATATTCTTTAAAAAATCCACGATTTTTGAAAAAATATTCTTTAAAAAATCCCCGATTTTTGAAAAAATATTCTTTAAAAAATCCCCGATTTTTGAAAAAATATTCTTTAAAAAATCCCCGATTTTTGAAAAAATATTCTTTAGAAAATCCCCGATTTTTGAAAAAATATTCTTTAAAAAATCCCCGATTTTTGAAAAAATATTCTTTAAAAAATCCACGATTTTTGAGAAAAATATTCTTTAAAAAATCCACGATTTTTGAGAAAAATATTCTTTAAAAAATCCACGATTTTTGAAAAAATATTCTTTAAAGAATCCACGATTTTTGAAAAAATATTCTTTAAAAAATCCAAGATATTTGAAAAAATATTCTATAAAAAATCCACGATTTTTGAAAAAATATTCTTTAAAAAATCCACGATTTTTGAAAAAAATATTCTTTAAAAAATCCACGATTTTTGAAAAAATATTCTTTAAAAAATCCACGATTTTTGAAAAAATATTCTTTAAAAAATCCACGATTTTTGAAAAAATATTCTTCAAAAAATCTACGATTTTTGAAAAAATATTCTTTAAAAAATCCACGATTTTTGAAAAAATATTCTTTAAAAAATCCACGATTTTTGAAACAATATTCTTTAAAAAATCCACGATTTTTGAAAAAATATTCTTTAAAAAATCCACGATTTTTGAAAAAATATTCTTTAAAAAATCCACGATTTTTGAAAAAATATTCTTTAAAAATCCACAATTTTTGAAAAACAATATTCTTTAAAAAATCCACGATTTTTGAAAAAATATTCTTTAAAAAATCCACGATTGTTGAAAAAATATTCTTTAAAAAATCCACGATTTTTGAAAAAATATTCTTTAAAAAATCGACGATTTTTGAAAAAATATTCTTTAAAAAATTCACGATTTTTGAAAAAATATTCTTTAAAAAATACACGATTTTTGAAAAAATATTCTTTAAAAAATCCACGATTTTTGAAAAAATATTCTTTAAAAAATCCACGATTTTTGAAAAAATATTCTTTAAAAAATCCACAATTTTTGAAAAAATATTCTTTAAAAAATCTACGATTTTTGAAAAAATATTCTTTAAAAATCCACGATTTTTGAAAAAATATTCTTTAAAAATCCACGACTTTTGAAAAGATATTCTTTAAAAAATCCACGATTTTTGAAAAAATAGTCTTTAAAAATTCCACGATTTTTGAAAAAATTTGTACTTTTTATCTTTAAATATAAAACAATTTTAACAATATTCGCCACTATTGATCTTTTTCTTCTCACCTAAATGCCCATATTTGTTTGTTTTAGAGATTTGTTCTACATTTTTTTTATTTTGTTTGTTGACGTAAATATATTCACGGTTATGGTTTACCTATTGGGCCGGTGGTCCTCCCACGTTTTCCTGTGTTAGGAGAGAAACGTCATCACCAGACATTAACGTAACAAAATTCTTTTGAAAAAAGAAAAAAACTCTTGATATGTTTCTATGCCAATATTTTGTATTCTTCATTTAAATATTTTTCTGTTTAGCTTTTTTTGTTTTGTTTTGCAGACAGATAGGAACAGCAACAACAACGCAATTATTCAATTGATTTTATTTACCGTTCGCCCCGTTTGCCTTTCTGCAATTACTGACTGCTGATGCTAACCCACTTCCATGTCATTTCAAAATCAGCATGCATTTTTTTCGTTTGAAGAGCAGAAACCCACGCATGGTTTTTCATTGCTTTTAGTTTATGAGTGATATTGTGGATATAAACAGAATTTTATGATGCTAAGGGTTTTGGATTGGATAATATTAAAAAAGTGGAAAAGTTTAAAATTCGCAATAACTCGGTATTTTTGAAATAGCTTCCTTTAAGGATTTGTAAGAAGTTTTGAATTATTACTTATTACTTATATTACTTATTATTAGACATCGGATTTTGCATATTTTTTAATATTAAAGATACGAAGATTCTGATTGGACCAAAATTCGTTTCAAAGAAATCTAAATTCAATGGCAGGGTCATATTTCGTATTTATTTTGCATATTTGCATATTTTGCATATGCACAAAATATGCAAAAAATATGCAAAAAAAATATGCAAAATATGCAAAAAAAATATGCAAAAAATATGCAAAATATGCAAAAAAATATGCAAAAAATATGCAGAATATGCAAAAAATATGCAAAATATGCAAACAGATTTTGGCCCAAAATCTTCAAAAAAGTCGTAAAATTGTCATTTAAAGTTGGAAAAACCATCAAAAAATATATAAAAGTGTTCTAAACTAAGACTGTTGACCGTATAACGTCGATTTTTTCTGCAGATTATTATGTTATTGATACCATTTACGACAGTGTGGTGTATGGTATAAAAATATGGTATCGTAGTACCATTTTTTTATTATTAAACTATGTAAAAATATAAAATTTGATAAAATATCAAATGTTTTATGTAAAATTCAATATTTTCTTTTTGTAGCATCTTAATTTAATTTGTAGGATTGGGCTGGTTTTAACTCAAAGGACCAAATCGATTTCGGATTTTTTAGCCGGTATTGTTAGATTTTAAGATTGTCAAAGTTTGAGCACAATTCGAATATGTTAAAACATGGTACTGGGGCCTTGCTATTTGCTATTTGCTATTTGCTATTTGGCGACTTCGACGGCCCATATATGTGGAACGTATTACGCATTTAATTAAAAGCTATTATATTCTTAACATTTCTTGCTGAACAACAAAGTACGCCAGTGTTACTGAATTCGAGATAATAAACCCAATGTCCCGAAAAAGGCCTTAGGGCAAAAATGGAGTCTATTTAAAAAAAAAAAAAACTTTTTTCTTCCTATATTATCAAATTTTTGCGAATGAAAACGAATATATTTTACTTTATTTGAAAATGTTGCCTATTAGGGCGAAGATCTATTTTAATATTAATTTTAATTCATTTCTCGTTGGAGTCGAGCTTAATGACCGATGATGTTTGCAAGTGAAAAAGGAAAGCCGAAGATTCGAACCCCCACAACCACCATTATGTGACATGTTTCAACGCCCTAATTTCAACGTCTGGGTAAACGTAGCTACCTATTAGTTATCTTTACCTACGCGTTTAGTAATTTCTCCATGCCATTTACCGAGGCCGTGTAAATTTTGAAATCATGTGGTAATATTGATGATTTTCATTCATGTTTCGCAAAATCATTGCCACATAGAAGTGTTTTACAACTTTTAACACATTGGCAACGATTAACCAAGTAAAATCCTTGGTGTAAGTAACACGGCCGTTTTTGACTCGGTAACGTTACCTATGCGTTGAAATTATAAAATGTTGCTTACACGGGAGATATCTGTGAACTCATATAAAGCTACGTGTTGAAATTACGGGCTGACATAATGTGGTTTTAGAGCCATCTGGGTACAGATGACAACTTGGTGGTGAACTCGATTCCTTGCTATGGCGCTCACAATTTTCAATTTATTTACCATCCTTTATCCCTCCTGGTAATTGATGTTCTGTGGTCAAGATGCATTATCTTTTTCAAGAAATTCGGAGTTAAAGTTTAATCTCTTGAACAACAATTAAGTCTCACTTGTAATTATGCCTGGTAAATATTTTTCTATGAATTTCGGCATTTGATTTTTGTAAGTTTGGATCGATTATTTCTGGAGAAATTTCTATATTTGCTTTGATAAGATTTTTGTCGTCTTTTGGATATTTACGGTGTTTTGCACTATCAGATCAAACAATGCCAGAGCAATAAGTTCAGGACTATGGTACCACATATGATTTATCATTTTGTTATTTCCTTTATGTGATATTTGTTTGTGAATGCCTTTCGTATTAAGTAAATCTTCAATGCGGTTTAGGTCTTGTTTTGGACCTAAAATATTTCTGAATATCGTTTTCACCATTTTTTGTATTAAACTCAATCTATTGTCTCTATTTCTTTTTAACCTATTGATAATGTTTACCCAATATATCCTATATTATATCTATATAAACATTATCTTGTTCATTATACGTTTTGTAAAATCAATAACCCAAACTCTCACTTATAACACTCATTTGTTGCCGTGTGGGATACCAAATAAATAAATAAAATAGAAAAAACACTCTGGGGGCGTCCAGTCTCAAACGATTTAAACGCAAGGTGCTTCTACGGCCTCTTGTCCTTGGGAAGTGGGTTGGACAGTAGTTTTAAAACACTCTCGCCTACTTCGAACTTTGATTTGTCAATCGCAGACTATTCTTATAGAAATCGCTTGAATATGTTTGGTTGATGTCCGGATATGCTTCCAAACTTGCAGTCAAAAATCCCTCTCAACAATTTTCTAACAAGTTTGTACGGTTCGACCTAATAACTGCTCGAGCTGGTGAGACCCCATTTTTCTAGGCATTTGTACACTGCTAGTTCTTGTTTCTCCCATGAGCTACTGTCAGTTTCAGGAACACCTAGGAGTTGTTCTTTACCTCAATGTGATACCAGAACAGCAACCCGTTTTTTCTTCCCTGTTTTGAGAATATCTGGTAATAGTTTTCCATGCCAGTGCACACAAATAGCCTCGTTCCTTGAAGCTGTTGCGTTTATTTTTCACAGTTTATTCTACGCTGTTCACGGATAAAGCTTTTAGAGATATTATATTTGTAGGGATCCTATCCGATAGATACTGTAGCCATAATGATACTAGTAACGTTCCTATACACCTTACAGGGGTCCAGCACCAATGACAATTGCATAGTTACGACTTTCTTGAAGCCACACTTGATTGTTTTCGGGACAGATGGTTCTTCAGATTCTACGATACGTTTAGCATCAAAACAAGACCTAGACCTCATTGAAAATGTATTGAAATATGAAAACATTGACACACAAATTTCCGAAAAGGGAAATAACAACATAATTAATAATTTGTGGTATCTTAGTCCTGAACTTGCTGACCTGGCATTATTTGATCCAACGGTGCAAAACGCCGTAAAGAGCCAAAAGGCGACAAAAATCTTAACAAAGCAAAGATTAACATTTCTTCAGAAATATTCGATCCAAACTTCCAAAAGAGCAACTGCTGAAAATCCTAGAATAAGGTCTGGGATAATTCTTGTTGTTCAAGAGATCAAACATTAACTCTGAATTTCCAGGAGACACAAAGGATGGTAAACAACTTAAATGTTGCGAACTACATAGCAGAGCGTTCTTCAAGTAGTCAGCTGTACCTAGATAGCTCCAAAACCACATGATGTCTGACTCTCGAATAAATTTTATTTAGAACAAAATGTAAAAGACATTTGTTTTCATTCCAAAAATTTGTAAAAATGAAGAAAATGTTTTTTAATAGTCTCCATTTTCGCACAAAGGCGTACCTAGTCACGTTTTTCGGGACATTGGCTTTATTATCTCGAATTCTGTAATGCCTATTTAGTATTAGATTTATTATATATATTTATATTTTGTTGTTCAGCAAAAAATGTTAAGAACAGAATGGCCTTTAATTTAATGCTTAATATGAACAAAAAGCTTTAACCATTCCAGAGAAATGGGTCGCCGAAATCGCTAAATAGCCAAAAAATCGAGGTTTTCATAATGTCGAGGCCCCAGTGGCACATGTTAACATATTCCAATTGTGCTCAAACTTTGAAGTCTTAAAATCTGACCAAACTAAAAACTTTATGCGGTTGCCGCCTTAAAAAATCCGACATCGATTTGTTCCCTTTGAACAATAACCAGCCCAACGCTACAAATTATAACAAAGAAAATATTAAATTTTACATAGAACGTTATATATTTTAAAATTTTTTATTTTTTTGCATAGTTTAATAATAAAAAAATTACAATACCATTCTTTTATTCCCTACACCACACTGTCGTAAGAGGTCTCGATAACACAATAATCTGCTACAAAAAAATCGACGTTAAACGGCCAACTATCTTAATTTAGAACACTTTGAAGATTTTTGAGGATTTTTCTAACATTAATTGACAATTTTACGACTTTTATGACGATTTTCGGCCAAAAACTGTTTGCATATTTTGCATATTTTCTGCATATTTTTTGCATATTTTGCATATTTTTTGCATATTTTGCATATTTTTTGCATATTTTGCATATTTTTTGCATATTTTGCATATTTTTTGCATATTTTGCATATTTTTTGGCATATTTTTTGCATATTTTTTTGCATATATTGTGCATATTTTTTGCATATTTTTTGCATGTTTTTGATATGACCCCAAATATCGAAAAGTTGACCCTTGAAACGCCTAGATCCAAAATTTGAGTCCAATCGGATGAGAAATAAAAAACATGCAAAAATCCGATGTCTACTTATTATTATTAATACAGTGACGTGATCAAAAATATTTCTAAGATATTTGTCATGCCAAAAGCTTTGATGTCACTTCCCTACAAAATTCAGATAGCTATTTATTTTATTTGAGAACAATTGTTGCTCAAAGCATATCCAAAATTCAGAAACTCGTTTGTTTGTCTGTTTTAGTTATTAAATTGAATAATTAGTTAAGTGAAGAAATTAACAATAAAATTATTTTGTTGATATTGAGACAGACGGCGGGTCATGGCAACGAGTGTGGGTGGGAGTGTTAATTTATTTAAACACTGCACAGACAATGATTTCACAAATGACACCACCATGCAAGAGTCATTTTACCATATTTAACCAAATAGTCTATTAAAATATGCGCTTATGGTTTGGAGAGACTTTGGTTTTGGTGATGATGCCATCAATTCTTTTTGGCTCTAAAATAGTTTATAACAATTTCAAAAGAAAAAAATGGTAATAAATAAACAAAATAAAATTGTGTCAACCAATTCATAGAAAATAACATCTATTTTTTTAATGTTTTTTTTCGAGAAAAAGTGAAAATAGTTTGAGAGTTCAATGTACCCCCATCCATTAATTTAGTAGAGTCCATGTCAGCAGCGTTTACTTTTGTTTTTGCTGATGTTGTTTTCTGTTAATGTGATAGTTTTGGAATGCAACTATGCAGACCAATTTATTACTCGACACCAACATCCGAACAGCAGCAGCAACAACATTGCCTTTGTCGTAACAAAAATTGCAAGCAAAACCACTGGTGGCTGGCTGGTATTGATGTAACCAGAGCAAGAGCAATAAAATGTTTGTTCTGAAAATAGTTCTTTTGTCTTTGGCTCGGACATTTTTGTAATGAAATATAACGAGGTTGAATTCATAATTTTTAGGAAAATAAAAATTGAAAAGAGTCCATAAAAAAATTGCGGGAGTTGTAATTGGGCGCCTAAAAGTTTGCACCACACAGTACATTAGTCCTTCAAATACCATCAATTTAAGTCTATGAGAAGCGGTATGAGTACCCAGCAAACCAAATGTCTGATGTCCGACACGTCTGAACAATTTCGGAAGCAAAGTCGTTCAGATTTCGTTCCGATTTCTAAACGATTTTTCGGAGAGGAAATAGTTCAGATTTTGTACCGATTTCGTTCAGATTTCGGAACGAATGTCGGATAGAAATTTCCTTTCCGAATTTCTTAAGGATTTTCTTTAGATTTCGTTACGAAATCGGACCGAAATCGATCCGATGTCGCTGCGACATTTTGTTCCGAAATTATGTCAACCACTTCATACAACTTTCGTTAAGATATCGTTACGATTTCGGACGATACGTCCGACATTTTGTTCCGATTTCGTTACGAAGTCGGTACGATTGGTTTGCTGGGTAAATAAACTATTTTGTGTAAGAAACAATGGCCTGTGTGGACATAAATGTTGTTAGAATGTGATTTGAAATTTCTTAAACGCCTAAAAACACGCATCCCTCATACGAATTAGTACTTTTTCAAAAATATCCATCCCAACTTCTAATGTTTTGAAATGAAAAATCAAACTCCATGACATTGAATGAATAGCGATAAAAATTCTCCCGACCTACCACTCCTCTCAATTACGGATTTTTTTAAATCCACGATTATGGAAATTAACACGATTATGGATTTTTTTCTTTGAAATTCGGCGATTATGGACATTTTTTTTAAAAAAATCCCAACTATGGCAATTTTTCTAAAAAATAAAAAAAAAAAATTCTGGGTTACGGAATTTTTTTTTAAAAATCCACGATTATGGATTTTTTTAAATCCATGACTATGGATTTTTTTTAAATCCACGTTTATGGTTTTTTTAATCCACGATTATATACATTTTTTATAAAAAAAACCTATGATTACACTATGCAACACTGAAAATGCAAACAACTTCTAGTATTAATTTTTTGAAAGTACATATTCAGACTACAAAAACCCTAGTTGGGTTTTGTCCTGTCAGATCCAGTTCGGATTTTATGGCCTCATCTAAACCGGGCTAAATCTACACTTTTTTGCATTTATCAGGCCTTTATCTCAGAAACGAATAGGAATTTGACCTTGCTGTCTTTAGCAATATTGTAGCCATAAACTAGTAGAACTTATCTTTTGAAGAAACCACATAAGAAAAACTCCATCTAGGGCATCAAAATCTATAAAATATAGAAAATTTTACATAATTGCTGAAATTCTGGTCAGTATCGGCTAAACTATTGGGAGTTGAACCAAGTAACCTTTTGCAAAAATCTTCCAAATAAAGTTCTCAACAATTCTTTAGAACATTCTGAAACTCTAAAATGCTTACTTCATGTTGTTTCAGCGGTATTTTGCATCATATCTTTTGCAACACGTATTTTAAACACAGTTCACACCAACAGTTTATTCTCGCATTTCGGATTTCACCCAATTATTGACATTTTTATTAAATCGTCGTTGAGAAATGTACTGAAAACAACGGGACAGAGGCATTTTACAACAATGACATGTTCTGAAGAGTTGTGTATTACATTCCAGGGAATATTTTTCCAAAAGAAAATATTCAGAAAAAATTAACGGTTTTGGAGATACGGTGCGAAATGTATAAAAATTGTGGTATTTTTGCATATATTTTGAAATTTGAGGCAATAAATGTAGTTTTTCGAGTTCATTATTTCTCCAAATATTGTTTTCTTGTCCTTATCTACAAATTTGCTTCAGAGGTCAGAAGAAGATTCGCATTGGTTTCAGAGATATAGCCCCGAATTTCTTTAAAAACTCAATATTTAACCATGTTTAGATGGGGCCATAAAATCCGAGCTGGATCTGACACAACAAAACCCAACTAGGGTTTCTTGGCGTTTGGGTCTGTACTTTCAAAAAATCTCCAGTTCGAATTGTTTGCACAAGATCACCTTAAAAATGTTGCACAGTGTTATTGAAACACATTTTTTTTAAAAATACACAATTATTGAAAAATATTAAAAATAAATCCACGATTATTGAAAATTATTAAAAAAAAAAAACAAACAAAATTGCAACCGCCATCCAATAAAAAACGCCACCAATCTTCTAATCGTGGATTTTCTTTAAAATATTTTTCAAAGTATTTTTTAATAACCGTGGATTTAAAAAAAAAATTTAATAATCGTAGATTTAAAAAAATATTTTTCAATAATCGTGTTTTTTATATTTTTCAATATATATTAAAAATCCAGGATTATTTAATTTTTTAGCCAAGATTTTTTAATTTTTTTAATCCAAGATTATTTAAAAAATTCTTTTTAAAAAATCCAGGATTATATTTTTTAAAAAATCCACAATTATCGAAAAAAAAAATTAAAAAAAAATAATCACGATTATTAAAAAATATTTTGTAAAAAATCCACGATTATTAAAAAAATATTTTTTAAAAAATTCACAATTATTGAAAAAATATTTTTAAAAAAATCCACGATTATTGAAAAAATATATACTTTTTTAAAATCCACGATTATTGAAAAAATATTTTTTAAAAAATTCACAATTATTGAAAAACTTTTTTAAAAAGTCCACGATTATTGAAAAACTTTTTTTAAATTCCACGATTATTGAAAAAATATTATTTAAAAATCCACGATTATTGAAAAAATGTGTCTTAAAAAATTCAAGATTCTTGAAAAAATGTTTTTTTTTTTAAAATTCAAGATTATTGAAAAATGTTTTTTAAAAAGTCCACGATTATTGAAAAAAAATTATTTAAAAATCCACGATTATTAAAAAAATATTTTTTAAAAATCCACGATTGTTGAAAAATTATTTTTTTAAAAAATCTACTATAATTGATACATATTTTTAAAAAAATCCACGATTATTGAAAAATATTTTTTAAAAAATCCACAATTATTAAAAATATTGTTTTAAAAAATCGACGATTACTGAAAAAATAATTTTTAAAATAATTCACGATTATTGAAAAAAATATTTTTTAAGACCTACATTGAAAAATATTTTTCAAGAAGTCAACAATTATTGACAAAATGTTTTATAAAAAGTCCACAATTATTAAAAAAAAAAATTAAAAAACCACGATTATTGAAAAATATTTTTTAACAAAATTCACGATTATAAAAAAATGTTTTTTAAAATATCCACGATTATTGAAAAAATATTTCTTTAAAAAATCCGCGATTATTAAAAAAAAAATTTTTATCCACGATTATTGAAAAAAATATTTCTTTTAAAAAACACGTGATTCTTAAAATTTTGTTTAAATCCTCGACTATTGAAAACAATTTTCTAAAATATCCACGATTATTGAAAAAATATTTTTTTAAATATTCACGGTTATTGAAAAATATTTTAAAAATCTGAGATAATTGGAAAATATGGGAAGAAACCACGAATATTGAAAAAACATGAATATTAAAAAAATATATTTTTTTTCAATTACCTCGAATATTGAATTTTTTTAACCATGAATATTGAACTTTTGTTTAAGGCCCCGAATTTTGAAAAATCTACTAATACTGAAAATAAATATTTTTTTAAAATCCACAAAATTTGCAAAAAAAAATTTAAAAATTCACGATTATTGAAAAAATATTTTTTAAAAAATCCATGATTCTTACTTTTTTTTTAAATCCACGATTATTGAAAAAATATTTTTTAAAATATCCACAAATATTTTAAAAATCTAAGATTATTGGAAAATATGTAAAAAAATCCAAGAATTATATTATTAAAATATTGAAAAAAACATGAATATTTAAAAAATACATATATTTTTTCAAATACCTCGAATATTGAATTTTTTTTAACCATGAATATTGAAATTTTGTTTAAGGCCCCGAATTTTGAAAAATCTACTAATACTCAACAGAAATATTTTTTAAAATTCACAACATTTGCAAAAAAAAAAATATTTTCTAAAATCTACAAAATTTGCAAAAAAAATTAACGATTATTGAAAAAATATTTTTTAAGAAGTCCGCAATTATTGAAAGAATATTTTCTAAGAAGTCCACAAATATTGAAAAATATTTTTTAAGAAGTCAAAAATTATTGAAAAAATGTTTGATAAAAAGTCAAGCATTATTGAAAAAAATATTTTTTTAAAAAACGCGATTATTGAAAAATATTTTTTAACAAACATTCACGATTATAAAAAATATTTTTTAAAAAATCCACTATTATTGAAAAAATATTTTTTTAAATCTACGATTACTGATTTTTTTTAAATCCACGATTCTTAAAAAATATTTTTTTAAAAAATCCTCAGTATATATTTTTAGAATATTAACGATTATTGAAATTTTTTTTAAAATCCAAGATTATTGGAAAATATGTAAAAAGATCCATGATTATGGAAGATTTTTTTTTTTAAATCCACGAATTTTAATAATATTGAAAAAAAACCATGAATATTAAAAATATATACCTTTTTTAAACTACCACGAATATTGTTTTTTTAACCATGAATATTGAAATTTTGTTTTAAGCCACGAATTTTGGAAAATCTACTAATATTGAAAAAAATATTTATTAAAAATCCACAAAAATTTAAAAAAAAACTATTTTTTAAAAATTCACAAAATTTAAAAAATATTTTTTAAAAATCCACAGAATTTGAAAAAAAATATATATATATTTTTTTAAAATCCTCCAAATTTTAAAAAATATTTTGTTAAAAATCCACAAAATTTGAAAAATATTTTTTTAAAAACCCACAAAATTTGAAAAATTAGTTTTTTAAAATCCGCAAAATTGGACAAAATATTTTTTAAGAATCCACGAATATGAATGCATATTTTTTAAGAATCCACGAATATGAATGCATATTTTTTAAAAATCCACGAATAATGAAAAAATCTTTTGTTAAAATCCACGAATATTGGAAGAATATTTTTTTAATCCACGATTCTTGAACATTTTTTTAAAAAAAATCTAAGATTATTGAACAAAATGTTTTTTCAACAACATTTCATCTTTGCCATAGAAGACTAGAAGTCTAGTATTTGGTTGTTAGCATTTGATTGGAAATTTCCCAACGCTCATACGATTCAGTTCTTTTTTAAATATGTATCTATGGAAACCTCTAATGTTTTGAAATAAAAACAAATTAATCTCCTTTATGTAAAAAATCCACAATTACGGAAAAGTATTTTTTAAAAAATCCACGAATTTTAATAATATTGAAAAAAACATGAATATTAAAAAATATATATTTCTATATATACAATTTCCACAAATTTTTTAAAAATCCACAAAATTTGTTTTTTTTAATCCATAAAATTTTGATTTTTTTTTTAAAAAAACCACAAAATTTGAACAAAATATTTTTAAAAAATCCACGAATATTGAAAAAAATATTTTTTAATTAAAAAAACTTTTTTATTCTACTATTATTGAAAAAAATGTTTCAACAACATTTCATCTTTGCCATAGAAGACTAGAAATCAAGTATTTTGTTGTTAGCATTTGATTGGAAATTTCCCAACGCCTAAAAGCATGCATCACTCATACGACTTAGTTATTTTTTAAATACGTATCTATAGAAACCTCTAATGCTGTGAAATAAAAACAAATTAATCTCTTTTAAGTAAAAAATACACGATTACGGAAAAATATTTTTTAAAAATCCACGAATTTTAATAATATTTAAAAAACCATGAATGTTACAAAAATATATTTATTAAAATACCACCAATGTTGATTTTCTTTAACCATGAATATTGAAATTTTGTTTTAAGACACGATTTTTTTTAAAAGTCCACAAAATTTGAAAAAATTTGTTTTTAAAAATCCACAAAATTATAAAAAAATCTTCTTTAAAAGTCCACAAAATTTGAAAAAATGTGTTTTTAAAAATCTGCAAAATGTGACCAAATATTTTTAAAAATCCACGAATATTGAAAGAATATTTTTTGAAAATCTACGAATATTATAAAAATATTTTTTTGAAAATCCACGAATATTATAAAAATATTTATTTAGAAATCCACGAATATTGAAAAAAATATTTATTTAGAAATCCACGAATATTGAAAAAAATATTATTAAAAAATCCACGAATATTGAAATAATATTGTTTTTTAAAATCCACGATTATTAAACAAAAATGTTTTTTTTGTTTAATTCTATGATTGACATTTTTGTTTTTTTTCATGTCATCTTTACCATAGAAGACTAATCAAGTATTTTGTTGTTAGCATGTGATTGAAAATTTCCCAACGCCTAAAAGCATGCATCACTCATACGATCTAATATTTTTTAAATATGTATCTATGAAAACATCTAATGTCTTGGAATAAAAACAAACTAATCTCCTCTATATTTAAGTGAATAGTGAAATAAATTCTCCACATTACCCAACCATTAAAAAATTATCCATCCATTATTTACACAAAAAATACTACGTGATGATGATTATTATTATATGACCCTAATTACAAAAATCCGTTCACAAGGGAAGTGCATGGCTAGTGTTAATGACCATAATCATGGTGTTTGCGTACATTCAGTCAAAGCAAGCAAACTACTGCAATTCACATAGAAACGTCAACGTTGCCATTTCAGCACATCATCCCAGAAAGTAATGCAGCATCTTTACTAAACACTACCATGAACCATAGAACTATGTGGAAGCTGCACATTGTCGGCTGGCTAGCTGGCTGCCTGGTTGATTGAAAATGTATACTTCTGCATGCTGGTGGCGTTCAGCGAACACATAAAACATGTGTGTTAAAACTACAAATAAACCATTCAACATCGAGGCGTTGTTTTTATATTCATAGCTGGCTGTCTGTCTGCCTAAACTAAAAATGGGGAGAAAATTGTATATTGCGGTTCCGCACCCAGAACGCACTCGTTTTTCGTTTTAGTTGTACTTAAATTGTAAAATTTCTTCACTATGAGATCATTTTTTCTTCTGCTAATGCTTCATTGTGTGTACGTATTCTAAATACTTTAGAAATGCGTAAGACAGCATCAACTTCTTCTTCTTGTTCTACGGAACGGTTTTGTAACATTTCATTTCTTTGTTGCCAGAGAATAGAATAAATATTTTTGTTTATAAACCTAAAAGAAACCCCATCACTCCCTTGACCATCGACCTCTTTTGTTGTTCGCATAAATCCGCAATAATGTGTGAAGTAATTTTGAAATTAAACAAAATATACAATGGATGGATGGGGGATCAACTAAAATTATGCTTTAAAAATATACAGTAGTTTAGGAATATTTGTTTTTATGGCATTGAATGGAAATTCTTCATAAATCTCAATTAGTAATTTTCTTTAAACACTCTCGAATAAATTTCTCTGGAATTCGTAAAAATACTTTCGATGTCCTCTATCCAGACAGAATAGTTAAAAAACAACTAAATATATCCCATGGATGATGCATACTTTGTTTTGGTTGTTTGAAAGGCTTTAGTAAGCGATATTTCACTTATTGGTAATGTATAGTGTAATGACATGTACTTTTAAATGACATTATGCCCTTTCAAGTGATGATAATTGTTGTAGACAGTTAGGACGCCTTCAAAGATGCTTAAAAGAACCCTAAAGATCTCCTATGGTCGAAGACAGACTTTATTTTAGTATTTAGTAGTTTGGAAGGCTTTAGTAAGTGATATTTCACCTACTGGTAATGTATAGTGTAATAACATGTACCTTTAAATGACATTATGCTGTTCCAAGTAATAATAATTGTTGTAGACAGTTGGAACGCATTCAAAAATGGTTAAAAGACCCCTAAAGATCTCCTATGGTCGAAGACAGACTTCATTTTTATATTTGGTACTTTGGAAGGCTTTAGTAAGCAATATTTCACCTCTTGGTAATGTATAGTCTAATGACATGTACTTTTAAATGACATTATGCCCTTCCAAGTGATGATAATTGTTGTAGACAGTTAGAACGCATTCAAAGATGGTTAAAAGTCCCCTAAAGATCTCCTATTGTCGAAGAAAGACTTCATTTTAGTATTTGGTAGTTTGGAAGGCTTTAGTAAGTGATATTTCACCTATTGGTAATGTATAGTGTAATGACATGTACTTCTAAATGACATTATGCCCTTCCAAGTGATGATAATTGTTGTAGACAGTTAGAACGCCTTCAAAGATGGTTAAAAGACCCCTAAAGATCTCCTATGGTCGAAGATAGACTTCATTTTAGTATTTGGTAGTTTGGAAGGCTTTAGTAAGCGATATTTCACCTATTTGTAATGTAAAGTGTAATGACATGTTCTTTTAAATTACATTATGCCCTTCCAAGTGATGAAATTTGTTGAAGACAGTTAGAACTCCTTCAAAGATGGTTAAACGACCCCTAAAGATCTCCTATGGTCGAAGACAGACTTCGTTTTAGTATTTGGTAGTATGGAAGGCTTTAGTAAGCGATATTTCGCCTATTGGTAATGTATAGTGTAATGACATGTACCTTAAAAGCCCTCTTAAGATATCCTATGCCAATTCTAAAGGAAGGTAATATTAGAGGCCTCCTTGATTCCAAGTTAGCCATAGAAAACGTTATTTTGGTAGATAAATACTTTGTTTTGGTTGTTTGGAAGGCTTTAGTAAGTGATATTTCACCTACTGGTAATGTATAGTGTAATGACATGCATCTTTAATTTAAAGTTTGCCTATTCAGATGATGATAATTCTTATAGGCAATTAGAACGTCTATAAAAATGGTAAGATAACTCCTAAAGATCTCATATGACCGGAAAAAGGCATTATTTTGCAGTTTGATAGTTTGGAAGCGTCTAGTAAGAGATATTTCATCTATTGGTAAGGTATAATGTAGTGACAATCACTCACTAAGTGCGTTTTGCCTTTGCAAGTGAGAGAAATTTACATTTGATGTCTGTGAAAAAGATCGGAATTCAATGCTAATTGGATATTTAGTCATGTGATTCTTTTAGGAAATATTCCGGGTGGGAATTTTTCCAAACATTTGCGGACAACTCATTACATTATACATTACCAAGTGATGAAATTGCATCAAAGAGTTCTCAACATTGATTTTTCTGGCAATAATTTGGCTTTGGCCGACTAAAGGTGAAATTAATCTTCCATTACAACTTCTATTTCCGTTTTGTGAACCACAATAGCTGACATTTGGCCAAATGAATGGAGGCGTTTAGTCATAGATCTTTTAGAATTTTGTTAGAGTTCCCGTGTGTTTCCAAATTTGGGAAAAACTATTGCACAAAAAAGCTAAATGAAGACAAACTATGTTTGTTAAACTCTCTACTTTTCTGGCCCTCTAACCAACCATAAGACCCAAGTATTTCCATTTTCCCCTCTTAAGAGTATTGTCAAAGTGTTCCATTTTCCTACGCTGCCAAGAGTTCATGATGTTGGTGTCTTCTATTTGGGTTATGATGCTGCTGAGGAGGCTGGCGCTGTCATTGCAGCAGATGTTGGCGGCGTAGCTATGTATTGTCATTGTTAGTTGGCTGATTGGCTCACTGGCTGGCTGCTTGCCTGCTTATGGTTGTACAATCTAATACAAAATGTTGCTGGGGTTTTGGGCTGGCTGCTGCTGCTGTTGTTGTGTTACAACAACTTGATGCAGGAAATACTGAATAATGTGGGTTGTCATGAGAAAAATTGGGTCTATTCTGTTTCATAGAGTCTTAGTCATATTAAAGATATTTAAATGTTGCTGCTATTGCGAAAGAAAAATAAAAAAAATAACTGAAACTAAAATGTCGTCGACAACACAGAGCATAAAGTTTGTTGTGACAAAATTAGAAAAACAGAAAAAAGTGTGGCGTAATGGAACTGAATTGAAAACAATAAAATAATGATTCACACATACTAATTTCTTTGACATAAATTGGCAAATATGAACAACAACGACTTCTGTGACATAAAAAAGACCACACATTTTCCATGACAGAAATTTATAAATTAGTTAATAAATAATTTTTGAAAGGCCCTTAAACTCTGTTAAGCGAAGATGATTTCAAAGTCCCCACAATAAATTATCCCTTCTTTGCCATCTAAAATATCCGTCAAGCCTTTAGAAAGCTCTAGTAAGCGATAAGGCATCACATTGTAATGCAAAGTGTAATGTGTTACAATAAGAATGTTTTTCTATGCCTCCACAATGAGTGGATTTCTTAAAGAATATTTTTCTAGGCCTCCACAAAGCGTGGATTTCTTAAAGAATGTTTGTCTAGGCCTCCACAAAACGTGGATTTCTTAAAAAAATATTTTTCAAGGCCTCTACAAAGCGTGGATTTCTTGAAGAATATTTTTTTAGGCCTCTACAAAGACTGGATTTCTTGAAGAATATTTTTCTAGGCCTCTACAAAGCGTGGATTTCTTGAAGAATATTTTTCTAGGCCTCTACAAAGCGTGGATTTCTTGAAGAATATTTTTTTAGGCCTCTACAAAGACTGGATTTCTTGAAGAATATTTTTCTAGGCCTCTACAAAGCGTGGATTTCTTGAAGAATATTTTTCTAGGCCTCTACAAAGCGTGGATTTCTTGAAGAATATTTTTCTAGGCCTCTACAAAGCGTGGATTTCTTGAAGAATATTTTTCTAGGCCTCTACAAAGCGTGGATTTCTTGAAGAATATTTTTCTAGGCCTCTACAAAGCGTGGATTTCTTGAAGAATATTTTTCTAGGCCTCTACAAAGCGTGGATTTCTTGAAGAATATTTTTCTAGGCCTCTACAAAGCGTGGATTTCTTGAAGAATATTTTTCTAGGTCTCTACAAAGCGTGGATTTCTTGAAGAATATTTTTCTAGGCCTCTACAAAGCGTGGATTTCTTGAAGAATATTTTTCTAGGCCTCTACAAAGCGTGGATTTCTTGAAGAATATTTTTCTAGGCCTCTACAAAGCGTGGATTTCTTGAAGAATATTTTTCTAGGCCTCTACAAAGCGTGGATTTCTTGAAGAATATTTTTCTAGGCCTCTACAAAGCGTGGATTTCTTGAAGAATATTTTTCTAGGCCTCTACAAAGCGTGGATTTCTTGAAGAATATTTTTCTAGGCCTCTACAAAGCGTGGATTTCTTGAAGAATATTTTTCTAGGCCTCTACAAAGCGTGGATTTCTTGAAGAATATTTTTCTAGGCCTCTACAAAGCGTGGATTTCTTGAAGAATATTTTTCTAGGCCTCTACAAAGCGTGGATTTCTTGAAGAATATTTTTCTAGGCCTCTACAAAGCGTGGATTTCTTGAAGAATATTTTTCTAGGCCTTCACAAAGCGTGTTATTGCGTGACACACACAACCAGAATGATCGCTTTCTTAAACCAACTTAACCCAAAAATATGGAGAAATTATATTTAACACAAACGGCAACACATTACTTTATACATTACCAAATGGTGAAATATCGCTTATTATGCAAAAATCTCGACCCTAGGAGGTTAAAGTGGCACTTAATTTGCCGTGGGAACTTTGAGGACTTCCTTTCCGGTATTTTATGTTCCTACCGAGACCTTAAATAGCTCTGAAGATGTAAATCGACAAATTGAAAATGTTTTTGATGGCAGAGGGACTCAGGTCTCCCCAGTTCCTTTAGAATGCTTTGGATTTCTTAAAGAATATTTTTCTAGGCCGCCACAAAGCGTGGATTTCTTAAAGAATATTTTTCGAGGCTTCCACAAAACGTGGATGTCTTAAAGAATATTTTTCTAGGCCTCCACAATGCGTGGATTTCTTAAAGAATATTTTTCTAGGCCTCCACAAAGCGTGGATTTCTTAAAGAATATTTTTCTAGGCCTCCACAATGCGTGGATTTCTTAAAGAATATTTTTCTAGGCCACCACAAAGCGTGGATTTCTTAAAGAATATTTTTCTAGGCCTCCAAAAAATGTGGATTTCTTAAACGATATTTTTCTAGGCCTTCACAAAGCGTGTCATTCCGTGACACACACAACCAGAATGATCGCTTTCTTAAACCAACTTAACCCAACAGTATGGAGAAATTATATTTATCACAAACGGGAACACATTACTTTATACGTTACCAACCGATGAAATATCGCTTATTAAGCAAAAATCTCGCCCCTAGAAGGTTATAGTGGCATTTAATTTGCCGTGGGAACTTTGAGGACTTCCTTTCCGTTATTATATATTCCTACCGAGGTTTTAAACAGCTCTGAAGATGTAATTCGACAAATTGAAAATGTTTTTGATGACAGAGGAAACCACTGGTCCTCAGTACCGTAAGAAAACTTTGCCACTGTATTCAATGTGGAAGACCTGTATTCAATAATTTGCCAAATAGTTCGTGAACTATTATCTCATATTCATATAACATTTTGTTCAATTTCCTCATGTGTCATATTCCTCTCTCGTCCGAATAATCCACATAATTTTAATGGTCCGCTGAGTCATATTTCCAATAATGGTATTATGTTTCGAAAAAACAACAAAACAAAAACCCCAACATATTGCCCATTCAGCGAAACTATTCAGCAAATTTACATGACTTTTTAGTCGTCTCTATTGTCTGTTTTTTACCATTGTTATTGTTGTAGTTACAGTTTTGTTTTTGTTATTATTACTATGGCTATGAATGGTTGGTTTAACAGTTAAAACGTGCCTTATATGGCACAAAAAAAAGTAATATTCAATTATAAAAAAATAAATATTGAAATCTGATATGGAGAAGAGGGTTAAGTCTAGCAGATTACAATAAAGAAATAATCCAAAAACAATCAAGGGGTATTGAACTAAATTTCAGAAAATAAAAAAAAACTGTTGATGAGAATTTACCTTGGCTTACTTAAGAAAAACAAAAATATTTTTTAAGCTTACTCGAGTAAGCAGAAATTGTTTTAAATAAATTATAGAAACAATATTAATTTTGAATACTTTACCAAAAATATTCATGACATTGATTTAAAAGGTCGTACATACCTAGAAAGATAAGAGAAGAAAAAATAATTAAAACCAAACTCATTACATTATGCATTACAAAGAGATGAAATTGCATGCAAAGGTTCTCAAACTTGATTTTTAGAAAAAAGGATTCAGTGGCTCGTGGATTAGTAAGGAAATATTTTTTAAGGCCATAAAATGCTCTTGGATTTTTAAAGAAATATTTTTTAAGGCCATCAAAGGCTCGTGGATTTTTAAAGAAATATTTTTTAAGGCCATCAAAGGCTCGTGGATTTTTAAAGAAATATTTTTTAAGGCCATCAAAGGCTCGTGGATTTTTAAAGAAATATTTTTTAAGGCCATCAAAGGCTCGTGGATTTTTAAAGAAATATTTTTTAAGGCCATCAAAGGCTCGTGGATTTTTAAAGAAATATTTTTTAAGGCCATCAAAGGCTCGTGGATTTTTAAAGAAATATTTTTTAAGGCCATCAAAGGCTCGTGGATTTTTAAAGAAATATTTTTTAAGGCCATCAAAGGCTCGTGGATTTTTAAAGAAATATTTTTTAAGGCCATCAAAGGCTCGTGGATTTTTAAAGAAATATTTTTTAAGGCCATCAAAGGCTCGTGGATTTTTAAAGAAATATTTTTTAAGGCCATCAAAGGCTCGTGGATTTTTAAAGAAATATTTTGTAGGGCCATCAAAGGCTCGTGAATTTTTAAAGAATTATTTTGTAGGGCCATCAAAGGCTCGTGGATTTTTAAAGAAATATTTTGTAGGGCCATCAAAGGCTCGTGGATTTTTAAAGAAATATTTTGTAGGGCCATCAAAGGCCCGTGGATTTTTAAAGAAATATTTTGTAGGGCCATCAAAGGCTAGTAGATTTTTAAAGAAATATTTTGTAGGGCCATCAAAGGCTCGTGGATTTTTAAAGAAATATCTTGTAGGGCCATCAAAGGCTCGTGGATTTTTAAAGAAATATTTTGTAGGACCATCAAAGGCTCGTGGATTTTTAAAGAAATATTTTGTAGGGCCATCAAAGGCTCGTGGATTTTTAAAGAAATATTTTGTAGGGCCATCAAAGGCTCGTGGATTTTTAAAGAAATATTTTGTAGGGCCATCAAAGGCTCGTGGATGTTTAAAGAAATATTTTGTAGGGCCATCAAAGGCTCGTGGATTTTTAAAGAAATATTTTGTAGGGCCATCAAAGGCTCGTGGATTTTTAAAGAAATATTTTGTAGGGCCATCAAAGGCTCGTGGATTTTTAAAGAAATATTTTTTAAGGCCATCAAGGGCTCGTGGATTTTTAAAGAAATATTTTGTAGGGCCATCAAAGGCTCGTGGATTTTTAAAGAAATGTTTTAAGGCCATCAAGGGCTCGTGGATTTTTAAAGAAATATTTTTTAAGGCCATCAAGGGCTCGTGGATTTTTAAAGAAATATTTTGTAGGGCCATCAAAGGCTCGTGGATTTTTAAAGAAATGTTTTAAGGCCATCAAGGGCTCGTGGATTTTTAAAGAAATATTTTTTAAGGCCATCAAGGGCTCGTGGATTTTTAAAGAAATATTTTGTAGGGCCATCAAAGGCTCGTGGATTTTTAAAGAAATGTTTTAAGGCCATCAAGGGCTCGTGGATTTTTAAAGAAATATTTTTTAAGGCCATCAAGGGCTCGTGGATTTTTAAAGAAATATTTTGTAGGGCCATCAAAGGCTCGTGGATTTTTAAAGAAATATTTTGTAGGGCCATCAAAGGCTCGTGGATTTTTAAAAAAATATTTTGTAAGGCCATCAAAGGCTCGTGGATTTTTAAAGGAATATTTTGTAGGGCCATCAAAGGCTCGTGGATTTTTAAGGAAATATTTTTAAAAAATTGCAAAAAATTCTACATTACCTAAATTTTTACATACATGGAAATATTTGTTTGAATTGTTCGAAATATAAACAAACCTTGAAAATTCACTTAAAATTGTTTTCAAATCAAAACGTGGAAGTACAGTATCCAAACGAAAGAATCTCTTGAAATGTAAACAAGCAAATCAACTATTGCCTCACCCTCCCACCAGGTAATAAAGCCATTAACGTGCGCTTCTAATGTTTACGTTTCCTCTATAAATAATTCTTTCTACAGATAATCAAAAATTATAGAAAAAAATAGAAAAGCTACGTAATTTCTTAACGTGCTAATTGAAGAGAAATACCTTTAAAATATGATCATAAAAAATAGTTCATTTTGAATGCAATGCAAGTCTCAAAATCATTGAATTTTAAGCGTTTTGCAATAACATCATCATCTAGCAGCAGCAATGAAACTGACTGACTGGCAGGTTATCTGTAGCTATGTACTTGTGTCATAAACTACTCATAAAACTTGTAAGACTGGCTGGCTGGCATGCAAATATTGATTTTTTGTTAATTAAATAGAGGTTAGTTGGATGCTGGTGGTGCCAGGTGAGAGGGGGTGACGATTAAAGTTATTACGCAAAATAAATAGAAGGGGGTATTATGAAAAAATAGTAAAACTTGTTTGATTATTTGCCCTCTCTCGTACTGTTTGCATCTCTCATTCAACTGTCAAGTTGAATGGAGATTAAAACAAAATACTGAATATTCACTTTGAAAGACATTTAAATGTCTAAGGTCAGTAGAATGTGTCTGAGAGAACTTATTTTGCAAGTGTTGGTTTTTTAATTTAGATTTGTAGTGATGTCAGAATTAAGAAAAAATTGAAAGGCAGATTATGAGATTATGAAAAATTCTTACAAGAATCAAGGAGGCTTTGCTCAGCTTAAAGCCGTGTATTTTTCATCTTTATTTCATTAATGTGTTTCTAATTGCTTATAAAACAATATCAAACATCTGCTTTGTATCTTCTGGAAAAGAATTTCTAATAATTTTACCGCGACAACGCCAATAAGGCTGGACTGGAAAAAATAGCTTTCTTTAATTAAACAAATTAACCATAGACGAGTGTGGAATGATGACATTTTTGTGTTTAATGAAAAGTAAAAAATGTATCTACCGATGACCACAACGTTTATAAAAAATTTTAAATTATTTTCTCGTATTTAAATTAAACGCTTAAAACAATTCCCATATGACCTCTAACCGTTAGTTAAACAAAGGCAATTATTTTTATTTATTGTTTTCTTTTCTTTTCGATTTTTTTGAGGGGCGTTTTCAGCATCATACGGATGATAATTTCATTTATATAATGTAATTGAATTTTCTGTGGCAACAAAAACAATATGTTATTGTTATAGAAATGGAAATTTGCATGTTCATATGTAATTACTGTTACTAATAAAAAAGCAATTATTTAATATTGTTATTATTTTTAGTCATCATTTTTTGTGTTTTTTAAAAACCCCAGATAATAGGTTGTTTGGAAGATATAAAAATGACACTCGGACATTGAGGTAGTATTGTGAGACTTACATCACTGTTCATTTTTATTTTTATATTTTATATTTTATATTTTATATTTTATATTTTATATTTTATATTTTATATTTTATATTTTATATTTTATATTTTATATTTTATATTTTATATTTTATATTTTATATTTTATATTTTATATTTTATATTTTATATTTTATATTTTATATTTTATATTTTATATTTTATATTTTATATTTTATATTTTATATTTTATATTTTATATTTTATATTTTATATTTTATATTTTATATTTTATATTTTATATTTTATATTTTATATTTTATATTTTATATTTTATATTTTATATTTTATATTTTATATTTTATATTTTATATTTTATATTTTATATTTTATATTTTATATTTTATATTTTATATTTTATATTTTATATTTTATATTTTATATTTTATATTTTATATTTTATATTTTATATTTTATATTTTATATTTTATATTTTATATTTTATATTTTATATTTTATATTTTATATTTTATATTTTATATTTTATATTTTATATTTTATATTTTATATTTTATATTTTATATTTTATATTTTATATTTTATATTTTATATTTTATATTTTATATTTTATATTTTATATTTTATATTTTATATTTTATATTTTATATTTTATATTTTATATTTTATATTTTATATTTTATATTTTATATTTTATATTTTATATTTTATATTTTATATTTCATATTTTATATTTTCTACTTTCTATTTTATATTTTATATTTTATGTTTTATATTTTATATTTTTATATTTTATATTTTATATTTTATATTTTATATTTTATATTTTATATTTTATATTTTATATTTTATATTTTATATTTTATATTTTATATTTTATATTTTATATTTTATATTTTATATTTTATATTTTATATTTTATATTTTATATTTTATATTTTATATTTTATATTTTATATTTTATATTTTATATTTTATATTTTATATTTTATATTTTATATTTTATATTTTATATTTTATATTTTATATTTTATATTTTATATTTTATATTTTATATTTTATATTTTATATTTTATATTTTATATTTTATATTTTATATTTTATATTTTATATTTTATATTTTATATTTTATATTTTATATTTTATATTTTATATTTTATATTTTATATTTTATATTTTATATTTTATATTTTATATTTTATATTTTATATTTTATATTTTATATTTTATATTTTATATTTTATATTTTATATTTTATATTTTATATTTTATATTTTATATTTTATATTTTATATTTTATATTTTATATTTTATATTTTATATTTTATATTTTATATTTTATATTTTATATTTTATATTTTATATTTTATATTTTATATTTTATATTTTATATTTTATATTTTATATTTTATATTTTATATTTTATATTTTATATTTTATATTTTATATTTTATATTTTATATTTTATATTTTATATTTTATATTTTATATTTTATATTTTATATTTTATATTTTATATTTTATATTTTATATTTTATATTTTATATTTTATATTTTATATTTTATATTTTATATTTTATATTTTATATTTTATATTTTATATTTTATATTTTATATTTTATATTTTATATTTTATATTTTATATTTTATATTTTATATTTTATATTTTATATTTTATATTTTATATTTTATATTTTATATTTTATATTTTATATTTTATATTTTATATTTTATATTTTATATTTTATATTTTATATTTTATATTTTATATTTTATATTTTATATTTTATATTTTATATTTTATATTTTATATTTTATATTTTATATTTTATATTTTATATTTTATATTTTATATTTTATATTTTATATTTTATATTTTATATTTTATATTTTATATTTTATATTTTATATTTTATATTTTATATTTTATATTTTATATTTTATATTTTATATTTTATATTTTATATTTTATATTTTATATTTTATATTTTATATTTTATATTTTATATTTTATATTTTATATTTTATATTTTATATTTTATATTTTATATTTTATATTTTATATTTTATATTTTATATTTTATATTTTATATTTTATATTTTATATTTTATATTTTATATTTTATATTTTATATTTTATATTTTATATTTTATATTTTATATTTTATATTTTATATTTTATATTTTATATTTTATATTTTATATTTTATATTTTATATTTTATATTTTATATTTTATATTTTATATTTTATATTTTATATTTTATATTTTATATTTTATATTTTATATTTTATATTTTATATTTTATATTTTATATTTTATATTTTATATTTTATATTTTATATTTTATATTTTATATTTTATATTTTATATTTTATATTTTATATTTTATATTTTATATTTTATATTTTATATTTTATATTTTATATTTTATATTTTATATTTTATATTTTATATTTTATATTTTATATTTTATATTTTATATTTTATATTTTATATTTTATATTTTATATTTTATATTTTATATTTTATATTTTATATTTTATATTTTATATTTTATATTTTATATTTTATATTTTATATTTTATATTTTATATTTTATATTTTATATTTTATATTTTATATTTTATATTTTATATTTTATATTTTATATTTTATATTTTATATTTTATATTTTATATTTTATATTTTATATTTTATATTTTATATTTTATATTTTATATTTTATATTTTATATTTTATATTTTATATTTTATATTTTATATTTTATATTTTATATTTTATATTTTATATTTTATATTTTATATTTTATATTTTATATTTTATATTTTATATTTTATATTTTATATTTTATATTTTATATTTTATATTTTATATTTTATATTTTATATTTTATATTTTATATTTTATATTTTATATTTTATATTTTATATTTTATATTTTATATTTTATATTTTATATTTTATATTTTATATTTTATATTTTATATTTTATATTTTATATTTTATATTTTATATTTTATATTTTATATTTTATATTTTATATTTTATATTTTATATTTTATATTTTATATTTTATATTTTATATTTTATATTTTATATTTTATATTTTATATTTTATATTTTATATTTTATATTTTATATTTTATATTTTATATTTTATATTTTATATTTTATATTTTATATTTTATATTTTATATTTTATATTTTATATTTTATATTTTATATTTTATATTTTATATTTTATATTTTATATTTTATATTTTATATTTTATATTTTATATTTTATATTTTATATTTTATATTTTATATTTTATATTTTATATTTTATATTTTATATTTTATATTTTATATTTTATATTTTATATTTTATATTTTATATTTTATATTTTATATTTTATATTTTATATTTTATATTTTATATTTTATATTTTATATTTTATATTTTATATTTTATATTTTATATTTTATATTTTATATTTTATATTTTATATTTTATATTTTATATTTTATATTTTATATTTTATATTTTATATTTTATATTTTATATTTTATATTTTATATTTTATATTTTATATTTTATATTTTATATTTTATATTTTATATTTTATATTTTATATTTTATATTTTATATTTTATATTTTATATTTTATATTTTATATTTTATATTTTATATTTTATATTTTATATTTTATATTTTATATTTTATATTTTATATTTTATATTTTATATTTTATATTTTATATTTTATATTTTATATTTTATATTTTATATTTTATATTTTATATTTTATATTTTATATTTTATATTTTATATTTTATATTTTATATTTTATATTTTATATTTTATATTTTATATTTTATATTTTATATTTTATATTTTATATTTTATATTTTATATTTTATATTTTATATTTTATATTTTATATTTTATATTTTATATTTTATATTTTATATTTTATATTTTATATTTTATATTTTATATTTTATATTTTATATTTTATATTTTATTTTTTATATTTTATATTTTATATTTTATATTTTATATTTTATATTTTATATTTTATATTTTATATTTTATATTTTATATTTTATATTTTATATTTTATATTTTATATTTTATATTTTATATTTTATATTTTATATTTTATATTTTATATTTTATATTTTATATTTTATATTTTATATTTTATATTTTATATTTTATATTTTATATTTTATATTTTATATTTTATATTTTATATTTTATATTTTATATTTTATATTTTATATTTTATATTTTATATTTTATATTTTATATTTTATATTTTATATTTTATATTTTATATAACCATATATGCATTTACATAGGGTTCCGCTGTGTAATTACCACTAACATCTCCTTCTAAAAATCAAATTTCATGTGTGTCTTGCAATATTTCAAAGGTGTGCTGCATACCTTTGGGCGCATTGTTATCTTTACGTCGATTTTTTAAGCAATTTCTTTATTAGATTATAGAAAAAAATTATGAATTTTCTTCACGGATATTAATGATTATTAAACAATGATCTTCCCTCTATCTCCTCTCCCCACATGGTCTTTTACTCATTTTCTAGTTTTCTTCACTTCTTCTTGCAGCCAACTTCACTTGCTTCTTATGGAAATTTGCATTTAACCATAGACCTTAATAGTTTTACATAATACGCCATCCATAATCAGGAAACAGCAATTACTGCAAGTCTTATTATAGCGTTACAATACTAATCTATCCACAGTCCCTAACCAATTATTATATCATACTTCGAAGAAAATTGGATAGAATATTTTGTGAAAGAAGAAAAAAGTGCTAAGCTAATACGGCAGTCTATACTTTGTCCATACTTCACTTTAAGTAATTTCCATTTAAAACGTTTGCCATTGTCATAGAAAAGACCTAAGAAAGAATTTTTAATTAAGTTTTTCCGGTGGCTACAGAGATGGGAGTTATTATGGGTAATAAAGCATATGTAGGAAGGTAGGAAAAAAGGAATTAAGTGGAAATTAATTAGATAGTGGCATAAATGGGAATTGGCTCCAGCGACAAAGATCATCGAATCGACAGAACACGTCTAGCCATCAATTATTTACAATCGAAAGACAGACAACTAAAGAAAAAGTTTATTTTAAAACTCTCTTTTGTGAGCTAAACGCCATGTATCTATTTTTCTAAAACAAGAAATCGCTTACTTTTCTTTAAAACACACCCAGCTTAAGAAGTTTACAACCCATGTCGTTTTATGGCATGGCAAATTATTGTAATTATGCTTAGTAAATTATAAACAAATCGCTTCGTAAGCGATTGAAACCTAAACGTCTCAACTTTAAGGTGTGTTGCAAAAAAAATTGATTGCAAATATGGCACACGAAAGTTAAATAATCAACACTCAAACGGTATTATAGCCATATAGAATAGAGAAAAAACAGCAACAAAAACAACAGCAATTCAAAACAAGTTAACAACAAAAACGATGAACGAACAACTGTTAATATTGTGCAAAAAGTTATAAATAAATATCAGTTGTTGTTAGGAGACGACGACAGAATATATTGCCAATATTTTATTTTGTATTCTCCATTAACTAGAATAACACAAAATTACATATATGCATGTCATGTCTAACCTTTAAATGTCTGAGACAGACATGTCATCATGCGAAATGGGATTTTGAAATTGTTGTCGATTGTCAACAATAGAAAAGGCGGCGTAATAGAAATATTTGTTTATTGGTAATGAAAATTAGTTGAGACAAATGGATAACGTTAATTAAACATGCAAACATCTGTTTTTTGTCGCTGAACACATAGTAATCTTATTTTGCCTAAAAGTATGCAACACACACAAGAACATTAAAAAAGGTTAAATATAAATTATAATATATTAAAAAATATAAAATATAAAGTATAAAATAATTAATATAAAATATAAAATATAAAATATAAAATATAAAATATAAAATATAAAATATAAAATATAAAATATAAAATATAAAATATAAAATATAAAATATAAAATATAAAATATAAAATATAAAATATAAAATATAAAATATAAAATATAAAATATAAAATATAAAATATAAAATATAAAATATAAAATATAAAATATAAAATATAAAATATAAAATATAAAATATAAAATATAAAATATAAAATATAAAATATAAAATATAAAATATAAAATATAAAATATAAAATATAAAATATAAAATATAAAATATAAAATATAAAATATAAAATATAAAATATAAAATATAAAATATAAAATATAAAATATAAAATATAAAATATAAAATATAAAATATAAAATATAAAATATAAAATATAAAATATAAAATATAAAATATAAAATATAAAATATAAAATATAAAATATAAAATATAAAATATAAAATATAAAATATAAAATATAAAATATAAAATATAAAATATAAAATATAAAATATAAAATATAAAATATAAAATATAAAATATAAAATATAAAATATAAAATATAAAATATAAAATATAAAATATAAAATATAAAATATAAAATATAAAATATAAAATATAAAATATAAAATATAAAATATAAAATATAAAATATAAAATATAAAATATAAAATATAAAATATAAAATATAAAATATAAAATATAAAATATAAAATATAAAATATAAAATATAAAATATAAAATATAAAATATAAAATATAAAATATAAAATATAAAATATAAAATATAAAATATAAAATATAAAATATAAAATATAAAATATAAAATATAAAATATAAAATATAAAATATAAAATATAAAATATAAAATATAAAATATAAAATATAAAATATAAAATATAAAATATAAAATATAAAATATAAAATATAAAATATAAAATATAAAATATAAAATATAAAATATAAAATATAAAATATAAAATATAAAATATAAAATATAAAATATAAAATATAAAATATAAAATATAAAATATAAAATATAAAATATAAAATATAAAATATAAAATATAAAATATAAAATATAAAATATAAAATATAAAATATAAAATATAAAATATAAAATATAAAATATAAAATAAAAAAATATAAAATACTTTTGCACTCAACACCCTGTTGTCGCTTTCCAGTTTTGCCTGTTTATCACCCATCACCAGTCATAGAAACATGATTACCTTGGTAAGGTTTTTGTGTTAGTAGCCAAACTACTTTACATACCAATGGTAATTAAGTGCAACCTTTCATTGAATCGGAACAATAGTGATGAAATACATGACATGTTGCACGATATATGGTGAGGAGGGCGGTTTTTAGATCCCCCTCATCCCAATTTTATCAAGACAAAGACCTCTAGAAATTCGTTTGTAAGTCTAAAGGATCCTCCCCTCAAAAGCCCTCCATTTGCTTTGGTAAAGTTAGATGAACTCTTTTCAATACATATGTATCTCAATATCATAGCTACCGCTATAACATAAATCGTATAACCTTGTCTTTAATCTCAGCAAGAACAAAAACATATTGTCATGTGGAAACCTTTTAACATACACTGTGAAACAAATGCATGTTAACAAATTAGGTTTCTATATCTCGCGCTCCCTCTCACACTCTCTCTATAATAATAGACGAGACAGACACCTTGAAATTGTTGTTACAGGTAACCACAACAAACATGAATTCTTTGAACCACATTAACATGACAAAAAATGAAATGAAGCCAGAATCCCATAACCATGATACGAAAAAGAAACCCCACGCACACCCAGAAGAACCACATTGATATATATGAAGACCAGAAGACTGTCGATGAGAGCTAAAAGAAATACCTGAAATGCCAATGGCTAATAGGA
Organism: Musca autumnalis; assembly: GCF_047663935.1. Lineage (NCBI taxonomy): Eukaryota > Metazoa > Arthropoda > Insecta > Diptera > Muscidae > Musca > Musca autumnalis. Next base: position 27,146,542 of record NW_027411755.1, read on the forward strand.
AAAATGTCATAAAAATTTGTTAACATTAGACTGAGATGAGCGACAATAAAGCTAATGATTTTATGTTGCCACTCCAAGCCATCATAAACTGAAATTGTTTGGTTGGTAAATCTGAATTTTATGGGAATTTAATTTTTGAAAATTGGAATTCGCTATAAAATATAAAATCCAACTACCGGCAGGTAGAGAAATAATTTTCTTATTGTCAACATTTGTAGAAAATATTTTACCTAAACCTTGAAAAATAAAAATTTGCTACCGTATAAATTATGGTTAATTTAGGCTAGGTTTTCTCGGAGTGGGGGAAACTATTTTCTTATTGCCAAAATTTTTTTCTCATCCTTTAACATTTTAGGGAAAATGAAAATATCATGTATGTACTTTCTCCGTAGGTAGGAAAATAATTTTCTTATTGTCAATATTTCTAGGAAATATTTTACCTAATATGGATCTAAAATTTGCCACCTAATTGCGGATAATTTAGATTTTCTCTGAAATTTTCTTCATGTGTGAGGGAAACTATTTTCTTATTGCCAAAAATTGTTGACAAATGTTTACCTAATGTTTACAATTTGCTTAAAATCCAATTACAGTTTAGGGAAACTAATAAAAACCTCAATGAACATGGCTTGGTATGTAGGGAAAAATAAATAATAAAATAAATAAAAATAAAAATAAAATAAATAAAAATAATTTTCTTATTGTCAACATTTGTAGGAAATATTTTACCTACATCCTGAAGGACATTCTAATTTGCTAACAGTTAATTATGGTTAATTTAGACGATACTTTCTCTGGAATTTTCTTCGTGAATGGGGGAAACTATTTTCTTATTGCCGAAAATTGTCTTATCCAACAACAATTTAGGGAAAACAATACAAATGTAAATATGTTTGTATATTTTTGCTAGGTAAGGAAAAAAATAAAATTGTACCTAAATTAATATGGACATAAGATTTGTCATTGAATTGCGGATAATTCAGATTTTCTCTGAAATTTTCTTCTTGAGTGGGGGAAACTATTTTCTTATTGCCAAAAGTTTAAAACCCAATAACAGTTCAGAGAAAAAAACCCTCATTGAAAAATTGTTTGATAGGTAGGGAAATATATTTTCTTATTGTCAATTGTGGGGAATATTTTACCTAAACCTTGCAAGACATACAATTTGCTAAGTAATTATGGTCAATTTAGCACAGATTTTGTCTGAAATTTTCTTCTTGCTGAGGGAAACAATTTTTTCTTATTGTCAAAAAAGTATAACAAATGTTTACCTTGTGTTTACAATTAGCTAACGATTAACCGCCTATTTAAAAAGGATTTTCTTTCAATTGAGAGTTGGCATTTTATGGCCTTTCATATTGACATCTTCAAACATTGTCAAGGGACTTTAATAAATGAAAAAGACATTTTATGAAAACGTTTAAAAGGAATGTTAAGGTAATACTTTTCCGCTTCAAGGGCACACATGCCCTGAGATTTTAATGAAAAAAGTCATTATAACAGACATTGCAAATTTTCTGAAATGAATATTCGAAATGTGGATAACTGATGTCATTTGAATGACATCAACATCATTAAAATGATATAAAAAACAATTTTACTTCATTTGAACAACGTGTATAATGATTAAACAACATATGGATAATGTGGATAATTCTTTAAGATCATTTGCATAACCTGGATTATGAATAAACTTAATTTTAATAACTTGGATAATGCTTTAACGACATATGGATAAGGTGGATAGAGATTAAACATCATTCGGATAACGTGGAAAATGACTTGGCTTCATTTGGACAATGTTGTTAACGATCTAACATCGATTGATAAATCTTGATAATATTTTAACGTTATTGGATAACCTGGATAATGTTTTAACATAATTGGATAACCTGGATAATGCTTGGATAACGCGAATAATGCTTCAACATCATATGGGCAACGTGGATAATGTTTTAAGATCATTTGGATAACCTGGATAATGATTTAAAATCATTCGGATAACGTGGATAATTGTTATTTTACATAATTTGGATAACCTGGATAATGATTTAAAATCATTCGGATAACGTGGATAATTATTTCACATAATTTGGATAACCTGGATAATACTTTAACGTCATTTGGATAACCCGGATAATGATTTAACATCATTTGGATAACTTGGATAATGCTTTAAAATCATTTGATTAACACGGATAACGCTTTCACAGCATTCGGATATTTAACATCTAATGGATCAAGTATATATCGTGGATAAAGATTTGACTTCATATGAATAATGAGTATAACTCTTTAATTTATTTGGATAACGTGGACAAAGATAACATGAGTAATTATTTAACATCATTCGGATAACGTGGATAACGATTAAACGTCATTAGGATAACGTGGAAATGATATAACATTATTCGGATAAGGTGGGTAACGATTAAGCATCATTCGGATAACGTGGATAATGCTTTAAAATCAATATGATAACGTGGATAACAACTAAACATCAATAGGATAACGTGGATAATGATTTAACAGCACTCGGATAACATTAATAATGATTTAACATAATTCGGATAAAGTGGATAATGATTTAACGCCATATGGACAACCACATTATCCGTATATTGTCGTCGATAATTGTTTAACATAATTCAGATAACGTGGATAATGATTTAACATAATGTAGATAACACAGATATTGGCCTAATATCATTCAGATAATGTGGATAATGGTTTAACATCATTCGGATATCGTCGATAATGATTCAACATTACTCGGATAACGTAAATAATGATTTAACGCCCTTGGGATAACTCGAACAATGACTTAACATCATTTGGATAACGTGGATAATGATTTAGCGTCAGTTAACATAATTTGTACATCGTGGATAATGATTTGACATCATTAGGATAACGTGAATAATGATTTTATATCATTGGGATAACGTGGATAATGATTCAATGATAGATGACGTGGATAATGCTCTAAGATCCTTTTGGATTATGTTGACAAAGATTTAAATTAATTCGAATAACGTGGATATAGATTTAACATAATTCGGATAACGTGGATAAGGCTTTAAACACATTTTGATAACCTGGATGATGATTTAACGTCATTTGAATAACATGGATAATGATATAACATCATTCGGCTAACGTGGATAATGCTTTAACATCATTTGGATAACGTGGATAATGATTTAACATCATTTGGATAACGTGGATAAAGCTTTAACACCATTTGTATAACGTGGATAATGATTTAACATCATTCGGCTAACGTGGATAATGATTTAACATCATTTGGATAACGTGAATAACGATTTTACATCATTCGGATAACTTGCATAATGATTTAACAGCATTTGGATAACGTGGATAATGCTTTAATATCATTTCGATAACCTGGATAATCATATAATATCATTCGGATAATGTGATGATTTAACATCGATCGGATAATGTGGATATTTATTTAACAACATTCGTATAACGTAGATAGTGCTTTAACATCAATTGAATAATGTGAATATTGATTTAACACCATTTGGATAACGTGTGTAATGATTTAACGTCATTTAAATAAGGTTAATAATGCATTAACATCATTTGGATTACCTGGATAAAGCTTAGAAATCATTTGGATAACATGGATAATGCTTTAATATCATTTCGATAACCTGGATAATCATTTAACATCATTCGGTTAACGGGGATAAAGCTTTAACACCATTTGGATAACGGGGATAATGATTTAGCATCATTCGGATAACGTGGATAATGATTTAGCATAATTTAAATAACGTGGATAACGGCTTACCATTATGCGGATAACATGGATAATGATTTAACATCATTTGGATAACATGGATAATGCTTTAATATCATTTCGATAACGTGGATAATCATTTAACATCATTCGGATAACGTCGATAATGATTTAACATCATTCGGTTAACGGGCATAAAGCTTTAACACCATTTGGATAAAGTGGATAATGATTTAACACCATTTGGATAACGTGGATAATGATTGAACATAATTTTGATAACCTAGATAATGCTTTAACGGCATTTGGATAACCTGGATAACGATCTAACATCATTTGGATAACGTGGATAATGTTTCATAATCATTTGGATAACCTGGATAATGCTTTAACGATAATCAGGCAAGGTGGATAATGATTTAACATCATATGGATGACTTGGAAATGCATTAACGTAATTTGGATAACGTGGATAATGCTTTAAAATCATTTTGATAACCTGGATGATGATTTAACGTCATTTGAATAACATGGATAATGGTATAACATCATTCGGCTAACGTGGATAATGATTTAACATCATTTGGATAAAGTGGATAAACTTTAACATCATTTAGATAACGTGGATAATGATTTAACGTTATTCGCATAACGTTTAACTAACGTGGATAACGGTTTAACATTGTGCGGATAACATAGATAAAGATTTAACATAATTTCGATAACGTGGATAAAGCATTAACACCATTCGGATAACGTGAATAATGATATTACATCATTCGGCTAACGTGAATAATGATTTAACATCATTCGGATAAAATGGATAATGATTTAATATCATTCGGATAACTTGCATAATGATTTAACATCATTTGGATAACGTGGCAAATGATTTAACAGCATTCGGATAACGAGAGTAATGTTTTAGCTTCATTTGTAAAAGGGGCATAACGATTTAACGTCATTTGAATAAGGAGAATAATGCTTTAACATCATTTGGATAACCTGGATAAAGCTTAGAAATCATTTGGATAACATGGATAAAGCTTAGAAATCATTTGGATAACATGGATAATGCTTTAATATCATTTGGATGACCTGGATAATCATTTAACATCATTCGGATAACGTGGATAATCATTTAACATCATTCGGATAACGTGGATAATGATTTAGCATAATTTAAATAACGTGGATAACGATTTAACATTATGAGGATAACATGGATAATGATTTAACATCATTCGTATAACGAGGGTAATGATATAACATAATTTAAATAACGTGGATAATGATTTAAATTCATGTGGATAATGTGGATAATCATTTAAGATCATTTGGATAACGTATATAATGATTTAACATCATTCGGATAACGTGCATAATGATTTAGCATAATTTAAATAACGTGGATAACGATTTAACATTATGCGGATAACATGGATAATGATTTAACATCATTTGGATAACATGGATAATGATTTAACATCATTTGGATAACATGGACAATGCTTTAATATCATTTCGATAACCTGGATAATCAGTTAACATCATTCGGATAACGTGGACAATCATTTAACAACATTCGGTTAACGGGGATAAAGCTTTAACATCATTCTCATAACGTGGATAATGATTTAGCATAATTTAAATAACGTGGATAATGATTTGACTTCATTTGGACAAAGTGGATAATAATTTAACTTTATTTGGATAACGTGTATAATGATTTAACATCAGTTGGATAACGTGGGTAATGATTTAAATAATTTGGATAACCTGGATAATATTTTAACGACATTTGGATAACCTGGATAATGATTGAACATAATTTTGATAACCTGGATAATGCTTTAACGGTATTTGGATAACCTGGATAATGATTTAACATCATTTGGATATCCACGTTATCTGCTTTATAATCATTTGGATAACTTGGATGATGCTTAAAAGATAATCAGGCAAGGTGGATAATGATTTAACATCAAATGGGTGACCTGGAAATGCTTTAACGTAATTTGGATAACGCGGATAATGCTTTAAAATCATTTCGATAACCTGGATGATGATTTAACGTCATTTGGATAACATGGATAATGGTATAACATCATTCGGCTAACGTGGATAATGCTTTAACATCATTTGGATAACGTGGATAATAATACAACTGCATTCGCATAACGTGGATAAGGATTTAACATAATGTGGATAATGATTTAGCATAATTTAAATAACGTGGATAACGATTTAACATAATTTAAATAACGTGGATAATGATTTAACATCATTTGGATAACGTGGATAATGATTTAACATCAGTTGGATAACGTGGATATTGCTTTAATATCATTTCGATAACCTGGATAATCATTTAATATCATTCGGATAACGTGGATAATCATTTAACATCATTCGGTTAACGGCGATAAAGCTATAACACCATTTGGATAACGTGGATAAAGCTTTCACACCATTTGGAAGGCGTAGATAATGATTTAACATCATTCGGATAACATTTAAATAACGTGGATAACATTATGCGGATAACATAGATAATGATTTAACATAATTTGGATAACGTGGATAATGATTTAACATCATTCGGCTAACGTGGATAATCATTTAACATCATTCGGTTAACGGCGATAAAGCTATAACACCATTTGGATAACGTGGATAAAGCTTTCACACCATTTGGATAACGTGGATAATGATTTAACATCATTCGGATAACATGGATAATCATTTAACATCATTCGGTTAACGGCGATAAAGCTTTAACACCATTTGGATAACGTGGATAATGATTTAACATCATTCGGATAACGTGGATAATGATCTAGCATAATTTAAATAACGTGGATAACGATTTAACATTATACGGATAATATGGATAATGATTTAACATCATTTGGATAACGTGGATAAAGCTTTAACATAATGGATAATGATTTAGCATCATTCGGATAACGTGGATAATGTTTTAGCGTCATTTGGACAGTGTGGATAATTCTTTAAAATCATTTGGATAACGTGGATAATGATTTAACATAATTTGGATAACGTGGATAAAGCTTTAACACCATTTGGATAACGTGGATAATGATTTAACATTATTCGGATAACGTTTAAATAACGTGGATAACGGTTTAACATTATGCGGATAACAAAGATAATGATTTAACATAATTTGGATAACGTAGATAATGATTTAACATCATTCGGCTAACGTGGATAATGTTTTAAGATCATTTGGATAACGTGGATAATGATTTAACATCATTTGGATAACGTGGACAAAGCTTTAACACCATTCTGATAACGTGGATAATGCTTTAGCATCATTCGGATAACGTGAATATTGTTTTAACGTCATTTGGACAATGTGGATAATGCTTTAAAATCACTTGGTGATTTCACATTAAACATCAAATGAAAAAATTAAAAAATCTGGATAAAGTTGTAACGTCATTCGGGTAACACGGATAATGATTAAACATCATTCGGATAACGTGGATAATGTATTGGCGTCATTTGGACAATGTTGTTAACGATCTATCATCGATTGACAAATCTTGATAACATTTTAACGTAATTGGATAACCTCCATAATGTTTTAACATAATTGGATAACCTGGGTAATGCTTGGAAAATGTGGATAACGATTTAATGTCATTCGAACAAAAACATAAAAGAGAAGAAAAACTTTAGCCTCAACTTCAGCCCAAGCAAAGTGGCTGGTTGACTGAGTGGCTGCCTGTCCAGCAAAGTCGCTGACTGCTACATTTTAGGTTATTTTCCAGTTCATTTCCTTCCAATGTCCCTAAGGGGGTAAGGGTTAAGTTCAAAGTAAATTGATGTAAAGAACAACAATGTAAGTAAAGGGGGAATGGACAGTCAGTACCCGTATGGCCAGCTGCATTTGTGGTGGCGGCATTACACCTTCATCGCCCTGGTACACCATTCCACTATTTTTCTTAGAGAATAGTGGAACTAGTGAAAAATAACATGAGGGTCTTGGCGACTTGTCGTCGTCGTCGTTGTTGGCGATGTTTGGTTGTTTCATGTAATGGATAAAAAAACCTCTTTGCTGGTCTATGTTGTGACCAGTTTATTTTGTTTTCGAATTAAAGTTCTCTTCATATATGGCAAGAAGACATGAAACATGCCGAGTTGTTGCTGCTCGTGTTGTTGTTCTGAGTTAGGAAAAGGGGAGGAAAAAGCACAAAAGAAAATCGTGTTGAACTCCATTATTACAAATGGCTGAACTCAAAACATTGACCTTTGTTATAACAACTAATGCAACCGCCGGCATAATGGGAGGGTAATGAACTTCAATGTGTTGTATGGATTAGGTTCTTTCTTCTAATATTTTATATTTTCAAGTTAAGCGAATTTAAAAATAAATAAAAAATCAATTTTAGCTCAGGCGGAAAAAAGGAAATTGGAAAAAATATTTTTTAAAAAACATGAAGTGGAAAATTTACGAATTGGAAAAATATTTTTTAAAAAAAGAGGAAAACTATTTTTAAAATATCCACAAAGTGGAAAAATATTTTTTAAAAAATTCACGAAGTGAAAAAATATTTTTAAAATATTCACGAAGTGGAAAAATATTTTTTAAAAAATCCACGAAATGGAAAAATGTTTTTTAAAAAATCCACGAAGTGGAAAACTATTTTCTTAAATATCCACGAAGTGGAAAAATATTTTTTTAAATATCCACGAAGTGGAAAAATATTTTTTTAAATATCCACGAAGTGGAAAAATATTTTTTTAAATATCCACGAAGTGGAAATATATTTTTTTAAATATCCACGAAGTGGAAAAATAGTTTTTAAAAAATCCACGAAGTTGAAAAATATTTTTTTTTAAACATCCACGAAGTGAAAAAACATTTTTTAAAAAATCCACGAAGTGGGTAAATATTCATTAAAAAATCCACGATGTGAAAAAATATTTTTTAAAAAATCCACGAAGTGGGTAAATATTCATTAAAAAATCCACGATGTGAAAAAAATATTTTTTAAAAAATCCACGAAGTGGGTAAATATTCATTAAAAAGTCCACGAAGTGAAAAAATATTTTTTAAAAAATCCACGAGGTGGGTAAAAAATATTCATTAAAAGATCCACGAAGTGAAAAAATATTTTTTAAAAAATCCACGAAGTGGAAAATTATCTTTAAACATTTTTTAAAAAATCCACGAAGTGGTGAAATATTTTTTTAAAAATCCACGAAGTGGACGAATATTTTTTAAAAAATTCACGAAGTGAAAAATATTTTTTAAAAAATCCGCGAAGTGGAAAAATATTCTTTAAAAAATCCACGAAGTGGTGAAATATTTTTTTAAAAATCCACGAAGTGGACAAATATTTTTAAAAAATCTACGAAGTGGACAAATATTTTTTAAAAAATTCACGAAGTGAAAAATATTTTTTAAAAAATCCGCGAAGTGGAAAAATATTCTTTAAAAAATCCACGAAGTGAAAAAAATATTTTTTAAAAAATTCACGAAGTGGAAAATTTTTTAAAAAATCCACGAAGTGGAAAATTATTTTTAAAAATTTTTTAAAAAATCCACGAAGTGGACATATATTTTTTAAAAAATCTACGAATTGGAAAAATATTTTTTAAAAAATCCATGAAGTGGACAAATATTTTTTAAAAAATCTACGAATTGGAAAAATATTTTTTAAAAAATCCATGAAGTGGAAAAATATTTTTAAAAAATCCACGAAGTGGAAAAATATTTTTTAAAAAATCCACGAAGTGGGTAAATATTCATTAAAAAATCCACGAAGTGGAAAAATATTTTTAAATATTTTTTTAAAAAATCCACGAAGTGGAAAAATATTTTTAAATATTTTTTAAAAAATCCACGAAGTGGAAAAATATTTTTAAATATTTTTTAAAAAATCCACGAAGTGGAAAAATATTTTTAAATATTTTTTAAAAAATCCACGAGGTGGAAAAATATTTTTAAATATTTTTTAAAAAATCCACGAAGTGGAAAAATATTTTTAAATATTTTTTTAAAAAATCCACGAAGTGGAAAAATATTTTTTAGAAAATCCACGAAGTGGAAATACATTTTTAAACATTTTTTAGAAAATCCACGAAGTGGAAAAATATTTTTTTAAATCCACGAATTGAAAAAATATTTCTAAACATTTTTTAAAAAATTCACGAATTAGAAAAATATTTTTAAACATTTTTTAAAAAATCTACGAATTGGAAAAATATTTTTAAACATTTTTTAAAAAATCCACGAATTGGAAAAATATGTTTAAAAATTTTTTAAAAAATCGACGAATTGGAAAAATATTTTTTGTTTTAATTCCACGTAGTGGAAAAATATTTTTTAAAAAATCCACGAAGTGGAAAAATATTTTTTGTTTTAAATCCAAGAATTGCAAAAATATTTTTTAAAAAATCCACAAAGTGGAAAAATATTATTTTTTAAAATCCACGAAGTGGAAAAATATTTTTTTAAAAAAATCAACGGAGTGGAAAATTCTTTTTTAAAAAATCCACGAAGTGAAAAATATTTTTTAAAAAAATGAGCGAAGTGGAAATATATTTTTTTAAAAAATCCACGAAGTGGAAAAATATTTTCTAAAAAATACACGAAGTGAAAAAAATATTTTTTAACAAATCCACGAAGTGGAAAAATATTTTTTAAAAAAATCCAAGAAGTGAAAAATTCTTTTGTAAAAAAATCCAAGAAGTGAAAAATTCTTTTTTAAAAAATACACGAAGTGGAAAAAAAATTTTTAAAAAATACACGAAGGGGAAAAGCATTTTTTAAAAAATCCACGAAGAAAAAAAAAATTTTAAAATCCACGAAGTGGAAAAATGATTAAAAAAAAAAGCACGAAGTGGAAAAATATTTTTTAAATAATCCACGAAATGGAAAAATATTTTTTAAAAAATCCACGAAGTGAAAAAATATTTTTTAAAAAATCCACGAAGTGGAAAAATATTTTTTAAAAAATCCATTAAGTGGAAAAATATTTTTTAAAAAATCCACGAAGTGGAAAAATATTTTTTTAAAAATCCAAGAAGTGAAAATATATTTTTTAAAAAATCCACGAAGTGAAAATATATTTTTTAAAAAATTCACGAAGTGGCAAATGTTTTTAAAAAAAACCACAAAGTGGGAAAATATTTTTTTAAAAATCCACGATGTGGAAAAATCTTTTTTAAAAAATCCAAGAAGTGGAAAATTCTTTTTTAAAAAAAATTCACGAAGTGGAAAAATATTTAACAAAAAAAATATTTTTGAATGGGAAATATTTTTTAAAAAATTCACGAACTGAAAAAATATTTTTTAAAAAAATTACGAAGTGGAAAAATATTTCTTAAAAATGTTTGCAAAATCTACGAAGTGTAAAAATATTTTTTAAAAAATCCATGAAGTGTAAAAATGTTTTTTAAAAAATCCACGAAGTGTACAAATATTTTTAAAAAATCCACGAAGTGTAAATATATTTTTTAAAACATCCACGAAGTGTAAATATATTTTTTAAAAACTCCATGAAGTGTAAAAATATTTTTTAAAAAATCCACGAAGTGTAAAAATATTTTTTAAAAAATCCGCGAAGTGTAAAAATGTTTTTTAAAAAATCCACGAAGTGTAAAAATATTTTTTAAAAAATCCACAAAGTGTAAAAATATTTTTTAAAAAATCCACGAAGTGTAAAAATATTTTTTAAAAAATCCACGAAGTGTAAAAATATTTTTTAAAAAGTCCAAGAAGTGTACAAATATTTTTTAAAAAATCCACGAAGTGTAAAAATATTTTTTAAAAAATCCACGAAGTGTAAAAATATTTTTTAAAAAATCCACGAAGTATAAAAATCCACAAAGTGGTAAAATATTTTAAAAAATCCATGAAGTGGAAAAATATTTTTTAAAAAATCCACGTTTATTAGAATTTTTTTTTTTTTAATCCACGGAGTCTGCCTCTTACATTACGCAAAGAAATCCATGTTTTTTATTTGACTAACAAAATTCGACATTTCATTTGACACCTACTCTAAAATCTTCAACGAAAAAACCTGCGCTTTTGTTTCAAAATCCCATTAATATCTAAAAAGAAAACACATTTTCTCAGCTCCTTGCTTGTTTTCACAACAAATTAGGGTGAAAATTAGTTTTCAGAGCGAGTAAAGAAAATGCGAAGCCCGCCAGACCAAAAATTGTGACACGCGCTAAACGGAAAACGGAAGTAAGCATTAAACTTGTGCGTTGTGCTGCAGCATAATTTTTTTGGAATAATTTAGGAAATATTGTTTGAAGTAGAAAAAAAAACAAAACCAGAGAAGAATACCAGCAAACAGCATGTGGCGACGACAACCAACATGTCATTAAGCACTGACATAAGTGACGATTCACATGTGCATGTACATCCATATGTACAATGTACATACGTGAATGGGTGCTTGGAACCATGTGAATGCATTCCCGCATTCACTCGTTCCATTCATTAAGGCCATGCATGAATGGCACCAGAAATGAGGAAATTTTGAAATGTTTAGGAATGAGAATGTTGCCACTGAGCTAATGGGTGAAGACTACAGGATGAGATGGGTGATGATGGTACACCCTTTTTTGAAAAATACCGCCAGCGAACAAACACAACAGCAACTGACACTCAACATGTGGTAAATATGAAATGAATTCTTTTTAAAAGAAGACTTAAATGAAAAGTATTATTCCACTAAGCAGCTGAAAGAAGTGCAGCTTATTGTGAATTAAAAAATTTCCAGTAAATGAACAGGTGTTTCGAACGTAATTTGAACTTTAGCATGAGATTTTACATTTATAATAAAAAAAAGAAGTGATAGATTTATTTAGGGAGAAAATGAAAAATGAGGATTGAGAAAAAATGTTCATAAAATATTCCTTCCACAACGTGGATTTTAAACAAGTTTTTTTTTCCAACGACGTGGATTTTTTTATATTCTTTTTTATATTCTTTTAAAAAATCCATGAATTATAAAAAAATAAAAATTAAAAAAATCCCATATTTATGAAAAAATTAAAAAGATCCACGATTTTTAAAAAAATGTTGTTAAAAATCCGCGATCATTGAAATAATATATTACGATTATGAACATTTTTCTTTAAAAAATCCACGATTTTTGAAAAAAAATAATTTGTAAAAAGCTACGATTATTGAAAAAATATTTTTTAACAAATCTACGATTATTGAAAAAATATTTTTTAAAAAATCTACGATTATTGAAAAAACATTTTTTAACAAATCCACGATTATTGAAAAAATATTATTTAAAAAAATCAACGATAATTGAAAAAATGCCTCTTAAAAAATCCAAGATTATTGAAAAAATGCTTTTTAAAAAAATCCACGATTATTGAAAAAATATTTTTTAACAAATCTACGATTATTGAAAAAACATTTTTTAACAAATCCACGATTATTGAAAAAATATTTTTTAAAAAAATCAACGATTATTGAAAAAATGCCTCTTAAAAAATCCAAGATTATTGAAAAAATGCGTTTTAAAAAAATCCACGATTATTGAAAAAATATTTTTTAAAAAAATCTACGATTATTGAAAAAATATTTTTTAAAAAATCTACGATTATTAAAAAAATATTTTTTAACAAATCCACGATTATTGAAAAAATATTTTTTAAAAAGCTACGATTATTGAACAAATGTTTTTTAAAAAATCTACGATTATTGAAAAAATATTTTGTTTGTTTTGTTTTTTGTTGAAGTTCAATCTCATTTTCGATTGTTTGAGTGGAGTATTCCCCCATTGGCTCAACTTCATTTATTACCCTCTCTAAGTGAGTGTGATTCTCATTCATATGGGAATACTAGACACTTAAAGAGTTCGGTTTTTCGCTAAAAAGGCATCATTTCAAAAAGGCATCATTTCAAAAACTGAGAAGCCAATTGATAATTCCCTTCCCCGGGATGAAATCATGATATTGGTAGCGATCAGTAAAATTTTGCAACACTGTCAGTTCGTTTTGAAAAACATTACTCTCTGTAATAGAGGGTAATAAATGAAGTTGAGCCAATGGGGGAATACTCCACTCAAACAATCGAAAAAGAAAAAATATTTTTTTAAAAAATCTACGATTATTGAAAAAATATTTTTTAAAAAATCTACGATTATTGAAAAAATATTTTTTTAAAAAATCTACGATTATTGAAAAAATATTTTTTAAAAAATCTACGATTATTGAAAAAATATTTTTTTAAAAAATCTACGATTATTGAAAAAATATTTTTTTAAAAAATCTACGATTATTGAAAAAATATTTATTAAAAAATCTACGATTATTGAAAAAATATTTATTAAAAAATCCACGATTATTGAAAAACATTTTTTAAAAAATCCACGATTATTGAAAAATATTTTTTAAAAAATCCACGATTATTGAAAAAATATTTTTTAAAAAATCCACGATTATTGAAAAAATATTTTTTAAAAAATCCACGATTATTGAAAAAATATTTTTTAAAAAATCCACGATTATTGAAAAAATATGTTTTAAAAAATCCACGATTAGTGGAAAAAATATTAAAAAAAACACAAATATTTAATTTGGTTAAAAGAAAAATACCATAACAATGAATATATAAAAAAAATTAAGAATATGTTTATTAATCTAATGAACATATTTTTCAACAATGTCCATTGCATAGTTTTAGGAGGGGAAGGGAACATTCATCAGCTGATACAACGTGATTCTAGAAAATAGACGTTCTTCTTTTATTACGTACTTGTATGCTTATAAAAGTTTTTCATCACATTTGTAGTAAAAGGACTCTTCAACAAAAACAACAGCAACAACAAGGGAACCCTAGATCTCAATGGCATTCATACATATTTATGTGTTGCTTTAATCTCATTAAAATGGATCCAATTTGAACTTTGAGATGTTTTTGAAACGTGTTAAGCATTTTTAATGTAATCATAGAGAGATGGAATGAGGGAGGCGGAAAGTTCCTCCGGCTCTTTTCCCATGGATTTCCTCACAAGTAAATAAAAGTGATTGAAATGGAGCTTTGGGATATAACATGCCATACCAAAGACATATTTAAAGACTCAAAAGCTGTGCCATAACAAAGTTATTGAATTTACTATGTATGAGGAGAGAGAGGAAGGGAGAGGAGAGGAAGGGAGGGAGAGCAGAGGAAAATTCCTAGTGCCTTGGTACAGAGTAAATAAAAGATTTCTAATATTTTCCATTCGTTTCGTTGTTGCTTTGACTTCTTCATCCATTGCTAGTGAATAGAGCAGAGTAATGAACGAAGCTAGACAAATACCATGGCGCAGGGTATTATTTTTATTTCGTTCGTTCTTTGCATTTGGCACACAGGATATGATGACTGAACTGAACAATGAGAGTTGTAAATAAAACTCTTATTTCCGGGAGGAAAATATAGTACAAAAATACACAAAAGATGAATGTGAAAACATAAAATGATTTTGAATGTGGTATAAATACGAAAAGAAGAGTGTCACAGAGCATAGCTAGAAGTGGAGGATTAATGTGGGTTACAATGGTGAGAAGCTTAAGATGTTGTTGGGCGTTTTAAAGATGAAGATATTTAAAACTGTGACATACTTTTAGGTAGCGATTCTTAAACAGCTGTTTAAAGAAGTTAAACTTCTAAAGGAGCAGAGGTCTTACATGGCAGAAGAGCTTTCTATTGTCATTCATTATTTATCAAACATTTGAAGAAATAGGCATACTTTTAGGATGATTTTGAAACAGATGTTCAAAAACGCCAATAATCCCTCAAAAGGAAATTTCTTTTCGTCTTCGCAAAATGTTCTTCGGGTTTAGGGTCTATTAGAAAACTTTTTTCCTAGTCTAAATTTAAAGGTGTTATCATACATGATGGCATACTTTTAGTATGACCTTCTAACATTAAGATAGGGTAGCTAAAAGTATGGCATACTTTCAGGATGTATTCAAAAGAGCTATTATTTTAGCTAGGCTTTACACACACTTCATTAAGTAGAACTTCAATCGCTCTATAAAAGGACATACTGTCAATTTGTCTATAAAACAATCTTTGCAAGCCTCTTTATGAAGTTCAGTAGCTTAATGTAACCGATTTCCTGTTACACTAATCCCATAAAACACTCTTGATGGCTGTTTATTAAAAGCCCTTTGCAGAATATTACCATTAATTTACCCAATGACACATTATACGGGTTTATTTATGTTAATTTCACAGCATAAAGGATTCACAGGACACCAGTGCTATACAAACACCTCAGCAGGCAAGGACAAGACCACACACATTATGTTTTGGATAAAGAAGTGGAAGAGAGAGGGAGGATAGGAGATACAAATATCCTGTAACAGGAGAAGCCACTGACTGCTACGCACACTTGCCACTGACAAAACTTCCTGCAATTAAGGGAGGGGGAGAGAGGGAGAGCAAGAAAAAAAATTCCCAAACATTTAAGGTGATAACTTACAGACAAATCATCATCATCAACAACAACAGAAACCACAACAATTTAAACCCTAGTTGTGGTCGTCGTTGTGGTTTCAATTTCGCCCCAAAGACATCCTCTTTGTGTCGTCCGTCTCTCCGTTTGTTTGCCTATCTCACAGCAGACCTTTCCTTTATGCCTTTCCATTTTTTTCGTTTAGTTCTGTCATTCGTTGTTTGTTTATCCTTCGTTAAATACGGAAGTAATATTCCACCTCCATGTGTCGTCTATTTGTCTGTCAGTCTGTCTAGCGCTTGCAATGTGTGTCGAGAGAGGTTAAAGTACCCACTTTTAAATTCATCAGGACTCTATAATGGAAGACACAGTGTTGTGTGGCCTAAAGGCAGTGTTCTACTGCCGGTGCTGCTTCTGCTACGGCCACAATGATAACGTTAATGCCACGGCATAGAGTTTTAATTCCTTTTATGAAAAAAAGAAAAAATTGAAGCCATATTTAAGTTGTTGATGTTTCGCAATATATGCCTGCCGTCCTTGTTTCGAGTACAATTTTCCCTTTTAATAAATACTTTTTCAATAAATGCGGATTTTTTAAATAATATTTTTTCAATAAACGTGGATTTTTTAATTTTTTTTCATTAAACGTGGGTTTAAAAAAAAAATCAACAAAACGTGGATTTTGTATGAATAGTTTTTCCACATAACATGGATTTAAAAAAAATCAACAAAACGTGGATTTTGTATGAATAGTTTTTCCACAAAACATGTATTCAAAAAAAAAATCAACAAAACGTGGATTTTGTATGAATAGTTTTTCCACAAAACATGGATTTTGTAAAGAATATTTTTTCTAACAACGTAAAATTTTATTTTTGCAAAATATTTTTTTTATATTTTTTCAATAAACGTGGATTTTTTAAATATATTTTTTCCACAAAACGTGGATTTTTCAAAAATATTTTTCCCACTAAACGTGGATTTTTTAAAAATATTTTTCCCACTAAACGTGGTTTTTTTAAAAAATATTTTTCCCACAAAACGTGGATTTTTTAAAAATAGTTTTTCCACAAAACGAGGATTTTTTAAAAATATTTTTCCCACAAAACGTGGATTTTTTAAAAATATTTTTCCTACAAAACGTGGATTTTTTAAAAATATTTTTCCCACAAAACGGGGACTTTTTAAAAATATCTTTCCCACAAAACGTGGATTTTTTAAAAATACTTTTCCCACAAAAAGTGAATTTTTTAAAAATATTTTTCCCACAAACGTGGATTTTTTAAAAATACCTTTCCCACAACACGTGGATTTTTTAAAAATATTTTTCCCACAACACGTGGATTTTCCCACAAAACGTGGATTTTTTAAAAATATTTCTTCAATAATCGTGGATTTTTTAAAAAATATTTCTTCATAATCGTGGATTTTTTAAAAAATATTTTTTCAATAATCGTGGATTTTTTAAAAAATATTTTTTCAATAATCGTGCATTTTTGAAAAATATTTTTTCAATAATCGTGCATTTTTTAAAAAATATTTTTCAATAATCGTGGATGTTTTAAAAAATATTTTTTCAATAATCGTGGATTTTTTAAAAAATATTTTTTCAATAATCGTGGATTTTTTAAAAAATATTTTTTCAATAATCGTGGATTTTTTAAAAAATATTTTTTCAATAATCGTGGATTTTTTAAAAAATATTTTTTCAATAATCGTGGATTTTTTAAAAAATATTTTTTCAATAATCGTGGATTTTTTAAAAAATATTTTTTCAATAATCGTGGATTTTTTAAAAAATATTTTTTCAATAATCGTGGATTTTTTAAAAAATATTTTTTCAATAATCGTGGATTTTTTAAAAAATATTTTTTCAATAATCGTGGATTTTTTAAAAAATATTTTTTCAATAATCGTGGATTTTTTAAAAAATATTTTTCAATAATCGTGGATTTTTTAAAAAATATTTTTTCAATAATCGTGGATTTTTTAAAAAATATTTTTTCAATAATCGTGGATTTGTTAAAAAATATTTTTTCAATAATCGTGGATTTTTTAAAAAAATATTTTTTCAATAATCGTGCATTTTTTACAAAATATTTTTTCAATAATCGTGGATTTTTTAAAAAAATATTTTTTCAATAATCGTGCATTTTTTACAAAATATTTTTTCAATAATCGTGAATTTTTTACAAAATATTTTTCAATAATCGTGGATTTTTTAAAAAATATTTTTTCAATAATCGTGGATTTTTTAAAAAATATTTTTTCAATAATCGTGGATTTTTTAAAAAATATTTTTTCAATAATCGTGGATTTTTTAAAAAATATTTTTTCAATAATCGTGGATTTTTTAAAAAATATTTTTTCAATAATCGTGGATTTTTTAAAAAATATTTTTTCAATAATCGTGGATTTTTTACAAAATATTTTTTCAATAATCGTGAATTTTTTACAAAATATTTTTTCAATAATCGTGGATTTTTTAAAAAATATTTTTTCAATAATCGTGGATTTTTTAAAAAATATTTTTTCAATAATCGTGGATTTTTTACAAAATATTTTTTCAATAATCGTGAATTTTTTACAAAATATTTTTTCAATAATCGTGGATTTTTTAAAAAATATTTTTTCAATAATCGAAAATTTTTTTTAATAACAGTGGATTTTTTAAAAAATATTTTTTCAATAATCGTGGATTTTTTAAAAAGATATTTTTTCAATAATCGTGGATTTTTTAAAAAATATTTTTTCAATAATCGTGGATTTTTTAAAAAATATTTTTTCAATAATCGTGGATTTTTTAAAAAGATATTTTTTCAATAATCGTGGATTTTTTAAAAAATATTTTTTCAATAATCGTGGATTTTTAAAAAATATTTTTTCAATAATCGTGGATTTTTTAAAAAATATTTTTTCAATAATCGTGGATTTTTTAAAAAATATTTTTTCAATAATCGTGGATTTTTTAAAAAATATTTTTTCAATAATCGTGGATTTTTTAAAAAATATTTTTTCAATAATCGTGGATTTTTTAAAAAAATATTTTTTCAATAATCGTGGATTTTTTAAAAAATATTTTTTCAATAATCGTGGATTTAATAAAAAATATTTTTTCAATAATCGTGGATTTTTTAAAAAATATTTTTTCAATAATCGTGGATTTTTTAAAAAATATTTTTTCAATAATCGTGGATTTAATAAAAAATATTTTTTCAATAATCGTGGATTTTTTAAAAAATATTTTTTTCAATAATCGTGGATTTTTTAAAACATTTTTTCAATAATCGTGGATTTTTTAAAAAGATATTTTTTCAATAATCGTGGATTTTTTAAAAAGATATTTTTTCAATAATCGTGGATTTTTTAAAAAATATTTTTTCAATAATCGTGGATTTTTTAAAAAATATTTTTTCAATAATCGTGGATTTTTTAAAAAGATATTTTTTCAATAATCGTGGATTTTTTAAAAAATATTTTTTCAATATTAAAAACATTTTTTAGACCTCCTATAGAGGTCTTCTGTTTTATAGAAGCCTCCTTTGGAAGTCTTCTATTTTATAGAAGCCTCCTGCATTCACCTGCTCTTTTAATGTGACACATTTCAATATCCGCCGCCATAGAAACGCGTAACCATGCAATTGTATATCGGTAACTTCAAAGCTGCCCTCCACCATAAAAAATGAGTTACACATGTATGTATCTCTGTGTATAGGTTTACAAAGAGTTTTTGTCTAAGCTTAGTCTAGACTTGAACACAATAGGCAATTGTATGTTGTTTTTGCATTTTTTGTGCCAGAAACCTTAATTGTTTTAAATTGAAATATTGTTAACACTAAATTTAACAACAAAACAAAAAGTGCTTAACTTAAAAAAAAAAAACAAAAAAAAATGGAAGACATAAGAAATGGAAAAGTTATGTCCACAATTTAATTATTTTTTTTTTATATTCAATGTTGATGTATGTTGCATAGTTTTAGGTTGATTTATAACATTACAGACATTTCTTCACATACGAATATTAGTACAGTATTATTCCGAACGGAAAACAATTTTTCGGACTAAATTTCTTTCAATAGTGTGATCTTGGTCAGCGTATTTCGGACGAGATTTCTTAATGAAGTCCCTTCCTTTTCTACTTCATATAACTATTTTGCTCTTTATTTTCCTCCTGCCTTATATTGCAGTAAAAACGCCACAACAACAACAACAAATAATAGCTAATGAATTTAACATACTTTTTTATTCTGTTGCTAATGGAAGCAAGATGGAAGATACGAAAACAAAATTGCAAATGAAAATGGAAAAAACATACACAGAAGATGTGTGAAATTCACACCATGATTTTTTTAAAGAACAAAAGACACAAATGAAGGTTGAACAGACGGGCGGACGGACGGAAATTCGGTGAGAATTTTTACACTTTGGGTTATTAGGAACAAATTGACCATGTAGCAGTACGATAAATGTGCAGGGCAGGGCAGCTACATACATATGTATGTACAAAAAAACTGCAGTGAGAAATGGGTTCATGGCTAAGCGGGATTTGCAACGGTCATTGCAAAAAAACTGAAACAAACCACTGGAACAAGTTTAGAGCTTTAGTATGAAACCCTGAATGAGGGATTACAATGAGGTCTGATGTTGCATATTTCTTTTTTGTGATTGCTTTGCATGGTAACAGGTGTTAAGGTGGTCGTACTATGATGCTGGTCATTATAAGAAGATTACTTTCAATCTTTGAGGTTGCCCTCATCCATAAGTTCATATAAAGCAAAAAAATGCTTTTGAAAATGAAAATTCAATATACAAATAATTAACAGAAGGCAAGTTTCAAATTTAGAGAATACAAGACCTCGATATGAGGCTTTATTAAATAGAAGACCTTCCTCCCAAGGAGGCTTCTATAGAACAGAATAACTCAGTAGGAAACTTTTACAGAATAGAAGATCACCGTAGGAAACTACAATTGAAAAGAGGACCTCGGTAGGAGGTTTCTATAGAATAGAAGAACTCCGTAGGAGGTTTCTATAGAATAGAAGATCTCCGTAGGAGGCTTCTATAGAATAGAAAACCTCCGTAGGGGGTTTCTAAAGAATAGAAGACCTCCGTAGGAGGCTTCTATAGAATAGAAGAGCTCCAAGGAAGTTTCCATAGAATAGAGGACCTCCTATAGTATAGAAGACCTCCGTAGGAGGTTTCTATAGAATAGAAGACCTCCGTAAGAGGTTTCTATATAATAGAAGACCTCCGTAAGAGGTTTCTATATAATAGAAGACCTCCGTAAGAGGTTTCTATAGAATAGAAGACCTACGTAGGAGGTTTCTATAGAATAAACGACCTACGTAGGAGGTTTCTATAGAATAGAAGACCTCCGTAGGAGGTTTCTATAGAATAGAAGACCTCCGTAGGAGGTTTCTATAGAATAGAAGACCTCCGTAGGAGGTTTCTATAGAATAGAAGACCTCCGTAGGAGGTTTCTATAGAATAGAAGACCTCCGTAGGTGGTTTCTATAGAATAGTAGACCTCCGTAGGAGGTTTCTATAGAATAGAAGACCTCCGTAGGAGGTTTCTATAGAATAGAAGACCTCCGTAGGAGGTTTCTATAGAATAGAAGACCTCCGTAGGAGGTTTCTATAGAATAGAAGACCTCCGTAGGAGGTTTCTATAGAATAGAAGACCTCCGTAGGAGGTTTCTATAGAATAGAAGACCTCCGTAGGAGGTTTCTATAGAATAGAAGACCTCCGTAGGAGGTTTCTATAGAATAGAAGACCTCCGTAGGAGGTTTCTATAGAATAGAAGACCTCCGTAGGAGGTTTCTATAGAATAGAAGACCTCCGTAGGAGGTTTCTATAGAATAGAAGACCTCCGTAGGAGGTTTCTATAGAATAGAAGACCTCCGTAGGAGGTTTCTATAGAATAGAAGACCTCCGTAGGAGGTTTCTATAGAATAGAAGACCTCCGTAGGAGGTTTCTATAGAATAGAAGACCTCCGTAGGAGGTTTCTATAGAATAGAAGACCTCCGTCGGAGGCTTCTATAGAATGGAAGACCTCCGTAGGAGGTTTCTATAGAATGGAAGACCTCCGTAGGAGGTTTCTATAGAACAGAAGAACTCCGTAGGAGGTTTCTATAGTATAGAAGACCTCCGTAGGAGGTTTCTATAGAATAGAAGACCTCCGTAAGAGGTTTCTATATAATAGAAGACCTCCGTAAGAGGTTTCTATATAATAGAAGACCTCCGTAAGAGGTTTCTATAGAATAGAAGACCTACGTAGGAGGTTTCTATAGAATAAACGACCTACGTAGGAGGTTTCTATAGAATAGAAGACCTCCGTAGGAGGTTTCTATAGAATAGAAGACCTCCGTAGGAGGTTTCTATAGAATAGAAGACCTCCGTAGGTGGTTTCTATAGAATAGTAGACCTCCGTAGGAGGTTTCTATAGAATAGAAGACCTCCGTAGGAGGTTTCTATAGAATAGAAGACCTCCGTAGGAGGTTTCTATAGAATAGAAGACCTCCGTAGGAGGTTTCTATAGAATAGAAGACCTCCGTAGGAGGTTTCTATAGAATAGAAGACCTCCGTAGGAGGTTTCTATAGAATAGAAGACCTCCGTAGGAGGTTTCTATAGAATAGAAGACCTCCGTAGGAGGTTTCTATAGAATAGAAGACCTCCGTAGGAGGTTTCTATAGAATAGAAGACCTCCGTAGGAGGTTTCTATAGAATAGAAGACCTCCGTAGGAGGTTTCTATAGAATAGAAGACCTCCGTAGGAGGTTTCTATAGAATAGAAGACCTCCGTAGGAGGTTTCTATAGAATAGAAGACCTCCGTCGGAGGCTTCTATAGAATGGAAGACCTCCGTAGGAGGTTTCTATAGAATGGAAGACCTCCGTAGGAGGTTTCTATAGAACAGAAGAACTCCGTAGGGGGTTTCTATAAAATAGAAGACCTCCGTATGAGGCTTCTATAGAATAGAAGACCTCCGTAGAAGGTTTCTATAGAATAGACGACCTCCGTAGGAGGTTTCTATAGAATTAAAGACCTCCGTAGGAGGCTTCTGTAGAATAGAAGACCTCCGTAGGAGGCTTCTATAGAATAGAAGACCCCCGCAGGAGGCTTCTATAGAATAGAAGACCTCCGTATGAGGCTTCTATAGAATAGAAGACCTGCGTAGGAGGCTTCTATAGAATAGAAGACCTCCGTAGGAAGCTTCCATAGAATAGAAGACATCCATAGGAGGCTTCTATAGAATATAGAATATAAGACCTTCTATAGAATATAAGACCTCCGTAGGAGGTTTCTATAGAATAGAAGACCTCCGTAGGAGGCTTCTATAGAATAGAAGACCTTCGTAGGATGCTGCTATATAACAGAAGACTAGAGACCTACGTAGGAGGCTTCTATAGAATAGAAGACCTCCGTAGGAGGCTTCCATAGAATAGAAGACATCCATAGGAGGATGTCTAGAATAGAAGACCTGCGTAGGAGGCTTCCATAGAATAGAAGACATCCATAGGAGGCTTCTATAGAATAGAAGACCTCCGTAGGAGGCTTCTATAGAATAGAAGAACTTCGTAGCAGGCTTCTACAGAATAGGTAGGAGGCTTCTATAAAATAGAAGAACTCCGTAGGAGGCTTTTATAAAATAGAAGAACTCCGTAGGAGGCTTCTATGAAATAGAAGAATTCCGTAGGAGGCTTCTATGAAATAAAAGAACTCCGTAGGAGGCTTCTATAAAATAGAAGACCTCCGTAGGAGGCTTCTATAGAATAGAAGACCTTCGTAGCAGGCTTCTACAGAATAGGTAGGAGGCTTCTATAAAATAGAAGACCTCCGTAAGAGGCTTCTATAGAATATGTAGGAGGCTTCTATAAAATAGAAGACCTTCGTAGCAGGCTTCTACAGAATAGAAGACCTTCGTAGCAGGTTCCTACAGAATAGGTAGGAGGCTTCTATAAAATAGAAGAACTCCGTAGGAGGCTTCTATGAAATAGAAGAACTCCGTAGGAGGCTTCTATGAAATAGAAGAACTCCGTAGGAGGCTTCTATAAAATAGAAGACCTCCGTAGGAGGCTTCTATAGAATAGAAGACCTTCGTAGCAGGCTTCTACAGAATAGGTAGGAGGCTTCTATAAAATAGAAGAACTCCATAGGAGGCTTCTATAAAATAGAAGACCTCCGTAGGAGGTTTCTATAGAATAGAAGACCTCCGTAGGAGGTTTCTATAGAATAGAAGACCTCCGTAGGAGGTTTCTATAGAATAGAAGACCTCCGTAGGAGGTTTCTATAGAATAGAAGACCTCCGTAGGAGGTTTCTATAGAATAGAAGACCTCCGTAGGAGGTTTCTATAGAATAGAAGACCTCCGTAGGAGGTTTCTATAGAATAGAAGACCTCCGTAGGAGGTTTCTATAGAATAGAATAGAAGACCTCCGTAGGAGGTTTCTATAGAATAGAAGACCTCCGTAGGAGGTTTCTATAGAATAGAATAGAAGACCTCCGTAGGAGGTTTCTATAGAATAGAAGACCTCCGTAGGAGGTTTCTATAGAATAGAATAGAAGACCTCCGTAGGAGGTTTCTGTAGAATAGAAGACCTCCGTAGGAGGTTTCTATAGAATAGAATAGAAGACCTCCGTAGGAGGTTTCTATAGAATAGAAGACCTCCGTAGGAGGTTTCTATAGAATAGAAGACCTCCGTAGGAGGTTTCTATAGAATAGAAGACCTCCGTAGGAGGTTTCTATAGAATAGAAGACCTCCGTAGGAGGTTTCTATAGAATAGAAGACCTCCGTAGGAGGTTTCTATAGAATAGAAGACCTCCGTAGGAGGTTTCTATAGAATAGAAGACCTCCGTAGGAGGTTTCTATAGAATAGAAGACCTCCGTAGGAGGTTTCTATAGAATAGAAGACCTCCGTAGGAGGTTTCTATAGAATAGAAGACCTCCGTAGGAGGTTTCTATAGAATAGAAGACCTCCGTAGGAGGTTTCTATAGAATAGAAGACCTCCGTAGGAGGTTTCTATAGAATAGAAGACCTCCGTAGGAGGTTTCTATAGAATAGAAGACCTCCGTAGGAGGTTTCTATAGAATAGAAGACCTCCGTAGGAGGTTTCTATAGAATAGAAGACCTCCGTAGGAGGTTTCTATAGAATAGAAGACCTCCGTAGGAGGTTTCTATAGAATAGAAGACCTCCGTAGGAGGTTTCTATAGAATAGAAGACCTCCGTAGGAGGTTTCTATAGAATAGAAGACCTCCGTAGGAGGTTTCTATAGAATAGAAGACCTCCGTAGGAGGTTTCTATAGAATAGAAGACCTCCGTAGGAGGTTTCTATAGAATAGAAGACCTCCGTAGGAGGTTTCTATAGAATAGAAGACCTCCGTAGGAGGTTTCTATAGAATAGAAGACCTCCGTAGGAGGTTTCTATAGAATAGAAGACCTCCGTAGGAGGTTTCTATAGAATAGAAGACCTCCGTAGGAGGTTTCTATAGAATAGAAGACCTCCGTAGGAGGTTTCTATAGAATAGAAGACCTCCGTAGGAGAAGACCTCCGTAGGAGGTTTCTATAGAATAGAAGACCTCCGTAGGAGGTTTCTATAGAATAGAAGACCTCCGTAGGAGGTTTCTATAGAATAGAAGACCTCCGTAGGAGGTTTCTATAGAATAGAAGACCTCCGTAGGAGGTTTCTATAGAATAGAAGACCTCCGTAGGAGGTTTCTATAGAATAGAAGACCTCCGTAGGAGGTTTCTATAGAATAGAAGACCTCCGTAGGAGGTTTCTATAGAATAGAAGACCTCCGTAGGAGGTTTCTATAGAATAGAAGACCTCCGTAGGAGGTTTCTATAGAATAGAAGACCTCCGTAGGAGGTTTCTATAGAATAGAAGACCTCCGTAGGAGGTTTCTATAGAATAGAAGACCTCCGTAGGAGGTTTCTATAGAATAGAAGACCTCCGTAGGAGGTTTCTATAGAATAGAAGACCTCCGTAGGAGGTTTCTATAGAATAGAAGACCTCCGTAGGAGGTTTCTATAGAATAGAAGACCTCCGTAGGGGGTTTCTATAGAATAGAAGACCTCCGTAGGAGGTTTCTATAGAATAGAAGACCTCCGTAGGGGGTTTCTATAGAATAGAAGACCTCCGTAGGAGGTTTCTATAGAATAGAAGACCTCCGTAAGAGGTTTCTATATAATAGAAGACCTCCGTAAGAGGTTTCTATAGAACAGAAGACCTCCGTAGGAGGCTTCTATAGACAAGAAGACCTCCGTAGGAGGTATTTATAGAATAGAAGACCTCCGTAGGAGGCTTCTGTAGAAGAGAAAACCTCCATAGTATTCTATCCATAGTAGGCTTCTAGGGTATATAATAACATTTTTATTGAATTAAATTCTGTTTGGCTTGTCTTACCAGATGGAGGTAATTAACAAAATAATTTGCATACTTATCCCTTTATGTTGAATTTCATTATATTTATATGGAACACCATTATTATCATTGCAATTTACATACCTGCAAAGAAATGAGAAAAAAAAAAACAATAATTATTATTATGTTTCTAAAAGGACACTTAAGCTCTGCCAAAGTTGTAAACATAGATAATTCGAATAAAATTGTGATATGGCCCTCCTTTGAGTGCCACAGTGCAACCATAGAAGCAGTAGTAGACTATATACACTATATCTGATCACTAGGAGTTTGGATTAGTTGTCACATAACAGACCGTTTCCGGCCAGTTGTACATGACAGAGTGGCGCCCAACGTGAGGTAGCATTTGTACCTTATTCTTAAAGTTCCAAAGATAACGACTAAATCCCTTTGCCTTAAATTTATATGACGTAAGACATTATTTTGGAAATTTATTTTCCATGTAACTAAAATTTTTCTTCTGGGTATTTAAAAATATTCTAAAACCATTCTAATGACAGCCAGAATTGAGTGTTTAAAAGAAATAAAAAGTGAAATAATTTCACTTTATGGATGCATCTTTCATGGAATTGCAAATGATGTGGAACCCATTTGCTTGTGCTGCTGCTAGCTAAGCAAACAGCGGTGAAAAACTAGCCAAAAGGCAAACGACCGACCGAGCGAAACGAACGATCAAGCGCCCGCATTTTCAAATAAATGCTTGTCTTTCATGAGAAAGAATGAAAAAGAATAACAACAAAAGCAAACATGAAAATAATTCTGGTTACAAAAACAAAAAAGAAGAATATAGGAAAATTATTTGTGAATACAACAACTGATGCTGTTATTGTTATTGCGGTACTTTTGCTCTTATACAACACCCCACCACACCCCACACCCCACTTTGTATGAAGTGCTTCTCCTTCTCTGGCAGCACACATGTTTTCCATAAATTCCTTTGTTCAAATATTAATATTGAAAATTTTACCACGAGCAACACGTGCTAGGGAGGGAGGGGGACGCTGGAAGAGCTGGAACGGGGAAGCTAGAATGAACAATTTCCCTAGCTAAATATTAACCAAGTATTTGGGGCGTATTGTTATTGCACGCACATTTTCTTTCTCTACAACAATCGATGTTTGTGTGGCTGTGGCAAGTTAAGCGCGGCAGCGGCAACTAAGTACCCAATCTGTGGCAAAAAAAAAAACAAGCAATTCCATTGTGATACAAAAAATTAATATTTTTCCAATTTGTTTGTACTTGCTGCTTTTCAGTTAGACAATAATTTACTGATGTTGCTGATAGTTTTTTTTTTCAAATTTTTCTAAACAAAAGAACATTTTATTTTATAGGAAAAAATTTAAGCAAAATGATGTTCTCAGCATGTTTCCTTATAGATTCTCATCATAATTTATGATAATTTTGGCAACAAATATTTTTTCGAAAATACTTTCAAAAACTTTTAAAAGCCCTATAGAGGTCTGCTATTCTATAGAAGCCTCCTACGGATGACTTCTATTCTATAGAAGCTCCCTACGGAGGTCTTCTATTTTATAGAAGCCTCCAACGGAGAACTTCTATTCTATAGAAGCCTCCAACGAAGGACTTCTATTCTATAGAAGCCTCCTACGGAGGTCTTCTATTCTATAGAAGCCTCCTACGGAGGTCTTCTATTCTATAGAAGCCTCCTACGGAGGTCTTCTATTCTATAGAAGCCTCCTACGGAGGTCTTCTATTCTATAGAAGCCTCCTACGGAGGTCTTCTATTCTATAGAAGCCTCCTACGGAGGTCTTCTATTCTATAGAAGCCTCCTACGGAGGTCTTCTATTCTATAGAAGCCTCCTACGGAGGTCTTCTATTCTATAGAAGCCTCCTACGGAGGTCTTCTATTCTATAGAAGCCTCCTACGGAGGTCTTCTATTCTATAGAAGCCTCCTACGGAGGTCTTCTATTCTATAGAAGCCTCCTACGGAGGTCTTCTATTCTATAGAAGCCTCCTACGGAGGTCTTCTATTCTATAGAAGCCTCCTACGAAGGTCTTCTATTCTATAGAAGCCTCCTACGTGGTCTTCTATTCTATAGAAGCCTCCTACGGAGGTCTTCTATTCTATAGAAGCCTCTGACGGAGGTCTTCTATTCTATAGAAGCCTCCTACGGAGGTCTTCTATTCTATAGAAGCCTCCAACGGAGGTCTTCTATTCTATAGAAGCCTCCAACGGAGGTCTTCTATTCTATAGAAGCCTCCAACGGAGGTCTTCTATTCTATAGAAGCCTCCAACGGAGGTCTTCTATTCTATAGAAGCCTCCAACGGAGGTCTTCTATTCTATAGAAGCCTCCAACGGAGGTCTTCAATTCTATAGAAGCCTCCAACGGAGGTCTTCTATTCTATAGAAGCCTCCAACGGAGGTCTTCAATTCTATAGAAGCCTCCAAAGGAGGTCGTCTATTCTATAGAAGCCTCCAAAGGAGGTCGTCTATTCTATAGAAACCTCCTACGGAGGTGTTCTATTCTATAGAAGCCTCCAACGGAGGTCTTCTATACTATAGAAGCCTCCAACGGAGGTGTTCTATTCTATAGAAGCCTCCAACGGAGGTCTTCTATTCTATAGAAGCCTCCAACGGAGGTCTTCTATTCTATAGAAGCCTCCAACGGAGGTCTTCTATTCTATAGAAGCCTCCAACGGAGGTCTTCTATTCTATAGAAGCCTCCAACGGAGGTCTTCTATTCTATAGAAGCCTCCAACGGAGGTCTTCTATTCTATAGAAGCCTCCAACGGAGGTCTTCTATTCTATAGAAGCCTCCAACGGAGGTCTTCTATTCTATAGAAGCCTCCAACGGATGTCTTCAATTCTATAGAAGCCTCCAACGGAGGTCTTCTATTCTATAGAAGCCTCCAAAGGAGGTCGTCTATTCTATAGAAACCTCCTACGGAGGTGTTCTATTCTATAGAAGCCTCCAACGGAGGTCTTCTATACTATAGAAGCCTCCAACGGAGGTCTTCTATTCTATAGAAGCCTCCAACGGAGGTCTTCTATTCTATAGAAGCCTCCAACGGAGGTCTTCTATTCTATAGAAGCCTCCAACGGAGGTCTTCTATTCTATAGAAGCCTCCAAAGGAGGTCTTCTATTCTATAGAAGCCTCCAAAGGAGGTCGTCTATTCTATAGAAACCTCCTACGGAGGTGTTCTATTCTATAGAAGCCTCCAACGGAGGTCTTCTATTCTATAGAAACCTCCTACGGAGGTCTTCTATTCCATAGAAGCCTCCAACGGAGGTCTTCTATTCCATTGAAGCCACCAACGGACGTCTTCTATTCTATAGAAGCCTTCTTTTCTATAGAAACCTCCTACGGAGGTCTTCCATTCCATAGAAGCCTCCAACGGAGGTCTTCTATTCTATAGAAGCCTCCAACGCAGGTCTTCTATTCTATAGAAGCCTCCAACGGAGGTCTTCTATTCTATAGAAACCTCCTACGGAGGTCTTCTATTCTATAGAAACCTCCTACGGAGGTCTTCTATTCTATAGAAACCTCCTACGGAGGTCTTCTATTCTATAGAAACCTCCTACGGAGGTCTTCTATTCTATAGAAACCTCCTACGGAGGTCTTCTATTCTATAGAAACCTCCTACGGAGGTCTTCTACTCTATAGAAACCTCCTACGGAGGTCTTCTATTCTATAGAAACCTCCTACGGAGGTCTTCTATTCTATAGAAACCTCCTACGGAGGTCTTCTATTCTATAGAAACCTCCTACGGAGGTCTTCTATTCTATAGAAACCTCCTACGGAGGTCTTCTATTCTATAGAAACCTCCTACGGAGGTCTTCTATTCTATAGAAACCTCCTACGGAGGTCTTCTATTCTATAGAAACCTCCTACGGAGGTCTTCTATTCTATAGAAACCTCCTACGGAGGTCTTCTATTCTATAGAAACCTCCTACGGAGGTCTTCTATTCTATAGAAACCTCCTACGGAGGTCTTCTATTCTATAGAAACCTCCTACGGAGGTCTTCTATTCTATAGAAACCTCCTACGGAGGTCTTCTATTCTATAGAAACCTCCTACGGAGGTCTTCTATTCTATAGAAACCTCCTACGGAGGTCTTCTATTCTATAGAAACCTCCTACGGAGGTCTTCTATTCTATAGAAACCTCCTACGGAGGTCTTCTATTCTATAGAAACCTCCTACGGAGGTCTTCTATTCTATAGAAACCTCCTACGGAGGTCTTCTATTCTATAGAAACCTCCTACGGAGGTCTTCTATTCTATAGAAACCTCCTACGGAGGTCTTCTATTCTATAGAAACCTCCTACGGAGGTCTTCTATTCTATAGAAACCTCCTACGGAGGTCTTCTATTCTATAGAAACCTCCTACGGAGGTCTTCTATTCTATAGAAACCTCCTACGGAGGTCTTCTATTCTATAGAAACCTCCTACGGAGGTCTTCTATTCTATAGAAACCTCCTACGGAGGTCTTCTATTCTATAGAAACCTCCTACGGAGGTCTTCTATTCTATAGAAACCTCCTACGGAGGTCTTCTATTCTATAGAAACCTCCTACGGAGGTCTTCTATTCTATAGAAACCTCCTACGGAGGTCTTCTATTCTATAGAAACCTCCTACGGAGGTCTTCTATTCTATAGAAACCTCCTACGGAGGTCTTCTATTCTATAGAAACCTCCTACGGAGGTCTTCTATTCTATAGAAACCTCCTACGGAGGTCTTCTATTCTATAGAAACCTCCTACGGAGGTCTTCTATTCTATAGAAACCTCCTACGGAGGTCTTCTATTCTATAGAAACCTCCTACGGAGGTCTTCTATTCTATAGAAACCTCCTACGGAGGTCTTCTATTCTATAGAAACCTCCTACGGAGGTCTTCTATTCTATAGAAACCTCCTACGGAGGTCTTCTATTCTATAGAAACCTCCTACGGAGGTCTTCTATTCTATAGAAGCCTCCAACGGAGGTCTTCTATTCTATAGAAGCCTCCAACGGAGGTCTTCTATTCTATAGAAGCCTCCAACGGAGGTCTTCTATTCTATAGAAGCCTCCAACGGAGGTCTTCTATTCTATAGAAACCTCCAACGGAGGTCTTCTATTCTATAGAAGCCTCCAACGGAGGTCTTCTATTCTATAGAAACCTCCTACGGAGGTCTTCTATTCTATAGAAACCTCCTACGGAGGTCTTCTATTCTATAGAAACCTCCTACGGAGGTCTTCTATTCTATAGAAACCTCCTACGGAGGTCTTCTATTCTATAGAAACCTCCTACGGAGGTCTTCTATTCTATAGAAACCTTCTACGGAGGTCTTCTATTCTATAGAGGCCTCCTACGAAGGTCTTCTGTTCTATAGAAGCCTACTACGGAGGTCTTTTATTCTATAGAAGCCTGAATCGGAGGTCTTCTATTCTACGGAGGTCTTCTATTCTACGGAGATCTTCTATTCTATAGAAACCTCCCACGTAGGTTTTCTTTTCTATAGAAGCCTCCTACGGAGTTCTTCTATTCTAAAGAAGATTCCTACGGGGGTCTTCTGTTCTATAGAATCCTTCTACGGAGGCCTTCTATTCAACGGAAGATTCCAACGATCACAAGAAATGTCATCTACCGGAGTTTTTATAAACATGCATGAAATTAGCAATGACCAGCACCAATGCACATTTACTAAATCACGAGAGATGGCGTTCCTGATAAATTAATCAGATATTCTTTTGATTATCAAAAATGATTATTTATAACCGCTTTAAGAATACTTTTATGTTGACCTACTTCCAGAAGAAGAGAGTATTTACCAAGAAGAAAGTAATTAGCGAAAAATTCATTTGTGGTGTTCCAGAGGAAGGTCACAATGTGTTTCTAAAACAAGGAATTTAGGAAGGAACATTTACAGACATTGCTGAAGAAGCCTTAATTTCCTATCGAGAAACACATAATGAAGCTGAACTAAAAAAACACTGTAACTTAGCAAACACTAAGAAAAGAAATGAGGAAGAAGGCCGCAATGTGCTCCTAAGCAAGCAATTTTTGAAAAAACTTTGCAGACATCATTAAGGAAGCCCTGTGTTCATTAAAACCTCCAATTTCCTATCAAAAATCCGTTTTGAAAATCTGAAAGAAACACTGTGACATAGCAAACACTATGAAAAGAAAGGACACATATTGGGACATGAACAAACCCACCCGAAGTTAGCAATGATCTGCACCAATGAAGCCTCCTACGGAGGTCTTCTATTCTATAGAAGCTTCGTAACGTGGAGTAGTCCCAGGTAGCTTCTAAGAAAATATGAAGATGACGTTCCATAATTATTAATGACGCGTGTTCCTTAGTTAGAATCCTTTAATATGGCCCCTTAAGAGCCCCTTAAGACCACATTTATAAGCTTTAAATGGCTATCATAAATTAGAAGAAGAATAACTTGATGACATACTCTTTCTCTTATAGCTAAAGTCCTCAAAAAAAGACGGATATAAAGTCACGCTCTTACGAAAATTGATCATCAGAGACGCCACATTCTAAAGGAACTACGATGATCAGTACGATGTCAAAGTAACATTGAGTAGCATACGCTAGGCTATAACAGATGGTGCTGTATAACTGCGAATGAGGCTTCGTAATGAGTATAAACGAGGGGCCACCTTCTAAGCAATAAGCAATGACCTGCACCGACCCATAATAAATATAATTGCGAATAAACTTCCGATCACTGGGAGAGCTACAAATAATTTCAAAAATTATTTAAAAAATTTAAAATATTTAAATTACTGTCTGTAAGCTGGAAACTAAACATTAGAAACCATTAAAATATTTCAATAATTATTGTTAAGTTTTTTTTTAATTTTATTTGCCTTTTGTTTACAATTTCCTTCCCATCACTTTTAAAAAATTAATTTGATGAAAACTTTGAAAATGTTTTTTGTTTATATTCATCAACTATTATTTGCCGACCAAGTCAAGTAATGTTGCCAATGCCTTGTAGAAAGCATCTACAGTTTAAAGTCTTGCGTAGTATCCACATACATGAGAATTTTAATGGCATTTTAATTAATCTATGAGAAAAAAATAAGATAATAACTAAAATCTATTAAAAAATTATTTCTAAAATTTGTTTGCAATTTTTTTAGAGGGATACTTTTGTGCACCAACCGTAATTTAAAAAATTTGTTGATGATCACCAATTCAGCAGTAATCGTTAACCTTTTAAACTGAGCAGTCTATATAGACTTTTGAAAAACATGATTGAAGAAGTAATGCTGAGGATCATGAAAGGTTTTAAGACCATTGACCTGCGAATCTGCACCATATTCATACATCTAGTCATACTTACCACGACCACGTGATTGCCACAAAAAATAAAATAAAATTGCCACAAGGAATAAAATAGGAAGTTGTCTGCCATGTGTCTTCAAAGTTGTTTTCAATCCATTAAAGACGGTTCGACGACAGCCCTTTGCGATCATCGACGACATTTTCACACAAATGTCGCAAAACTCGTGCACGATAAGTTGAGCGACAATGTGAGCGAAGTTGTATTCATAGTTGATAGAATGAGCATTAACTTGTACCAAGGCACATTGCAAGACATTCTCGTTCAGAATGTCACACATCGCACATGGGATAGTGACAAATTTGGTGGTTTGGTTTCGTTGATGAAATGGTCGTCGCAGATTCAATTTCCTACTGGGAAGCAAACGAATTATGTGTGTTCTGCTAGACGGAATTCAGACATTGTGCGGAATGGACCTATAATCGATAGGAGGGGCGTAAATCGATTCAGAAGGCCATAGCTCCGTTGCAAATCTTCAATTAAAAATAGTTTCTCGAAACTTCTCTGTGTTCTGTTCCATTTTAATTCGGCTTCGGGTAAAACAAGTACTGTGGGATGCATCAACTGATCTATAAACAAATGTTTAACGATATTTTTCAATGGGTAGTAGACATTTTCTCCTTATATTTCCTTAACAGTTTTTTTATTATACTTCCCTAGCCCTTGATATCACAGAAAACAAACATAAATCTTTAATATATGTTTTCTTTCAATAATATCTTAAATATCCAGCCAAACAAATTTCATTATTACGAACAGAAAGCCAAATTATAATATAGCAATATTCTTCTAAAAGACGCCAACTACTGGAGTATTGAAATTAGCAATGGCCACAACCATCACAGTTAAATGAGGCAGTTTAAGCCATGCACCAATAGGTGGCGTTCCATAACAATGACCAAGTTATTCATGTGGGTATTTAAAGGAAATGTTTCTAATAAAATTTTTTGCAAAAACTTATTTCTCGAGATGTATAATATTATTAGAAGTGGGCCTTAATACAGATGCTTCAAAAAAAGAACCTTAAAACTTTAAAAAATT
Organism: Musca autumnalis; assembly: GCF_047663935.1. NCBI lineage: Eukaryota > Metazoa > Arthropoda > Insecta > Diptera > Muscidae > Musca > Musca autumnalis. The sequence goes on from NW_027411755.1 coordinate 27,181,545, forward strand.
AAAACATTTTTCTGTAGTTTTGACATAAAGGTAATTTCTTTAAGAATATTTCTTCGAAAGTATCACAGCTACAAATATAAGTTGTTATTTTTGGTAACATTTAGTGTTGAGGAGATGATATACATATTCGGCTTCAAGAAAAAAAAAAAAACAAACACACTTTAAGCACGAATTTCTTAAATAAATGTTGCTGTGAGTCGGTCACTGATATAAATACAATTGTTTTTAAGAATATTTCTTCGAGGGCTGTCACAGCTACCAATAACTTTAGTATACTTTTTAGTATAAGTTATTTCCTTTCATTTTTTAAATATCAAAATGTCAGACTGTAGCAAAACCTATTCGAAGAGACCATCTGCTGGAACACAACATAAACATAAACTGACAAATCAAATTAGCAATGAACAGAACCAAATCTTAGCTATATAAGGTAGTACATAGTTAGGATACAATAGATCGCACATTTTAACGATATTCGAGCAGTTCGTGAAAGAGAAATTTTATAAATATATTTTGTTAAGTTGAAGCTAATTCAGGTTAATTCAGGATGATCACAATGGACCTTTAGGTCTCCTAGTGGAGCAGTTGCCAGTCAAGGCAGCTGCTCGTCCTTAAACCAAACCAAGTTGAAGCTAGTGGTTTTTAAAAAATATTTTTTATGGCCAGCTGAAAGAGTGAGAAAACACTCTCTGTGTGAAGTTGCATCAACAGAGACACACAACTCACGGGGAGATTTCATTCAGAATAAACCCCATTGCTAAAGGTCAGAAGATGATCGTGGATTTAAAAAAAAACTGCTCACGACCACAAGTGGATCATGGATTAAAAATGAAGGGCCATCTAAATCTCCTGGACTTTTTAAGCGTTAACAGAAACTCGTATATTTTTAAAAAATATTTCTGCTGGTTTTTTTGACAATATTTTTTAAGGACCAACAGCAGAATGTTTTAGGAGTTCGCTGAAGCTCGTAAATTTTTTAAGAATGTTTTTCTTCTATCAGTAGAAAGTTTGTTAGTTTTGGGAATAGTTTCCAAGTGCCAGCCGATGGTCGTGCTTTTTTAAAAAAATATTTTTAAGGATCAGCAGAAGCTCCTAGAATTTTTATGATTTTTTTTAGGAATTAGTAGAATCTCGCAGATGTTTAAAGAATATTTTGTAGTTGAGTAGGAGCTCGAGGATTTTTTTAAAAAAATTTTTTTAAAGGTCAAAAGAGAATTCTGTTTATTTAAGAATATTTTTTAAGGGTCAACAAAAGTTCCTAGATTTTTAAGAATATTTTTAATGGGTAAGCACAATCTCCCGGATTTTTTAAAGAATAACCAGCACAATCTCCAGGATTTTTAAGAATATAAACTCCTGGATTTTTGGGCATAGTTCTGACGGGTAAGCTGAAGCTTCTGGATTTTTTTGAAATATTACTGACGGGTCAATAAAAGATCCTGATCAGAAGAAACTCGTTGATTTTTAAGAATACTTTTCACGTATAACCCGAAGCTCGGTCTGTTTTAAGAATGTTTTAAAGGTCCGGAGAAGTTCCTAGTATTTTTCTGAATTTGTTGCATGCCCAGCAAAAGCTTTTTGTTTCAAAACTTTATTAAGGTTCAGTAGAATCTCGCAGATATTTAAAGAATATTTTTGACGGGTCAGTAGAAGCTTGTACATTTTTTAAGTATATTTTAATAGGTCAGAAAAGGTTTCTGAACTTCAAAGAGTATTTTTAAGGGTCAGCAGAAGCTCCCGGACTTTAAAGCATATTTTGGCTTAAATGTCGTTTAGGGGTACCTCTCGGATCGGGCTGACATTTTTACAGTAGATAGCCCATGGCATCCTGAATACAAAGATATATAATTTTCCGGGGTGAAGTCCATACTTCCCGAGATATGGGTCTTGACATATCGGAAATTTCGTACTTTCACACCTTTAGGTTGTTTATGGGCACCTCTCGGATCGGGCTGAAATTTTTACAGTAGATAGCCCTTGGCATCCTGAATACAACGATATATAATTTACCGGGGGAAGTCCATCTTTCCCAGGATATGGGTCTTGACATTTTACCATTCTAACGTGGGCAATATGGGCATCGTTTTAAAGCTTATGGAGAGTACTTTTAGTACTCTCCTGTTCAAAGCCGGCTACTTAGGAAACTTTAAATTTGCAAGACAGTTTTGATCGCGTAGCCCACTTTTGTCATTGTCCTTAGGAGAAAGTTTTAAATCCCCGGCCGAAGGCCGGCTACTTAGGAACACTTTCAATTTAAAAGAGAGTTTTGATCGCGTAGCCCACTTTTGTCCCTGCCTATAGGAGAATGTCTTAAATCCCCGGCCGAAGGCCTGCTACTTAAGAACATTTTCACTTTATAAGAAAGTTTTGGTCGTGTAGCCCAATAATAACTTAATAAATTATTATTAGAAAATCTAGTTACCATTATTAATTATTTGCGGTATTGGAAAGTACTCTTCGTGAGCTTTAAAACGAGTCCCATATTGCACAGGTTTTAAAAATAATGGTGATAAAAGTAAAAAAGTCAAGACCCATATCTCGGGAAGTACGGACTTCCCCACGGAAAGCTATATATAGTTGTGTTCAGTGTGCCAAGGGCTATCAGCCCGATCCGAGAGGTGCCCATAAACAACCTAAAGGTGTTACAAGTACAAAATCTCCCAAATGTCAAGACCCATATCTCAGGAAGTATGGACTCCCCCCGGAAAATTATATATCGTTGTGTTCAGGGTCCCAAGGGCTACCTATGGTAAAAATTTCAGCCCGATCCAAGAGGTGCCCATAAACAACCTATGGGTGTTAAAATACGAAATTTCCGAAATGTCAAGATCCATATCTCGGGAAGTATGGACTTCCCCCCGGAAAATTATACATCGTTGGAATCAGGGTCCCAAGGGCTACCTATAATAAAAATTTCGGACCGATCGGAAAGGTGCCCCTAAACGACACTTGTTCCATTTTAAGGAATATTTTTAAGAGCCAGAATGCCCAGGAGGGAATTGTACATGATTAGCAATGACCAGAACCAAAACATAGATATATAGTTAACAACCAGGTTACAACAAATGGCGCTATATAACGACAAATATGCATTTTGTAATGAAGTTGTATGGCGACACGGAGCTTTCGAATTTTTAAAAATATATTTTATTGGCAGCATAAGCTCGTAGTATTTTCAATATTTTTAATGGTCTAAAGAAGATAAAAAAAACAAAAAAATTAAGGATCAGGCCTTAGATTTAGAAAACCAAAAGTTATTGATATTCCTTTAAAAGTATTAAAAATATATATTTTGAGGGTCATGAACTGACGGTCCTTTAAAAATACAATAATCCACCATGTATTTTTTTCTTTGTAGAGTTGTAACGGTTCACCATACAACGGTACAAAGGTATTACGAATTTTCTTTATAAGAAAATTAAAAAAGTTGACCTTTGAAGTTTAATGAAAATGATACGCCGCACTTGGTTTACATAATTACTTCCTCTTTTTGTGTTCTGTTTTCCCACTCCAAACCTGGGGAAGTAACGACAAGTGCTGCTTTGCACGTGTTCCCACGAATCTCGAGGGTTGGGGGAGGGTATTTGTGTATGATTTGAAATTAGATTTTATAAAAATATATTTAAAAAAGATATCATACAACACGGAACGTGTCATGTTGTTGTTTCAAATGTAAGAAGAACATTTACATAAGTACATACATATTTGTGTACATATGTATGCCTAATTTGTTTATGTTATTTGTCCAGATAAAGAAAGATATGTTTTGTATGTAACTAACCAGCTGTATTAACAAACGTGTTGTTTGCCTTTTTTTGTTGGGGGCGAAATTGTAAACAAATCTAATTTTTTTTCGTCGTAATTCAAAGTTTGGATCATCAGCCAGCATCATCGGGGGGGAAAAATTAGAAGAAAACAAAAAAAAAATGTTGAAGAAAAACTAAAGCAAGAAATTGTAAATATTTGTTTGATAATAAAATTAAACATAATTCAATTTTTTTTGTTCTGTTTTATTGTATAAATATTGTACATGCACATGTGTTCTAACATCTTTATAACTCAGAAACAAACAGGTGCTTACAAGGAGGACACTGCGCCCCTAAACATACCACGTGATAATATGTTATTTTTTCTAGAGCATCAAAAGCTCGGGGATTTTAAAAAAGAAAAAAATTCTAGAGCCACCAAAAGCTCGTGGATTTTTAAAAATATTTTTCTAGAGCCATTAAAAGCTCGTGGATTTTTAAAAATATTTTTGCGGAGCCATTAAAAGCTCGTGGATTTTTAAAAATATTTTTGCGGAGCCATTAAAAGCTCGTGGATTTTTAAAAATATTTTTGTAGAGCCATTAAAAGCTCATGGATTTTTAAAAATATTTTTGGAGAGCCATTAAAAGCTCATGGATTTTTAAAAATATTTTTGGAGAGCCATTAAAAGCTCATGGATTTTTAAAAATATTTTTGTAGAGCCATCCAAAGCTCGTGGATTTTTAAAAATATTTCTGTAGAGCCTTTAAAAGCTCATGGCTTTTTAAAAATATTTTTGTAGAGCCATCGAAAGCTCCAGGATTTTTCAAAATATTTTTCTAGAGCCATCGAAAGCTCGAGGATTTTGTAACATTTTTTTGAAGGGCAATCAAAAGCTACAGATGTTCTATCCAAACATTTAAACATTTCTAAAATACAATTGTTTTTTAATTTGTTATTTTACAAATAAATATGCTTGCCCTTTGAACTTTGCCTGAAATTTGTCTATAGCATTTTATTGTGTAATCATCGTTGTAATTAAAAATATCCGCCCGTTCAAATTATACACAGCGTGTTAGAGCACCAAAATAATTGCCTCAATTGAATTCAATTCCGTTACATCCATCGATACAAAACATTCCACCATCATTTCATATTCCCCACAAAATTCCAAAACATGTTTCACATGAACCGTTTTGAAACGAAACGAAAACCAAAACAGAGAGATCATTAGGCTTTGAGAGAGAATGGAAATTCTCTTCTCCAGCAAAAATTTTTGAAAATTTCAATTAGAAATTGAGACAATGGAAAATGAAATGCAGAGCAATGAGAGGTAGTAAAATTAACTATGCTCTTAGATTCAAGAACATTAAGGTGGGTAGAACATGTTAGGATTTTTATGGTCAACAGCGGCTCGAGCGTTTTTAAAGCCACCCGAGGCTAGTGGATTTTTAATGAAATATTTTTTAAGGCCGTCAGAGGCTCGTTGATTTTTGTAGAAATATTTTTTAAGGCCATCAAAGGCTCGTGGATTTTTAAAGAAATATTTTAAGGCCATCAGAGGCTCGTAGATTTTTATAGAAATATTTTTTAGACCATCAGAGGCTCATAGATTTTCAAATAAATATTTTTTAAGGCCATTGAATTTTTCAGAACTTTTTCATTCTCTTATTTTACTGACCGAAAGAGACATTTCCAGTTGGAATCCATTGATTTTCTCCTAATAACTAAACACGAAATTATAATTTTCTCTTTCTCTTAAAAAATATAATGAAATCAAGAGAAAGAACTACATACTGGAATAAATGCTCACAAGCCATCAGGTTTTTTTTCTTCATAAAATGTGTGTTGCTATTTTTATAAAAATTTAAATAAACACAATTTCAAGCTAATAGTTCCAGTGGTTGATGTTGTTGCTATTGGCAGTGGTGTGGGTATTCTCACTAACCGATTATCTCATTTTGAGAAAATTTTGCCATAAAATCAGGTTTAATGAATGGGTAATTCATGCAATGGATTTGTTGTTCTAGTCAGCGCGCCTTAGGCCATCATCACCCACTGTTATTTGAAAGCGAGACAGAGTAGAACAAGAAGAAGGTGTGAAAATAACAAAAACAACACAGCATACGAGTGTGCCACAGAATTTGTGTGTGGATTTTTGTGTGCAATTTAGTTTCTTATCTCACGTTAAACAGCAACAACAATAACACCAACAATATTTTATTTATTATTCTTATTTTGATGAAAACCAAATATAACAAGAAACATTCACTATTTACTCATTTACTATTCACATTATTTACAGACTTTGACTCGGAATTGTGTTGTTGCGACTTCTGCTGCTTCTTCCTTTCCTACTACGCTGTATTTGGTCACAAACAAAATTTATTGACAGTTTTGTATTGAGACTGCCTGCCAGCAGCCTGCTCTGCTGCTGCTTACGGGAATGGTGTTTGTTTGAATATTTGCTGTTACTTTTTTCTTGAATGGCAATAGGCACACATACAATAATGATGACAGGTGGGATAGGATTGAAATAATTTTAACAGTGGATCAATGGTTTTAAGAGATATTTATTCGAAATTACAACAAGATAGAAACTGGGATTTTAATGAATAATTCTGAATAATTCTGAATGTCGAAAATCTTGAACCATTTGAATTGAAACAAAGAAGTGATGGGTGAAAATATAAAATATATTTTTCTCAATTTCTAAAACATTTCAAATCTTGACGTATTTAAATTTAAAGTTAATATTTTGAAACGGCTGAGAGTGGGTTCGTAAAATACTTTTTTGAATTTTTTGAAGCCTCCAACGGAGGCTATAGAAGCCTCTTACAGAGGCCTTCTATTCTATAGAAGCCTCCTATGGAGGCCTTCTATTCTATAGAAGCCTCCTAAGGGAGGCCTTCTATTCTATAGAAGCCTCCTATGGGAGGCCTTCTATTCTATAGATGCCTCCTATGGAGGTCTTCTATTCGATAGACGCCTCCTATGGAGGTATTCTAAAGAAGCCTCCTATGGAGGTCTTCTATTCTACAGAAGTCTCCTATGGAGGTCTTGTATTCTATAGAAGCCTGCTATGGAGGTCTTCTATTATATAGAAGCTTCCTATGGAAGTCTTCTATTCTATAGAAGCCTCCTATGGAGGTCTTCCATTCTATAGAAGCCTCTTATGGACGTCTTCTATTCCATTGACGCCTCCTATGGAGGTCTTCTATTCTATAGAAGCCTCCTATGGAGGTCTTCTATTATATAGAAGCCTCCTATGGAGGTCTTCTATTATATAGAAGCCTCCTATGGAGGTCTTCTATTATATAGAAGCCTCCTATGGAGGTCTTCTATTATATAGAAGCCTCCTATGGAGGTCTTCTATTATATAGAAGCCTCCTATGGAGGTCTTTTATTCTATAGAAGCCTCCTATACTGGTCATCTATTCTATAGAAGCCTCCTATGGAGGTCTTCTTCTATAGAAGCCTCTTATGGAGGTCTTCTATTCTATAGAAGCCTCCTATGGAGATCTTCTATTCTATAGAAGCCTCCTATGGAGGTCTTCTATTCTATAGAAGCCTCCTATGGAGGTCTTCTATTCTATAGAAGCATCCTATGGAGGTCTTCTATTCTATAGAAGCCTCCTATGGAGGTCTTCTATTCTATAGAAGCCTCCTATGGAGGTCTTCTATTCTATAGAAGCCTCCTATGGAGGTCTTCTATTCTATAGAAGCCTCCTATGGAGGTCTTCTATTCTATAGAAGCCTCCTATGGAGGTCTTCTATTCTATAGAAGCCTCCTATGGAGGTCTTCTATTCTATAGAAGCCTCCTATGGAGGTCTTCTATTCTATAGAAGCCTCCTATGGAGGTCTTCTATTCTATAGAAGCCTCCTATGGAGGTCTTCTATTCTATAGAAGCCTCCTATGGAGGTCTTCTATTCTATAGAAGCCTCCTATGGAGGTCTTCTATTCTATAGAAGCCTCCTATGGAGGTCTTCTATTCTATAGAAGCCTCCTATGGAGGTCTTCTATTCTATAGAAGCCTCCTATGGAGGTCTTCTATTCTATAGACGCCTCCTATGGATGTCTTCTATTTTTTCCTGAATGGCAATAGCCGACAGACAGACAATAATAATGACAGGTGGTGGCATAGGATTGAAATAATTTTACCAGTGGATCAATGGTTTTAAGAGAGATTTATTCGAAATTACAACAAGATAAAAACTGGGATTTTAATGAATTATTCTGAATAACATACAAATGTCGAAAATCTTGAACCATTTGAATTGAAACAAAGAAGTGATGGGTGAAAATATCAAAATATATTTTTCTCAATTTCTAAAACATTTAAAATCTTGACGTATTTAAATTTAAAGTTATTTTGAAACGGCTGAGAGTGGGTTCGTAAAATACTTTTTTGTATTCTTTAGAAGCTTCCAACGGAGGACATAGAATCCTCTTACGGAGGCCTTCTATTCTAAAGAAGCCTCCTACGGGGGCCTTCTTTTGTATAGAAGCTTCCTACGAAGGCCTTCTATTCTATAGAAGCCTCCTATGGAAGTCTTCAATCCCATAGACGCCTCCTATGGAGGTCTTCTATTCTAAAGAAGCCTCCTATGGAGGTCTTCTATTCTATAGAAGCCTACAATGGAGGTCTTCTATTCTATAGAAGCCTCCTATGGAGGCCTTCTATTCTATAGAAGCCTCTTATGGAGGTCTTCTATTCTATAGAAGCTTCCTATGGAGGTCTTCTATTCTATAGAAGTCTCCTATTGAGGTCTTCTATTCGAAAGGAGACTCCTATGGAGATCTTGTATTCTATAGAGGTCTTCTATCCCATAGACACCCCCTATGTAGGTCTTATATTCTATAGAAACCTCTTACGGGGGCCATCTATTCTATTCGTGCATTTTTAAAAATAATTTTTAGGTCACCTAAAGATATCAGAGGCTCGTGGATTTTTAAAAATTATTTTTAAGGCCCCAGAGGCTCGTGGATTTTTAAAAATTATTTTTTAAGGCCATCAGAGGCTCGTGGATTTTTAAAATTATTTTTTAAAGCCATCAGAGGCTCGTGGATTTTTAAAAATTACTTTTTAAAGCCATCAGAGGCTCGTGGATTTTTAAAAATTATTTTTTAAAGCCATCAGAGGCTCGTGGATTTTAAAAAAAATTATTTTTTAAAGCCATCAGAGGCTCGTGGATTTTTAAAAATGATTTTTTAAGGCCGTCAGAGGCTCGTGGATTTTTAAAAATTATTTTTTAAGGCCGTCAGAGGCTCGTGGATTTTTAAAAATTATTTTTTAAGGCCGTCAGAGGCTCGTGGATTTTTAAAAATTATTTTTTAAGGCCGTCAGAGGCTCGTGGATTTTTAAAAATTATTTTTTAAGGCCGTCAGAGGCTCGTGGATTTTTAAAAATTATTTTTTAAGGCCGTCAGAGGCTCGTGGATTTTTAAAAATTATTTTTTAAGGCCGTCAGAGGCTCGTGGATTTTTAAAAATTATTTTTTAAGGCCGTCAGAGGCTCGTGGATTTTTAAAAATTATTTTTTAAGGCCGTCAGAGGCTCGTGGATTTTTAAAAAGCCTCCTATGGAGGTCTTCTATTCTATAGAAACCTCCTATGGAGGACTTCTATCCCATATACACCTCCTATGGAGGTCTTCTATTCTATAGAAACCACCTATGGAGGTCTTCTATCCCATTGACACCTCCTATGGAGATCTTCTATCGCATAGACACCTCCTACGGAAGTCTTCTATCCCATAGACACACCCTATGGAGGTCTTTTATTCTATAGAAGCCTCCTACGGCGGCCATTCTATTCTATAGAAGCCTGCTACGGAGAAGAGCTCTGCAGAAGGTCATGGATTTTTAAAAATATTTGTCAAGCTATGACGGAAGACCGTGGATTTTTTTAAAACTTTTTTTTAAGCATCAGCGGAAGGTCGTGGATTTTTTTAAAATATTTTTTCAGCCCTGTCAGAATGTCGTGAATTTTTTAAAAATATTTTTAAGCAATAGCAGAACGTCGTGGATTTTTTAAAGGTGGTGAATTTTTTAAATTTTTTTTAAGCCATAGCAGAAGGTCGTGGATTTTTTAAAAATATTTTTAAAGCCATAGCGGAAGGTCGTGGATTTTTTAAAATATTTTTAAAGCCATAGCAGAAGGTCGTGGATTTTTTAAAATATTTTTTTAGCTCTCGGCAGATGGTCGTGGATTTTTTAAAAATATTTTTTAAGATCTAGCAGAAGGTCGTAAGTTTTTTAAGAATATTTTTTACGAACTGGCAGAAGGTCGTAAGTTTTTAAGAATATTTTTTACGAACTGGCAGAAGGTCGTAAGTTTTTAAGAATATTTTTTACGAACTGGCAGAAGGTCGTGAATTTTTTACGAATTGGCAGAAGGTCGTGAATTTTTTTAAGAATATTTTTTAAGCTATGACAGAGGGTAGTGGATTTTTAAAAATATTTGTTAAGCTATGACAGAGGGTAGTGGATTTTTAAAAATATTTGTTAAGCTATGACAGAGGGTAGTGGATTTTTAAAAATATTTGTTAAGATATGACAGAAGGTAGTGGATTTTTAAAACTATTTTTAGCTATGGCAGAAGTTGATAGGTTTTTGAAAAAAATATTTTTAGCTCCTGCAGAATTTCGTGGATTTTCTAAAAATATATTTTTTAGCTCTTGCAGAATTTCATGAATTTCCGAAGAATATTTTTAAGATATAAAGAAGTTTCCTACGGACGTCTTCTCTTCTAGAGAAACTTCCTAGAGAGGCCTCCTTTTCTATATAAGTTTCTTATTTTATTCAAAAAAGGTCTAATTGGAGGTCTCCATTTCATGGGAAAGCCTTTTATTTCTTCTGTTCTTACCGAATACTACAACGGCATTTATTATATAAATCACAAACTATTTTTAAGCTCTAGCAGAAGGTCGTGGATTTTTGAAAAATATTTTTAAGCCATAGCAGAAGGTCGTGGATTTTTTAAGAATATTTTTTTAAGATCTAGCAGAAGGTCGTGGGTTTTAAGAATATTTTTTACGAACTGGCAGAAGGTCGTAAATTTTTTTAAGAATATTTTTTAAGCTCTGGCAGAAGGTCGTAAATTTTTTTAAGAATATTTTTTAAGCTCTGGCAGAAGTTCGTGGATTTTTAAAAACATTTATTAAGATCTAGCACAAGGTCGTGGGTTTTTTAAGAATATTTTTTACGAACTGGCAGAAGGTCGTAAATTTTTTTAAGAATATTTTTTACGAACTGGCAGAAGGTCGTGAATTTTTAAAAAAATATTATTTAAGCTATGACAGAAGGTCGCGGATTTTTAAAACTATTTTTTAGCTATGGCAGAAGTTCATGGGTTTTTGAAAAACATATTTTTAGCTCCTGCAGAATTTCGTGGATTTTTGAAAAATATATTTTTTTAGCTCTTGCAGAAGTTCGTGAATTTTTGGAAAAATATATTTTTCAGCTTTTGCAGAATTTCATGAATTTTTGAAGAATATTTTTTAAGATCTAAAGAAGTTTCCTTCCTTCTAGAGAAACTTCCTACAGAGGCCTTTTTTTCTATATAAGTTTCTTATTTTATTCAATAAAGGTCTCATTGGAGGTCTCCAATTCATGGGGAAGCCTTTTATTTCTTCTGCTCTTACCGAATACTACAACGCCATCTATTATTGAAATCACACCTGAAATATCTTAAAATACACATTCATAAGCATATTTTGGGCGGAATATTTCAATACTACTAAATGACGCACTCGATAGTTTTGGAAAACAAATAAGATACGTCTTGTTTTCTATTCACGAATAGTTTTCAACATTTCTAGAAGTCCATTTTCCATTTTAATAAGGCAATCAAAGGTTATTTTTTTGAAAAATGCGATTAAATATTTTTTCATTGAGATCATGTTTAAGATCATGATCGTGGACTTCAAGTATTTTTAATAAAAATATTATCAATCAAGCTTTCTAAACCACTGCTATTTCTAAGCTAAAAACATTGTTTTATTTACAACGTTGTTTGTATTTGTTTTTTATTTTTTGCAGCACTTTAAGTTTCGCTCAAATGTGTTTAGCTTTTAGCGCAAAGTTTTCTGTGTAAATGTTTACATGTGAATTCAATCAGGCAGACAAACATTTTTTTTTTATTTGTTGTTGTTGTTCAAATAAACAATTTAGCTATTTTATTTAAAATTTTTTACACACACAATAATGATGATGACATTGTCAAAGTATTTTAACATTTTCTATAATTTATAATAACGATTTAGCAATAAATAATTAACTTTCTGAGAAATGGGATCTCTCACATTAATGGACATTTTTTGCAAATATTGTTTTTGCTATTAAAAGTTAAGTGAAAGGTTAGGGAGAATTGGCGCTACAGCTGGGCGTAGGAGACCTCATACGGATTCAAAACGCTTCTTAAAATTGGAAATTTTGATAAATTTTGATTTGAAGGAGATGGAGAGATAATGTTGGAAAAAAAATACGAAAAAAAGAATATTTTTTAAAGAGCCACTGATCCAAAGCTGCAATTTACGTGGATATTTAAAATAATTTTGGGGGAACCTATACAAGCCATCTTATACAAGCTTGTCCAGATTTTATTTCCTAGCTTTATTACGAGATATAACGCTATCTGTACTTCAGCTTATAGCATTTGTATTAGATGACCCTTCCGGGAACGCAAATTGTGTGAGAATTCTTTGGGAGAAATATTTTAATAGAATTAATTGTCGGAAATTGTACTTTTAAAAATACAAATATATCCCTTTTCATAATAATTTTTAAATATTCTAAAAACTAATTTTAAAAATATAATGAAACGTGAAATAAGCGATCACCAAATTTTGCAATGCTGTCAGTTCAGTTTGTAAACATTACCCTCTGTAATAGGGAGTAATATGAAGTTAAGCCATTGGGGGATAATCTATAAGCAATAATATTCAGTTACCCTTCAAGTCTTGGCATATTTGCATTTAAAGTTAAACTAAAGGTTACTACTATTGGTCTACTGGATTTATGGGAAATGAGTCGTCGTGGAAACTGAACTTAGAAGGGCTGTAAAATTTCAAAATATGTATTGAGATAACGAGCTACTACGCCATCTTTTCTTCAAATTACAGCATTAGAATGGCTTGTAACAGAGCATACCTTAGGGTGGAATATTTTAATAGAATAAAATATTCATCTTTGTAGTTTTTTTGAAACAAAATGACCTGGTCGGGGTCGGTTGTTTCTAAAATGTGAATTAAAACTTATTTGTATATTTTCGGGGGAACCTCTGAATACAGCTCTAAGTGGTGTAGTGTTTAAAAAATATTTTTTCAAGAGATTCTGGCCCAAGAATATTGAAAAGATGAAAAGTTCTCTATCCGCATTGAAACAAAACAAATGTTGTACCTCCTTAAACAGTCGCCTAATACCGATCAACCTTGTTCAATCCATCTCACAATCAATGTCACGTCTCCGCTTTTTTTTCTCCCAACACCTTTCGCTTTTCAAATGCCATATTAAGACAATTTTTGTTTAAAGACAATACGCATCTTCATTTAAGGAATCTTTCATGTTGCGGCAAAAACTACAGAATTGAGTGACTTTTTCTTTTGTGATGCGTCGTAGAGGGGGCCTTAGCAATTTCATTAAAAACTTTCTTCTTTCACATAAAACAATGTTTTACTTAAAAGTGGTAGCAGCGCCACAATCACATCACCAAAGCCGTTATTAAAAAAAAACTAATGTCGTCTTGACAAAGTCGTCAGGTAGGCAGACTGTCTGAATGAATAGTTTGTTTGTCTGTTGATTTTTTTCTACTCTAATCGTATAGTCTTAGTAGACATCATCATCATACCATGTTTGCCTTTAATAGCCAAGTTTGTAGTATGTCAATGAGGTGTGTGCGAGGTGCTTAAAGCTTAAACCTCGCTAAAGATTTGCAAAACAAATAGAAAAACTAAGGTGGCTATATAAGTTATTGCTGCTGATGTCACCTCTCTGTAGTTTCAATAAAAAACTGGCAGCTTTATAAGCAAGTTGTTTTTCGTTTTCATTTTCGATTTATGGCTAAAAAAAGTATTTAAAATGTTTATATCGTTATTGTTGGGTATTTTTTTGTAGTTTTTGTTTTTATTTTACGGGACTTTATTCTCTGGCTATAATTTATATTTGAATATTGTAAACAATATAATTAACATTATGGCAAATGATAAATGTGTGAATATCGGCTGGGGAAGTTGGGATATGACGACTTTCAGTTTAATTTTTGTTTCCAGAGAAAAAGGGATATTAAATTGGTACTGGATCTTTTAAAAGAATTTTCAAACGAGGCAAAAAGGCCTCTGGGCGTTGATTTTTAAAAGAATTTTCAAAGAAGTCAAAAAGGCCTCAGGTTGTGGATTTTTAAAAGAATTTTCAAAGAAGTCAAAAAGACCTCTGGGTGTGGATTTTTAAAACCAATTTTCAAAGAAGGCAAAAAGGCCTCTGGGTGTGGATTTTTAAATGAATTTTCAAAGAAGTAAAAAAGGCCTCTGGGTGTAGATTTTTAAAAGAATTTTCAAAGAGGGCAAATAGGCCTCTGTGTGTTGATTTTTAAAAGAATTTTCAAAGAAGACAAAGAGGCCTGTGAGCGTGGATTTTTAAAAGAATTTTTAAAGAAGGCAAAAAGACCTCAGGGCGTGGATTTTTCAAAGAATTTTTAAATAAGGCAAGAAGGCCTCTGGCCGTGGATTTTTAAAAGAATTTTTAAATAAGGCAAAAAGGCCTCTGGGCGTGGATTTTTAAAAGAATTTTCAAAGAAGCCAAAAAGGCCTCTGGCCGTGGATTTTTAAAAGAATTTTCAAAGAAGCCAAAAAGGCCTCTGGCCGTGGATTTTTAAAAGAATTTTCAAAGAAGCCAAAAAGGCCTCTGGCCGTGGATTTTTAAAAGAATTTTCAAAGAAGCCAAAAAGGCCTCTGGCCGTGGATTTTTAAAAGAATTTTCAAAGAAGCCAAAAAGGCCTCTGGCCGTGGATTTTTAAAAGAATTTTCAAAGAAGCCAAAAAGGCCTCTGGCCGTGGATTTTTAAAAGAATTTTCAAAGAAGCCAAAAAGGCCTCTGGCCGTGGATTTTTAAAAGAATTTTCAAAGAAGCCAAAAAGGCCTCTGGCCGTGGATTTTTAAAAGAATTTTCAAAGAAGCCAAAAAGGCCTCTGGCCGTGGATTTTTAAAAGAATTTTCAAAGAAGCCAAAAAGGCCTCTGGCCGTGGATTTTTAAAAGAATTTTCAAAGAAGCCAAAAAGGCCTCTGGCCGTGGATTTTTAAAAGAATTTTCAAAGAAGCCAAAAAGGCCTCTTGCCGTGGATTTTTAAAAGAATTTTCAAACAAGCCAAAAAGGCCTCTTGCCGTGGATTTTTAAAAGAATTTTCAAACAAGGCAAAAAGGCCTCTGGGCGTGGATTTTTAAAAGAATTTTCAAACAAGGCAAAAAGGCCTCTGGGCGTGGATTTTTAAAAGAATTTTCAAAGAAGGCAAAAAGCCCTCTGGGCGTGGATTTTTAAAAGAATTTTCAAAGAAGGCAAAAAGCCCTCTGGGCGTGGATTTTTAAAAGAATTTTCAAAGAAGGCAAAAAGCCCTCTGGGCGTGGATTTTTAATAGAATTTTCAAAGAAGGCAAAAAGCCCTCTGGGCGTGAACTTTTTAACGAATTTTCAAAGAAGGCAAAAAGACCTCTGGGCGCGGATTTTTAAAAGAATTTTCAAAGAAGGCAAAAAGGCCTCTGGGCGCGGATTTTTAAAAGAATTTTCAAAGAAGGCAAAAAGGCCTCTGGGCGCGGATTTTTAAAAGAATTTTTAAAGAAGGAAAAAAACCTTCTAATGAAGTTTTTTATTGCTTTGAAGGTAGGAGTCTTGGCAGCCTACGTCATATTCGAATATTTTTAGAAAGTGTTTGTGCGTATGACCTTCAATTAAATGCAGTAGCATTCTATTGATGTCCTCACCACAGGAGTTGAAAATATTTAATGTGTTTTGTTTCATTTATATTCGAAAACTTGAAGTGGCCATAAATTGAAAATATTTTATGACGTATTTGCTGTGTTGACAGAATTTATAATTTATCTCAACATTAATGTGATGTAGAAAAATTCAAGACATTTTCAAGGAAACTATAAACTACGGACTTTGTTTGGACGACCTGATGAGAGATTATTCTAACAAGACTTTATAAAAATCCTTATTATTTTTCTTTTTCAAAATAAACTGAGCAAAGTTTTTACAAAGAAAAAAAGAAGAATGGTAGCGAATATCACAAATAACAACATACCTCTGATAACCTAAATCCAGCAGCACCTGTTTTTCAATATCAGCAAAAACTTAGAATTTTAAAATTACCTCAATGTTTTCACACTTGCATTTGATTTCTCACACAATGCTAAAAAAACCTGGCCATGGATGGCAATGGGTGAAACATGTTTAAAATTTTTAATTAGCATATCAGCCAAACAGGCTAGCTGTTCAATGTCTTCTAATAGTTTGTATTCCAACAAACAACAAATACAATAAAAATAAAAATAGTTATACACAAATAAAAATAAAGTACCCACATTTTACGCACAAACATGGTAATCCCTTGTCATAACAACAACAAGAAACTAGCAAAAACTATCAGTCATAATTTAACGATAATTGTTGATAATATCCGCAAACCGAAATCTAAAAACAGAAATTTTATAGAACACCACCAAAATATAAAATTCCAAATATTTTATTGTGGTTTCAAAAGCACGAGGCGGAAGTTCAAAATGTATTTTAAGACTTTCTATAAAATTAAGTATTTGTTTTTGTTTCAAATAATTGTTCCTTATTTGAAGAGCCATAAAACCTAAGGTCTTACTTAGCTTTAAGCAAATCAAAGTAAGCCAAACACTTTGTAGCTTGGTGGGAAATAATTTTAATGAAGAAACGCACAAAAAAAAGAAAGCGAAAGTTTAATGAAGTTTAATTAAGCCATAATAAGTCGTAAAACAAATTTATTAGCCAAAAAGAAAGGAACAGATGTTTGAAGAAATGTTTGACTTTTATTTACATTGTAATTGAGCCTCTAATGAGATGGGGATGCATGGAGACATTTTTATTTCGAAAAGAGAATACATTTCAATGTTTTAGGAATGACAAGATTCATAGGAGGTCTTATTTTCTATAGAAGCCTCCTACGGAGGTCTTCTATTTTATAGGAGCCGTCTATGGAAGCCTCCAACGGAGGTCTTCTATGCTATAAAAGCCTCCAACGGAGGTCTTCAATGTTATAGAAGCCTCCTACGGAGGTCTTCTATTCTATAGAAGCCTCCTACGGAGGTCTTCTATTCTATAGAAGCCTCCTACGGAGGTCTTCTATTCTATAGAAGCCTCCTACGGAGGTCTTCTATTCTATAGAAGCCTCCTACGGAGGTCTTCTATTCTATAGAAGCCTCCTACGGAGGTCTTCTATTCTATAGAAGCCTCCAACGGAGGTCTTCTATTCTATAGAAGCCTCCAACGGAGGTATTCTATTCTATAGAAGCCTCATATGGAGGTTTTCTATTCTACAGAAGTCTCTGCGGAGGCCTTCTATTCTATAGAAGTCTCCCACGGAGGCCAGCTATTCTACAGAAGTCTCCTACGGAGGCCTTCTGTTCTACAGAAGTCTCCTACGGAGGTCTTCTATTCTACAGAAGTCACCTAGGGAGGTCTTCTATTCTATAGAAGCCTCCTACGGAGGTCTTCTATTCTACAGAAGCCTCCTACGGAGGCCTTCTATTCTACAGAAACCTCATACGGAGGCCTTTTATTCTATAGAAGTCTCCTACGGAGGCCTTCTATTATATAGAAACCTCCTACGGAGGTATTATATTCAACAGAAGTCACCTAGGGAGGTCTTCTATTATATAGAAGTTTCCTAGGGAAGTCTTCTATTATATAGAAGTCTCCTAGGGAGGTATTTTATTCTATAGACGTCTCCTACGGAGGCCTTCTAGTCTATAGAAGACTCCTACGGAGGCATTCCATTCCATAGAAGTCTCCTAGCGAGGCCTTCTATTCTATAGGCTTCTATAGAATAGAAGACCTCCGTGGGAGGCTTCTATAGAATAGAAGACCTCCGTGGGAGGCTTCTATAGAATAGAAGACCTCCGTGGGAGGCTTCTATAGAATAGAAGACCTCCGTGGGAGGCTTCTATAGAATAGAAGACCTCCGTGGGAGGCTTCTATAGAATAGAAGACCTCCGTGGGAGGCTTCTATAGAATAGAAGACCTCCGTGGGAGGCTTCTATAGAATAGAAGACCTCCGTGGGAGGCTTCTATAGAATAGAAGACCTCCGTGGGAGCCTTCTATAGAGTAGAAGGCCTCCTTAGGAGGCTTCTATAGAATAGAAGGCCTCCGTAGGAGGCTTCTATAGAATAGAAGACCTCCGTGGGAGGCTTCTATAGAATAGAAGACCTCCGTGGGAGGCTTCTACAGAATAGAAGACCTCCGTAGGAGGCTTCTATAGAATAGAAGACCTCCGTGGGAGGCTTCTATAGAATAGAAGACCTCCGTGGGAGGCTTCTATAGAATAGAAGACCTCCGTGGGAGGCTTCTATAGAATAGAAGACCTCCGTGGGAGGCTTCTACAGAATAGAAGACCTCCGTGGGAGGCTTCTATAGAATAGAAGACCTCCGTAGGAGGCTTCTATAGAGTAGAAGACCTCCGTAGGAGGCTTCTATAGAATAGAAGAACTCCGTAGGAGGCTTCTATAGAATAGAAGACCTGCGTAGGAGGCTTCTATAGAATAGAAGACCTCGGTAGGAGGCTTCTATAGAATCGAAGACCTCCGTAGGAGGCTTCTATAGAATAGAAGATCTCCGTAGGAGGCTTCTATAGAATAGACGACCTCCGTAGGAGGCTTCTATAGAATAGAAGACCTCCGTAGGAGTCTTCTATAGAATAGAAGACCTCCGTAGGAGGCTTCTATAAGAATAGAGGATCTCCGTAGGAGGTTTCTATAGAATAGAAGACCTCCGTAGGAGGCTTCTATAGAATAGGAGGCTTCCTACGGAGAATAGACGGCTAGGAGGTTTCTATGGAATAGAAGACCTGCGTAGGAGGCTTCTTTAGAATAGAAGACCTCCGTAGGAGGCTTCTATAGAATAGAAGACCTCGGTAGGAGGCTTCTATAGAATAGAAGACCTGCGTAGGAGGCTTCTATAGAATAGAAGACCTCGGTAGGAGGCTTCTATGGAATCGAAGACCTCCGTAGGAGGCTTCTATAGAATAGAAGATCTCCGTAGGAGGCTTCTATAGAATAGAAGATCTCCGTAGGAGGCTTCTATAGAATAGACGACCTCCGTAGGAGGCTTCTATAGAATAGAAGAACTCCGTAGGAGGCTTCTATAGAATAGAAGACCTCGGTAGGAGGCTTCTATAGAATAGAAGACCTCCGTAGGAGGCTTCTATAAGAATAGAGGATCTCCGTAGGAGGCTTCTATAAGAATAGAGGATCTCCGTAGGAGGTTTCTATAGAATAGAAGACCTCCGTAGGAGGCTTCTATAGAATAGGAGGCTTCCTACGGAGAATAGACGGCTAGGAGGTTTCTATGGAATAGAAGACCTGCGTAGGAGGCTTCTTTAGAATAGAAGACCTCCGTAGGAGGCTTCTATATAATAGAAGACCTCGGTAGGAGGCTTCTATAGAATCGAAGACCTCCGTAGGAGGCTTCTATAGAATAGAAGAACTCCGTAGGAGGCTTCTATAGAATAGAAGAACTCCGTAGGAGGCTTCTATAGAATAGAAGACCTGCGTAGGAGGCTTCTTTAGAATAGAAGACCTCCGTAGGAGGCTTCTATAGAATAGAAGACCTCGGTAGGAGGCTTCTATAGAATCGAAGACCTCCGTAGGAGGCTTCTATAGAATAGAAGATCTCCGTAGGAGGCTTCTATAGAATAGACGACCTCCGTAGGAGGCTTCTATAGAATAGACGACCTCCGTAGGAGGCTTCTATAGAATAGAAGAACTCCGTAGGAGGCTTCTATAGAATAGAAGAACTCCGTAGGAGGCTTCTATAGAATAGAAGACCTCGGTAGGAGGCTTCTATAGAATAGAAGACCTCCGTAGGAGGCTTCTATAAGAATAGAGGATCTCCGTAGGAGGCTTCTATAAGAATAGAGGATCTCCGTAGGAGGCTTCTATGGAATAGAAGACCTGCGTAGGAGGCTTCTTCTTCTATTCTCCGTAGAATAGAAGACCTCCGTAGGAGGCTTCTATACAATAGAAGACCTCCGTAGGACGCTTCTATAGAATAGAGGATCTCCGTAGGAGGTTTCTATAGAATAGAAGACCTCCGTAGGAGGCTTCTATAGAATAGGAGGCTTCCTACGGAGAATAGACGGCTAGGAGGTTTCTATGGAATAGAAGACCTGCGTAGGAGGCTTCTATGGAATAGAAGACCTGCGTAGGAGGCTTCTATAGAATAGAAGAACTCCGTAGGAGGCTTCTATAGAATAGAAGAACTCCGTAGAAGGCTTCTATAGAATAGAGGATCTCCGTAGGAGGTTTCTATAGAATAGAAGACCTCCGTAGGAGGCTTCTATAGAATAGGAGGCTTCCTACGGAGAATAGACGGCTAGGAGGTTTCTATGGAATAGAAGACCTGCGTAGGAGGTTTCTATGGAATATAAGACCTGCGTAGGAGGCTTCTATAGAATAGAAGAACTCCGTAGGAGGCTTCTATGGAATAGAAGAACTCCGTAGGAGGCTTCTATAGAATAGAAGAACTCCGTAGGAGGCTTCTATGGAATAGAAGACCTGCGTAGGAGGCTTCTATAGAATAGAAGACCTCCGTAGGAGGCTTCTATAGAATAGAAGACCTCCGTAGGAGGCTTCTATAGAATAGAAGACCTCCGTAGGAGGCTTCTATAGAATAGAAGAACTCCGTAGGAGGCTTCTATAGAATAGAAGACCTCCGTAGGAGGCTTCTATAGAATAGAAGACCTCCGTAGGAGGCTTCTATAGAATAGAAGACCTCCGTAGGAGGCTTCTATAGAATAGAAGACCTCCGTAGGAGGCTTCTATAGAATAGAAGAACTCCGTAGGAGGCTTCTATGGAATAGAAGACCTGCGTAGGAGGCTTCTATAGAATAGAAGACCTCCGTAGGAGGCTTCTATAGAATAGAAGACCTCCGTAGGAGGCTTCTATAGAATAGAAGACCTCCGTAGGAGGCTTCTATAGAATAGAAGACCTCCGTAGGACGCTTCTATAGAATAGAAGACCTCCGTAGGACGCTTCTATAGAATAGAGGACCTCCGTAGGACGCTTCTATAGAATAGAGGACCTCCGTAGGAGGCTTCTATAGAATAGAAGACCTCCGCAAAAGGTTTCTATAGAATAGAAGACCTCCGTAGGAGGCTTCTATAGAATAGAAGGTCTCTTCTTTTAACAGTTTATGACTCCTGAGGACATATACTCAACAGTAAATTACTCCTAAAGTCATCTACTCTACGATGTCATCTATTCTACTCCTGAAGTAATCTACTAGGCTATATATGCCTCCGTTCGCCTTCGAACTTCAGATAACTATTTCTTCTGATACAAATTCTTTTCCAAGTTTCAGAAAAATAATTCTAGATGGCTCCATGACCTTTCCCAATATTCCTTTCTCTTCTACTTTTCTTCAATGTGTCACCACCATCGTCCTCCATCCACTTTCCTTTTTGTGATTTATCTCTAATTTAATCCACTAAATAATGACAATAAATTTTAAAAGCCATCTTCTATCCAAAAAAGGACATTTAATTTAGTTATAGTGGTGATGGTGGTAGTAGTGGCATAGCAGAGCCATTACAGTAAATAATAATTTAAATAAATTGCTTCCTACTCCCGGGTTATTTGATTGTCGTATCCAAGGACCCGAACAATCATCCAAAAGGAAAACAACAAACAATCACAAAAGATGGAGGAGAAGAAGAAGTGAATGAAAAGATAGTAATTTTGGGTGTGCCAGTCAGCATTCGGATGATGATGGTGTCATTTTGTCCCTCCTGGCAATGTTGTTGTTTTACAATTTTCATTTTTTTTGTTTTTACACTAAAACACTTCCGTTTCCTTGATAGTTTGTTAAAGGCAGGGCATATAAGACAATACAGCAAACAAGAGAAACGCACTTAGTTACCACTTTGATGACTTGTCGTTTCTTTTGAGAAAGGAGGAAAGGGCAAAGTGTTAAAATGAAGTTGAGTATTGGTATGTTTGGAAAAGACCAGAGCAACAATGACGAAGGATATTTGATTAAACTAAATAACTATGTCTTTAAATAGCTATGACTATCCTATTTTAGTAGCAGACAAGATAATGTTGAATTTATTGACTTGCCATAAAGTCTGGCCACTAACAATATTGTTGTGGTCTCGTTGTTGTTGTGTAAATGTTCTCAGCTTACGACATTTCCGATTCGAAGTCGTCTTTAATTGTGAAAATCATCACCTATTGTAGCTAAAGGACACCTTTTTGGCGTATAGTGAGTGACAACAAGATGGTAGTTTTTACTTTTCCTAATGAAATGTTTGAAAGACGAATCAATTTAGCAAATTAATTTCACAGTTTAGCAGCAGATAAAACATAACGTAAAGAAGAACCTTCGGAACATTTTTGTGATGTTTTTATTGCAAAACTAATGAATGGCAACATCTTCCAAGGACTTTTTATAGAAAAGTAATTAAAAAGTATTGGATATTACAAATTGAAAAAGGTGCAACTGACAACTGAATCAAAAAATCTGAAAATATTTGCTGTTTATGTAGCGAACATGGTTTTGTTGTAATAAATTTACAGAGAAATGGCTAAGTGGGAGTTTTCTAGTGTAGTATAAACATCAATGGTTGGAATGAATGGGTATCATACTAATAATGTATAATGGTCTCTAATGGAGGACTTCTATTTTATAGAAGCTTCCAATGTAGGTATTCTATTGTATAGAAGCCTTCAATGGAGGTCTTCTATACTATAGAAGCCTCCCACGGAGGTTTTTTATTCTATAGAAGCCTCCTAGGGAGGACTTCTATTCTATAGAAGCCTCCTAGGGAGGACTTCTATTCTATAGAAGCCTCCTACGGAGGCCTTCTATTCTATAGAAGCCTCCTACGGAGGCCTCCTATTCTATAGAAACCTACTACGGAGGCATTCTGTTCTATAGAAGACTCCTACGGAGGCCTTCTATTCTATATAAGCCTACTACGGAGGCATTCTGTTCTAAAGAAGACTCCTGCGGAGGCCTTCTATTCTATATAAGCCTCCTACGGAGGCCTTCTTTTCTATAGAAGCCTCATACGGAGGCCTTCTTTTCTATAGAAGCCTCATACGGAGGCCTATTCTATAGAAGCCTCCTACGGAGGCCTTCTATTCTATAGAAGCCTCCTACGGAGGCCTTCTTTTCTATAGAAGCCTACTACGGAGGCCTTCTATTCTATATATGCCTACTACGGAGGCATTCTGTTCTATAGAAGACTCCTACGGAGTCCTTCTATTCTATATAAGCCTCCTACGGAGGCCTTCCTTTCTATAGAAGCCTCCTACGGAGGCCTTCTATTCTATAGAAGCCTCCTACGGAGGCCTCCTATTCTATAGAAACCTACTACGGAGGCATTCTGTTCTATAGAAGACTCCTACGGAGGCCTTCTATTCTATATAAGCCTACTACGGAGGCATTCTGTTCTATAGAAGCCTCCTACGGAGGCCTATTCTATAGAAGCCTCCTATGGAGGCCTTCTATTCTATAGAAGCCTCCTATGGAGGCCTTCTATTCTATAGAAGCCTCCTATGGAGGCCTTCTATTCTATAGAAGCCTCCTATGGAGGCCTTCTATTCTATAGAAGCCTCCTATGGAGGCCTTCTATTCTATAGAAGCCTCCTATGGAGGCCTTCTATTCTATAGAAGCCTCCTATGGAGGCTTTCTTTTCTATAGAAGCCTCCTATGCAGGCCTTCTTTTCTATAGAAGCCTCCTACGGAGGCCTTTTATTCTATAGAAGCCTCCCACGGAGGCCTTCAGTTCTATAGAAGCCTCCTACGGAGGACTTCTATTCTATAGAAGCCTGCTACGGAGGCGTTATATTTTATAGAAGCCTCCTTCGAAGGCCTTCTATTCTATAGAAGCCTCCTTTGAATGCCTTCTATTCTATAGAAGCCTCCTACGGAAGGTGCCTATGAGGGCCTTCTATTTTATTGAAGCCTTTAAGGAGGCCTTCTATTCTATAGAAGTATTCTATGGAGATCTTCTTTTATATAGACGCCTCATATGCAGGCCATCTATTCTATTGAAGCAACCTGTGGAGGTATCCTATGCTACAGAAGCTTCCTACGGAGGCATTCTATTCTATAAAAGCTTGTCATGAATTCATTCTATTTTATAGAAGCCTTTCCTTGAGTTGTTCTATTCTATAGAAGCCTCCCGTGGAGAAGGAGAAGCCTTCTTTGAAGGCTGTGGAATCTTTTTCTGATATAGAAGCCGCCAGTGATGGCCTTCTTGTACAGAAACTTTCTTTGGAGGCCTTCTTTGCTCTTCTATTTTATAAAAGACTTCTTTTTTATAAAAGACTTCTTTTTGGGCCGCCCACGGTTTCTAAGCATCCTATAATCCGATCCAATACATTCTATTGCATAGGGACCTAATGCAAAGACTTCTTTTGAAGCCTCCTGTGGAGGTCTTATATTGTACTGAAGCCTCCTATGGAGGTCTTCTATTTCATATAATGAGCTCTTCTATTGTATAGTCTCCTATGCAGAGCTTCTATTGTTCTGAAGTATCCAATGGAGGCTTTCTATTATACCGAGTCTTCCTTTGGAGGCCTTGTATAGAAGCCTTCTGTTTCTGTTTAAATCCAACGGAATCCCTTACATTGTATGGAAGCACCCTATAGATGCCTTCTATTGTATAGAATTTTCGTATAGAGATTTTCCATTCTTATAAGCCTCCTATGGAAGCCTTATATTGCCTAGAGGTCTTTTTTGAATAGAAGACAGACTTCTGAACTTCTGGATATAGATGTCGCTACAGTTGATATCTGAGACATCACCCTTCATTTAAAAGACAAAACCCCAATTCTCGAATTTAGATGTCGCTACTTTCGATATCTTAGACACGATCCGTTTTTAATCGGTTTCACCAGAATCGCCACAAGTAACCTACCTATTTGTCCTATTAGGGCTCGAAGATCATTATCAAATTATTTTTTTTATTAATTTATGTTTCGAATTGAGCTGGAAGATGGAAGATATTTTGCAAATGGAAAAGGAAATTATTAAATCAGGACTTCATGGTTTACCAGGTGGAGAAACATAGTGAAAAAACATATTAAAAAAAAACTTTGATAATATATGTATGTATCAAACATCCGTTTATAAAGTTCTTAGTTGCCTGGACCATCAGAGCATTTATTATTTTCACGGATTATTGTGATTTGAGAAATAATTTTCCAAGAACAAGTTAGAATATTTTCCTAAAAAATGAAGGCTGGAAGTCCAATCATCCTGAATTTTTTAAAGAATATATGTTTTTCTCGAACCATTAAAGCAATAATTCTCATACACTTGGTGATTGTACATTGAAGGGGTGTCATAATTAGTGTCAGTATTGTCAAGTATCGATCACCACCAAAAGAAAAAGAATCACCAAGACGACAGACAGACAGACAGATGTCCATGAAATGTTCTTGATAACCGTGACAGACAGAAAAACTGTGAATTAATGACTGACACTACATGGCGGAAGGACTGACAAGACTAGCCCGGCAACCCTTATGTTTATTTATGAAAACATAAAAGTGGCAAGTAAACAAATGGGCGACAAAAAAGGACCGGATGTAAAGGTTCAAGATTTACACAAGGTTCTATTCTCCCTAAAGGATATAACATAACACTTGGGTGTATGTAATGGTCATCATAAAATATTTACAGGTCAACCAGATATATATCCCTATGTCTCTAGTGGCTAAATTGAGCAAAAAAGTGTTGCTTATTATTGTGCGTCATATTTTTGTTGTTGTTGATGTGAAGTGCCCAATAAATCGCAATTCAATGTCAAGCAAACAAAAGTCAACAGGCTAGGCGCCCTCCATTTTTCCTCGATTAATGCGATGACAATACTCAAGAGCAATTATTTTTGTCAATAGCCTATTTATACGGTATGTCATGTGTGTATAAAAATTGGAAGTGTGAACAACAATTCAACCCAAAAGGCAGGCAGGCAGGCTACTTGAGTGGTTGAATCTTATAAAAATTGACAACAATAATAAAATAAACAAAAAATTAACAATAACAATGAAAATTGTTTACCATAACAACAGCACAAATAGGAAAAATGTGATGATGAGTAATTTTTTTTATTGAAAAATTTTATAGAATTATTTTCGATTTTTCACACAGCTGTCTGTAAAAAATAAGCATAAAAAAACTCGACATGAGTTCGTTACAGTCATCATTTTTATGTGGGTGGATTTAATTTTGAAAATTAAAATCCATGAAAATAAGAACAACAACAACACGACACTTGGCAATAATGCGGAGAAAAAGCAAGTGTCATAGACATCTGTTGACAGTGAGATAGCCAACAGTTGTTGTAATGGCATTACGGACTTTTTGTATTCCTTTTTATATTGAGTGGCTAAAATGACGGATTTATTTAAAACATATAATGAAAATATAAATTTGCTTTCTTTGTGTGTGGATATTTTAAGAGGACAAGTCACGGAAAGGTGGTCAGAAATTAATAAACTTTGAACAAAAGGAGGATCAATGGTCAGGTTTGTAGTCAGTAGTATAGTACTGCAATGGTCATGAACTACAAATAAGAATCCTGAGGTTATCTACAAAAGAAGATGACACCTAGTATGCAGTAGAATATTATTGACTAATGAAATCATTTTCCTCGATTATTCAGCACAACTCAAGAAAGAAATTAATAAGAATTATTTTCAAAATGATCTGCGAGCCCTCCTAGTAGGCAAAATTAAAAATTTAAAGTTCCCAGTTCCTTGGAATTAGTAGGTTATTAGTGGCGATTCTGGTAAAACCAATTAAAAAAGGATCGTGTCTAAGATTTGGACAGTAGGGACATCTATATTCAGGAATTATTGTTATTTGGTTTTGTCTAAGCTATCCTAAACATTAGAGACCAGATTAAACCCCCTTTGAATATAAAGGTTCATGTCTAAGATATAGACAGTAGCGACATCTAACGGATCTACAGGAAACGCTTTTTATCTTCAAGGCTCATTTATATGCAATGAAATTCCTTTAAAGGAAGCTTCTACACAACAGAAGGACTCTTTAGGAGACTTTTGTTCAATAGAATATCTACATAGATCGATTCTATTTAATTGAAAACCTACTCAAAAGGGTTCTAGGCAATAGAAGGCTTCCAAAAGAGGCTTATATATAGGATGGTTACATACAATAATAGTCGAAGGTCACACTAGCGCTGTTTCAACTTGGCGTTTTCAAATTTATAGGCGAGCCGTGTGAGGTGGTGAAACCGCTGTACATGGTTTTCTGTGTTTCCGATGTTGCCTCTTCCTATTATTCGTTTTAAGAAACTCGTTAGTGTGACCAAGGACTAAGGGATTCATAGAACGCTTCTAAACATAAATACCACCATGGGAGGCTTCTAAACAATAAACGGAGTACATATGAAGATTGTGTTCAACAAGAGGCCTCCGAAGGAAGCTTCAGTACAACAGAAAGCCTCCACTGGATTCTTCAGTACACTATAAGGCCTCTTTAGGAAGCTTCAGTCAATATTAGATCTCCATAACAAACTTTTATACAATATAAGGATTCCTTCTACGAAATAGAATACCTCAATTGGATGCTTTAGTACAATAGAAGGCCTCCATAAGGGACTTTAGTACAATAGAAAGCCTTTATATAATGTTTCAGCACAACGGAAGATCATCATAGGTGACTTCTTTACAATAGAATGCTTTCTTTCTACGAAACAGAAGGTCTCCTTAGGACGCTCGTATACAATAGAAGGGCTCCATATAAGGCTTCTCTACCGTAAAAGGCCTCCATAGGAGGCTTTCATATAAGAGAAGGCATCCATGGGAGGTTTCTATAGAATAGAAGACCTACATTGGATGTTTCTATAGAATATAAGAATTCAATAGGAGGCTTTTAAAAAATAGATGACCACCATGGGAGGTGTCTATAGAATAGAAGGCTTCTATAGAATAGAAGACCTCCGTAGAAGGCTTCTATAGAAAAGAAGACCTCCGTAGAAGGCTTCTATAGAATAGAAGACCTCTGTAGGACGTTTCTATAGAATAGAAGACCTCCGTAGGAGGTTTCTATAGAATAGAAGACGCTCGTACACAATAGAAGGGCTCCATATAAGGCTTCTCTACCGTAAAAGGCCTCCATAGGAGGCTTTCATATAAGAGAAGGCATCCATGGGAGGTTTCTATAGAATAGAAGACCTCCATTGGAGGTTTCTATAGAATATAAGAATTCAATAGGAGGCTTCTATAAAATAGATGACCACCATGAGAGGTTTCTATAGAATAGATGACCACCATGGGAGGCGTCTATAGAATAGAAGACCTCCGTAGAAGGCTTCTATAGAATAGAAACCTCCGTAGAAGGCTTCTATAGAATAGAAGACCTCCGTAGGAGGTTTCTATAGAATAGAAGACCTCCGTAGGAGGTTTCTATAGAATAGAAAACCTCCGTAGGAGGTTTCTATAGAATAGAAGACCTCCATCGGAGGTTTCTATAGAATAGAAGACCTCCATAGGAGGCTTCTATAGAATAGAAGACCTCCATAGGAGGCTTCTATAGAATAGAAGACCTCCATAGGAGGCTTCTATAGAAGACCTCCATAGGAGGCTTCTATAGAATAGAAGACCTCCATAGGAGGCTTCTATAGAATAGAAGACCTCCATAGGAGGCTTCTATAGAATAGAAGACCTCCATAGGAGGCTTCAATAGAATAGAAGACCTCCATAGGGTGCTTCTATCGAATAGAAGACCTCCATAGGAGGCTTCTATAGAATAGAAGACCTCCATAGGAGGCTTCAATAGAATAGAAGACCTCCATAGGGGGCTTGTATCGAATAGAAGACCTCCATAGGAGGCTTCTATAGAATAGAATAGAAGACCTCCATAGGAGGCTTCTATAGAATAGAAGAACTCCATAGGAGGCTTCTATAGAATAGAAGACCTCCATAGGAGGCTTCTATAGAATAGAAGAACTCCATAGGAGGCTTCTATAGAATAGAAGAACTCCATAGGAGGCTTCTATAGAATAGAAGACCTCCATAGGAGGCTTCTATAGAATAGAAGACCTCCGTAAGCGGCTTCTATAGAATAAAAGACCTCCATAGGAGGATTCTGTAGAATAAAAGACCTCCATGGGAGGCTTCTATCGAATAGAAGACCTCCATAGGAGGTTTCAATAGAATAGAAGACCTCCATAGGGGGCTTCTATAAAATAGAAGACCTCCATAGGAGGCTTCTATAGAATAGAGGACCTCCATATGAGGCTATTATCTACTGCAGTATACTACTTCCAAGGTCATCTACTCCACAATAGATGACTCCTAACGTCATCTACTCTACTATGACTCCTGTCGTCATATATTCTGTGGTAGCTGAATACTGAGGTTATATAATCTACGTTAGATGATTCCTGATGTCATCTACTCTACAGTATATGACTCCTGAGGTCATCTGTTATACGGTAGATAACTAGAGGAGTCTTCTACGCTCCTGAGATCATATATTCGGTAGTAGATGACTCCTGAGGGCATATACTCTACGATATATGAGTCATGAAGTCACATAATCTATAGTATGATGACGTCATCTACATACTCGTATGCTACCGTAGGCCATTCCTACTCTACGATATATGGCTCATGAGGCCACCCTTCTTAAAATCATATAACTTTTAAAGTCAACTATTCTACGGTAGATGATTTTTGAAGAAATTTCATCTACAGTACGATTCACGACTACTATACAGTAGATGACTCCTGAGGTCATCTACTCTATCTTAGATGACTTCTCATGTCCAATACTCTATGATAAATGATTCCTGAGGTCATCTAGTCAACAGTATATAACGCCCGAGGTCGTTTACTCTACAGCATATGACTCCTGAAGACACTTGAAAACCTTACTGTAGATGATTCCTTAAATCATCTACTTGACCGTAGAATAAATAACCCTTTTGTAGACTAAAGTTATTTTCTAAACATACATTTTGTCTTATTTTCACAGTTTAAACTCTTTTTCATTATTTATTAAAGTCCCACAAAAGTCTCACATTATTCTGCAGACAATTTCATAACACACCCTCTCGCTCTCGTGTCTCCCTCTCCCTATATCTTACATATATTTACCACAAAAAAATTCCCTTACAGCAGACAAATTATATCCATACGATTCCCCAATGGAATAACAAAACACAACACACCCAAAATGTCGAAATAAAAGGCACAGCACATGCTGTGACATACAATAAGGATATGTTCGGTTCGTTCGTTCTCCCAAACAAATAACAGCACAAAAGCGAAAAAGGACAAAAATACCATTAAATAAAACAAATGATGATAATACGACGATAGTCCATAAAAATGCCCAAAAATAAGTGATAAACAAAGAGAAGCATTTACTGTATGGCGGCGGCTGTGTTGTGACTGGGCCAAAAAAAGCAAATGTGCCAAAAAGGATAATGAAAAGGCAATAAGAGAGAGAAATAACAAGAGGGAGAGATGGAGAAAACTACTACAAAATGTAAAAGAAACTTGCCGAAAAGTGGAATGAAAAACACAAATAAAAGATAGAAGAAAAAATATTAAAATTCAGCACATTTTTCTGGAAACGAAGTTTTTTATACTCCTTGCAATTATTTGTGCTTTTTTTCTTTCCTTTTTATTCCCGTCTTGTTTTTTTTTTTGTGATACACGTAAAATGAAACTACAACAATAATAATGTCAACGGCATTTCTATGTTGCTGCCACTACCCAGCACTATGCCTACTACAAGTTCTGCTGTTCCTACTACTGGTACTACTGCTGTTGACAGAAGCTTTAGCAAAAAAAGACCTCATTTAATGGGAGAGTTCAACGTTTTTTTTTTGTGTGTGTGTTTGAGGTTAATTGCATTTGTTGTTCTGTGGCAAGTTAGGGAGGAGTTCACATTTATCCTTTTTAAGCCTTTTTTGTGATTCCTCTGTGGCCGCCTATTGTAATATTTAAAGTGAATTTAACTACTCAATTATGCCTAAAAAGGGACAAAATAAGTCAAATGTTTCTTTTTTGGTCCTTCGAGCAAGCAAATTATGTGTCTTATCAAATATTACTGAAGCGTAAAGGTGAAGGCAATCATGAAATAAAGCTTAATGAAACAATGTGTCAGAAAGCCTCTAAAGGATGAACCATAATATATTCATTAACAATATTTTCTTCCTTATTTGTAGGGAAGGGCATTACGCTGGGCCAAAAGAAGATTTTAATATTATTTGCTTAAGGCTGCTAAATTACGTTGAATATAGTACACTGCTTGGCTTTGGACTAAATTTTTGGAACTTTCGGACCATTATGGAGGAAAGTATGAAGAATAAAATTATAACATTGTAATAGAGACAACAATGGATACCTCCGGTAAAACCCTGCGGATTTTTAAAGAATATTTTTTCAAGGCTCCAAAGATCACGTGGATTTTTAAAGAATATTTTTTCAAGGGTCGAAGGGCCCCATGGATTTTGAAGGAATATTTTTTCAAGGGTTGAAGGGCCGCGTGGATTTTTAAAGAATATTTTTTTCAAGGGCCGAAGGACCACGTGGGTTTTTAAGGAATATTTTTCCAAGGCTCGACGTGGTTTTTAAAGAATATTTTTTCAAGGCTCCAAAGACCACGCGGATTTTTAAAGAATGTTTTTTCAAGGCTCCAAAGACCACGCGGATTTTTAAAGAATGTTTTTCAAGGCTCCAAAGACCACGCGGATTTTTAAAGAATATTTTTTCAAGGGTCCAAGGGCCTCGTGGTTGTCTTTATCTTAATTCCTCTTTTTCTTCTTCTTTGTTTGTTTTCATGTTAGAAATGGTCCTCATTTAGGAACCTATGGCCTGTGGCTTGGATTATACTATGACATCATGACATTTCAACACTATCCGAGGAATGATCTTAAACTGGATTATAGGGCTAAAGCATTAACCATTTGTGGAGAAGGTACCACAACGAATGTGCGACATGGCCCATCTTGGAAATATATCTGAAATTGGAAGTTACTCCTTTCAATAGTAATCGTGTTGGTCATTGTGGGGATTTTCAGAGATTTCGAACCATTTTGTCAGGAAGCTTGAACTCGCCCACAAAGAAATTAACGTTGTAATCAGCAAGGAACACTAAGATGTCCTTCGGTAAAAGTTTTAAAATGAGATTCGAAGATCACTTTTGTTGCACTTAAGTATTTGAAATTACAAATAAAAAAATAATTACAAATGGAATAATTCGAATTTCATATGGAATAATTCGAATTATAAATAGAACAATTCGAATTACAAATCAAATGCTACGAATTACAAATAAAATTCTCGAGTTACAATTAAAAATATTCGAATTACAGCTAAAAAAGGTTTAATTTATTATGCTACGAATTACAAATAAAATTCTCGAATTACAATTAAAAATATTCGAATTACATCTAAAAAAGGTGTAGTTTATTGGCCTCGGAACAATTCGTATACTTGACTACGCGAACAAAATTTTTTTAAAAATAAAAATTTTTCTTAAATAGCCTGCCTTCGACCAGGTATTTAAGACATTCTCCTATGGACAGGAGCTAAATTCAGGCACGGGAACAAAATATTTTTTAAATAGAATTTTTTTTATTTATTATTGTCTTTTTAAGACGAAGGCCATTATTTATGAAAGTTTTTAATTAATTAATTGGATTAATCGAGCTAACATGGCCTAAGGAGTTTTGTATTGAAAAATGAATTCTAGCGAAATACCACACACTCAACCATTACGCAACGATCGTATTTGAATGCTAATGGCTAGAAGACAAAGGCTGATTTTGATAACTTCTATTTATACAAACATTTTTACAAATTTGTAATTATGAAGTATTTATTGAAGTCTTTTTCTTTATCAAGTCACCCTAGTGTCTTATCTAGGAATAATTTTCTCAATACATACACATATACAATCAAAGGGGGGTTTCCTTCATGAATTGTAATGCTTTCAGTTTTTGAAATTTTTGGATATCAAGTCGACTAGTTTGTTGATATGATACATTGGCAATGGCTTAGAACGCTGAGATCTCGACAACATTGTCTGTTTGTTGGACAGGACTCAGGTTCAAACCTCAGCCGGGGCAGCCGGGCTCTGCTGTGAAGTTTTTTATTTATTATTGTCTTTTTAGGACGAAGGCCATTATTTAGAAATTTTTTCACTAAGTAGACGGCCTTTAACAAGGGAATTTTCCGAACTTCAGAGACCCATATCTCAAGAAGTATGGACTTTCGAAACAAATGTTATATATATTTGTGATCAGAAAAAAAAATGTCATCCCGATCCGAGCTAAGTCCATATTTATATTAGGCAATTTTCCATGCGGCAATTGTTAGTTTGCAGGAGAGAGAGGTGAGGCATATGGTAACCCTTTGCCTCTCAACACCCTCTCTCTCCCACCAACTGACAATTGCAAGGAAAATTGCCTAATACAAATATGGACTTAGTGGGTAACCTTATGCCTTGGCCGCTGATATTTTAAAAATAAAAATTTTTTAAACAAAAAAATCCGTACGCATCGTCAGTTTTTTTGGCGACTTTATGAGGAGAATCGTCTATTTAAATAAAATATTTTACAAGTTTTTGCACTTTTGCAAAAAAAAAAAGATAACAATTTTAATTTTGTTGTTGATTGTTTTGTGTTTCCTTAGAGGTCTTTCTATAATTTTGCAAATTAAACATAAATATTTTTTGCATTTATTCTCAACGTTTCGTCTTTTTTTGTAAATTCATCAGTTAGACAAAATATTTTGCTGCACTTTTTGGAGGATTTTTTTTTTCACTTAGCGAAGAATTTTGTTGATAAGTGTAAAAGATTAGTTTTTTATGGACACGTATGGTACTCTACATAATTAATGTTTTTAAAAAATTTTACAAAAGGGGTTTAAATTGTTTGCCACTCATTATTTTATTATTTTGTATTTGTTGTAAAATATTATTAGATTTTTGCCGATATATAGGTAAATTATGTATACTGTGTAAGTATTATTATTTATTTTAATTTATTAATATTGATGTTTTATTTATATTTATTTAAAAGTATTTATATTTCTTTACTTTATATTGCCACTGAGATTTTTGCATTTTCTATTTTTCAAAATTTATATATTTCTTAATTCTTCACATTTTTTAATTGTTTTTTAGTTATTTAATTATTATTTAAATTATGTATATGTATATTACATATTTTTATTTGTATATATAGATTTTTAAATTTATATGTAATTTTAGTATTATTTAATTATATTTTTTATTATGTAATTTTTATAATTTTATTATTTTTTACATTATTTTATGTTTATTTAATTTTATATTTATTTGATATTTATTTAATTTTATTTATATATATTATATTATGTTTTTCTACTATTATTGTCATATTATTATTATTTTTTGTATTATGTTTTATGTTTTATATGGCATTAAATGTAGTTTTATTTCTTTATTTACTATTATAATTTTATAATTTTAATTTATTTATTATTATTTTATATTTATCTAATGTTATTTTTTTATATTTATATAATTTTATTTTGTATTATTTTTTATATTGTCATTTTACTTTATGTATATTATTCTTAAAATTTCTCAAAAGTTTGGGTATTTGTATTTTCCAATTCTTCATATTTGTAATTATTTAATTATTTTTTAAATTACGACCCATGCTATTTATTTTTCTATATAGATTTTTAAATTTAAATGTACGTTTACTATTTAATTATTATACTATAACTATTGTTTTATTATATGTATATTAAAAGTAATATTGTTATTATTTTTTATTATAATGTTATTAATATTATTCTTTTCATATTATTTTTTATTTCATATTGTTTTATTTTTTATTTATTTATTTTGTTTTATTTTATTATTTGTATATTATTTTTAAATTTTCTCAAAATTTCGTGTCTTTAGCTTGGATTTATGCTAACGAAGGTGTATACACTTTCATACGGGCAAAATGTGCCTCATCGAAATAATGGTTTTAGACCCCAAGTATGTTTGAACGAAATGTGTTTCAGAAAATTTAGAGTCGATTGAGCAATGTCCGTCCGTCTGTCTGGCTGGCTGGTGCGCACGATAACTCTCGAACGGATGAGCTGATTGGGTCCAAAATTTGGCTATCGCAATATTTTGCCCAAAAATAGTTTAAGTTGGATTATATCGGTCCACGCCTTCCGGTATCTCCCCCACAAAAGTTGGAAAATGTTCGGAAAATTTGTACGTACGATAACTCTAGAAGGGAGTAACCGATTTGGTCTATACTTTGCAAATCGTGGAATGTGTACCAAACTTAGATAATGTTTTAATATAGACTCAATCGACCTACTCCTTCGGGTACCTCCCACACAAAATTTCGGATAAGTTCAGTTTAGGGCCATCTCTCGAATCGCTCTGATTTTTGTCATCCTAATATATCTAACAGATATTGATCAGGTTCGAATATGGACTATATTTGTCTACTCCTTCTGGTACCTCTCACACAAAATTACGGATAAGTTCACTTTAATACCTGCTCTCGAATCACTTTGATTTTTGTTGGAGCAACTTGTATTCGCTGTCTCAATTAAGAAGGTAAAATTTTTTTGAGAAAACAGCCCGAAAGGTGTAAAAAACCCCTATGGCACCATATGTAGTGGCTGGAGAGCACGATAACTCTCGAACTGATCAACCAATTTGGTCCAAAATTTGGCCTTCGTCATATTTTGTCATAGTTACAGTTCGAAGATAGGCAATACCAGTTCACGAATTGAACAAATTTGGTCCAAACTTTGGATCTCCTAATATTTTGTCCAAATTTAGTTTAAATTCTAAAATGGAGGTACGTACCTTAGGGTACCTCTCCCGCAAAAGTTCAACATTTCTTTCTAAGTGCAGTTTAAGGTCTGTTTTAAGATCCTTTGGAAATATAAACCGATACTGTTCGTTGTGGTCCTGTTTACTGCGATATTATATTTCCGTGAACAAGTCCATGCCCCCTGGCATACTGGTCCAAAAGTTATGCGATGACATACTGAAATGACTAAGATCCACTTCCATAAAGGACTATGTCGGTCCATTTTCTTTAAGTACGTCCTCAGCAACACTTTTAAACTTTAATCCTAAACCATATTTTAGTCGGGAAGTTCAAATGTCCAAAAAAGGCACAAAATTCTGAAAAGTTTCAATTTACATAGGCTGAGGGTATATAACTCTGTCGGCATAGCCGACTGATAGGTTTTACTTGTTATATGAATATTGGAGCAGGATGAAGGTTTGGACTGGATAGGGCTTGCAGTGCTGATCACGCCAATATATATATCATGAGCAGGAAGTCCATACTTCCCGAGATATAGGCTACGAAATTTCAAAAAATCCCTTTTTTCATATATAGCCGGCCTTCGGCAGCTGATTTAAGACTTTCTCCTATGGACAGGAACAAATCTCGGCTAACGAGAAAAAAATTTTCCTTCAAACCGAAATTTTTTTTATCATCACTTATGCCTTTTATTACTATATTTTTATTTAATTTTTAAATTTTCTCCAAATTTCGAATTTTTTTAATTTTTCATATTTTTTAATTGTTTAGTTATTATTTAAATTATGAATATATCACACATTTTTTATTTTTCTATATAGATTTTTAAATTTAAATGTAATTTAATTATTTTTATTTTCTTATATTTTTTATTATTATTTTTATTCACACTTATTTTTTATATGTTATATCTTTTTATTATGATTTTATTTACTTTTAATGTAAGCCTTGGATTTATTATTTCATATTTCTTATATATATTTGCATTTTTATTTATTTATATATTTATTATTATTTTGTATATATTTTATATTTATTTTTCCATATTTTTTATTCAGATTTTTTTTATTTTATATAATTTTTTATTTTTTAATATTACATTTTTATATAATTTTTTATAATAAGTACTTATATTATTTTTTATTTACAATCATTGTCATTTTATTATTCGTATTATTTTATTTTTTATATTATTATTATTTAATTTTAGGATTATTTAATGTTATTTTATTATTATTTATTATAGTGCTATTATTATTAATATATTTTGTTAAATATTTTTTATATTATTTTATTTTTATTTAATTCTATTCTATATTTATTTAATTTTATTTTTCATTTATTTTATTTTTTATTGTTTCATTATATTATTTTTATTTTCTATATTATTATTTTATTATAGGCATATAATATTTTTAAATTTCACACAATTTCTGGTCTTTATTTAGCATGTGGATCTTAGATCCTTGGATTTATTATTTCATATTTTTCTACATTATTATTTTTCCATCCTTGGTTTTTCTTTTGAGTTATCGAAGATTTATTTATGATTTAGATTTTCTTGTACTATATTCACTGTTTTTAAACTTTTATTTATAGTTAAATTTTTTAAATTGTTTTTACACATTTTTTTTTCAATTTTAGTCACACTTATTTGTAACCCTTTTACTTTTCCTCCACTCTATTCTTTCATATTTATATTTTTTGTTTTGTTTTTCCTTTTTGTTTCAATTTTTTGTTTAATATTTTTGAAGTTACTTTTTGACACTTTTTACACACTTTTTGCCAAACTCTTTTTTTATGTTTTGTTTTTACACTTCCTTTCACACACTATTCTTTACTATTATTTATTATTTTTTGTTGTTCTTTTGTTATTTTCGTTTGTTTAGTTCTTTCAAACTTACCATTACATCCTTTTGATTCTCTTTATCCAATAAAAATTCCATTGATTTGTGGGGACGACGCACCGAGGCAATTTGCTGATTACCCGTTGCCGATGAACCGGCATTTTTAATTACAACAACTGTGCCATCAGGCCTTACAACAACTTCATCATTATCATCATAATCGACATCATCATCATGGTGACCGGCATTTGCATTATTGTGGCCACCCATGGTGTGGCGCTTATTCGATCCTGTTACACTGACATTTGGACCAATATTCATCAAGGACCGAGTTTTACCCGTTATAACCGTTTCATGTGTATCCAAATTTGTTTCAATTAAACCGATTTTTGGCTCAGCCGTAGAGTTACGCGACGACAAATTATTAAACATTTGAGTTTTTTGCGAGACCGTAGCACGTGAGGGTGATACACCGTCAAAATCATGATGGTTCATGCTGGCGGACATGTTGTGATTGCTTGCATTATTGTTAAAGGACTGAGTGGCAGCATGTGAACGTTCTGCATTGAGAAAATCTTCGGTGCTGCCACGAGGATTAAGTGGAGCCATGTGGGCAGAGAAGGGCTGGGGTGGAGAATCAGCTGTTTGTTGTAGTTCATGGGTGTAAAAACGGCTTGTACATATTTGTTGTTGTTGCTGGGGAGCAGAGTTTGCGCTTTGCTGTTTTTGGGCCAACAATTGTTGTTGTTGCTGGGGTGGTAGGGGTGGTTTGCCGGTTACCTTTTCTTCGTTAGATTTGGATTTTGTGGGTTTTGCGCCCTTTTTGTTTGTTTGTTTAACGGCGTTATTATTTGTCAAGGCATTGCCATTTGTGGTTTGTTGCTGTTGAGAGGAGGCAGCATTGCCATTACTTTCCTTGTGAGATTCAAAAAAGCCAGTTTCATATTTTTCTGGCAAGGGTCCTTTCAAGGGTATGTAAATATAATCCGGTTGAGAGTTTTTGGCCCCAGAAGAAACAGTTTTAATTTGGTTTTTGGAGGAGTTCTTGGCAATTTTTATTGGGGTGCCATTGATTTTCTTGTTGGATTCCGTGGTTTCTGGTGGTTGCTGCTCCTGTTCTTGTTGATCCTTGTTTAATTTGGATTTTTTATTCTTCCTCATGGAAAACCTAAAACCATTGGCAAACCTTGACAGAAAACCCTTGGAGTTGGGGTGTTTTTCATCTGCCTTAAATTTGGATTTCATGATTTCATTGTTGTTGTTGATTTTTGTGGTCGATGAGGAGGAGGACATGGTTGTGGCGGCATTATTTTGGGAAGACATCCTATTGAGATTTTGCACCGACTGTGACTTGGAGGCTGATGTGTGTTGTAGGCTTTCGTTTTCTTGGTGCCGCTGGAATTTATCCAACATTTGCTGGGAGGCGTAGAGTATGTGATGGGCCCGATTAATTGGTGGCTCCGATAATATTGGCAATTGTATACTAATTGGCCGGGCAATAACAATGGTGGGCTTAATTGGTTTCACTTGCGGTTCTTCTTCTTGCCTAATCGTGTTTTCACAACGGTCTACGTGTTTTGTTTTGTCTTGTTTTTTGATTGATTCTGCTTCGTATTCTTGTTTCTCTTGCGTTGTTGTTGGTGGCTTAATATCCGTTTTATTGACGTTTAATGTTTCATTGTTTACGTTCGTTGTTAAACTAAATGTTGCTTTGGTTATAAACATTGAACCATTGTCGTCTTCGTCGTCGGCTTCAGTGTTCCGCTGCGTTCCATTGCCATTTTGTTCCACTTGCTTTTCGTTTGCAATGCTCACTTGTTGGGTTTGTACGACAGCCAGCAATTGTTGTGGTTGTTGTTGTTTTGGGTCGGCTCTCTTACTATCTTGTTGTTGTTGGGGCTCTACTCTCTTACTCTCTTGTTGTTCTTGTTTTGAGAGAGTTCCCTCTTCAGGGGTTTCTCTTTGTTTATTATTGATTAAAGTGGGCAACTCTTTGATCACTGCCTTGTATTTCTCTTTCATTTCCCTCTCTTCATTATTGTGGGGTTGGAAATTATGCTCTTTATTCAATTTCTCTTTCTCTTCTGTCTCTTCTTTATAAAGACTGCCAATAATTTCATTTTCTTTGGTATTTTTCAAAACAACTGCATCGCAATTATCCAATAGCTCATCATCGCTTTCCTCTGAGCCTGCTGCCACCTCCGGCACAATATCGCCATCGTCATGATACTCCTCTGAAGATTGTTCCTGCCATGAATATTTCGAGACCACTGGGCAAAAACTAACTTCTTTGCCAAAAGAAGTCCGCGAACCGGCCGGTAGTAAAATTCCCAATGGCTTTTGGGTCTGGGCAATGTTCAGCTGATGCATAGAATTGGTGGCTGAGGACACAAACAAATCATCCTCAATATCCTGATCCTCCTCCTTTTGATAGGCATTCAAATTCGGGGTGGAGGAAACCAAATTCTTTTTCTTACTTGAATTGGCTTGGCTGTGGAAACGGCGTTTGGGCATGGTCCTGGTCCTGGTTAAATCGGTGTTACTTATTTCCCTGCAATCAAAGTTACATTTCTCCAAACTTTGGGCATAGCTGGTCCTTAGCATGGTGGGATCTTGATCAAACGTGGTGGTTTTGGAGCCTCCTTGCATGAAGGCGGTAAATGAGTTGTAATCCTGCGTCAAGCTATTGGCCTTTTCCTTGTCATGGTGTTCTTGGCGCTTTTGCCGGGCTGGGGGTTTACGTATGACGAGCTGGACATGGTGGACCTCTTGTTGACAAGACTCCCCGTCACTGGCCTCCGTTTCTGAGTGGCTGGAGTTGGAGGTTTTGCGTCTTCTGCTAGGGGGTTTGGGTTTTTCGGGTGCGGAAGCACAATCAACCGTATCCGAGGGTTTGGGGTACTCCCTATCCTTACTAGGTGGCCGATCGTTTAGTATGCTGGCCGTCTTGTCATAGTGTGCCGAAAGCTCATCCAAAAGGAAATTGTTTTTGCAAACCAAATCGGTTTCATAATCCGAGGAAATTCGCTTTTCCGCCATTCTCTGCTCCGCCTCCTCGGCCAATAGGTCCTCTCCAAGTAAAGATAAGTTGTGGTAAGATTGGTGTAATCTGGCCAAATGCGGAACTTGGGGTCTAAAAGCGGTGGTGGTGGTTGTGGTGCTGATGCTGCTCTCAAAACACCAACTGTTACTCCTTTTAAGCGGTGATCCAACTTCTTCCAGCTCCTCACTGTCCGTGGAACTTGATTCGTTGGTATTATTATTTGTGGAATAAATTTGGGTGGAGGTAAATTTTGGCCTGGATTTTTTGTATTTCTTTTTACGTCCCAATTTGTTCAATTCATTCGGTACACTGGAGGTACGTTCTGGCCAATTCTGCATAAGGTTAAGGAAACTCTGACGTCTTC
The DNA here is from genome assembly GCF_047663935.1 of Musca autumnalis. Classification (NCBI taxonomy): domain Eukaryota; kingdom Metazoa; phylum Arthropoda; class Insecta; order Diptera; family Muscidae; genus Musca; species Musca autumnalis. The sequence continues at coordinate 27,222,616 of NW_027411755.1, forward strand.
CACAGGCAGGAGAATAATCCGATTCGGAGGTATAATAGGATAAAGGAGATTTTATTTCACTTTCAAAATTAGAACGCGGCGTTTCAACACCTAGTTGCCTGGCAGGAGAATAATCCGTTTCGAAGGTATAAAACGACAAGGGAGATGATTTCACTTCACTTTCAAAGTTTACCGATGACGCGGCGTCCTCACTTAGTTGGAAATATTTTTCTTGTTCTTTAATTTTTAACAATAATTTCTGATGATTCTCAAGGCCCGGAGAACTTGAAACGGGATCTTCTTTTAAATAATTCTTTTCACACAAATTTTCTATAGCACTGAAGCAAAAATTCTTCGGTTCATTGACGTCATCACTTTGTGGTGGTGATCGTTGTGGCCACCGTTGACTTAGATCTTCACCTCCCCGATCGTGGGCAGGTTGGGTGTATACATTATTTTCCGCCGCAAGTTTGGCACTTTCGTTTATTAACACGTCGTCGTCGTCTCCGTACACGTTCTTGTTGTTCTCGTCGTGTTCTGCTTGATTCCCGGCGTTTTCTTCTTGTTTCCCGTTAGATGTTTTCCTTTCACGTAGATCGTTTAAACTAATTCGGAGCATATTTTCTTGGCAATCATAAGCTCTTCGTGTTGGTGGTGGTGGTGGAGACAACGATGCTGTGGAGGTTCTCACCACAGGCATTAGCCAAGTGAAAGAGGCCCGAGATGCGCATGTCGTGGCCGATGAAGAGGAAGATGATGATGAAGATGAGCATGAATTGGCCGTTGCTGATGATGATGCTGAGGATGTGGCTGAATTTTTACTTGATGTGGATGACACCTCGGAGGAGACTGGTGATGGCGAGTGTGTTTGGCTGCGTTGTTGGTGGCGCATGTAATCCACAAGCAGTGGGGAGGTAGGGGGTGTTGCGTAAATTGAAGTATTATTTTTAAATTCTTTAATGGAATGTTGCTTGTTGGCCTTTTCCTCACATTCTACAGCTTCCATTGCTGCTTCTTCATCATGCACTTCTCCTCTCATTGGCAAACTGAAATGATTCTGCTCATGTTGCTGTTGCTGCTGCTGCTGCAGTGACTTATGTTCCATTAACTCCTCATCTTCTTCGCTGAATTTTTCATAATTTTTACACACATTTTGCGATTTACTTCTCCTCAACAGCCCCCCTCCAAAAGGCTCACAATAGCCAGAATCTTCACTCAAATTCTCCGCCGAACTTTTACCTTTTTTACTATTCGACCTTTGGAACTTTTCCACCAAGTCGCCAGGTGACAAAACGGAAGGAGGCCTCGAAGAGCCAGCATCAGAACCGTCAGAGGAGGAAGATTCCGAATCAGATCTCAACTCTGCCAATTTCAAGCCAGATCGAACAAAACTTTCTCCATTTCCACTTGATTCCATGTCATCAAAGTTCAGCTTATCCAAATCATAATAGGTTTGATGTAATCTACCATCCAGCGATTCATATTTCTTGAGCAAAGAAGACTGGGAACCCCTTCGGCTGTTATTGCCCGAATTATTGGCCGAACTAAGCGAATTTCGATTGCTCGAATCGCCCTCATTGGCATTGGGGGACATATCAAAACTAAGCAGCGAAGGTGAGGAATTACCCAAGCTGTTCATACTGGCATGCTGCTCCTGCAGCATTAATTGGCGCTCCAAGGACTCAAATTGTATTAGCGAAGAGGAACGACTCAGGGAATTATAGGACAAAGAATCTGAGTCCGAATAGAAATCATCAAAACCTCCAGCTCCACCAACTCCTCCGGATCTTCTATTACCCAAACTGTTCCTCTGTGGCAATGAAAGCTGCTGCTGCGTACCAGATTGGGCGCCATTACCCCACGAGTCTCTTGAGAAATTTTCATAATTTAAAAACCTTTCCAGGCTATTGTTTTTGTTGTCACCACCATACAGAGGGCGCCTAAGCACCACCTCATCTTCATTTGTGGGATCTTCACAGCGCCTGGCCCTTTTGGCTGGACACAAAATATCTCTTTCGGAATTAGAATCGTTATCTGCAAAGGGAGAAAGAAAAAACACATTAATAAAAAGCGTTCCACATGATTGTTGTCAAAGACTTACCCTTTGTTATTTCGACTCTAATTACAGAACCTGTGTCCGACTCAGCAGAGCTATAAAAACTACTGTTATTTCTGCCACCATTTGCTGCACTGCAAAGACTTTCTTCACCCTCAATGCAACCATCATCATCATCACCATCGCCACCACATCCGCCGCCACCGCTATCACTTAATTGGGAATCATATTGATTCCACGAGTTATATGCATATTCTTCATCTTCGGAGGTTTCTTCCATAATGGGTTCCAACATTTGGCGGGATGAGGACAAATATATGGCATCTAAAAAAGAGAGGAGAAAATTTATTAATAAAAAAATAAATTAAAAAAATAGGTACAATTTTTAAAAATGAAGATTATCCAGGCCACATCAGAAATGTCATAATGGGACCATAAAAACGCCCTTTCTTTCAGAGAGGGTCTATAGAAGCACCCTTTCTTTCAGGGACTATGGAAGCACCCTTTGTTCCACAAAGGGTCTATAGAATTAAAACAAAATATGGTTGAATAATTCGTGGATTTTTTAACAAATACTAGCCAATAATTCGTGGATTTTTTAACAAATATTTGTCAATAATTCGTGGATTTTTTAAAGATAATTTTCAATAATTCGTAGATTTTTTAAAAAATATTTTTCAAAAATTCGAGTGTTTTTAAAAGTATTTTTCAAAAATTCGAGTTTTTTTAAAACAATTTTTCTCAAAAATTTCGCGATTTTTTAAAAATTATTTTTCAATAATTCGTGAATTTTTTAAAAAATATTTTTCAATAATTCGTGGATTTTTCTAAATATTTTTCAATAATTCGTGGTTTTTCTTAAAAAAAAAAATCAATAATTAGTGGATTTTTTAAAAATTATTTTTCAATAATTCGAGGATTTTTTAAAAATTATTTTTCAATAATTCGAGGATTTTTAAACAAATGTTTTTCAATTATTAGGCGATTTGTTAAAACATGTGTTTCAATAATTCGTGGATTTTTTAAAAAATATTTCTCATTAATTCGTAGATATTTTAATTAATATTTTTCAATTATTGGGCAATTTGTTAAAACATATGTTTCAATAATTCGTGGATTTTTTAAAAAATATTTCTCATTAATTCGTAGATATTTTAACAAATATTTTTCAGTAATTCGTGGATTTTTTAAAAAAATATTTTCAATAATTATTGGATTTTTAAAAAATAATAATAATAATAATTGGAGGATTTTTAAACAAATGTTTTTCAATTATTGGGCGATTTGTTAAAACATATGTTTCAATAATTCGTGGATTTTTTAAAAAATATTTCTCATTAATTCGTAGATATTTTAACAAATATTTTTCAATAATTTGTGGATTTAAAAAAAAATATTTTCAATAATTAGTGGATTTAAAAAAAAAAATATTTTCAATAATTAGTGTATTTTTAAAAAAATATTTTTCATTAATTCGTGGATTTTTTAAAAAATCTATTTCAATAATTCGTGGATTTTTTAAAAAATCTTTTTCAATAAATCTGGATTTTTTAAAAATATTTTTCAATAAATCGTGGATTTTTTAAAAATATTTTTCTATAATTCGTGGATTTTTTAAAAAATATTTTTCAATAATCGTGGATTTTTTAAAAAAATATTTTTCTATAATTCGTGGATTTTTTAAAAAATATTTTTCTATAATTCGTGGATTTTTTAAAAAATATTTTTCTATTAATCGGGAATTTTTTAAAAAATATTTTTCAAAAATTCGTGGATTTTTTAAAAAATATTTGTCAAAAATTAGTGGATTTTTTAAAAAAAATATTTTTCAATAATTCGTGGATTTTATAAAAATATTTGTCAAAAATTCGTGGATTTTTAAAAAATTATTTTTTCAATAATTCGTTGATTTTTTAAAAAATATTTTCAAAAATTCGTGGATTTTTTAAAAAATATTTGTCAAAAATTAGTGGATTTTTTAAAAAAAAATATTTTTCAATAATTCGTGGATTTTATAAAAAATATTTGTCAAAAATTCGTGGATTTTTAAAAAATTATTTTTCAATAATTCGTTGATTTTATAAAAAATATTTTTCAAAAATTCGTGGATTTTTTAAAAAATATTTGTCAAAAATATAGGGTCTATAGAAGCACCCTTTGTACCACAATTGGTTGGGCTATAGAAGCACCCTTTGTACCACAATTGGTCTATAAAAGCACCCTTTGTACCACAATTGGTCTATAGAAGCACCCTCGGTACCACAATTGGTCTATAGAAGCACCCTTTGTACCACAATTGGTCTATAGAAGCACCCTTTGTACCACAATTGGTCTATAAAAGCACCCTTTGTACCACAATTGGTCTATAGAAGCACCCTTTGTACCACAATTGGTTGGGCTATAGAAGCACCCTTTGTACCACAATTGGTCTATAGAAGCACCCTTTGTACCACAATTGGTCTATAGAAGCACCCTTTGTACCACAATTGGTCTATAAAAGCACCCTTTGTACCACAATTGGTCTATAGAAGCACCCTTGGTACCACAATTGGTCTATAGAAGCACCCTTTGTACCACAATTGGTCTATAGAAGCACCCTTTGTACCACAATTGGTCTATAAAAGCACCCTTTGTACCACAATTGGTCTATAGAAGCACCCTTTCTACCACAATTGGTTGGGCTATAGAAGCACCCTTTGTACCACAATTGGTTGGGCTATAGAAGCACCCTTTGTACCACAATTGGTCTATAGAAGCACCCTTTGTACCACAATTGGTCTATAAAAGCACCCTTTGTACCACAATTGGTCTATAGAAGCACCCTTTCTACCACAATTGGTTGGGCTATAGAAGCACCCTTTGTACCACAATTGGTCTATAGAAGCACCCTTTGTACGACAATTGGTCTATAGAAGCACCCTTTGTACCACAATTGGTCTATAAAAGCACCCTTTGTACCACAATTGGTCTATAGAAGCACCCTCGGTACCACAATTGGTCTATAGAAGCACCCTTTGTACCACAATTGGTCTATAGAAGCACCCTTTGTACCACAATTGGTCTATAAAAGCACCCTTTGTACCACAATTGGTCTATAGAAGCACCCTTTGTACCACAATTGGTTGGGCTATAGAAGCACCCTTTGTACCACAATTGGTCTATAGAAGCACCCTTTGTACGACAATTGGTCTATAGAAGCACCCTTTGTACCACAATTGGTCTATAAAAGCACCCTTTGTACCACAATTGGTCTATAGAAGCACCCTTGGTACCACAATTGGTCTATAGAAGCACCCTTTGTACCACAATTGGTCTATAGAAGCACCCTTTGTACCATAATTGGTCTATAAAAGCACCCTTTGTACCACAATTGGTCTATAGAAGCACCCTTTCTACCACAATTGGTTGGGCTATAGAAGCACCCTTTGTACCACAATTGGTCTATTGAAGCACCCTTTGTACGACAATTGGCCTACAGAAGCACCCTTTATACCACAATGGGTCTATAGAAGCACCCTTTATACCACAATCGGTCTATAGAAGCACCCTTTGTTACTTGAAAGCACCGTTTCTTTCAGAAAGGGTCTCTAGAAGCACCCTTTCATTCGAAAAGGTTCTCTAGAAGCACCCTTTCATTCGGAAAGGGTCTCTAGAAGCACCCTTTCATTCGGAAAGGTTCTCTAGAAGCACCCTTTCATTCGGAAAGGGTCTCTAGAAGCACCCTTTCATTCGGAAAGGTTCTCTAGAAGCACCCTTTCATTCGGAAAGGTTCTCTAGAAGCACCCTTTCATTCAGAAAAATTCTCTAGAAGCACCCTTTCATTCAGAAAGGTTCTCCAGAAGCACCCTTTCATTCAGAAAGGGTCTACAGAAGCACCCTTTCATTCAGAAAGGGTCTATAGAAGCACCCTTTCATTCAGAAAGGGTCTCTAGAAACACCCTTTCATTCGGAAGGGGTCTCTAGAAGCACCCCTTCATTCGGAAAGGGTCTATAGAAGCACCTTTCATTCGGAAAGGGTCTATAGAAGCACCCGTTCTTTCAGAAAGGGTCTGCAGAAGCACTCTTTCTTTATGAAAGGGTTTGTAGAAGCACCTCTTCATTCAGAAAGGGTTTGTAGAAGCACCTCTTCATTCAGAAAGGGTCTATAAAAGCACGCTTTCTTTCAGAAAAAGGTCTATAGGAGCACCCTTTCATTGAGAAAAGGTCTACAGCAGCACCCTTTCTTTCAGAAAAGGTCTATAGAAGTGAACTTCTTTCAGAAAGCGACTATAGAAGCACCCTTTCTTTCATAGAGGGACTATAGAAGCACCCTTTCTTTCATAGAGGGACTATAGAAGCACCCTTTCTTTCATAGAGGGACTATAGAAGCACCCTTTCTTTCATAGAGGGACTATAGAAGCACCCTTTCTTTCATAGAGGGACTATAGAAGCACCCTTTGTTCCACAATGGGTCTAAAGAAGCACCCATTGTTCCACAAAGTGTCTACAGAAGCACCTGTTGTTCCACAGGGGGTCAATAGAAGAACCCTTTGTTGGTATGAAAGCACCGTTTTTTTCAGAAAGGGTCTCTAGAAGCACCCTTTCATTCCGAAAGGGTCTCTAGAAACACCCTTTCATTCGAAAGGGTCTCTAGAAGCACCCTTTCATTCCGAAAGGGTCTCTAGAAACACCCTTTCATTCGAAAGGGTCTATAGAAGCACCCATTCTTTCCGAAAGGGTCTATAGAAGCACCCATTCTTTCAGAAAGGGTCTCTAGAAACACCCTTTCATTCCGAAAGGGTCTATAGAAGCACCCTTTCATTCGAAAAGGGTCTATAGAAGCACCCTTTCATTCGAAAAGGGTCTATAGAAGCACCCTTTCATTCCGAAAGGGTCTATAGAAGCACCCTTTCATTCGGAAAGGGTCTATAGAAGCACCCTTTCCTTCAAAAAAATTTCTATAGAAGCACCCTTTCTTTCAGAAAAATGTCTATAGAAGCACCCTTTCTTTCAAAAAAGGTATATCGAAGAACCCTTTCTTTCAGAAGAAGGCTGTAGAAGCACCCTTTCTTCCATAGAGGGACTATAGAAGCACCCTTTGTTCCACAAAGGGTCTAAAGAAACACCCTTTGTTCCACAATGGGTCTAAAGAAGCACTCTTTGTTTACAAAGGATCTAAAGAAGCACCCTTTGTTCCACAAAGGTCTGCAGAAGCAATTATTGTTCCACAGAGGGTCAATAGAAGAACCCTTTGGTGCTATAAAAGCAGCGTTTCTTTTAGAAAGGGTGTCTAGAAGCACCCTTTCTTTCAGAAAAGGTCTAAGAACAAAAATATACACATTGGGCGCCATATAAACGAGAATTTAAGAAACGTTCCAAGCTGTTGATTTCAGTTTTCTGTTGCTTTGGAAGCAGAAAATACGGTGAATCTTAAAGCCATCACCCTTCCGATGTTTTTGTAGTGGGCTATATGGATTGGTTATCTGTTTATTGCATACTATTTCCCCAAAGTTGAGCACAGAGCGTAGCGGAAAGGACGTTCCGAGACATCATCACTACTGCAACCGCTCGCCATATCCGTGCTGGTCGAATACCCGAAGCAAGACCAAACTTCCCAGCAGAGGCGACGGGATTAGCAAATGAGCGTGATGAGCTTCGTCGAACCAACCCCAACCCCACCACAGTTTACAATGGATGATGTTGCCAATGCCATCAGGAACGCTAAATCATCCAAAGCGTTGGGCCCAGATGGAATCTCCATGGTAATGCTGAAGCAGCTGGATGAGCCAGGAGTGGAGTATCACACTAAAGTTCTCAACTTATCGTTATCCACCCTCATTGTTCCCGAAATCTGGAAAATGAGAATGTTGGTCCCACTACGGAAGCCCGGCAAGGATGCCAGCAAAAGTGAATCGTACAGGCCGATTTCCCTTTTGTCGCCCGTAGCAAAGACCCTTGAGGCCTTAGTCCTCCCCAGTATCAGAAATAGCTATGATTGCACGATCCTGGCGTCAGGTAACTATCCTGATGACATCTGTGAGGGACTGAACAACTATTTAACCGATCTTACCACCTTTTTCCATTCGAGGAATATGCAGATTTCCGCCACAAAATCAACAGCCACTCTGTTCACCACATGGACAGCGCAGTTTGGAAGAGAATTGAATGTCGTGGTCGACGGTAGCAGAATTTGGACCACAAACTGTCCCAAAAATTTAGGGGTCACATTCGACACTACTTTCAAGTTATGCACGCACGCCACAGCTATCTGCGACAAACTGAAATGTAGGAACAAGGTCCTCAAGTCCCTAGCCGGCAGCACTTGGGGTGCAGATAAAGAAACCTTGTTGACCACATATAACGCGATAGGTCGGTCTGTGGTTAGCTATGCGGCGCGACGAATTGGAAAAAGATTTAAACCTGTCAGAATGCCGCCCTGTGAACAGCAACAGGGTGCCTCCTCAAGTCTTCAGTGGACCATATACATGAGGAGGCAAAGATTCTTCCAGTAAAGCAACACAATGAGATGCTTTCGTTGCAGTACTTGCTTGGGTGTTACCGTGAGAGCCATCCCAATCACGATCTGCTGGCTAGGCATATCAGGAAGAATATTCATGCTCTAGAGAGGGAGGTCTAACAATATAGGAGAGACCCCTAGATCAACAGGCATATCAAGCAGGTTCAAATAGTATTCACACACATCCCCCAGAGCCAGATTGAACAGAAGAACGAACATACAAACATAATAATAAACAATGTTACAACAACAACATAGGGAGCATCCAAACCTCCTACTTAGCGGCGATTACCAAAACATGTTTTGCTGCAAAGAAAGTTGTACACGTTGGGCGCCATTTAAACAAGAACTTAAAAAGCCTTCCAAGCTCTTGAAGCATCCTCCTGATGATTTTATAGAAAAATACTAAAGGTAATCGGCGTTAAATAGGAGATTTATATGTGCACCATAACCAGATACCCAATCCATCTAATGATTGGGTATCTGGTTATGGTGCACATATAAATCTCCTATTTAACGCCGATTACCTTTAGTATTTTTTACTGCCGCAACAGAAGTTGTACACGTTGTGCGCCATTTAACCAAGAATTTAAAAAGCGTTCGTACTAGCTGTGGGTCGAATTATTCTACTGCTTTGGAAGCTGAAAATGCCGTGAGGCTTGATACTTTATAGTCTATTAGGTGAATTTGGTGCCTGGTTTTCGTACATTTCAAGGGTTGCTAGGGATTTATCGGCTTATGAGACCATCATGACAAGAAGACGAACGAACACGCTACATGTTGATTTAGCAAAATCCCAGAGGTATGTCAATGCAGATATTTCCTGCAGGGAGAGACGACTCCCTTGTCCCATCAACTTTTGCCAAAGGAGACATGAAGTGGTGACGGATGGACCATGATGGTAGTCTTATCACTGGCTTGTGTTCAAGTGCTAGGCCCTGTTCACCACATCGGTCCGGTGCGGGGCCTATCTAAAACTCTAGTCTTTTCTATTGCTCAGACACCCGGTTGTTAATGCAACTCCACTTTCGAAGACACTCCCTGTGGTTTTGGTAAATCCACCGCCTCCATGATTCTCCCACAATGGGAGCCGACACCATCAACTAAAAGTCTAGGTCCAAGGAGATGGGAGGATATGATGTCCGTGGTCCCAAAACTAAGCTTCTCGTACGGCATTGTCACCAGATAGCTACTACCAAACGGTGCTGGAAAAGACAAGAAGGACTATTGAATGCAACCTCCTGCAATATTGCTATCATGGCGACAATTATAATATCAATTCTGAGTGGAGTTTCGGAATTTGAAATCGCCAAAGTATACATACCGCCTCTGTCAACAGCCTTGGGCCCAGCTATCAACCTTCGATATCCCATTTCCTGGATGCTGACTCTCGATTTCAATGTCTACCATGAAATATTGCGCTCTCTCTGACTCTGGTGGCAATTACATTGCAGAACAAATCGACTCTTCTCAATTCTCGCCGACATCCCAACCAGGATCATCTGGCATTACCATAGTAAACGCGTTCCTTCTCCAATTTACATACTGACAAACGCATGTATCCCTAGCGTCAGATCACATCCCGATTCTCATTACGGTTGGAAATTCCCGTGAATTTGTGAAGCCACAGAGGAGCCGCTCATACATTGATTACAATAAAAGCAATTGGCATGACTTCATGAATGACATAGACAACGTCATCGGTCTACAGCCGCCTCTTTCATGTGTCAGACAGGGAGAACCGTTTTAACAACCATCATCCTACGAGCGGCCAAACGTTCCATTTCAGTAGGCCTAAGAGCTACTGTGCCATTTGCAGAACAACGAGATGAGGTGCGCTAGTAATCTCCAGATGATCCAAGAATCCACACTCTATCCGACGAAATCAACAACCTCGTTAACCAACATCGCAGGGAGATATGTGTGAAACATCTGAAGAACTGTGAAGCTGGTTCATACAAGCTCCAGGCGAATTTATGGAGTCAGAGAGGAGCCGTTCATACATTGAAATTGGCATGACTTCATGAATAACATAGACAACGTCATCAGTTTGCGCCTCTTTCATGTGCCAGACAGGGAGAACGGTTTTAACAACCATCATCCTACGAGCGGCCAAACGTTCCTTTTCAGTACGCCTAAGAGCGAGCTACTGCGCCATTCGCAGAACAACGAGATGAGGTTCGCTAGTAATCTCCAGATGATCCAAGGATCCACACTCTATCCAACGAAATCAACAACCTCGTTAACCAGCATCGCAGGAAGATATGAGCGAAACATCTGAAGAACTGTGATGAAGCTGCTTCATACAAGCTCCAGGCCACAGTAAAGAGTGTTACAGGAGCCGAACACGAAGAGAAGAAATATCATTGTTTCGGAAGTGCAGACATCATTGATGTGAAAAAATGTGCACTAAAGTTTTGAAAGCAATTTTTTGCACGTCGGCTTTTTTGCAGCAATCCTCACTCTATCGGCCAATAAGTCAGTGTTTCCGGGTTTTTTAATTTGGAGAGGATAATTCCGCTACCAAAACCTGACAAACCAGTTAGCTAAGCAGATTCATATCGTCAAATCCCCCTCTTGCCAAGGTTTTGGAATCTCGGCAGTTGCCTAGCATGACTGAACCACTTCCTGCAGCACATCAAAAGCTTGTATTTATGGATTCCCGACATCCAGCATGAATTCAAAAAGGTTCACTGTCCTTACAGATGTCGTGAACAGCATTAAAAACGGATTGAAAAAGGCTCACAGCCCTCACAGATAAATAAGACCGAACAAACTATTGTAGTAGCCTTAGACTTGTCAAAGGCATTTGACAAAGTCGTTCATGCAGTGTTGTTTGGCGACATCTTGAACTCCACATTGGCTAGGATGATTATTTTATTATTTATTTGAGTATTTGCGAGTTCTTGCAACTACTTGCAAGTACTTCTCCTTTCTCTTTTACTGAACAAGTTTGTTATCGAACAGCATTTTGTAAAAGTTTGTCAAAATTTGTAAAAAATTTTGAGTTATCGTACAGACCTAATGTAATTAATAGGGTGGTCGATGTCGGATTTTTTATGCGTCATCCCCTAAATTATGTAGTTTTGTTAGTTTTTTAGATTGCCAAATTTTGAACAATGGGAATATTTTAACACGTGCCACTGGGGCGTCAAAGTTTCCATAGAAATTTGGTAGGGGCAAAGGTGAAATTTTCCGAAATTGCCCTAAAGGCAACATTTATTGTCCAATGGAAATGTCCATTCCGTTTCGTAGCGAATTATTTTCTGAAGAAGATTCATACTTGCGAAGTCCAACAAGCTGTCAACATATATGAAGTCAGCCGTGTCCCACAGCAACATCTTCTAGTGGTTGCAAACGTCGAACGGCTTCTTTGGTTCCTCCAGACATTCTTCATAATATACAAGTTTGTGGCTTATTTATGTCCTAGAAAAGATCTTTAATATATACTCTTTTTGTGGCATCTTTGGGTCTTCGGAAAAATCTTCAAAACATACACGATTTGTGGCCTCTTTGGGTCCTCTGCAAAATCTTCCAAATACGCATATTTAGTGTCTACTTTGAGTCCCCCTAAAATGTTTATGGCCTCTTTGGGTCCTCACAAAAATCTTCCAAATATACACGTATGGCCGGCTTTTTGGGTCCCTTCAAAAAGTTTTTAAATACATATATAAATTTTGTGGCCGTTTAGGGTCCTCGGAAAATTTTCTTTAATATACCCGTTTTGCGGCCTTTTAGGGTCCTCGGAAATTTTTCTAAAATATACCCGTTTTGCGGCTTTTTAGGGTCCTCGGAAAATTTTCTAAAATATACCCGTTTTACGGCCTCTTTGGGTCTTTGATATGGTAATCTACCAAAATTTGAGGATATTTAGCCTTTCTCAGCGTTAAGATGTGCAACACAGGCCTCGTAAAACATACCTGCCGGACAAACGTAATTTCACTATGTAAGACCTGGAAGCATAACACTTATAACCCGCTTCGTTGCTGTGATTTAAAGGCTAGGCCTTAACTTGGATACCCATAAACTTGGATAATTTAAAGATTTTTTTTAAGTCTACTCTCTTCGTCTTCCTCCCTCTTTCTCCCTCATACTTGCCCTTGAATAACATGCGCCATTTACGCATTTCTCCATTCGTTTCGTATTATTTTCGTATTTAAAGGATATATAGCGAACTTTCGTCACAAAAAAAACACTCGCTCGTTTCGTAAACAAAACAAAGAAAATTTTCGAACCGTCTTTAAGAATATTCGTTTATAAACTAAGCAACAACTCTTGTTTGAATACTTAGGGGCTGCAAGTGCCTTAAGGCCACCACCATCATCATCTATCCATGCATCCATATTCCTTGCTTATTCATCTGCATCTACGACAAGTCTGCAACTATTTTGTGGCTCTTATCTATGAATGCCACCAACATCATGCAACATCAGCTCTGCAACAGTTGATCTTTGATTCGTTTCATAAAAAAATGAATGTATGTTTGTGTGCGGCAGGCAGTATGCATGGGTGTTTTTCAATTTTTCACAGTATCTAAATATGATTCATAATTATGATGAGGAGAATGATGCTTGCGTAAAGCATTCGCCACATAACTGGCAGGGTTAAGATAATAGGGAAGGTTGCAACATAATATTGGCTCTTGGGTAAGATACTTTCTGAAAGAAAGGGGCCTTCTATACCCCCTTCGGAATTTTTAATTAAAAAAATTATTTTTTCACCCACCAATAAACGTAGATTAAAAAAAAATCACCCACCAATAAACGTAGATTTACAAAAATAATTTCTATTCCACAAAAAAGGTGGATTTTTTAAAAAATATTTCATGATCCGACCAATAAACGTGGATCTTTTTTAAAAGATAATTTCTCATCTCACTAATTTTTTAAAAAAATATATATTTTTATCCCACCAATAAACGTGGATTTTTTTTAAATATTTTTTTCATCCCACCAATAAACGTGGATTTTTTAAAAAAATATTTTTTTATCACACAAATAAACGTGGATTTTTTAAAAAAATATTTTTTCACCCCACAAATAAACGTGGATTTTTTAAAAATATTTTTCATCCTATCAATAAACGTGGATTTTTTAAAAAAAAATATTATTTCATCCCACCAATAAACGTAAATTTGTTTAAAAATATTTTTTTTATCCCACCAATAAACGTGGATTTTTTAAAAAAAATATTTTTTTATCCCACAAATAAACGTGGATTTTTTAAAAAAATATTTTTTCATCCCACAAATAAACGTGGATTTTTTAAAAATATTTTTCATCCTATCAATAAACGTGGATTTTTTAAAAATATTTTTCATCCTATCAATGAACGTGGATTTTTTAAAAATATTTTTCATCCTATCAATAAACGTGGATTTTTTAAAAATATTTTTCATCCTATCAATAAACGTGGATTTTTTAAAAAAAATATATTATTTCATCCCACCAATAAACGTAAATTTGTTTAAAAATATTTTTTTATCCCACCAATAAACGTGGATTTTTTAAAAAAATATTTTTTCATCCCACAAATAAACGTGGATTTAAAAAACAAATATTTTTGTCCCACCAATAAATGTGTTTTTTTAAAAAAATATTTTTTCATCCCACCAATAAACGTGGATTTTTTAAAAAAAATATTTTTTCATCCCACCAATAAACGTGGATTTTTTTAAAAAATATTTTTTCACCCTCCAATAAACGTTGATTTTTTAAAAAATATTTTTTCACCAACCAATAAACGTGGATTTTTTAAAAAAATATTTTTTCATCCCACCAATAAACGTATATTTTTTAAAAAATATTTTTTATCACACCAATAAACGTAAATTTTTTAAAAAAAATATTTTTCAATAATTCGTGGATTTTTTAAAAAATATTTTTCAATAATTCGTGGAATTTTTTAAAAATATTTTTCAATAATTCGTGGATTTTTTTAAAAATATTTTTCAATAATTCCTGGATTTTATAAAAAAATATTTTTTTCAATAATTCCTAGATTTCTTAAAAAATATTTTTCAATAATTCGTGGATTTTTTTAAAAAATATTTTTCAATAATTCGTGGATTTTTTAAAAAATATTTTTCAATAATTCGAGGATTTTTTAAAAAATATTTTTCAATAATTCGTGGATTTTTTAAAAAATATTTTTCAATAATTCGTGGATTTTTTAAAAAATATTTTTCAATAATTCGTGGATTTTTTAAAAAATATTTTTCAATAATTCGTGGATTTGTTAAAAAATATTTTTCAATAATTCGTGGATTTTTTAAAAAATATTTTTCAATAATTCGTGGATTTTTTAAAAAATATTTTTCAATAATTCGTGGATTTTTTAAAAAATATTTTTCAATAATTCGTGGATTTTTTAAAAAATATTTTTCAATAATTCGTGGATTTTTTAAAAAATATTTTTCAATAATTCGTGGATTTTTTAAAAAATATTTTTCAATAATTCGTGGATTTTTTAAAAAATATTTTTCAATAATTCGTGGATTTTTTAAAAAATATTTTTCAATAATTCGTGGATTTTTTAAAAAATATTTTTCAATAATTCGTGGATTTTTTAAAAAATATTTTTCAATAATTCGTGGATTTTTTAAAAAATATTTTTCAATAATTCGTGGATTTTTTAAAAAATATTTTTCAATAATTCGTGGATTTTTTAAAAAATATTTTTCAATAATTCGTGGATTTTTTAAAAAATATTTTTCAATAATTCGTGAATTTCTTAAAAAATATTTTTCAATAATTCGTGGATTTTTTAAAAAATATTTTTCAATAATTCGTGGATTTTTTAAAAAATATTTTTCAATAATTCGTGGATTTTTTAAAAAATATTTTTCAATAATTCGTGGATTTTTTAAAAAATATTTTTCAATAATTCGTGGATTTTTTAAAAAATATTTTTCAATAATTCGTGGATTTTTTAAAAAATATTTTTCAATAATTCGTGGATTTTTTAAAAAATATTTTTCAATAATTCGTGGATTTTTTAAAAAATATTTTTCAATAATTCGTGGATTTTTTAAAAAATATTTTTCAATAATTCGTGGATTTTTTAAAAAATATTTTTCAATAATTCGTGGATTTTTTAAAAAATATTTTTCAATAATTCGTGGATTTTTTAAAAAATATTTTTCAATAATTCGTGGATTTTTTAAAAAATATTTTTCAATAATTCGTGGATTTTTTAAAAAATATTTTTCAATAATTCGTGGATTTTTTAAAAAATATTTTTCAATAATTCGTAGATTTTTTAAAAAATATTTTTCAATAATTCGTGGATTTTTTAAAAAATATTTTTCAATAATTCGTGGATTTTTTAAAAAATATTTTTCAATAATTCGTGGATTTTTTAAAAAATATTTTTCAATAATTCGTGGATTTTTAAAAAATATTTTTCAATAATTCGTGGATTTTTTACAAAATATTTTTCAATAATTCGTGGATTTTTTACAAAATATTTTTCAATAATTCGTGGATTTTTTAAAAAATATTTTTCAATAATTCGTGGATTTTTTTACAAAATATTTTTCAATAATTCGTGGATTTTTTTACAAAATATTTTTCAATAATTCGTGGATTTTTTAAAAAATATTTTTCAATAATTCGTGGATTTTTTAAAAAATATTTTTCAATAATTCGTGGATTTTTTAAAAAATATTTTTCAATAATTCGTGGATTTTTTAAAAAATATTTTTCAATAATTCGTGGATTTTTAAAAAAATATTTTTCAATAATTCGTGGATTTTTTAAAAAATATTTTTCAATAATTCGTGGATTTTTTAAAAAATATTTTTCAATAATTCGTGGATTATTTAAAAAATATTTTTCAATAATTCGTGGATTATTTAAAAAATATTTTTCAATAATTCGTGGATTTTTTAAAAAATATTTTTCAATAATTCGTGGATTTTTTAAAAAATATTTTTCAATAATTCGTGGATTTTTTAAAAAATATTTTTCAATAATTCGTGGATTTTTTAAAAAATATTTTTCAATAATTCGTGGATTTTTTAAAAAATATTTTTCAATAATTCGTGGATTTTTTAAAAAATATTTTTTAATAATTCGTGGACTTTTTAAAAAATATTTTTTAATAATTCGTGGATTTTTTTGAAAAATATTTTTCAATAATTCGTGCATTTTTTGAAAAATATTTTTCAATAATTCGTGGATTTTTTAAAAAATATTTTTCAATAATTCGTGGATTTTTTAAAAAAATATTTTTCAATAATTCGTGGATTTTTAAAAAAATATTTTTCAATAATTCGTGGATTTTTTTAAAAGTATTTTTCAATAATTCGTGGATTTTTTAAAAAATATTTTTCAATAATTCGTGGATTTTTTAAAAAATATTTTTCAATAATTCGTGGATTTTTTAAAAAATATTTTTCAATAATTCGTGGATTTTTTAAAAAAATATTTTTCAATAATTCGTGGATTTTTTAAAAAAATATTTTTCAATAATTCGTGGATTTTTTAAAAAATATTTTTCAATAATTCGTGGATTTTTTAAAAAATATTTTTCAATAATTCGTGGATTTTTTAAAAAATATTTTTCAATAATTCGTGGATTTTTTAAAAAATATTTTTCAATAATTCGTGGATTTTTTAAAAAATATTTTTCAATAATTCGTGGATTTTTTAAAAAATATTTTTCAATAATTCGTGGATTTTTTAAAAAATATTTTTCAATAATTCGTGGATTTTTTAAAAAATATTTTTCAATAATTCGTGGATTTTTTAAAAAATATTTTTCAATAATTCGTGGATTTTTTAAAAAATATTTTTCAATAATTCGTGGATTTTTTAAAAAATATTTTTCAATAATTCGTGGATTTTTTAAAAAATATTTTTCAATAATTCGTGGATTTTTTAAAAAATATTTTTCAATAATTCGTGGATTTTTTAAAAAATATTTTTCAATAATTCGTGGATTTTTTAAAAAATATTTTTCAATAATTCGTGGATTTTTTAAAAAATATTTTTCAATAATTCGTGGATTTTTTAAAAAATATTTTTCAATAATTCGTGGATTTTTTAAAAAATATTTTTCAATAATTCGTGGATTTTTTAAAAAATATTTTTCAATAATTTGTGGATTTTTAATAAAATATTTTTCAATAATTCGTAGATTTTTTAAAAAATATTTTTCAATAATTCGTGGATTTTTTAAAAAATATTTTTCAATAATTCGTGGATTTTTTAAAAAATATTTTTCAATAATTCGTGGATTTTTAAAAAATATTTTTCAATAATTCGTGGATTTTTTAAAAAATATTTTTCAATAATTCGTGGATTTTTTACAAAATATTTTTCAATAATTCGTGGATTTTTTACAAAATATTTTTCAATAATTCGTGGATTTTTTAAAAAATATTTTTCAATAATTCGTGGATTTTTTTACAAAATATTTTTCAATAATTCGTGGATTTTTTTACAAAATATTTTTCAATAATTCGTGGATTTTTTAAAAAATATTTTTCAATAATTCGTGGATTTTTTAAAAAATATTTTTCAATAATTCGTGGATTTTTTAAAAAATATTTTTCAATAATTCGTGGATTTTTTAAAAAATATTTTTCAATAATTCGTGGATTTTTTAAAAAATATTTTTCAATAATTCGTGGATTTTTTAAAAAATATTTTTCAATAATTCGTGGATTTTTTAAAAAATATTTTTCAATAATTCGTGGATTATTTAAAAAATATTTTTCAATAATTCGTGGATTTTTTAAAAAATATTTTTCAATAATTCGTGGATTTTTTAAAAAATATTTTTCAATAATTCGTGGATTTTTTAAAAAATATTTTTTAATAATTCGTGGATTTTTTAAAAAATATTTTTTCAATAATTCGTGGATTTTTTAAAAAATATTTTTTCAATAATTCCTATATTTTTTTAAAAAATATTTGTCAATAATTCGTGAATTTTTTAAAAAATATTTTTCAATAATTCGTGGATTTTTTAAAAAATATTTTTCAATAATTCGTGGATTTTTTAAAAAATATTTTTCAATAATTCCTGGATTTTTTAAAAAATATTTTTCAATAATTTGTGGATTTTTTAAAAAAATATATTCCAATAATTCGTGGCTTTTTTAAAAAATAATTTTCAATAATTCGTGGATTTTTTAAAAATATTTTTCAATAATTCGTGGAGTTTTTAAAAAATATTTTTCAATAATTCGTGGATTTTTCAAAAAAATATTTTCCAATAATTCGTGGATTCTTTTAAAAAATATTTTTCAATAATTCGTGGATTTTTTAAAAAATATTTTTCAGTAATTCGTAAATTTTTTAAAAATATTTTTCAATAATTCGTGGTTTTTTTAAAAAAATATTTTTCAAAAATTCGTGAATTTTTTAAAAATATTTTTCAATAATTCGTGGAATTTTTTTTTTCGGAATTTTTGTCTTGGCCATACTTCCCTTATACACACACGTGCATATATCTCAACAATATTTATGCCTTAAATAGACTTCTTTTGTGTATTTTGTATTTTCTTTTTCCCTTTCAGCCTTCACCATGCCACAATGCAATGCAAAAAACAACAGTTGCTCTTTAATTATTCCTGCATTTGTTGTTGTTGCTGTTATTATTATATTGGTCTATATGCCGCCAATGCGGTCTTTTGATCATAAGTGATAATGATGATGATCGCCATGATCATCATAAGAATAAGGCGAAAAAAGTGGATGCCCTCTCTCGCACTCGCTACTCAATCATCCTAGAACTTTGGTTGTTGATGACGACAGGCCATGTTGATGCAACAGGGGCTAAAGCTGCAACTGATGAAGATTACGATGACGATGTTTACAAATGATGATGCATTTGTTTAGTTGCCTTCATTTTCCTACTTTTTGCTGTCATTGCAATTAATTTATTAATAAAAAAATAAACAAAGACAAAGAAAAATTTGAGAACAAAAAAAAAAATTAGGAGCGTGTGTGGCTGCAGGCAGAGAGATAAATTGCAGCTATAAGGGCCAAGTGAACTTTTCGCAGCCATGGTACCTACTACTCCTCCCTACACCCCCTCCATGCAGCCCCAACATTGCTATCTGATGCTTTGCTAGAAAAAATTCCCCTTCCACCACCTCCCGAAAGTAGGAAATTTTTATAAAAAAAAAACACAAAACGCCAAGAACTCAAAAACCAGGAAAACAATTTCGGGACACATGGATCTCTGAATAAGATAAATTTATAACTTGTGACAGAGGGTCGTCTATGAGTCGTGAGTGTGTGTGTATGGAGTAGCTGCGATTACGAAAGAAGAAGCCGTGACATTTCACAATAAACGTAAAACAACAAAAATAACTTCAAAATAAAAAAGAATATTGAAACTGATCAGGCCGACTCGGGCCATCATGACGTAGTCGGAGTAGTAAGAGTGAATGAAATAAATTATGTGCAGATTAAGAAGCCCATAGCGGAATACATTTTTGTGAAATAGAGGCATTATTTTGGCATATTTATGAGCTACCAAAGGCTAGAAGAGTTTTGAATATTATTTTGTTTGTTTTGTGATGTTAATAAATTTTGAAAAATTACACCACGAGGAGAGAAAAGTTCAATAACTTTATTAACCTTTTGGGCGGGGAAGGTAAAGAGAAGGGAGGAGTATGGGGGAAAAATATTGAAAAAAATCCAAAATATTGAATGTAATGAAAAATATTTTTTTTTAAATCCAAATATTGGTGTGATGCAAAATATTTTTTTTAAATCCAAAATATTGGTGAGATGAAAACTATTTTTTTTAAATCCAAAATTTTCGTGGGATGAAAAAATATTTTTTAAAAAATCCACGTTTATTGGTGGGATGAAAGAATATTTTTTTAAAAAATCCACGTTTATTGGTGGGATGAAAAAATATTTTTTAAAAAATCCACGTTTATTGGTGGGATGAAAAATCCACGTTTATTGGTGGGATGAAAAAATATTTTTTAAAAAATCCACTTTTATTGGTGGGATGAAAAAATATTTTTTAAAAAATCCACGTTTATTGGTGGGATGAAAAAATATTTTTTAAAAAATCCACGTTTATTGGTGGGATGAAAAAATATTTTTTAAAAAATCCACGTTTATTGGTGGGATGAAAAAATATTTTTTAAAAAATCCACGTTTATTGGTGGGATGAAAAAATATTTTTTTAAAAAATCTCTAGGTTTAAGGGTCTTTTGGGGGACGGAAAATATTCTTTAAAGTCATAGTACTGATTTCCAAAACTTACCTTGTTGATCAAATACTGGTGTATTCCATTGGGGTGGTGTTGTCATAATACCGGCTAAATCCAAATGCTCCATGTTTCTATCTGTGTATTTTGGAATTTGTATATGTGAATTGTAACTTAAATTCTATACAGGAAAAATATTTCCTCAAATTGATATCCAAATCGTTTTAATTTTTAGAGCAGCTCCGCATAACCTCGATACAAGGTAAATTTTTTGCAGCTTTATCTATCCCGGGGACTCGTTTTGAATGCCTCAAACAAATGGGGTGCTACTAAATTGCGTTTTTTTAGTTGTTGCAATTAAGTTGAACGAATTGAAAAAGAGAGGCAAAAGACCTTATCTGGTAGTTGTTGTTATAATATTTTCTGGCAATTACTGTTGTTGCTGGCTGAATGGTTGGCTGACTGGCAAGTATTGAATTCCCATAGAGAGGTATTTGTTTTAGGTTTTTCTGTTACTTTTTTTTGCGAATGTGTTTTTATTGTTTTATTAATCCACATATATTAATTAATATTTTATTTTACTGTTATTTTTGTTTGGTTATTATTTTTTCTTTCTTTCACTTTTTTGTTATTTGTTTTTTTTTTTTTTATTGTTTAGCACCAAGTAAAAGAAGTTGTATTGTTATTTATTTTTTGTCTTCAGGCAGGTAGTCGTCGTTAATATTGGCTTTTAACTCCCACCAATGTTTTCCATTCATGTGAAGAAACAAAAAACTGATGTGTATTAAAATATTCGTTGGCAAAAATGATATCTGCAAATAAACAAAAGAAAAAAAAAAGCGAAATTGATAAGAATGAAAGTTAAGAGAGTCTAAGGCGTTTATGGTCTTATTATTTAACAATTAATTTTTAAATAAAGAGTTAAGAATTTTATTTAAAAAAGAGAGAGAAAGGTATGGAGTTAACACCATTTCTTGTGGAAAAATTCTTAAAGAAATGCACAAGTGGAAAGGTGTGGAAATAAAACCATCCTAAAAATACAAGTTTGTCGATTTCCACAATACATCAACGCCATCTATATATCACATAATTAATGTATCTATTATCGGTACATGTCCTTGATAATCTTTATTACCCGATAGATGGCGTTTTGTTATTATTCCGATAGTGTGTTTACTCTTGAATGTCTTAGAAACAAGTGAATATTATCTATATAATATATTCTATAAAAAATTCATATCATATAACCCATGATAAATATTCTTAAAATAAAAATCGAATGAAAGACAGGGGAAAATTACAAATAAATGTTTCATTATTAAAAAATAGCAAATTATAAAACCACAATCTAACTGTGGTAGTCCCAAAGAAGCTAATTTTAAAAATCAAAAATTATCTCGGGCTAAATTAGTATTTCAAGAATCTATAAACACAATATAAATATAAGTTTAACACAATATAAATGTTTAAATGATGACTAACGGTACATATCGACCAATAGATGGAGTTTTCCGATCAATCATGGTGTCTTTGCTTTGAAAGAGCTTAAAACAGCAAATATTTACTTATTATGTCTTACTTAGATGTCTTTTCTTAATCAATGATTATATATCAGATATATATTGAAAAAAGAACAGTCCACGATTATGACTTTGGTAGATATTGGACTTTTTCCCGCCAAATATAAGGCCACAGCAGTTCCAACTACCTAGAAATACCTTAGAGCCATCTATCATATCATTTAGACAGTTGCTTTGATGGTTGTCGTGGCTAATCGTTATTCCGAAGTAAGTGACCCTTTATATGTGGCTTCTGAGCCACGGTGAAATTTGTAAAGGATTTGTTTTTTTTTTATTAACCTAAAATATTTTTTAATATTATACGATTAATAATCACAAGCTCAGATTGTCCCCTAATAAATATTTTTATAAATCTACTAGTCCATAACCTTTGAAAAATATTCTTAAAATCCAAGAGATTTCAATGGAGGGTGTCGTTAGGTTAGGTTAGGGGATGTGCAGCCACTAACTTGTGACTGCGTCACTCGGAGATCTTCCGGTCCATTGTGATTATCCACTAGAAAAAAGCTGCAAGAATAGAGGAGATGGAAAAGAGAGGATAGGGGGAAGAAATAAAATGAGGAAGATGTTAGAAAAGTAAAGAACGAATAAATTACAAGAAAGTTTAAGAGGGGAGTAATAGTTTTAGAGGAGGAAAAAAGATTTATTTTTAATGGTAGGCAGAATAGTTGAATTACGCGTTCAGGTTGCGCTGTCCCAGCCACTTCAGATTTTTGATGATGTTGTAGATCACAGCAGGTTCAACAGTTGAGTAGAAAGTTAGACACGGTGGAAAGTGAACACCTACTAACCTATGCCGTCTACGAGCCAGGGCTAGACAACGACACAGGATGTGCTCGATCGTCTCTAACTCCTCCTCATCCTCACAGAGTCTGCTGTAGTCAGTAACATCCTCATCACATTTGATGGTATGGGCCCTGATATAGCAGTGTCCAGTAATGACTCCCGTCGTTACTCTAACTTCAGCTTTACTCAGGTTCAACAGAGAGTTCGTTCTTTTGACTGACAGAGACGGCCATATGGATCTTGCCACAATGCACCTAGGTTCATTATGCCACAATTCACTGGCTCTTTCGTCAGAGAACGTTTCAATTTTTTTTAAAGAAATGACAAATGGGTGGTTTGATAGAGTCAGCGATAGCTAGATCTGTAGACTGCGATCCTCGTCTAGCCTATTCGTCTGCTCTTTCATTACCCAAATAGGCGCGGTGTCCTGGTACCCAGCATAGCCGGAAGCCGTTAGTTAGCGTTTCCAAGGCTGATCTACACTTAAGGACGACATCGGATTTGATGTTGCAGGATTTGATGGCTTTAAGAGCCGCTTGACTATCCACAAAGATAGTCACCGGTGCAAAGATTTCTGCATCCAAACTTTTTATCAATTCCGCTGCCTTCCAGTTGCTGTCTAGCCTGTAGGTGTACTCAAGAGATAGCCTTTCACAGTAGACGCCAGCCCCGGTACCTTCCTCCATCTTGGAACCGTCTGTATAAAAAGCCGGACCGTCCAGAGGGGTGTTACTGCGGTTCCAGTCGTCTATATAACGACGTCTATATCGTCAAATCTCAGGACTGGTGATATATAGTCGCTCAGTTTTCCGCGTTGGTTCACATTTATGCCTGATTCGTTCAGGATACATCCATGCCCATAGGTACAACCGCGCCAGAGATCCTGTTCATGCAGCCGTAGGGCACTGCGAGTTGCCTGACACTTAATGCTGAGACTCAGTGGTTTTAAGTTCAGCATTGCGTTCAGAGCAGCCTGTGGTGTGCTCCTGGTGGCTCCAGTTATGAGAATCAAGGCAGCTCTTTGTACCTTGTCAAGCCTACCGGATGTCGATATTTGGCGCAGTGAGTGCCACCAAACAAGAGAACTATAGAATAAGATGGGTCTAACCACGGTGTTATACAACCAGTGTATAATCGATGGGTTTAGACTTTTCCCAATAGAATTCTTACATGAATAAAGTGCAATCAATCCTCTCTTCGCTCTTTCCTCAGCATTACTGTTCCATCGCAATTGACAGTCCAGGATTGTGCCAAGGTACTTTGCCTCGGGCGAGAGCTGAAGCTGCACTCCATCCAGTGTTGGTAGTACAAATACGCCGAGCTTACGCTTTTTCGTGAACATTACCAGTTCTGTCTTGGTTGGGTTTACTCCAAGGCCATTGGCCTTAGCCCAGCGCGAAAGCGTCGATAACGATCCTTGCATAAGCTCCGAAATGGTTGAGGGAAACTTACCGGAAATCAGTAGTACAACGTCGTCCGCATAGGCAACAACTTTTATACCTTGATTGTCCAGATCAGTCAAAATATTGTTTATAACAAGTAGCCACAGTAACGGTGAGAGTACCCCTCCTTGGGAGGTGCCTCTAGTTACTGTTTTCCTAATTTTTGTCTCCCCAATGCTGGAGTTTATAATTCTGCTTTCTAGCATATTATTTATCCAGCAAGTTAGAGGTTCAGGTGTGTTAACTTTCTTAAGTGAGAGTTTTATGGACTCAAGTTCTACGTTGTTAAAAGCTCCTTCTATGTCCAAAAAGGCAGACAAGATAAAGTTTGAGTTTTTCATATTCCTCTCAATGAAGCCAACCACCTCATGCAAGGCAGACTCCACAGATTTGCCTTTAATATAGGCGTGTTGTGAGTTGCTTATAGAGGCGGTGTCTACATGGCTCCTTATCTCCAGATCGATCAGTCTTTCGAGAGTCTTAAGGAGAAAGGATGATAAACTGATGGGTCTGTAGTCCTTTGGTGCAGAGTGACTAGGTTTTCCCGCTATGGTTCCATGATGGTTGTCGTGCCTAATCGTTATTTCTAAGTAAGTGGCCTAAGTAAGTTGCTCTGTAAATGGCTCAGACACGAGGTGAGATGTGTGAACGATTTTTCTTTATTATCTCCATAAATATCATGTGGTTCAGATTGTCTCCTAATAAATATTATTATAAATCTACTAGTACATAACCCTTGATATATAAACAGCGCTATTTGTTTATCATATCTTTTTGAAATCCTTCAATGGTGGGTGTCGTTGCTAATCGTCATTCCACAACAGGTGGAAGACTCATATAAATCGACAGCTTTCCATGATGATTGTCGTGGCAAATTGTTATTCCTAAGTAAGCTTCTCAGTGAAATTTGATTTGAAAGATTTTTTCTTTATTAGCTCAATATTATTTGAAAAATAATAAAACTTACAGCTCAGATTGTCTCCTAATAAATATTTTTATAAATCTACGATTTCATAACCCTTGGAAATTATTCTTAGAATCCAAGATTATGGCTAAAATAGTCCAATGCGTGGGAAGCATCAGTGTCATCCCTCTATGATATCTCTTTGAAAGCTTTCTATGGTGTGTGTAGTTACTAACCTTCATTCCACAACAGGTGGTGTTTTCTGAAGACTCATATAAAACCTGCGATTGCTGTGGAAGGCTTTAAGGTTTTCTATACACATTAAAAAATATTCCATAAAAAACAAAATTATAGCTGCACTTGCGCCCCAACAATATATTAAAAACCAAGGATTTTATCCAAAAACCCTTGGAAAATATTCATCAAAACAGCTATAGTCTTTGAAAAATCCATGTATTCATGTTTGATGCTATATTTAGTACATCAGTGCCATCTATTGTGACATTAAATTAGCCTTCAAAGGTGGGTGTCGTTGCTAATCAACTTCACAATAGTATATCTTTCAGATGATTCATATAATTCGGATGACGTGTTTGCTTTGGAAGGCTTTCGAGGTAAAGGTGAATTTGTATACAATTTCTCTTTATTAAGTTAGTCAGCAGTCACTCGTACAAATTTTTCGTTAAGGTAAATTGAGATTTGTGAAATGGGGACAGCAAGTGCTCTTTCCTCTTGGCTCTCTCCCAAAAACTCAATTTACTTTACCAAAAAAATTACGTAACCGAAAATTATAGCTCGAGTATAGCTGTGCTCTTTCCTCTCGGCTCTCTCCCAAAAACTCAATTTACTTTACCAAAAAATGTGTACCTAACCGAAAATTATAGCTCGAGTTGTTCCTCTAAAAAATATTTTAGAATCAAGGATTATTTCAGTTAAACCTTGGAATGTATTCTCTGGGTTCATGGCTAAGGTGGTCTTTAAAAATTAAGGTATTAAATTATTGTGTCACCATGTTATACCTCAGTGCCATCTATCTCCTAACTTCTTCAAATACCTTTCAGTGGTAGGTGTCATTGCTAGCTGTTTTTAAAAAAGAGGTGGAGCTTCCTGATTTCTCATATAATGCCGATTAGTATTTTAGAAGTAAAGGGTAATTGGCAAAAAATTTTTAGTTTATTAAAATAAAAAGATAATCAATGAAAATCTTAGGATTAAAACTGTGGAAATTTTAGATGAAATTTACTATTAAAAAATCTTTATAAAATCTAAATTTTAAAACTAAAAAATCTAAAATTTTAATTGTAGATAATACCAGTGCCATCTCTCGATCATATCTATGAAATTCCTAAAGGTCTTCTGTCGATAGAGAATCTCCCTCAGTGCATAGAAGTCCTGCTTAAGTTATTCCATTTATAGAAACAACCCCTAGGTATTCTGTCAATATTTTTAGAATAAATTCTAAAGGCTTTCTATCCTAAGAGTTGTTTGTCTTAAGAAGACTTCCTAAAGGTATTCAATCAACAGAAGATGGCTTCTTAAAAAAGTCCCCCTAAACGTACTCTATCTAAAAAAATGTCCCTAAAGGCCTTATATGGATAGACGACCGCCTATGTCTGTAGTAGAAATCCTAAATATCATGTGTCAAAAGGTCATCAATTTTTAGAAGACCTCCTAAAGGTCTTTTACCGTTAGAAGACCCCCAAAAGGTGTATTTATAGTATACCAGCTTCTCTATTTCGAAAATCTCCTAAAGGTCTTCTATTTATAGAAGACAGCCCAAGTTCTTCTAACCTTGGAAAATCACTTAAGTTTCTTCTAAAGATAAAAGAACTAATCTCAGTTACCGGAACTCCAGGTAACTGACTAATAACTAACGGATAACTGTTAATAAGTAAAGCTGTGACATTTAAACAAAACTTCCTGCAACATTTGTAGTGGTTAATGTCTTTGCTACAGGTATTTCACCAATAGGTGGCGTTTTCCAAAGCATAACAAAGAGAGACGATGTGGTCATACAAGGAACAAGACTTTGGTACGAGGCATTTTACTCTACATTTTTAAAAAATATTTTTTAAGAGTCTGTCTTCGTGAATTTTTCAAAAAATTTATTCGAAGCGTGGATTTTTAAAGAATATTTTTTCCAAAGCCTCTTATAGTCCTGGATTTTTAAAGAATATTTTTCTAGAGCCTCTTATAGGCGTGGATTTTTAAAGAATATTTTTTCCAAAGCCTCTTATAGGCGTGGATTTTTATAGAATACTTTTTTTAAAGCCTCTTATAGGCGTGGATTTTTAAAGAATATTTTTTCCAAAGCCTCTTATTGGCGTTTATTTTTAAGAAATATTTTTTCCAAAGCCTCTTATAGGCGTGGATTTTTAAAGAATATTTTTTCCAAAGCCTCTTATAGGCGTGGATTTTTAAAGAATATTTTTTCCAAAGCCTCTTATAGGCGTGGATTTTTAAAGGATATTTTTTCCAAAGCCTCTTATAGGCGTGGATTTTTAAAGAATATTTTTTCCAAAGCCTCTTATAGGCGTGGATTTTTAAAGAATATTTTTTCCAAAGCCTCTTATAGGCGTGGATTTTTAAAGAATATTTTTTCCAAAGCCTCTTATAGGCGTGGATTTTAAAGAATATTTTTTCCAAAGCCTCTTATAGGCGTGGATTTTTAAAGAATATTTTTTCCAAAGCCTCTTATAGTCCTGGATTTTTAAAGAATATTTTTCTAGAGCCTCTTATAGGCGTGGATTTTTAAAGAATATTTTTTCCAAAGCCTCTTATAGGCGTGGATTTTTATAGAATACTTTTTTTAAAGCCTCTTATAGGCGTGGATTTTTAAAGAATATTTTTTCCAAAGCCTCTTATTGGCGTTTATTTTTAAGAAATATTTTTTCCAAAGCCTCTTATAGGCGTGGATTTTTAAAGAATATTTTTTCCAAAGCCTCTTATAGGCGTGGATTTTTAAAGAATATTTTTTCCAAAGCCTCTTATAGGCGTGGATTTTTAAAGGATATTTTTTCCAAAGCCTCTTATAGGCGTGGATTTTTAAAGAATATTTTTTCCAAAGCCTCTTATAGGCGTGGATTTTTAAAGAATATTTTTTCCAAAGCCTCTTATAGGCGTGGATTTTTAAAGAATATTTTTTCCAAAGCCTCTTATAGGCGTGGATTTTTAAAGAATATTTTTTCCAAAGCCTCTTATAGGCGTGGATTTTTAAAGAATATTTTTTCCAAAGCCTCTTATAGGCGTGGATTTTTAAAGAATATTTTTTCCAAAGCCCCTTATAGGCGTGGATTTTTAAAGAATATTTTTTCCAAAGCCCCTTATAGGCGTGGATTTTTAAAGAATATTTTTTCCAAAGCCTCTTATAGGCGTGGATTTTTAAAGAATATTTTTTCCAAAGCCTCTTATAGGCGTGGATTTTTAAAGAATATTTTTTCCAAAGCCTCTTATAGGCGTGGATTTTTAAAGAATATTTTTTCCAAAGCCTCTTATAGGCGTGGATTTTTAAAGAATATTTTTTCCAAAGCCTCTTATAGGCGTGGATTTTTAAAGAATATTTTTTCCAATGCCTCTTATAGGCGTGGATTTTTAAAGAATATTTTTTCCAATGCCTCTTATAGGCGTGGATTTTTAAAGAATATTTTTTCCAATGCCTCTTATAGGCGTGGATTTTTAAAGAATATTTTTTCCAAAGCCTCTTATAGGCGTGGATTTTTAAAGAATATTTTTTCCAAAGCCTCTTATAGGCGTGGATTTTTAAAGAATATTTTTTCCAAAGCCTCTTATAGGCGTGGATTTTTAAAGAATATTTTTTCCAAAGCCTCTTATAGGCGTGGATTTTTAAAGAATATTTTTTCCAAAGCCTCTTATAGGCGTGGATTTTTAAAGAATATTTTTTCCAAAGCCTCTTATAGGCGTGGATTTTTAAAGAATATTTTTTCCAAAGCCTCTTATAGGCGTGGATTTTTAAAGAATATTTTTTCCAAAGCCTCTTATAGGCGTGGATTTTTAAAGAATATTTTTTCCAAAGCCTCTTATAGGCGTGGATTTTTAAAGAATATTTTTTCCAAAGCCTCTTATAGGCGTGGATTTTTAAAGAATATTTTTTCCAAAGCCTCTTATAGGCGTGGATTTTTAAAGAATATTTTTTCCAAAGCCTCTTATAGGCGTGGATTTTTAAAGAATATTTTTTCCAAAGCCTCTTATAGGCGTGGATTTTTAAAGAATATTTTTTCCAAAGCCTCTTATAGGCGTGGATTTTTAAAGAATATTTTTTCCAAAGCCTCTTATAGGCGTGGATTTTTAAAGAATATTTTTTCCAAAGCCTCTTATAGGCGTGGATTTTTAAAGAATATTTTTTCCAAAGCCTCTTATAGGCGTGGATTTTTAAAGAATATTTTTTCCAAAGCCTCTTATAGGCGTGGATTTTTAAAGAATATTTTTTCCAAAGCCTCTTATAGGCGTGGATTTTTAAAGAATATTTTTTCCAAAGCCTCTTATAGGCGTGGATTTTTAAAGAATATTTTTTCCAAAGCCTCTTATAGGCGTGGATTTTTAAAGAATATTTTTTCCAAAGCCTCTTATAGGCGTGGATTTTTAAAGAATATTTTTTCCAAAGCCTCTTATAGGCGTGGATTTTTAAAGAATATTTTTTCCAAAGCCTCTTATAGGCGTGGATTTTTAAAGAATATTTTTTCCAAAGCCTCTTATAGGCGTGGATTTTTAAAGAATATTTTTTCCAAAGCCTCTTATAGGCGTGGATTTTTAAAGAATATTTTTTCCAAAGCCTCTTATAGGCGTGGATTTTTAAAGAATATTTTTTCCAAAGCCTCTTATAGGCGTGGATTTTTAAAGAATATTTTTTCCAAAGCCTCTTATAGGCGTGGATTTTTAAAGAATATTTTTTCCAAAGCCTCTTATAGGCGTGGATTTTTAAAGAATATTTTTTCCAAAGCCTCTTATAGGCGTGGATTTTTAAAGAATATTTTTTCCAAAGCCTCTTATAGGCGTGGATTTTTAAAGAATATTTTTTCCAAAGCCTCTTATAGGCGTGGATTTTTAAAGAATATTTTTTCCAAAGCCTCTTATAGGCGTGGATTTTTAAAGAATATTTTTTCCAAAGCCTCTTATAGGCGTGGATTTTTAAAGAATATTTTTTCCAAAGCCTCTTATAGGCGTGGATTTTTAAAGAATATTTTTTCCAAAGCCTCTTATAGGCGTGGATTTTTAAAGAATATTTTTTCCAAAGCCTCTTATAGGCGTGGATTTTTAAAGAATATTTTTTCCAAAGCCTCTTATAGGCGTGGATTTTTAAAGAATATTTTTTCCAAAGCCTCTTATAGGCGTGGATTTTTAAAGAATATTTTTTCCAAAGCCTCTTATAGGCGTGGATTTTTAAAGAATATTTTTTCCAAAGCCTCTTATAGGCGTGGATTTTTAAAGAATATTTTTTCCAAAGCCTCTTATAGGCGTGGATTTTTAAAGAATATTTTTTCCAAAGCCTCTTATAGGCGTGGATTTTTAAAGAATATTTGTTTCAGAGCGTTTTATGGCGGTGGATTTTTAAAGAATATTTTTTTTCCGAGCCTCTTATAGACGTGGTCTTTTAAGAATATATTATCAGAGTCTTTTGTAGGTGGGGTTACAAAAATAAAAATTTCTGATGACTGTTTGTTCCCTAGGCTAAACAACTTCTTTAGGAAATGGTGTCATTTTTAGTACTCTCCCTAGCCCTTAGCTTTCAATGTCAAAATAGCAAACACGTTTCATGAGTAATGCAAGATAAGAATTTGTGCGCCACGGGTTTAAGGTGTCAACCAACGTCTGAGATAAAACAGCCAACGTTAGTGTGAACCAAGTAAACATGACGTTCGTTTGATCAAAGAGAAGTATATTATAATTTTGATTATATCAGAATCTAAACAAAAAAATCAACGGGGCTGTAGTGGAAAGGGCCACATAAAATTTATTTTTGACACATTTCTTAAAAGAGTTCTAAAAGGAAGGTTTGAAGGAATGTAGCAACCTATAAAGAAGCTAGGTTATAATAATGTTGTTACATTAATAGTTTGCTGATCATCAAAGTGAAAAGTTTGAATATGGGATCCTCAACATTTTGCATGAGGGTTACTATTGCAACGAAGGACGTAGATGTGACCGGGTCTTTTTATTGTTCATGAATTTTACAAAAATTTAAAAAGAATTATATCGCGATCTATACTTTGCAATCTTTGAATGAATCCAAGTACTGGTGCCATCCACCACGTAAAACCTCAGTGTCATCTGTATATCAAAGTATTTAAATAACTAGTAGTGGTGCATATCTTCGCTAAATGTCATTTTCCCAATAGATAGCGTTTTTCTATCATTGATAGAATTCTGATAGTATTTGCTTGAAATTTCTCAGACTTAATTGGGATTTTCAAATAATATATTCCTCTTTAAACCAAAAAAAAAAAAAACATTGTATTAAATTCAATATTACGACAGCAAGGTTTATATTGAGTTGCATGCCGCTACGCCATCTATACTCCATTATTATTAGTAGAAGTGGTAAGCATATTTTTTGGTGGAATATTTAAAAATAAATATGCGCTTTCGCAGTGACCTTTAAATAAGTCTGTCTGTTATAATATACTTATATAAAGGATTAGGGTCATGAGTAACTGAGTGGGCACTATTTCAGCGAAGGTGGGAGATAAGTCTGAGTTTCTGACATTTCGTTCTAGGAGAGTTCGACAATGAAAAATTCCAATATAATTGTCGATTTCATCACTTCTGGAAGAGTGCAAAGGCAATAATGATTGTCCAGGTCATGATTCACTCATTTGATGACCTATAAAATATGTATATATACAAATATCGAAATCTTTGTGATCACAAGACCATCAACATCAAAAGTAAATGTAATAAATTGCTTTTGAAACAACCAAAAAAATTTATACATACACTTGAAACACAAATGTATAAAAGATATATTCCACAAATTAATTGAATTAGACAATTTAGCTTCCATTATATGTTCAAAATTTGTTGGAAAATCTGTTCACTTATTTGTTGTGTATATATATGTGATCTGTCCGCCGCCGCATCTTTGTCTGTTGTACATTTTTGTGTGTTAAATCTCGACATTGTTTGGCATTGAAAATGAAAAATGATTTTTCTGTTTCTCATGGATTTTATTTTTCAGATTTTTTGGCAGACAACATTTTCTCGGCCATTGAGAAATCAAATTGAGAGGAAATCAGACAAGCAGGAATATAATCGATATAAAAATGATAATAAAATTATATGTTTTGTATTAGAAAAATCAAAATATTTAAACGGTAAGAGAGAAAGATACGCCGTGAAAGAGAAAAATTGGAAAATTATTTTCCAAATTTCAGAAAAGATTTTAATTTTGGAAATTCTCTTTTAAATACATAATTTATAAAATTTGCTCTTTAAAAAGTTCAGAATAGCCGATTGGTCTATGAAAAGAAACTCTTTAAAATCCAAAAAATTAGACGCCCTAGAAAAATTATTCTTTAAAGAAATTCTTTAAAAAAAATATTATTTTTAAAAGTATGAAACATATTATTTAAAAAAATCCGCTCTTAGTGGAAAAATATTGTTTTAATAATTCCAAAAAATATTTTTTATTTTTAATCCACGTATGAAAAAATTTAACAAAATCGCGTTTAATGAAAAAACATTTTAAAAAATCCCAAAAAAATATTTTTTTTTAAATATCAAATGTCCAAAATATTAAAATTTCTTAATATTTCCAAAATATTTTGTTAATTACACTGTGAGCACAAATTTTGGGGCAGAGATAATTCCTTTTGGAGATGGAAGCCCTTGGTGAGTATATTAAGAATCCCAAAGGACAGATCCGCCGTGAGTCAAACTTCCGCGTTATGGCGTGATGAAGATTTTTGAAATGTCAAAAATTACTATAAAAACGCGACAAAATCGATTAGTTGTCAATGAGAGCCGTGCCTAAAATTTTTTAAGCGAAATTTTTCCAGAACATTTCGAAGCTGAAAAACGTTATCTTGTGGTACTTTTATAGCGGCTCTTAAAATAAAGGACGAAAAGGACATTGAAGGAAGTGAGTTAGAAGGTCGAAGTGCTCTACGAAAATTATCCTCATTCGATTCGACTGAATACATGTCATCTCAAAAATAAGCTAAAGCAACAGTGAACAAAGGTATAACCCTAATTCCTGATGGCTTACAGGGTCTCTAGCAAAAACTTCATCATCAATTTTTTTTAAAAAAATCGAAAAAAATAAAAAATCGGATGTTAATGAAGGTATGTTTTATTAAATCTAACATTAATAAAAAAATTATTTTTAAATACTCCAAAATCGATGAAAAAATATATATTTAAAAAATCCAAAATTAATGAAAAAATATTTTTAAAAAACCAAAATTAATAAAAATAATTTTTTCAAAAATTCAAAATTATGAAAAAATATTTTGTTAAAATATCGAAAATAAATAAACTTTTTTAAATTCAAATATTAAAAAACTCAAAATTAACGAAAACTTATTTTTTTTAAAGTAAAAAAATTTAAAAAGTCCATACTTAATGAACAAATATTTTTTAAAACTACAAAACTAAAAAAAATATTTAATATTTTTTTGAATCCAAAATTGATTAAAAAATAATTTTTAAAAAAAATCGAACATTATGAAAAACTAATTTTTAAAAAATTATAAGTAAAAAATCAAAAATTAGTGAAAACAAGTAAGAAATGTGTTAAGTTCGGCCGGGCCGAACTTGTTATACCCTCCACCACGAGTTGTATTGAAGTAAAATGGAATAATTAATAATGTGATGCACCATTCTATGGGGGCTAGTTCAAAACGTCGATCTATACCGGCAGATTTCTGACGGAATGTTTTTAGGCTCAAAGAAGACTAAATACCAAATTTTCTATATTTCGTTAAGAGAATGTGGGTAAAACTTAAAAAAACCGAAAATCAAGAAGTACGCTGCTATGGGGATATAGGAAGACGTGGACCTATACTGATAATACTCTTCTGGAATATTTTATAACTCTTGGAAGACGAAATAACGAATTTCAGCCATTTCGGTTGGATATTAACGTCACAATCTTCAGTATTACGAGAATCGGGAGGTACCGTTCTATGGGGGCTATATCGAAACGTGGACCTATACCGACGAATTTTAGTCAGAAATGGGGCAATATGAAAGCGTGGACCTGTACAGACATATTTCTGGCGAACAGTTTTTTATCACATTGAAGAATAAATACCAAATTTCAGCCATTTCGGTGGAATATTGAGGCCACAACGTTCAAAATACCGAAAATCGGGAGGTACCGTTCTATGGGGGCTATATGAAGGTGTGAACCGATACCGACAAAATTCTGGGGGAAAGTTTTATACCCCTAAAGAAGACTACGTACCAAATTTCAGCCATTTTGGTAAGATAATGAAGCTAAAACCTTCAGAATACCGAAAATCGGGAGGTACCGTTCTATGGGGGCTATATGAAGGTGTGGACCGATACTGACAAAATTCTGGGGGAAAGTTCTATACCCCTAAAGAAGACTACGTACCAAATTTCAGCCATTTTGGTAGGATAGTGAATCTAAGACCTTAAAAATACCGAAAATCGGGAGGTACCGTTCTATGGGGGCTATATGAAGGTGTGAACCGATACCGACAAAATTCTGGGGGAAAGTTTTGTACCCCTAAAGAAGGCCACGTACCAAATTTCAGCCATTTTGGTAAAATAATGAAGCTAAAACCTTCAAAATGCCGAAAATCGGGAGGTACCGTTCTATGGGGGCTATATGAAGGTGTGGACCGATACTGACAAAATTCTGGGGGAAAGTTCTATACCCCTAAAGAAGACTACGTACCAAATTTCAGCCATTTCGGTGTGATAATGAAGCTAAAACCTTAAAAATACCGAAAATCGGGAGGTACCGTTCTATGGGGGCTATATGAAGGTGTGGAGCGATACCGACAAAATTCTGGGGGAAAGTTTTATACCCCTAATGATGACTATGTACCAAATTTTAGCCATTTTGGTAGGATAATGAAGCTAAAACCTTAAAAATACCGAAAATCGGTAGGTACCGTTCTATGGGGGATATAAAAACGTGGACCGATATATCTAATTTTCAATACCAATCATCCTGCAAGTAATAAAAACTTCTGTACCAAATTTTGACTCTCTATCTTTGAAATTGCGATCTGTATCTTGATTTCAACAGACAGACAGACGGACATGGTCAAATCGACATAGAATTTTATGCTGATCAATAAAATATATATTTTATAGGGTCTCCGACGAATATTTCGATGTGTTACAAACGGAATGACAAATCTATATGGTGGAGGGTATAAAAATCTAAAATTAATGAAAAAATATTATTAAAAATATCCAAAATAATAAAAAATATATAAAAACAAAACTAGTTATTGAAAAAATATTTTTAAAAAATTCAAAATTAATGAAAATGTATTTTTTTTTAAATTCAATATTAATGAAAAACAATTAGCAAGCAATCCAAAATTAATGAAAAAATATTTAAAAAATCCAAGATTAATGAAAAATATTTTCCAATATACAAAATTAATGGAAAATAAAAAAAAAATTATTTTTTCGAATATCGAAAATTAATGAATGAAATCTTTTTAAAAAAAATTAATAAAAATAACTCTTTTTAAAATCCAAAAGTAATGAAAAAAAATGTTTAATCCAAAATTATTGAAACCTTTTTTTAAAAAATCTATATTAATAAAAAATTATAAGTAAAAAATCTAAAATTAGTAAAAAAAACAAGTAAAAAAGTATCAGTCGGCTTTGCCGACAGAGATATATCCTCAGCCTGTGCAAATTGAAACACTTTTTTTCACAAAAAAACTTACGTATTTATTGGGTTTCAAAATTTTGGTCGTATGAACCGACAAAAATGCTGATTTGGATTAAAGTTCAAAAATTTTGCGGAAAAGGTACTTAAAGAAATGGGGGTGCCATAGGGGGTTTTTACACCCTTCGGGCTGTTTTCTCAAGAATATGGACTTGCCTCTGAAACAACTTTTACCATCGTAATTGAGGCAGCGAATGTAAGTTGCTTCAACAAAAATCAAAGTGATTCAATAGCAGGTCCTAAACTGAACTTTTCCGAAATTTTGTGTGGGAGGTACTCGAAGGAGTTTACCGATTGAGTCCATATTGGAACCTCATCGAAGTCTGGTAGAAATTTCAAAATGTGCAAAGTAAGGAACAAATCTGTTACTCCCTTCAAGAGTTATCGTACGCACAAATTTTCCGAACATTTTCGAACTTTTGTGGGGGAGGTACCGGAAGGAGTGGACCGATATAATCCATCTTTGAACTTGAACTAAGTTTGGACAAAATATTACGAAAGCCAAATTTTGGACCGAATCGGCAGATCCGTTCGAGAGTTATCTTACGCTCCAACCACTACACGCGGTGTCAGAGGGTTTTTTGTAATTTTCAGGTTAGTTTCTCAGGAAGTATGGACTTGCTCCTAATGAAACTCACAGCGAATACAACTTGCGTA
Source organism: Musca autumnalis (assembly GCF_047663935.1). Classification (NCBI taxonomy): domain Eukaryota; kingdom Metazoa; phylum Arthropoda; class Insecta; order Diptera; family Muscidae; genus Musca; species Musca autumnalis. The sequence goes on from NW_027411755.1 coordinate 27,259,596, forward strand.
AACAAAAATCAAAGCGATTCGAGACCAGGTCCTAAACTGAACTTTTCCGAAATTTTGTGTGCGAGGTACCCGAAGGAGTGGACCGATTGAGTCCATATTGGAACCTCATCTAAGTTTGGTAGAAATTACACGATGTGCAAAGTATGGACCAAATCGGTTATTCCCTACAAGAGTTATCGTGCGCACAAGTTATGCGACAATTTTTGAACACTTGTGGGGGAGGTACCTGAAGGCGTGGACCTATATGGCCCATCTTCGAACTTAAATCGAATCTGGACAAAATATTTTGATACCCAAAATTTGAACCGAATCGATTGATCCGTTCGAGAGTTATCGTGCGCACCAGCCAGCCAGACAGACAGACAGACGGATAGACAGACAGACGGACGGACATTGCTAGATCTACTCAAAATTGTCTGAAACGGATATCGTACAAACATACTGAGGGTATAATTATAAAATTAATAAAGAAATATTTTTTTTTTTAATCAAAAAAAATCGAAGTTAATGATTTTAATTAAAATTATTAATAATTAATATTTCTTAAAAACTCCAAAATCGATGAAAAAATATATATCAAAAAATCCAAAATTAATTAAAAAAATATTTTTAAAAAACCAAGATTAATGAAATAATTTTTTCAAAAATCCAAAATTAATGAAAAAATTAACTAAAAAATCGAAAATAAATACACTTTTTTTTTTAAATTCACAATTAATGATATAATATTAAAAAACTCAAAACTAACGAAAACTTGTTTTTTTTAAAAAATAAAAAAATATTTCTAAAAAGCCCATAGTTAATGAAAAAATATTTTTAAATCCAAAATTGATGTTGTTATATTTCAACAACTATCAAAATAGCTATGTGCATTCTCTGCAATGTGGAGACACATGACAGTGGGAGTAGTTAATTTGGTTTACATATGCGGCTACGAGAGTTTTTAGGTGTTTCGGTTGAATTCGCATTTAAACGAATTCATCAGTCACACTTATTCTTGAGCTCGAGTCGTCATAAAATTGGGGAAGGGTTCTTTGTTTCAATACAAAGAACTAAGATTACTGATGAGTCCAAGTGGCGTTGGACAAAACTAGTCTTCTCTGCCATCCCCAAAAGGAACCAATTTTAACTACTCCCACTTTAAACTTCTTGTTTTTAAATTTGAAAACAACAAACATGAGATTAAGCTTAACTTACATACAAATAATAAGTAAAAATAATTAAAAAAAATCCGAAATTAATGAAAAACTAATTTTTAAAAAATCCAATATTAATGAAAAAATATTTTTTAAAAAATATATTATTTAAAAACAAGTGAGCAAAGGCTATAGTCGGGATGGGGCCGACCATGTGATACCCTACACCACTACCCCTGTGCGTAAGCTTTTCACTGGTAAACATTTCTTTTAGGGAATATAATCCGACTACCGCCAAAAATAATAAGCCTCTTTCTCTCTGGGACCCACGAAGCAACCAAAATTTCGTGACCACTGACTTCGTGACTAAATAGGCTTCTTCCTCTGTGGGACCCGCATCCACTCCCAAAAAATTCGTGACGATCCGATCAAATTGCGACCTGTAGCGTGATTACAAACAAATCAGAAAATGGGATGCATTACCGACTATTGCGATATCTCTGTTGTTTGAGCAGCTACGACAACCTACTTTACATCGTTGTAAAGGTGATATTTTCTACTTTCCTTGCCAGGTTTTGCTTTTGATATACCTCTTAAAGAAACAGAGATATTGGCTTTGAAATAAAACGTAGACCTTTTCTCCAAATAAGTTTTTGCCCATTCCGACCCCTGAATAGTATCCGACCATCATTGAAATCAGTAGGCTTCTTCCTCTGTGGGACCCCCATTAACCCCCAAAATTTCGTGACGATCCGATCAAAATTGCAATCTGCAGCGTGATTACAAAAAAATCGGAAAATGGGATGCATTATCGACTATTGCCATATCCCTGTTATTTGACCACCTACGACAACCTACTTTACATCGTTGTAAAGGTGATATTTTCTACTTTCCTTGCCAGGTTTTGCTTTAGATATACCTCTTAAAGAAACAGAGATATTGGCTTTGAAATAAAACGTTGACCTTTCTCCAAATAAGTGTTTGCCCATTCCGACCCCTGAATATTATCCGACCATCATCAAAATCAATAAGCTTCTTTCTCTTTGGGACCCCCATTAACCCCCAAAATTTCGTGACGATCCGATCAAAATTGCGACCTGTAGCGTGATTTCCAAAAAAATAGAAAAATGGGATGTATTACCGACTATTGCGATATCTCCGTCATTTGGTTACCTACGCCGACCTAGTTTGCATCATTGTAAAGACGGGATCTTCTACTTTCTTAGTCAGGCTTTGCTTTTGGAAAGTTTACAACTAAAGCTGTCATATTCGTCAATATAATTAAAATCGCAAAAATGAAAATTGGCGTTTTATTTGCTACTATTGTGATATCTTCGTTGTTTTATCACCTACGAGCACCTACTTTACATCATTAGAAAGGTGATATTTTCTACTTTAATTGCCAGGTTTTGCTTTTGGTATACCCCATATAGAAGCTGAGATATTCGCTTTGAAAAAAACTTTGTCTTTTTATCCACCTAAGTTTTTTGCCCTTTCCGACCCCTAAATATTATCCGACCATCACCAAAATCAATAGGCTTCTTCCCCTCCGGGACCCCCATCAACATGCAAAATTTCCTGACGATCCGATCAAAATTGCGACCTGTAGCGTGATTACAAGGTTTAGATGGACAGACGGACGGACGGACGGACTGACGGACGGACACACATAGCCAGGTCGACTCAGCTCGTCGAGACATTCATTTTGGTATATATAAGTATGGGTCTGCGACCATTATTTCGATGCGTTACAAACTTTTTGGGCAAAACCAACTTATAATACCCTCCCCACATAGTGGTGTAGGGTATAAAAATCTACGACTTAAAAGAATTTTTAAAAAAATCTAAAATTTGTTAAAAATTATTCAAAAAACACAGTTAAAAAATGTTAAAAAATCAACGAATAAAAAAGTTAAAAAAATGAAAGTGCAATATGAACAGCGGACGAGGGTGGAGAATCTACGCCAGTTTATAAACATCACTTGACATTAGTTTTTACGTATTTAATATACCCCTGAAGATGCAATTTTAAGAATTGCGAAATATTGGGAAAATAAAATAAAAACATCAATACAGACCTCAAGCTCAAAAAATTCGTATCATTCGTATTAAAAATTATTTAAACAAGTAAAAAAGTATCAGTCGGCTTTGCCGACAGAGATATACCCTCAGCCTGTGCAAATTGAAACACTTTTTTCACAAAAAAATTATGTATTTAGGGGGTTTCAAAATTTTGGTTTCGTATGAACCGACAAAAATGTTGATTAGGATTAAAGTTCAAAAATTTGGCGGAAAAGGTACTTAAAGGAATGGACCGACATAGACCATGGAGGTGCCATAGGGAGGTTTTACACCCTTCGGGCTGTTTTCTCAAGAAGTATGGACTTGCCCCTGAAACAACTTTTACTATCGTAATTGAGGCAGCGAATGTAAGTTGCTTCAACAAAAATCAAAGTGATTCAATAGCAGGTCATAAAGTGAACTTATCCAAAATTTTGTGTGGGAGGTACGGGATGGAGAGGACCGATATAATCCATCTTTGAACTTGATCTAAATTTGGACAAAATATTACGAAAGCCAAATTTTGGACCGAATCGGCAGATCCGTTCGAGAGTTATCTTGCGCTCCAACCACTACACACGGTGTCATAGGGTTTTTTGTAACTTTTAGAATATTGAACACAGATTTCATAAAAAATCCAAAATTCATTTTTAATATCCACGTTAATGGATAATGGAACAATAAAATTAATAATTACTTTAAAAAAGTCCAAAATGAACGAAAATGTATTCTTTAATAATCGAAAATTAAATTTGTAAAAAAATCCGAAAATAAAAAAAAAATTAAAAAACCGAATAAATGAAATAATATAAAAAAACAATATGAATGAAAAATAAAAAAAAAAATCAATAAACAATATTGTTAAGAAAGATCCAAAATTTAGGAAAATTTTTTTTTTAAAAATCCAGAATTAAAGGAAAAATATGTTTTAAAAATCCAAAATTAATAATTTTGTTTTTTAATTCACAATTAATAAAAAAATACTTTTAAAAAAATCCAAAGTTAATAAAATTTTTTTTTTTAAAAAATCCAAAATAAATTAAAAGTATTTAAAAAAACCTAAAATTAATAAAAAAACATTTTTTAAGAAATCCAAAATTCTTTTTTTTTTAAATATCGAAGTTAATGGAAAAAATATTCTTTAAAATATCCAAGTTAATGGGAAAATATTCTTTAAAAAATTCACGTTTATCGAAAAAACAATTTTTTAAAAAAAATCACGTTAGTGGAAAAAAATATTCCCAAAAAAATCCAAGATGATGGAAAAATATTTTTTAAAAAATCTACGCTGAACAAATATTCTTTAAAATATATGTATTTTCAAAAATATCCCTAAAACCCATGTTTAAAATGACTGGCAGAATTCAAGCATCTGCAGATAATATACAGCGCAGCTAATGATTACATTCAACATTTAATAATTTGATTGTCGAATATCGAATAAAGCATGAAGACAATAAATTACTTTATGGCTTGTTGTTCGCCAACAAAATACAACATTTGCCGTTCAAAAAATACAACAAATTTTGCAGTAATTCATATTCATTGAAAATCGAACAACAACAAAAAGACCACAATCCATTTGATTAGAAAGAAATTGAGAATGTGATTTTGATTTCGTTTACAAACAAAAAAAAATAAATATAAAAATAAATTAACATTTTGATCGGGCTAACTGACTCTCTCCCCATTTGTCTGTCTAATGCGCCGGGGTATCTGTCCAATCATTTGTGTGTGCCTTGTTGAGGTTGATTTGTATGCCATACAAAATGCGTCATTTTTCGGTCAAATCTTTAAAAATAAATTCAACTTTCAATCAAAATAAAGGAAGAAGAAGCTTAGCGCCCGCTTCTACTGGTCATGTTTTTTGGGCGAACGCGACAACGATCGAATCGTCCAAATCGCAAACAAATCAATTGAAATAGAACAAAAAAAAAAATAAATAGGTGCGGTGTTTGAAATTGGTATTTCAAAACTCTTAGAAGTGAATATCTTTACTAATTTGGCACAGCAGTTGGTGCCCACTCCGTCATTTGCCCCCATCCATGTGAAGTTTGTTGGTTCTCATTCCAACAACACCTCCCAAAATGCGGAAATTTTTGCCAACATTTTTGGTGTTTGGTTGGGATCGAAGACCACGGCGCTCGTTGGGAGAAGATCTTACATTGAATTGTAGGCTAATTGTATCACCCATTAGTGGGCCATATGCCTGTTGTTTTTTTTTTTTTTTTTTGTTTTGTGTGATTCTTGTTTCTTACGAAAATGCTTCTTGCTGTTCTGTGGGGCAATATACCCTAGGGCAAAGTCAAAACAAAGTTCAACATTTATTTTTAGTCATTTGTATTTTCTTTTAAGCGGGAAGCAAAATTTTAGAATTTTCATTTATGTGTCTGCGGTTTGTTAGATGGTGTGTCCGGGTGAATTGTCTTTTCGGGGTAATGAAAAATTGGAATTTTATTGCTTATCGCTTGAGTGAGAAGTTGTTTGGTGTTGGCGCGGCATAGGCCTTTGATTAAGAAAAAATTTGACAGATATTTTTAGAATATTAGGAAATTTTTGTCATAACACATCAAAATTAAAGGAAATGGTTCTATAAATAATGTTCGTTATTAATGTAAAAGTAACTAAGTCACTGTGGGGTAAATAATTATAAGAGTATTTGTTCCTTAGATCAATAACTTTTAATAAATAATTGTTCATTAATCGTGAATTTAAAAAAAAAAAACATTTTTACTAACCGTGAATTAAAAAGAATTATTTTATTAAGCATTTATTTAAAAAAAAAAAATATTTTATCATTATACAAGAATTTTTATTAAAAATATATATTTTTTCAATAATCGTGGATTTTTTAAAAAATATTTTTTCATTAATCGTGGATTTTTTAACAAATATTTTTTCATTAATCGTGGATTTTTTAACAAATATTTTTTCATTAATCGTGGATTTTTTTAAAAATATTTTTTCATTAATCGTGGATTTTTTTAAAAATATTTTTTCATTAATCGTAGACTTTTTTAAAAATATTTTTTCATTAATCGTGGATTTTTTTAAAAATATTTTTTCATTAATCGTGGATTTTTTAAAAATATTTTTTCATTAATCGTGGATTTTTTAAAAAATATTTTTTCATTAATCGTGGATTTTTTAAAAAATATTTTTTCATTAATCGTGGATTTTTTAAAAAATATTTTTTGAATAATCGTGGATTTTTTAAAAAATATTTTTTCATTAATCGTGGATTTTTTAAAAAATATTTTTTCATTAATCGTGGATTTTTTAAAAAATATTTTTTCATTAATCGTGGATTTTTTAAAAAATATTTTTTCTTTAATCGTGGATTTTTTAAAAAATATTTTTTCATTAATCGTGGATTTTTTAAAAAAAATATTTTTTTCATTAATCGTGGATTTTTTAAAAAATATTTTTTCATTAATCGTGGATTTTTTAAAAAATATTTTTTCATTAATCGTGGATTTTTTAAAAAATATTTTTTCATTAATCGTGGATTTTTTAAAAAATATTTTTTCATTAATAGTGGATTTTTTAAAAAATATTTTTTCATTAATTTTGGGATTTCTTTAAAAATATTTTCATTAATTTTGGAATTTAAAAAATTAATTTTGGAATTTAAAAAATTAATTTTGGAATTTAAAAAATTAATTTTGGAATTTTTTTAAAAATAATTTTTTCATTAATTTTCGATTTTTAAAAAAATATTCTTCTATAAATTTCGGATTTTTGAAAAAAAAAAAATTATTAATCTTTGAATTTTTAAAAAAAATTTTAATTTTTTTTATATATTTCATATTAATTTTGGATTTTTTAAAAAAACATATTTTTTCAATTATTTTAAAAAAATCCATTATTTAAAAAAAATATTTTTCATTCATTTGTCTTGTTTAATATTTTTGGATTTCTGAAAAATATTTTTTCATTAATTTTCGATTTTTTAAATTTTTTTTTATTAATTTAAAATTTTTTATAATATATTTTTTCATTAACTTGAAATTAAAAAAATCATTAATTCTGGATTTTTTTTTAATATTTTCTTACTGAATTAGAATTTTTTAAAAAAATAGTGTGGATTTAAAAAAATCATGAATTCTGGATTTTTTAAAAAACAATATTTTCTCATTAATTTTAAATTTTTTAAAAATTATTTTTTCATTAATTTTTAATTTTTAAAAAATACTTTTTTATTTATTTTGGTCTTTTTAAAATAGTTCTTAATAAATTTTCGATTTTTTAAAAAATATTTTTCCATTAATTTTGGATTTTTGAAAAAAATGTTTATTAATCCTGGATTTTTTAAAAAAAAATTTAATTTTGGATGTTTTGAAGTAAAACTTTATCATTAATTTTGGACTATTTTAAAATATAGTTTGATTAATTTTGGATTTCTTTAAATCATTCATTAATTTTGGATTTTTTTTAAAAATATTATTAATTTGTTTTGCTTTTTGAGGAATATTATTTCCATTATCGTGATTTTTTAAAAAATATCCCATAAACGTGAATTTTTTAAAGAATATTTTCCCATTAACTTGAATATTTTAAAGATTATTTTTTCATTAAATGTGGATTTAAAAAAATCATTTTTTCTGGATTTTTTATTTATTTTGAATTTTTAGAATTTGAATTGAATTTTTTAAAAAATATTTTTTCATTAATTTTGGATTTTTTAAAAAATACTTTTTTATTTATTTTGGTCTTTTTAAAAAACTTCTTAATTAATTTTCGATTTTTTAAAAAATATTTTTCCATTAATTTTGGATTTTTGAAAAACATGTTCATAATCCTGGATTTAAAAAAAAATAATTTTGGATGTTTTGAAGTAATATATTTTCATTAATTTTGGACTTTTTTAAAATATACTTTGATTAATTTTGGATTTCTTTAAATCATTCATTAATTTTGGATTTTTTAAAAAAATATTATTAATTTGTTTTGATTTTTTAGGGAATATTTTTCCATTACGTGATTTTTTAAAAAATATCCCATAAACGTAGATTTTTAAAGAATATTTTCCCATTAACTTAAATATTTTAAAGATTATTTTTTCATTAAATGTGAATTTAAAAAAAAAAATAATTATTTCTGGATTTTTTTTTATTTATTTTGAATGTTTAAAAAATATTTTTTCACTAATTTTGGATTTTTTAAAAAATACTTTTTTATTTATATTGGATTTTTAGAATGCTTTTTATTTATTTTGAATTTTTTAAAAAATATTTTTCCTATAATTTTGGATTTTTGGAAACAAATTCATTAATTTTTAAAAAATATTTTTTTCATTAAATCTGGATTTAAAAAAAATATTATTTATTTTAATATTTTGGATTTTTTAAAAAAAATACTTTTTCATTATATTTGGATTTAAAAATCCATTTTTTTTGTATAAAAATAATTTTTCATTAATATTGTTTAACTTTTTTATTAATTAGGAGGGTTGGCGTTTTTTGTTTGGTATGACGACTTCTATTTTGTTTTTCAAAATAGTCAGGCTTAATTTTGGATTTCTAAAAAATATTTTTTTCATTAATTTCGATTTTTTTATAAAATATTTTTTCATTAATTTTAGATTTTTTAAAACATAATAATTAATTAATTAATTTGGGATTTTTTAAAACATAATAATTAATTAATTAATTTGGAATTTAAAGAAATACTTTTTCATTGCTTTTGGATTTACTAAAATCCTTTTCATTTATATTGGATTTTTTAAAAAATATTTTTATTAATTTTTTATTCTTTAAAAAATAATTTTTCTTTAATATTGTATTTTATAAAAAATATTTTTACAATAATTTAGAATTTTTAAAAAAATATTTTTTATTCATTTTAAATTTTTTTTAAAAAATATTTTTCCATAAATTTCCATTTTTTTAAAATATATTTTTTCATCAATTTCGGATTTCTATAATAAAATTTTTTATTCATTTCGAATTTTTTCAAAAAATAATTTTCATTCATTTTGAATTTTTTAAAAAATATTTTTTCATTTAACTTGGAATAAAAAAAATGTTTATGGACCACTAAACCCACAGAGTATTTAAGGATATTTTCATGGATCCGCCTAATATTTAAGAATATTTTTCATGACCCCACAAAATATTTAAGATTATTTCCCTCGACCCACATAATATTTTAGAATATTTTCCTTGACCCACAGAATATTTCCCAAGACCCACAAATCATTTCAGAATATTTTCCTGGGCCCACAGAATATTTTAGAATATTTTCAGGAACTCGCAGAATATTTTAGAATATTTTCATTGAACCACAGAATATTTAGAAATATTTTAATGGACCCACAGAATATTTAAAAATATTTTCATGGTCTGGGTCCAATATTTAAAAATATATTAATGGACCCACAGAACATTTAAAACAATTTTCCCCGACCCACAGAATATTTAAGAATAATTTCGAAGACCCAGAGAATATTTAAGAAAATGTTCATGGACCCACCGAATATTTAAGAAAATTTTCATGGACCCACCGAATATTTAAGAAAATGATCATGGGCCCACCGAATATTTAAGCAAATTCTCCTAAGTCCACAGAATATTTAAGAATAATTTCCGAGACCCACAAAATATTTAAGAATATTTACATGGTCCCACACAATATTTATACTTAAGAATATTTTCAGGGACTCACAGAAAATTTAAAAGCAGTGTTCATGGACTAACATGGACGAATATTTTCCTGGAACTAATAGAACGTTTAAGAATATTTTCATAGACACTCAGAATATTTAGGAATATGTTGCAGGGACCCAGATAATATTTAAGAATATTTGCATGGACCCAAAGAATATTTAAATATAGCTTTCATTGCCCCACAGAATATTTGAGAAAAATTTTCCTGACCCACAGAATAATTAAGAATATATTTCTGAACCCACAGAGTATTTAAAAATAATTTTAATAGCCCGCAGAATATTGAAGAAAAGTAAAATATTTACATAGACTAACATAATATTTAAAAATATGTTTCTGGACTCAGAGAATATTTAAAAGTATTGTTAAAGGCTTACCAAATATTTTTCAAGGACGCGCGGAAAATTTAAGATTTTTTGAGGTCTACAGATCTACAGAATATTTGCCATGATCTACAGAATATTTAAGAAGATTTTTATATTTAAAAATATAGTTAGTGGGCTACAGAATATTTTTCAAGGACCCACAGAATATTAAAAAATATTTTCATGGACCCACAGAATATTTAAGAATATTTTCAAGGATCCACAGAATAATTAGAATATTTTTATGTAACCACAAAATATTTAAGGATATGTTTATGTATCCAAAAAAATATTTAAAAATATTTTTAGGGACCCATAAATATTTCAAAATATTTTCAGGGAGCCATAGAATATTTAAAAATATTTTCAGGAAACCAAAGAATATTTAAAAATATTGTGAGGGACCACAGAATATTTAAGAATATTTTCATGGACTCACAGAATATTTATGAATATATTCATTGGCCCACACAATATTTAAGAATGTTTCCATGGACCAAAAAATATTTAAGAATATTTCCATGAACTCACAGAATATTTAAGATTATCTTTCATGGATACGAATTGGTGGGAACATTTTTATGGACCCACAGAATACTTAGGATTTGTTTCCTCGATCCACAGAATATTTAGTATTATTTCCATGGACCCACAGAATACTTAAAAATATTTTCATGGACACACTTAATACTTAAGAATATATTCATAGACCCACAGCATGTTTATGAATATTTTCAAGGCCTCACCGAATTTTTAAGAATATTTTCGTGGACCTACAGAATATTTGTCATACAATTTTCTTTGGACTCTCATGCAATTCTTATATTCTCATTCTTTCAATTAAGTCATGTGTTCCAATTGCATTGTTTTCATTAACAATAACTAATTCTAATCATAGCCAGAAATATTTATTTAATCGTCCGTGTTTATTTATTTGGGAATTTCGATTTGTTCGGTTGAGGTTTCAATATTTACATAGCGATTTTATTTACTTGCGTCAGTGGTATAGCATTTTTTTTTGCATGAACGTAAAATGTTTACAAACAAAAATTGCTATTTTTACAGTTAATATTATACAGAAAATGTCTGGGGATATCAAGTGAATGACAGATAAAATTACACAATGATTTACACACTTCATTTAGAAGAAAATAAAAAAGCATCAAGAAGGCCTAAAAACCTCAATAAATGTCGATTTTTAAGCATTTCAGTGGCAATGAATGGTATCATGAAGGACTTAGGAGGATTCGATGGCTCTCAGGATTTAAATAGAACTATAACAATTATGTTTCAGTCTTACTTTCCAAGATAATGAAAGTGAAAGTAAAGGTATGCTGAAAATCTTTAAGTACATCCCCAACCAAAGTAAATACTTCATACGTAAGTGTTCATTTTTTTTAAGTGTAAAACAAATTAATTCATTTTCTGCAATCAACAAAATCGCATAATACACAAGTTATCTGTGTATGGCGATAAGAAAAACTGGTAACATTGGTAATTAAACTGGGTCGTTGTAAAAAATGTATTATTACTTATTTTTTTTTCTATAGAAAATTCCATAAAAACTGATAACAAAGTTTGCAGTATCTGATCTACGAAAAAAACAACAAAAACAAAGAATATTAATAATACACAAAAATATTGAAATTTAACACCCTACCAAAATGACGTCAGTCCCTCTATGTGGGTATAAAAAGCTCAACTATATGAAAAAAAAATTCGAGATTATAATATTTCTTTTTACATATTGCTGTTTCATGGTTTTTATTCTTCGGTCTTCTTCTGTGTGCTTTTAAACGTTTAAGTATGGAAATTCTTTATCATGCTTCCTCTTAATTCAAGGTCATTGTTCTAGACAACACTCGAAAAAGAAAACAAATACATGTGAAGTAATGCAATAAAAAGAAAAGATTGTGGAGAAATGAATGAAAGAGAATCTGAAATTTACCCAGAGGATAGCCACTATTTGCGCGAGGATAAAAGATAGCTTCTGACTTTTGGGAATTCCTCTGAGAATGACACAAAAATAGTGCAAATATTCTTTAAATTTTTATATATGCTAGAACGCCATCTATACTTTAAGTTTCAACACTGTAATTAGCCGATTTTACGAAAGCGGTAAATGCGGGAGCATACTTTTAGGCGAGCGGCCAGAAACAATATCCAAATGTTTTTTGCTGCTGTCATTAAAAATATTTATAAATATTCCCTGAAAAAATATTCAGTGGGAAATGGAAATATTTTTAAATATTCTGTGGGTCCAAGAAATCATTCATTAACATTCAGTGGGTTCAGGGAAAATGCTTAAATATTCTGTGGGTTCAAGAAAAATATTCTTAAAAATTTTGTTGGCCCCTTAAAATATTTTGTTGGTACAGGAAAATATATGTAAATATCTTGTGGGTCCATGAAAAATGTTCTTAAATATTCTGAGGGCCCATGAGAATATTCTTCAATAGTCTGTGTGTCCAGAAAATATTTTTAAATATTTCGTGGGTCCATGCAAATATTCTTAAGTATTCTGTAGGTCTATGAAAATATATTATTAAATATCCTGTTGTCATTAATAATATTTTTTAATATTCCCTGAGTCCAGGAAAATATTCTTAAACATTCTGTGGAACACTGAAAAATATTTTTAAATATTCCGTTCAATGAAAATATGCTTCAATATTCTTCAATATTCGATGTGTTCATAGAAAAGATTCCGTGTGCCTATATAAAAATATTCTAAAATATTCTGGGGGTCCACGAAAATATTTCGAATTATCTGTGGGTTCCTAAAAATATTTTTAAATATTTTGCTGGCCATTAAAATATTTTAAATATTCGGTAAGCCCATGAAAATATGCCAAAATATCTTGTACGTCATTAAAATATTCTTAAATATTCTGTGGGTTCTTGAAAAATATTTTTAAATATTCTGTGGGCCCCTGAAAAATCTTCTTATATATCATGTGGGTCCATGAAAATATTCTTAAAAATTCTCGGGGTCCAGGAGAATATTCTTAAGAAAATTCTTATTTTGTGGGTCTACAAAAATTGTCATTAATATTCTGTGGGTCCAGGAAAATATTATGTAGATCCATGAAAATAATATTTAATAATCTGCAGGTCCATTAAGATATTCTTTAAATATTCTGTGGGTCCATAAAAATTTCCTTAAATATTCTGTGGGTCCCTAAAATATTCTTAAATATTCTGTTGGTCCATGTAAATATTATTAACTATTCTGTGGGTCCACGAAAATGTTCTTAAATATTCTATGGATCCATGAAAAATATTCTTAAATATATTGCAGGTCCATAAAAATATTCCTAAATATTCTGTGGGTCCAGAAAAAATATTCTTAAATATTCTGTGGGTCCAAAAAAAAATATTTTTAAATGTTCTGTGGGTCCATAAAAATATTCTTCAATATTCTGTGGGTCCACGAAAATGTTCTTAAATATTCTGTGGATCCATGGAAAATATTCTGAAATGTATTGCAGGTCCGTAAAAATATTCATAAATATTCTGTGGGTCCAGAAAAAATATTTTTAAATATTGTGTGGGTCCATAAAAATATTCTGTGGGTCCATGTAAATATTATTAGCTATTCTGTGGGTCCATGAAAAATATTCTTAAATATATTGCAGGTCCATAAAAATATTTCTAAATATTCTGTGGGTCCAGAAAAAATATTTTTAAATATTCTCTGGGTCCATAAAAAATATTTTTAAATATTGTGTGGGTCCATAAAAATATTCTGTGGGTCCATATAAATATTATTAACTATTCTGTGAGTCCATGAAAAATATTCTTAAATATATTGCAGGTCCATAAAAATATTCCTAAATATTCGGTTGGTCCAGAAAAAATATTTTTAAATATTCTGTGGGTCCATAAAAATATTCTTAAATATTCTCTGTCCAGAAAAAAAATATTCTTCAATATTCTGTGGGTCCACGAAAATGTTCTTAAATATTCTGTGGATCCATGAAAAAATACTCTTAAATGTATTGCAGGTCCGTAAAAATATTCATAAATATTCTGTGGGTCCAGAAAAAATATTTTTAAATATTGTGTGGGTCCATAAAAATATTCTGCGGGTCCATGTAAATATTATTAACTATTATGTGGGTCCATGAAAAATATTCTTAAATATATTGCAGGTCCATAAAAATATTCCTAAATATTCTGTGGGTCCAGAAAAAATATTCTTAAATATTCTGTTGGTCCAGAAAAAATATTTTTAAATATTCTGTGGGTCCATAAAAATATTCTTAAATATTCTGTGTGTCCAGAAAAAATATTCTTCAATATTCTGTGGGTCCACGAAAATGTTCTTAAATATTCTGTGGATCCATGAAAAATACTCTTAAATGTATTGCAGGTCCGTAAAAATAGTCTTAAATATTCTGTGGGTCCAGAAAAAATATTATTAACTATTCTGTGGGTCCATGAAAAATATTCTTAAATATATTGCAGGTCCATAAAAATATTTCTAAATATTCTGTGGGTCCAGAAAAAATATTCTTAAATATTCTCTGGGTCCAGAAAAAATATTTTTAAATATTGTGTGGGTCCATAAAAATATTCTGCGGGTCCATGTAAATATTATTAACTATTATGTGGGTCCATGAAAAATATTCTTAAATATATTGCAGGTCCATAAAAATATTCCTAAATATTCTGTGGGTCCAGAAAAAATATTCTTAAATATTCTGTTGGTCCAGAAAAAATATTTTTAAATATTCTGTGGGTCCATAAAAATATTCTTAAATATTCTGTGTGTCCAGAAAAAATATTTTTAAATATTCTGTGGGTCCATAAAAATGTTCTTAAATATTCTGTGGATCCATGAAAAATACTCTTAAATGTATTGCAGGTCTGTAAAAATAGTCTTAAATATTCTGTGGGTCCAGAAAAATTATTATTAACTATTCTGTGGGTCCATGAAAAATATTCTTAAATATATTGCAGGTCCATAAAAATATTTCTAAATATTCTGTGGGTCCAGAAAAAATATTCTTAAATATTCTGTTGATCCAGAAAAAATATGTTTGTGGATCCATGAAAAATATTCTTAAATATTCTGTGGGTCCGGAAAAAATATTTTTAAATATTCTTTGGGTCCATGTAAATATTATTAACTATTCTGTGGGTCCATGAAAAATATTCTTAAATATATTGCAGGTCCATAAAAATATTCCTAAATATTCTGTGGGTCCAGAAAAAATAATCCTTAATATTATGTTGGTCCAGAAAAAATATTTTTAAATATTCTGTGGGTCCATAAAAATATTCTTAAATATTCTTTGTGTCCAGAAAAAATATTCTTCAATATTCTATGGGTCCACGAAAATGTTCTTAAATATTCTGTGGATCCATGAAAAATACTCTTAAATTTATTGCAGGTCCGTAAAAATATTCTTAAATATTCTGTGGGTCCAGAAAAAATATTTTTAAATATTCTGTGGGTCCATAAAAATATTCCAAAATATTCTGCTGCCCCATTGAATATATTCTTAAATATTCTGTGGGTCCACGAAAAATATTTTAAAATATTCTGTGGGGTCTGTTAGTCCAGGAAAATGTTCCTAAAAATTCTTCGTGATCCGGAAATAATTTTTGAATATTCTGTGAGACTTTGAGAAATATTCTTAAATATTCTGTGGGTCCAGGAAAATATGTTTAAATATTCTTTGACTGCAGTAAAATAATCTTAAATATTCTGTGGTTTCAAGAAAATATTCCAAATTAATCTGTTTGTCCCTGACAATATTTTTAAATATTCTATGGGCCATATTTAATTTTTATACCCTCAGCCTTTAGGCTAAAGAGGGTATTTACACTTTGATACGAACAAAAATGTGCCTCATGGAAATAATGGTTTTAGACCCCAAGTATGTTTGTACGATATCCGTTTCAGACAATTTTGAGTAGATCTAGCAATGTCCGTCCGTCTGTCTGTCTGTCCGTCTGTCTGGCTGGCTGGTGCGCACGATAACTCTCGAACGGATCAATCGATTCGGTTAAAATTTTGGGTATCGAAATATTTTGTCCAGATTCGATTTAAGTTCGAAGATGGGCCATATAGGTCCACTCCTTCAGGTACCTCCCCCACAAATGTTCAAAAATTGTAGCAAAACTTGTGCGCACGATAACTCTTGTAGGGAATAACCGATTTGGTCCATACTTTGCACATCGTGTAATTTCTACCAAACTTAGATGAGGTTCCAATATGGAATCAATCGGTCCACTCCTTCGGGTACCTCCCACACAAAATTTCGGAAAAGTTCAGTTTAGGACCTGGTCTCGAATCGCTTTGATTTTTGTTTACGCAAGTTGTATTCGCTGTCCTCTATACGACGCTGTAAGTTTCATTAAGGGCAAGTCCATACTTCCTCAGAAAATAGCCTGAAAGTTACAAAAAACCCTATAACACCGTGTGTAGTGGTTGGAGCGCATGATAACTCTCGAACGGATCTGCCGATTCGGTCCAAAATTTGGCTTCCGTAATATTTTGTCCAAACTTAGTTCACCAGACTTCTACCAGACTTAGATGAGGTTCCAATATGGACTGAATCGGTAAACTCCTTCGAGTACCTCCCACACAAAATTTCGGAAAAGTTCAGTTTAGGACCTGCTCTCGAATCGCCTTGGTTTTTGTTGTAACATTTTGTATTCACTGTCCCCTATACGAAGGTACAAGTTTCCTCAGGGGCAAGTCCATACTTCCTGAAAAAATAGCCTGAAAGTTGAAAAACAAGCCCTATGACACCATGTTTATGGGTGGAAGCCCAAGATAATAATTCTCGAACGGAAATGCTGATTCCGGCCAAAATGTTGCCTTCGTAATATTGTTTCCAAACATAGTTTAAGTTCGTAGATAAGCCATATCGGTCCATTCCTTCAGGTACCTACCCCACAAAAGTTCAAAAATATTCGGATAAATTGTGCGCACTATAACTCTTGATGGGAGTGACCGATTTGGTCCATACTTTACACATTCTCATAATATCTACCAGATATAGATCAGGTTCGAATATGGAATATGGAGTGGACAAATATCAACTCCATCCCGTACCTCCCACACAAAATTTTGGATAAGTTCACTTTAAGACCTGCTATTTAATCTCTTTGATTTTTGTTGAAGCAACTTACATTCGCTGCCTCAATTACGATGGTAAAAGTTGTTTCAGGGGCAAGTCCATACTTCTTGAGAAAACAGTCCGAAGGGTGTAAAAACCCCCTATGTCACCCCCATGGTCTATGTCGGTCCATTCCTTTAAGTACCTTTTCCGCAAAATTTTTGAACTTTAATCCTATCAACATTTTTGTCGGTTCATACGACCAAAATTTTGAAACCCCCTAAATACATAAGTTTTTTTTTTGTGAAAAAAGTGTTTCAATTTACATAGGCTGAGGGTATATCTCTGTCGGCAAAGCCGACTGATACTTTTTAACTTGTTAACAAGTAAAAAAGTATCAGTCGGCTCTGCCGACAGAGATATACCCTCAGCCTGTGCAAATTGAAACACTTTTTACACAAAAAAACTTATGTATTTAGGGGGTTTAAAAATGTTGGTCGTATTAATCCGACAAAAAAGGGATTAAAGTTCAAAAATTGTGGACCGACATAGACCATGGGAGTGCCATAGGGGTTTTTACACCCTTCGGGCTGTTTTCTCAAGAAGTATGGACTTGCCCCTGAAACAACTTTTACCATCGTAATTGAGGCAGCGAATGTAAGTTGCTTCAACAAAAATCAAAGAGATTAAATAGCAGGTCTTAAAGTGAACTTATCCAAAATTTTGTGTGGGAGGTACGGGATGGAGTGAACAAATATAGTCCATATTCGAACCTGATCTATATCTGGTAGATATTATGAGAATGTGTAAAGTATGGACCAAATTGGTCACTCCATCAAGAGTTATCGTGGCCCAATTTTTCCGAAAATTTTTGAACTTTTGTGGGGTAGGTACCTGAAGGAGTGGACAGATATGGCTTATGGTTTACTTTTCAACTTTCAGACTATTTTTTCAGGAAGTATGGACTTGCCCCTGAGGAAACTTGTACCTTCGTATAGGGGACACTGAATACAAGATGTTACAACAAAAACCAAGGCGATTCGAGAGCAGGTCCTAAACTGAACTTTTCCGAAATTTTGTGTGGGAGGTACTCGAAGGAGTTTACCGATAGAGTCCATATTGGAACCTCATATAAATCTGGTAGAAATTTCATAATGTGCAAAGTATGGACCAAATCTGTCACTACCTGCAAGAGTTACCGTGCACACAAAATTTCCGAACATTTTCGAACTTTTGTGGGGGAGGTACCGGAAGGAGTGGACCGATATAATCCATCTTTGAACTTGAACTAAGTTTGGACAAATTTTGGACCGAATCGGCATATCCGTTCGAGAGTTATCTTGCGCTCCAACCACTACACACGATGTCATAGGGTTTTTTTGTAACTTTTAGGCTATTTTCTCAGGAAGTATGGACTTGCCCCTAATGAAACTTACAGCGTCGTATAGAGGACAGCGAATACAACTTGCGTAAACAAAAATCAAAGCGATTCGAGACCAGTTCCTAAACTAAACTTTTCCGAGATTTTGTGTGGGAGGTACCCGAAGGGGTGGACCGATTAAGTCCATATTGAAACCTCATCTAAGTTTGGTAGAAATTACACGATGTGCAAAGTATGAACCAAATCGGTTATTCCCTACAAGAGTTATCGTGCGCACAAATTGTGCGACAATTTTTGAACATTTGTGGGGGAGGTACCTGAAGGAGTGGACCTTTATGGCCCATCTTCGAACTTAAATCGAATCTGGACAAAATATTTCGATACCCAAAATTTGAACCGAATCGGTTGATCCGTTCGAGAGTTATCGTGCGCACCAGCCAGCCAGACAGACAGACAGACGGACAGACGGACAGACAGACAGACAGACGGACGGACATTTCTAGATCTACTCAAAATTGTCTGAAACGGATATCGTACAAACATACTTGGGGTCTAAAACCATTATTTCGATGAGGCACATTTTTGGTCGTATCAAAGTGTAAATACCCTCTTTAGCCTAAAGGCTGAGGGTATAAATATTCGTTGTGTCCAGAAAAACCTTCCTAAATATTTTATGGATCTCGGTTAAGTATTCTTAAATATTCTCTGAGCCAAGAAAAATATTTTAAAATAATCTATGAGTCCAGGAAAATATTCTGCGGGCCATTAAAAATATTCTCAGATGAAAAAAATTCTTTAACAAGTAAAAAAGTATCAGTCGGCTTTGCCGACAGAAATATACCCTCAGCCTGTGCAAATTGAAACACTTTTTGCACAAAAAACTTATGTATTTAGGGGGTTTCAAAATTTTGGTCGTATGAACCCACAACAATTTTGATTAGGATTAAAGTTCAAAAATTTTGCGGAAAAGGTACTTAAAGGAATGGACCGACATAGACAATGGGGGTGCAATAGGGGGTTTTTACACCCTTCGGGCTATTTTTCAGGAAGTATGGACTTGCCCCTGAGGAAACTTGTACCTTCGTATAGGGGACAGTGAATACAAGATGTTACAACAAAAACCAAGGCGATTCGAGAGCAGGTCCTAAACTGAACTTTTCCGAAATTTTGTGTGGGAGGTACTCGAAGGAGTTTACCGAATGACGCCATATTGTAACCTCATCTAAGTCTGGTAGAAATTTCATAATGTGCAAAGTATGGAACAAAACGGTTACTTCCTTCAAGAGTTATCGTACTCACAAATTTTCCGAACATTTTCGAACTTTTGTGGGGGAGGTACCCGAAGGAGTGGACCGATATAATCCATCTTTGAACTTGAACTAAGTTTGGGCAAAATTTTACGAAAGCCAAATTTTGGACCGAATAGGCAGATCCGTTCGAGAGTTATCTTGCGCTCCAACCTCTACATACGGTGTTATAGGGTTTTTTGTAACTTTCAGGCTATTTTCTCAGGAAGTATGGACTTGCCCCTAATGAAACTTACAGCGTCGTATAGAGGACAGCGAATACACCTTGCGTAAACAAAAATCAAAGTGATTCGAGACCAGGTCCTAAACTGAACTTTTCCGAAATTTTGTGTGGGAGGTACCCGAAGGAGTGGACCGATTGAGTCCATATTGGAACCTCATCTAAGTTTAGTAGAAATTACACGATGTGCAAAGTATGGACCAAATCGGTTATTCCCTACTAGACTTATCGTGCGCACAAATTTTGCGAGAGATTTGAACATTTGTGGAGGAGGTACCTGAAGGAGTGGACCTATATGGCCCATCTTCGAACTTAAATCGAATCTGGACAAAATATTTCGATACCCAAAATTTGAACCGAATCGATTGATCCGTTCGAGAGTTATCGTGCGCACCAGCCAGCCAGACAGACAGACAGACAGACGGACAGACAGACAGACGGACGGACATTGCTAGATCTACTCAAAATTGTCTGAATCGGATATCGTACAAACATACTTGGGGTCTAAAACCATTATTTCGATGAGGCACATTTTTGGTCGTATCAAAGTGTAAATACCCTCTTTAGCCTAAAGGCTGAGGGTATAAAAATCCACGTTTGTTTGGACCATGAAAAAAATGTTCTTTAAAAAATATACGCTTGTTTGTTCCATGATAAAAATATTCTTTAAAAATCCACGTTTGTTGGGTCGATGAAAAAATATTCTTTAAAAATTTCAAGTTTGTTGGGTCTTGAAAAAAAAAATCTTTAAAAATCCGCGTTTCTTTGGGTGTATGAAAAATATTCTTTAAAAATCGACGATTGTCGGGTCGATGAAAAAATATTCTTTAAAAAAATCCACGTATGTTTGCACCATGAAAAAATATTCGTTAAAATCTACGCTTTTGGGTGTTTGAAAAAATATTCTTTAAAAAAATCTACGATTTGTTGGGTGCTTGAAAAATATCCTTTAAAAATATCCTCTTTGTTGGGAGCTTGAAAAAATATTTTTTAAAAAACCTACTCTTTGTTGGGTGCTTGAAAAAAATATTCTTTAAAAAATCCACGCTTGTTGGGTCTTAAAGAAAAAATTCTTTAAAAAAATCCACGTTTGTTAGGTCTTGAAAAAAATATTCTTTAAAAAATCCACGTTTGTTGGGTCTTGAAAGAAATATTCTCTAAAAGAATCCACGTTTGTTTGGACCATGAAAAAATATTCTTTAAAAATCCATAGTAACTACTTCAAAAATTCTTTTTATCATCAAACTTCTTCTTCTTCCAAGGTCATTGGACATTATGCCACACTTACAACAGCGTTGTACTCTTATCACTTACAAACAAAAAATATTGAAACTTAACCTTCAACTTGAACTTACCAAACTGTGTTGATTTTCGAAATTAAAACAGGGTCGTTTAAAGTTGTCGTTGGCAAATCCTCAGAATATTTGAATGAAATCAAAAGGTATTGCACTCTTTTCTAGCTTTCAAAAAATATTTTCGTAGCTAGTCGTTGAAATTGAAATTTAAAAATGTTTCACTGTTTTTTTTTTTAATCACAAATCAAAATAAAAATTTTGTGACTCAGAGTCGTTTGAAACGGAACGAAGAAATAACTTAAAATATTCGGTGGGTGGTACGAAGGAATGGGCGAAACTAAATCAATAAATGAAACATTGTGATTTAAATTTATGTCTTGTTCTTCTCTTTTCGATACTTTTTTCTGTTATTAAACACCCCATAAAACACTATACGCCCCGCAATTAGTGTTACAATTCTACCGGTTATCCGTTAAATTTCAAAATATTTTCGTCGACGTGGTGTCTCTTTCGTTCGTTGTTTTGAATTAGAATTTAAAGATGAGTCGATTTCAAATACAAAGTTATTGAATATTTCTTGTTGTCATAAAAACGAAAAAAATAACAAGAATAACAATATTGCACTTATGCAAAAAAAAAAAAATATTTAAAAATATAACTAATTATGGGAATGCCACAGTCGATCGCGCCACCACATCACATTGTTGTTTGAGGTGAATTTAGGTACTATTGAGTCGTGTTAAAACAACAGCAATATCGTCGTCATCATTACCAAAAACTGAGTGCTTTTTAACTCAGAGGAAGAAAAAAAAAAATAAACAAATGTTTTTATTTGTCGAAGAACTTCCCCTCTTCCCTATCGGAATGCCAAACAAAAAAAAATATTGTTTTGCAAAAAAAAAAAAACAGTACAACAGCAAGAACAGCCTACCACCAGAGTCATATCAATTTCTTGTTTCCGTTATGGCATGCATTGAGGTTATCAAGGCACCCTACTAGCGACAAGAAAAAAAAAATTGTTAAAGAATATTTTTCATGGTCCCAACAAACGTGGACTTTTTAAAGAGCATTTTTCATGAACCTGGATTTTTTAAAGAATATTTTTTTCCAACAACGTGGATTTTTTAAAGAATATTTTTACCAACATCGTGGATTTTTTAAAGAATATTTTTACCAACATCGTGGATTTTTTAAAGAATATTTTTACCAACAACCTGGATTTTTAAACAATATTTTTTCATCAACGGGAATTTTTTAAAAAACATTTTTTGCATCAACGTGGATTTTTTAAAGAATATTTTTTGCATCAACGTGGATTTTTTAAAGAATATTTTTTCCAACCACGTGGATTTTTTAAACAAATATTTTTTTTCAAAATCGTGGATTTTTTAAACAAATATTTTTTTCAAAAACGTGGATTTTTTCCATTAACATGGCGTTTTTAAAGATTAATTTGTCCATCATCGTGGATTTTCTAAAGATTATTTTCTATCAACGTGGATTTTTTAAAGATTATTTTTTCCATCAACGTGGATTTTTCAAAAATTAATTTTTCCATCATCGTGGATTTTTTAAAGAATATTTTTTCCATCAACGTGGATTTTTTAAAGAATATTTTTTTCAACAACGTGAATTTTTTAAAGAATATTTTTTTCAACAACGTGGATTTTTTTAAGAATATTTTTTTTAACGACGTGGATTTTTTAAACAATAGTTTTTTCAACAACGTGGATTTTTAAAGAATAGTTTTTTCAACAACGTGGATTTTTTAAAGAAGAGTTTTTTCAACAACGTTGATTTTTTAAAGAAGAGGTTTTTCAACAACGTTGATTTTTTAAAAAATATTTTTTCCATCAACGTGGATTTTTTAAAAAATATTTTTTCCATCAACTTGGTTTTTTTTAAAAAATATTTTTTCCATCAACTTGGATTTTTTAAAAAATATTTTTTCCATCAACTTGGATTTTTTAAAAAATATTTTTTCCATCAACGTGAATTTTTTAAAAAAATATTTTTTCCATCAACGTGGATTTTTTAAAGAATATTTTTTCATCAACGTGGATTTTTAAAAAAAAAATATTTTTTCCATCAACGTGGATTTTTTAAAAAATATTTTTTCCATCAACGTGGTTTTTTTAAAAAATATTTTTTCCATCAACGTGTATTTAAAAAAATATATTTTTTCCATGGCCCACCAATAAACGTGGATTTTTTAAAGAATATTTTTTCATCAACGTGGATTTTTTTAAAAAAAAAAATATTTTTTCCATCAACGTGGATTTTTTAAAAAAAAAAATATTTTTTCCATCAACGTGGATTTTTTAAAAAATATTTTTTCCATCAACTTGGATTTTTTAAAAAATATTTTTTCCATCAACGTGGATTTTTTAAAAACCCACAAACCTATAAACATGTAAAGTATCCCCTAGTCGATTACTTCCGAATTCCGAAAAAACAATGACAATAAAATCACAATCACCAAAAACAACAATAACACAAAATCAAATGTAAACAGAGATAAAAAATCGTTCAAGCACATGGCATATTGTTTTATTTATAAATTATTACTATTTATTGTCAATGGTGTTCTCAATTAAAATTCAATATTAATTTCTTGCTCTCAATAACGCCACAGAGAATTTGGGTAGACTTGTGAAAGTATTCAAAATTAATACAAGAAAATGTTTTAATTGGAACCTATTTCCTGTAGCTAAGAAAATTCCGTAAGGCAAACTAAAAGTCAATAAAGTCGAAAATGTTTCTATTCTATTTCACTCTAATCATTTCCATGTCCCTTTACGAATATTTACAAAATTTACCATGTAATTTGGCCTAAGAATGTATATTGAAATCCTTCTATAAGAGCCTATAAACTCCGGAAAGACCAAGTATAATATGCTTATAAGGATCTTTTTCACTTTTTCGCCCTACATTCACATTTGCCCAATTTTCTCATTGTAAATATAGCAAGTTAGACCTTCATAACTAATACCCCCCTCGAAAAAGAAATTAATCATTCCTCTGAATTTTTCAACAAAAAAATTATTTGAGTGTATATTGCACTTGATTGTTTACAAATGAGCAGCATTGCTGATTTCTTTTTTTGCTTCTCATTTTGGTGGGTTTTTGCCACAGCTGTGGTGACTTGAGTTTGTTTAACGGCATTGTTGTTGTTGTTGTATTTTTGTTCAAATTTTATAACTTTATGACTAATAGATATGGTTGATTAAGTATTGTTTTTGTTGTAATTTTGTTTCTGATTTATCAACACAAAAAGGGAAATTATTAATGTTGATGACAATGGCACTTAACCCACTGTGGAGCGCTATAAGAAGGAATTTTTTAAAAAATCCACGTTGAAAAAAATTATTTTTTTAAAAATCCAATTTGTTGAAAAAAGTATTTTTCAAAACATTCACATTGATGAAAAAAGCCATTTTTTAAAAAATCCACATTGTTGAAAAAAATATTTTTCAAAAAAACCACGTTGTTGAAAAAAGAATTTTTTAAAAAAATCCATGTTGTTGAAAAAAGTATTTTTCAAAAAATCCACGTTGAAAAAATATTTTTTAAAAAATCCACGTTGAAAAAATATTTTTTAAAAAATCCACGTTCAAAAAATATTTTTTAAAAAGTCCACATTGTTGACAAAAATATTTTTCAAAAAGTCCACATTGTTGAAAAAATATTTTTCAAAAAATTCACCAACACGTTGTTGAAAAAAATATTTTTTAAAAAAATCCACGTTGTTGAAAAAACATCTTTCAAAAAATCCACGTTGCTGAAAAACATATTTTTAGAAAATCCACGTTGCTGAAAAACATATTTTTTAAAAAATCCAAGTAGTTGAAAAAAATATTTTTGTATTTAAAAAAATAATTTTAAAAAATTTTTGGAAAAAAATATTTTTTAAAAAATCCACATTGTTGAAAAAGATATCTTTTAAAAAATTCCACGTAGTAAATTTTTTTTAAATCGAATTGTTGACAAAAGTATTTTACAAAAAATCCACGATGTTAAAAAAATATGTTTAAAAAATCCACATTGTTGAAAAAATAGTCTTTTAAAAATCCAAGTTGTTGAAAAAAATATTTTTTTAAAAAATCCACGTTGTTGAAAAAACATTTTTCAAAAAATCCACGTTGCTGAAGACATATTTTTTAAAAAATCCAAGTTGTAGAAAAAAGTATTTTTGTAGTTAAAAAAATATATTTAAAAAAATTTTTGGAAAAAAATATTTTTCAAAAAATCCACGTTGCTGAAAAACATATTTTTCAAAATATACACGTTGTTGAAAAAGTATTTTTTTAAAAAATACACATTGTTGAAAAAAATATCTTTTTAAAAATTCCACGTAGTAAATTTTTTTTAAATCGAATTGTTGACAAAAGTATTTTACAAAAAATCCACGTTGTTAAAAAAATATGTTTAAAAAATCCACATTGTTGAAAAAATATTTTTCAAAAAATCCCTGTTGTTAAAAAAATATATTTCAGAAAATATTTTTTTAAACATCCTCGTTGTAGAAAAAGTATTTTTTTAAAAAATCCACATTGTTGAAAGGATATCTTTTTAAAAATTCCACGTTGTAATTTTTTTTTAATCTATCCACTTTTTTGAAAAAAAAACACATTTTAAAAAATCCATGTTTTTGATAAAAATATCTTTAAAAAATCCACATCCGATATGTCAGCGAAACTTCTCATATTAAGTAGTTGTGTGGGTTCGAATCTTCGGTTTTTCTTTTTCACTTGCAAAAATTCATCTGTCATTAAGCTCGACTCTAAGGAGAAATAAAAAATTCACGTTGATGGAAAAAATATTTTTTAAAAAATCCATGTTTTTGATAAAATATTTAAAAAAACCATGTTTTCCATAAAATTGTTTTTAAAAAAATCCATGTTTTCCAGAAATTGTGTGGTTGAAAAAAATATTCTTTAAAAAAAACATGTTTTTGATAAAAATATTTTTTAAAAAAACCCAGGTTGTTGAATAAATATTCTTTAAAAAATCCATGTTTTTAATACAAATATTTTTAACAAAAATTCATGTTGTGAAAAAACATTTATTTCAAAAAATCCAAGTTGTTGAAAAAAATATTTTTCAAAATATCCTCGTTGTTGAAAAATCATTTTGTAAAATATGGACATCTTTTAAAAAATCCATATCGTAATTTTTTTTAAGTCTACGTTGTTGAATTTTTTTTTAAATGCACATTGTTGAAAAAGATATCTTTTAAAAATTCCACGTTGTACATTTTTTAAATTTATGGGGTTGAAAAAATATTGTTTTCAAAAATACACTTTTAAAAAAAAAATCTTTAAAAAAATCCATGTTTTGATAAAAATATTTTTATGAAATCCACAGCCGATATGTCTGATGACCTGCTACCAACACCGAATCTTGTCACATAATAGTGTTTGTGTGGGTTTGAATCTTCGGCTTTCCTTTTTCAATATTATATTAATATTCTTTAAAAAATCCATGTTTATGATAAAAATATTTTTAAAAAAATCCATGTTGTTGAAAAAATTATTCTTTTAAAAATCCATGCTTCGAGAAAAATATTAAAAAAAATCCATGTGGTTGAAAAAATATTCTTTAAAAAGTCCACGTTGGTGGAAAATTATTCTTTAAAAAAACCACGTTGGTGGAAAAATGTTCTTTAAAAAATACACGTTGGTAGAACAATTATTTTTAAAAAATTATTTTAGGAAAATTAGGGGAGGATTTTTTTAAAGAATATAATTTAAGCGTGGATTTTTTCAAAAATGATTTTTTTTCTAGAAATTTAAGCGTGGATTGTTTAAAGATTTTTTTCAAGAAATTTAAGCGTGAATTTTTATTTATATTTTTATCAAGAAATTTAAGTGTGGATTTTTTAAAGATTTTTTTTTTTCAAGAAATTTAAGCTTGGATTTTTTTAAAGATTTTTTTTTCAAGAAATTTAAGCTTGGATTTTTTTAAAGATTTTTTCAAGAAATTTAAGTGTGGATTTTTTAAAGATTTTTTTTCAAGAAATTTAAGCGTGGATTTTTTTAAAGATTTTTTTAAGAAATTTAAGCGTGGATTTTTTAAAGATTTTTTTCAAGAAATTTAAGCGTGGATTGTTTGAAAGACTTTTTTTTTCAAGAAATTTAAGCGTGGATTTTTTTAAAGATTTTTTTTCAAGAAATTTAAGCGTGGATTTTTTTATAGATTTTTTTTTCAAGAAATTTTAGCGTGGATTTTTTAAAGATTTTTTTTCAAGAAATTTTAGCGTGGATTTTTTTAAAGATTTTTTTCAATAAATTTAAACGTGGATTTTTTTAAAGATTTTTTTCAAGAAATTTAAACGTGGATTTTTTTAAAGATTTTTTTCAAGAAATCTTAGCGTAGGTTTTTTTAAAGATTTTTTTCAAGAAATGTAAGCGTGGATTTTTTAAAGATTTTTTTCAAGAAATTTAAGCTTGGATTTTTTAAAGATTTTTTTCAAGAAATTTAAGCATGGATTTTTTTAAAGTTTTTTTTCAAGAAATTTAAGGGTGGATTTTTTAATGATTTTTTTTCAAGAAATTTAAGCGTGGATTTTTTAAAGATTTTTTTTCAAGAAATTTAAGCGTGGATTTTTTAAAGAAATTTAAGCATGGATTTTTTTAAAGATTTTTTTTCAAGAAATTTAAGCGTGGATTTTTTTAAAGATTTTTTTTTAAGAAATTTAAGCGTGGATTTTTTTAAAGATTTTTTTTCAAGTAATTTAAGCGTGGATTTTTTAAAGATTTTTTTTTTCAAGTAATTTAAGCGTGGATTTTTTAAAGATTTTTTTTTCAAGTAATTTAAGCGTGGATTTTTTAAAGATTTTTTTTTCAAGTAATTTAAGCGTGGATTTTTTAAAGATTTTTTTTTCAAGTAATTTAAGCGTGGATTTTTTAAAGATTTTTTTTTCAAGTAATTTAAGCGTGGATTTTTTAAAAGGTTTTTTTTAAGAAATTTAAACGTGGATTTTTTTAAAGAACATTTCTTCATACACCATCAGAGTATTAAGCGTGAATTTTTGTATGCCTAAAATTATGCTCCTCTTTTTCAGACAATTCACCCATTGCGCACTCAATGTTGCCAAAGACATACAATGGTAAAGATTGGACATCATGCACAATGGAGTTAAAATTTAATATTCAAGCATAGAGGGCGTTTATGTATAACAGACAATTAACAGAACACAACAGAAACAAAAGCGTACACCAATGTGAACTATGTTAAATATAACATAATTACATGTCACAATATTGTAACATCACATTATTTTAGACCACTAGCGCCATCTGCTGATGTATAGTAGCAATGGGACATTTATCCCATTATATATCTTTGATGTTGCCCAATATGAAATATAGTTGGCGCTGTTTAATATAAAAAAGGCTTTTAAAATTTCTAGCCGTCCGATAAGGAATTTCCATAATTTTAGATTTATCTCCAGTCACCAATAGAAGTAATCTTGAAAAATATTCAGAGCCTACGCTAAGTTCTTTTTTTCCCGATAATTCATGATTACTTACAGTCAGTCACTCATCAATTAGTTATTTTATATAAATATATTTATAAATCATTAACTTACTGTAACCTCTTTAGATAAATATAATTTAGTAGACAGGACAAATACATACCTGCAAAGAAAACAAGGAAATTAAACTAATTAATATAATGACAAAATATAGTAATATGTTTACAACATTATGTTAGTAATTTAACATTGCAAAGTAACAACTTTAAGTTCTTTGTTACAAACATAACAGTGTTCTCAATTATCTAGTCTAGCATTTGTTTGCAAGATTGTCAGCTTCAAGTGTTTATTTTTAAGCAGTCGAGTAGAAAGATCTTCTGGAGAAGGAGGATGCCTTTAAACAGTTCAAGAAATTGTCCTTTTTTACAAAATACGTTGTACAGCAATTGAGAAGAGGATTCCTTCTAAGGGGAAATGTTTATTGACTTAATAATAAAGTATTTAAAAACGTTAAAATTTTGTGATTTTCTTTAAAAGGTCTTTGAGTTCTTATTAAGAATATTATTTTTAAATTATTATTAAATAAATAAAAAATATAGAAAAATCAATAAAATAAAAAATTAAGACGCCCTCTGCTTGTGAAATCAACAACTCTTAGACTCAAACTAATCAAGCGCAGACAATAACCGTTTATTGGACACATATAGGTATTTCCTATATGCAAAGGTAGATGGAATCCTCTAGATCAGCAAAGATATATAATACAATAAGATGGGAAATTTCCATTGCTACTACACATCGGCAGATGGCGTTGGTGGTCTAACATAATGTGATGTTACAATATTGTGACATGGAATTATGTTATATTTAACATAGTTCACATTGGTGTACGCTTTTGTTTCTGTTGTGTTCTGTTAATTGTCTGTTATACATAAACGTCCTATATGCTTGAATATTAAAATTTAACTCCATTGTGCATGATGTCCAATCTTTACCATTGTATGTCTTTGAGATCAGCTTCCAACTGCTGATTCGCAAAGACATAAATTGGTAAAGATTGGACATCATTCACAATGGAGTTCAATTTAAATATTCAAGCATAAAGTGCGTTTATGTATAACAGACAATTAACAGAAACAAAAGCGTACACCAATGTGAACTATGTTAAATATAACATAATTCCATGTCACAATATTGTAACATCACATTATGTTGGACCACCAGCGACATCTGCCGATGTATAGTAGCAATGTCTATGTCCCATCTTGTTATGTTATACATCTTTGTGATTCGCACATATCAAAGATAGATGGCAGTCAAGGCATACAACTCCTATCCAGCACTTGGCAATGCAACCATTCGGAGATTGACATTACTCTACTTGTTGTTAAAAGTGCGAACAAAAAAACAAGGAAAAATCAACAACTTTTTTCCTCCATAATTACGGTTAATTTGGCATAATTATAGAGGACATAATTATAGCAAAAAGTACAAGCAAATCATTGTCCAAATTCCATAGTCTAATTACTAAAATTTTAATTAGCACGATTTTAAGTGTTTTTTTTTACATTCAAGGTTATTTTTTTCTTTAAATACCTGCCAAAACACCTACAGTTTTCATTTCAAAACACCTAAAAATATTTCACAAAACCCCTATATCTCACAACTCCAAATTATAAATAGTAGTAGGCGTGTCTGATCACGTTATGTAGATTGCACACAAAATCTAATTAAAAAATGCTTACTGCAACTATTTTGTTAAAACCGTGATTAAAAGTAATTATAGACAAGGCGGCAAGGTGGAGGAATATTCATTCCAAATTCTTCATGCAAAGCAGTAACGAGCACAAAAATATGCTCTCTTTATTGTTGTTGTGCCACTTCCTGAACATCGGCAAATATGCAGTTAACAAGTAACAATTTTGTTGTCTTCACTGAGAAGAAAAAAAACTAACAAAAAACAACGAAAAACTCATTTGAATAGAAAACAATAACAAGGAAATTATGTTTTACTTTGGTAATTTTCCCAAGAAAATGTGGAAATGTAAGAAGTGGTTATTTTTGAAAAAAAAGGTAACGCCGAAAATTGAAATTAGTTAATTGGGGGGAAATCTATTTCACTTGCATAATTGCATATGTTGATATAAATGAATAATGTTATAGTTATTTATTTGTTCAACATTTAAATATTCCGCCTAAAAGTATTTCCTTTAATTTATGTGTTTCGGTTAACTCACCCTACTTACTTACTTTACTTACTTAGCTGGCCCATTACAGAACATTTGTTCTATAGGCCGAACTAAGAAGAGATCTCCATTCCTCTCTATTTGTTGCTTTGCTCTCTGGAATACCGCGCCTTTTCATCTCAACATCCACTTGTTTGCGCCATCTATTCCTTGGCCTGCCAATTCTGCGTGCACCGCCATGTGGCATGTATTCATACGTCTTTTTAGCGGGTTCATCATCGCTCATTCTTATGATATGGCCTAGCCAACGCAATCGCTGCATCTCGATACGTTTAACAATATTCATGTCGTTGTATAGCAGATACAGCTCGTGGTTCATGCGACGTCGATATTCACCGTCAACGCAGATTGGTCCGTAGATCTTTCGAAGAATTTTTCTCTCAAACACACCAAGCACTGCCATGTCTGCTTGCGCAAGTACCCAGGCTTCGGAGCCATACATCAGCACGGGTAGTATCAGTGTTTTGTAGAGCGTTATTTTTGTTTGACGAGATGTGGCTTTGTTTTTAAACTGCTTACTTAATCCAAAGTAGCATCTGTTGGCCAATACAATTCTTCTTTTTATTTCACAACTGATGTCGTTTGTTGTGTTGACGGAGGTGCCGAGGTAGACGAAGTCTTTTACTACCTCAATATTATAGGAACCAACTTCCACAGTCGGTCCGAGCTCAATGGACGCATTGCGCGTCGACACCATCAACTTGGTCTTCTCACCGTTTACCGCCAGACCCACTTTAGCAGATTCTCCTTCGACCTTTATAAAGGTATCAGTTACTTCTTTTACTGATCGACCCATGATGTCTATATCATCAGCATAAGCAAGTAACATGTGACTATTGGTGTAGATTGTGCCACTTCTTTTGACGTTTGCCTCTCGTATAACCTTTTCTAGCAGGATGTTGAAGAGGTCACACGAAAGGCTGTCTCCTTGTCTGAAACCTCTTTTGGTACCAAACTCTTCGGAGAGGTTCTTTCCTATTTTAACTGAGGACCTCGTGTCAGTTAAAGTCATTTTACAAAGCCGGATGAGCTTTGCGGGAATACCAAATTCAGACATGGCTTGGAATACCTTTGAGCGCAGCGGACTGTCGAAGGCTGCTTTATAATCAACAAAAAGGTGGTAGGTGTCGATCTGCATCTCTTGGGTCTTCTCCAGGATTTGCCGCAGGGTAAATATCTGGTCAATGGTGGACTTGCCAGGTCTAAAGCCGCATTGGTATGGTCCAATAATCTCGTTGACCATTGGCTTTAGTCGTTCGCACAATATCCCTGACACGATCTTGTAGGCAATAGGGAGTAGACTTATGCCCCTATAGTTAGAGCATACAGTCTTATCTCCCTTCTTGTGGACGGGGCACAGGATACTCAGGTTCCAATCGTCGGGTACTCGTTCTTCCTGCCAGATGGTGCTAACTAGCTGATGAATACACCTTATCAGCGTGTCGCCTCCGGTTTTGAACAGCTCGGCTGGTAAGCCATCGGCCCCTGCTGCCTTATTATTCTTCAGCCGATTTATTGCTGTCTTTACCTCATCTTGGCTGGGCAGTATACATTCAATACCATCTTCTGGGATTGGGACTGTGGTATCTTCGTCTTCTTCGCTGCTATTGGATACCAACAGATTTGAAAAATGTTCTTTCCATATCCTGAGTATACTATCTGTATCAGTTACCAAATTACCTTGCTGGTCTCTACAGGAGGATGTGCCTGTACCAAAGCCATCAGTTTGATGCTTGACTCTTTGGTAGAATTTTCGGACTTCATTCTGGCTCCTGTACATCTCGATTTTTTCACACTCCCGCTTTTCCATCTCTCTCTTTTTCCTGCGGAAAAGACGTTTCTCCTCTCTCCTTTTCTCCCTGTATCTCTCTCGTGCGCTACGCGTTGCTACGGATTGTAAAGTAGCCTTATATGCCGCATTTTTCTCTTCGGTGGCAGCACGACACTCCTCATCATACCATGGATTCCTTGGTGGAGGTCTCTGGTATCCAAGTATGGATTTTGCGGCTGTTTGCATGGAGTGGGCAATGCTTTGCCATTGCGCTGATATGTTATCGGGATGAGGAGGGCTTTGATTAAGCAATTGGGCTAGTTGAGTGGAATATGCTGTGGCTATCTGTTGTGATTGCAGCTTACCGATGTCTAACTTTCGTGTTGTGTCTGCTCGTACTTTGTTTGCTACGTTTAAGCGGGTGCGTACCTTTGCTGCAACAAGGTAGTGGTCCGAATCAATGTTTGCGCCTCGGAACGATCGTACATCCAACACGCTCGATGAATGTCTTCCATCTATCACAACATGATCAATTTGGTTTCTTGTTTTCTGATCTGGAGACAGCCAGGTGCCCTTATGAATATCGAGATGATTAAATCTGGTACTGCTAACTACCATGTTTTTTGCAGCTGCAAAGTCTATCAGTCTCATACCATTGTCAGATGTTTCACTGTGGAGACTGAATTTCCCGACTGTTGGGCCAAAGATATTCTCCTTTCCAATTTTGGCATTAAAATCGCCTAGAATGATTTTAATGTCATGGGCAGGGCAACGGTCATATGTTTCTTCTAAGCACTCGTAAAATATATCTTTGGTCTGTTCGTCCTTTTCTTCAGTGGGAGCATGAGCGCAAATAAAGCTGATGTTGAAGAATTTAGCTTTTA
The DNA here is from genome assembly GCF_047663935.1 of Musca autumnalis. NCBI lineage: Eukaryota > Metazoa > Arthropoda > Insecta > Diptera > Muscidae > Musca > Musca autumnalis. The sequence goes on from NW_027411755.1 coordinate 27,293,486, forward strand.
TTCGAATTGCAGCAAGTCTTTCATTCACTGGAGTGAAGCTGGATACAAGATGTTTTAGTCTCCGACTAACTACGAATCCACAACCAAACTCATGCTTTACGTCATGGCAGCTATAATACAGTGCGTCACCTTTAGGTGTTGTTGTGACGCCTTTCCCAATCCATCGTATTTCCTGTATGGCAGTAATATCGGTCTTGTACTTTTCAAGTACGTCTGCCAATGCGAAGACTGCACCTTCTCTATAAAGAGTGCGAACATTCCAGGTGCAGATTCGCAGATCATGGTCCTTAAAACGTTTGCGGGGTTCGTCAACTTTAGAGGGGTTTGTTTTTCTTTTCTTTCGTTTTTTCATAGTAGGCTGTTTTTTCTAGGGGAGGGTTACTAACCCGACGCCCAAACCCAAGTTTTTAACGTTCTTATGGGTGAACGCGCGGCACATGTTAGCTCACTACCTTTAACGGGTGTTAAAGGCAGTTCCCCAGGTGACACCACGGGGAGGTCAGTGTCCACTTGGGATGAAAGAGGGACCAAGATAAATCCTGGGCTTTGCCATGTTAAAACCGGTCAGGACCGTTCCTTGGTATCTTCCATCCCCTACGTCACCCTCACCCTAACTCACCCTACACTAATTTTAAAGCTGATCTACAGATGGCGTTAGAAGCCACAATTAAATAAATATTTATTTTTTTGCAGTTTTCGTAATTTCTAGGACGAGTTGTTAAAAAAACAATTTACAATCTTCTCAGATGTGTACCTCGGTACGGAAAGTCTCTGATCGTCATTCACTTGGGAGTGTCCAGAGATAATTCATTTGTCGAATTTTCCAAGCAGCTCACTACTTCCAATTTGATATCAAGTATTCCCTGGTAATATCAGACAGACAACCGTTTGTTGATAGCTAGAGTGAGAAGGCGACCCGGCCTAGAGGGTTCGTTGGCAACCCCAACGCTAGGATCGCTGTGGCCCAATCAGCCGCACGTCTTAAATTAAACTGATTACAGAAACATTAACAAATTTTATGAAAGAAAGGTTTATGATTGGCACCTGGAACGTAAGAACTCTCTCCGAACCAACAAGAGTTGAGCAAGTCCGAAAAGAAATGTCCTTGTACAATATCGACATATTGGAGTGGTAGTTCAACAGAACCAGTAAAACATCTCAACGGATACCCCTTTATTTATTGTTGCAACACAAACCACAATATAATAGACATTGGTTTAATTATTTCTCCTAAAGCTCGGAGATAGAATCATCACAGCAAGATTTAAATGCAAATTCAGGAACATATACATCATACAGTGCTACGCCCCGACAGAACCGGATGAAAATTATATTAATGATGACTTCTACAATGAACTCGATGCAATTACGAACTCCCTGCCTACCGGTGATATTAAAATTTGTATGGGCGATTTCAATGCAAAAGTAGGAACAGACAACGAGAACCTGCAATCGGTCATGAAAAAACACGGCCATGGCGACGTGCGAAACAATAATGGAGAAAGACTGGTCGACTTATGCGCACGCCATCGATTTTTTATCGGTGTGACTAAGTTCCCGCACAAAAATATCCACAAATATACATGGGAATCACCGGGACATAATACAATTGGTTTCTTGTTCTTAGGCTCCTTAATGGATGTCAGATCTAGGCGAGGAGCCGATATCGATAGTGATCACAATCTCGAAGTAGCAACATTACGATTGAGACCAACAGCAATAAATAGTTCTATAAAAAGGAATGAAAAATATAATACAGCACGGCTGAAGGATCCAGCTGTAGTAAAGGCATACAACCAAAGCCTACATTCACGTCTTAATGCAAACCCCCAAAACAGTTGGCAAGACATCAAACAAGCTTGCAAAATATCTTCAAAAAATGTTCTAGGAATTAAGCCCAAAAATATAAAACCTTGGATTGGAGCGGAAACATGAAATACAAACCCGCAAAAAACTTCACAACGCCATCTTTCGATCTAAATGTCCAGCCACCAAAACACAAGCGCGTATAGCATACCGTCAATCAGCCCGCAACGTGACATATATCCATTCTGACCGTGAAAGATACCTAAATGAAATAGCAAATGAAGCCGAACAAGCATCGAATACTGGCAATCTAAGAAGCGTGTATGCTGCCATTAAGCAACTATGCGGTAATAATATTAGAGATACGGCAATCTTGAAGGACAATGATGGTTCAGATCTTTCGACAACCGATGAACAACTAGTCCGGTGGTGTGATTATTTTACATCACAGTCTCAGACAACGAATAGGGTCGCAGCTGAAACTGATATACTGCTTACCAGACGCAACCCGAGAAGAGCCATTTCAACTGATCCTCCACCAGCAACGGAAATTATATCTATATTGGACAATATGAAACATTGTAAGTCGGCTGGCCCAGATACTATTACGGCAGAACTTTTAAAATATGGTTCCAATATAATAGCGGAATATCTTACACCACTTATTCAAAATGCTTGGATCAACAACAGCATTCCAAATGACTGGAAAGAAGGCACCGTTATCTATCCCCAAAAAAGGTTATCTAACACTATGCAAAAATTGGAGAGGTATAACATTGCTGAACTCCATTGGCAAAATTATGGCTACTCTAATTCTACAAAGAATCCAACCTATGATTGATGAGACGCTACGTAAAGATAAAGCGGGGTTTAGGCCGGGACGATCGTGCGTTGATCATATAAACACCTTGCGAATTATAACTGAGCAATCAATAGAGTACAACTCCCCCCTTTAAATACTCTTTATCGATTTCGAACGCGCATTCGACACTTTTCTCGTGAGGCTATCTGGTTAACCCTAATAAATAAAGGTATTCTAGAAAAAATAGTCGCCCTAATACAAGAACTGTACAATGGAGCCCAATAAAAAGTACGCTTTAATGGTAAGGAGAGCAAACCCTTTAATACCTCAGCTGGAGTGAGACAAGGATGTGTATTATAACCCACGCTATTCATAATACTCTTGGACTGGGTAATAGAAGAAACTAGCTCACAAGTTCCTGATGGTATACGATGGAACTTAAACAATTTCCTTGGTGATATTGATTACGCTGATGACATATGTCTATTGACACACAACTTCTCCGCGATGGAAGCCAAACTTATGAAATTATCCGAAAACGCAAATAAGGTCGGATTACGAATAAATTTCACCAAGACTAAACTAATGCGTATCTGTTCAGAAATCGCAAGGCCAATGACAATCAATGGAACAACTATTGAAGATGTAACGTCGTTCAATTACCTTGGATGCACAATATCTAAAGATGGCGGCTCAGCGACAGATATAAACGATCGTATCAATAAGGCGCGGTCAGCTTTTATGAAATTATATTAAATATGGAGATCCAATACCATATCCAAGAAAACAAAACTCAAAATATTCAACAGCAGCGTCAAGTCTGTCTTACTTTATGGATGTACTACATGGAACTTTACAAAAGCAACTCAACAAAAGTTACAATCTTTTGTGAACCGCTGCCTCAGACAAATATTACACATTTACTGTCCCAACTGGATATCAAACGAATCCTTATGGCAAAGGGCGAACTACAGCCCATTATCCATCAAAATACGTAAGAGAAAGTGAACATGGATGTGTCATACGCTTAGACGACCCCCATCAGAAATAGCGAGAGCGTCATTCGAATGGAATCCCCAAGGGTACCGCAGCTAAGGGCTCCCTCGGAATACATGGATACGCTGTGTGAGGCAAGAATACGAAGCAGCCCCACTTTCATGGAATCAAATAAAGATGCTAGCAAGAGATAGATGGAGAGATTTTACTAATGCCCTATGTTCCTCGTGAACGTTTTATGTATGTATTTTTGTATAAATTTATGTATTTATGTATTGTATGTAACATTAACAACGCCGACACACGTGTCTCACATTTTTAGCTCTACTTTCATAATCTACTCGATTTTCCTTGTCATTTTTTTTTTGTCGCACAGTGTAATTTTTATTTGGAACTATTTTTTATAATTTTTGGTTTTTAATTATTATGTTTATAACTAAGTTAATTTCTTTGCGTTATTTATTATTTTTTATGTGTATCATCTTGTATTTTGGTTTATTTGTTATTTGTTAATTGTTATTTTTTGTTATTTGATTAGTCTCATCTTTTATTGCATTTTTTCTAATTTTCGATGTTTTTTACTTTTTTTATTTATTAATTTTATTCTTTTATTTTTTTGTTTACTTTTTATTATTTTGTATAATATTCCCTTAAAATTATTTTTTTATTTTTTTAATTTTTTAATTATTTATTTTTTATTATTTATTTATTAATTTTTATTTTTGTCTCATCTGGAATTTTTATTTATTTTATTTTTTTAACTATTTGTTATTATTATACCCTCCACCATATGGAGGGTATAATTAAATTTGTCATTCCGTTTGTAACACATCGAAATATTCGTCGGAGACCCTATAAAGTATACATATTATTGATCAGCATACAATTCTATGTCGATTTGACCATGTCCGTCTGTCCGTCCGTCCGTCCGTATGTCTGTCTGTTGAAATCAAGATACAGCTCGCAATTTTAAAGATAGAGAGTCAAAATTTGGTGCAGAAGTTTTTATTACTTGCAGGATGGTTGGTATTGAAAATGGGATATATCGGTCCACGTTTTGATATAGCCCCCATAGAACGATACCTCCCGATTTTCGATATTTTTAACGTTTTAGCTTCATTATCCTACCAAAATGACTGAAATTTGGTACGTAGTCTTCTATATGGGTACAAAACTTTCTCCCAGAATTTTGTCGGTATCGGTCCACACCTTCATATAGCCCCCATAGAACAGTACCCCCCGATTTTCAGTATTTTTACGGTTTTAGCTTCATTATCCTACCAAAATGGCTGAAATTTGGTACGTAGTCTTCTTTAGGGGTATAAAACTTTCCCCCAGAATTTTGTCGGTCTCGGTCCACACCTTCATATAGCCCCCATAGAACGATACCTCCCGATTTTCGGTATTTTGAAGGTTTTAGCTTCATTATCCTACCAAAATGGCTGAAATTTGGTACCTAGTCTTCTTTAGGGGTACAAAACTTTCTCCCAGAATTTTGTCGGTATCGGTCCACACCTTCATATAGCCCCCATAGAACGTTACCTCCCGATTTTCGGTATTTTGAAGGTTTTAGCTTCATTATCCTACCAAAATGACTGAAATATGGTACGTAGTCTTCTATAGGGGTACAAAACTTTCTCCCAGAATTTTGACGGTATCGGTCTACACCTTCATATAGCCCCCATAGAACGGTACCCCCCGATTTTCAGTATTTTTACGGTTTTAGCTTCATTATCCTACCAAACTGGCTGAAATTTGGTACGTAGTCTTGTTTAGGGGTATAAAACTTTCCCACAGAATTTTGTCTGTCTCGGTCCGCACCTGCATATAGCCCCCATAGAACAGTACCTCCCGATTTTCGGTATTTTGAAGGTTTTAGCTTCATTATCCTACCAAAATGGCTGAAATTTGGTACGTAGTCTTCCTCAGGGGTACAAAACTTTCTCCCAGAATTTTGTCGGTATCGGTCCACACCTTCATATAACCCCCATAGAACGGTACCTCCCGATTTTCGGTATTTTGAAGGTTTTAGCTTCATTATCCTACCAAAATGGCTGAAATTTGGTACCTAGTCTTCTTTAGGGGTACAACTTTCTCCCAGAATTTTGCCGGTATCGGTCCACACCTTCATATAGCCCCCATAGAACGGTACCTCCCGATTTTCGGTATTTTGAAGGTTTTCGCTTCATTATCACACCGAAATGGCTGAAATTTGGTAATTAGGCTTCGTTGGGGGTACTCAAACTTCCCCTTTAAATTTGTCGGTATAGGTTCACGCCTTCATATAGCCCCCATGGAAAGGTACCTCCCGATTTTTTTGTATTTTGAAGGTTGTGTCTTCAATATTCCACCAAAATGGCTGAAATTTGGTATTTAGTCGTCAATGTGATATAAAACTGTTCGCCAGAAATATGTCTGTACAGGTCCACGCTTTCATATTGCCCCATGTCTGACTAAAATTCGTCGGTATAGGTCCACGTTTCGATATAGCCCCCATAGAACCGTACCTCCCGATTTTCGTAATACTGAAGATTGCGACGTCAGTATCCAACCGAAATGGCTGAAATTCGTTATTTCGTCTTCCAAGAGTTATAAAATATTCCAGAAGAGTATTGTCAGTATAGGTCCACGTCTTCCTACATCCCCATAGAAGCGTACTTCTTGATTTTCGTATTTTTTAAGTTTTAGCCACATTCTCTTATATAGGTATTTAGTCTTCTTTGAGCCTAAAAACTTTCCGTAAGAAATTTGTCGGTATAGATCGACGTTTTGAAATAGCCCCCATAGAATGGTACCTCACATTGTTTTACCGAAATTGCTGAAATTTGTATTGCATTAATTTTTTGATTTGTCTCATCTCTTATTGCCGTTACGCCATTTCCCCCCAAAAAGACAACATTGTCACATAATGGATTTTAATTATTGAAATACTTCATTTTTAATTGTTCAAGATTGAATGAATCTACTACGCTTAGTAAAACACAAATCGCTTGTTAATCGTTCATTAACTGCGAGCGTGTGTGTGAATGTTTTGCAAATTTCAAGACATAAAGTGAAATTTCTCTACACAAAATCTCAGTGTTGTTAAGTGCTTGAAATTTTCATTCAAAATCATTGCATTTAATGTTCAACAACAATATTTTTTTTGGTTAAATGCAGAGTGGATATTTTTTCCAAATATTTTGTGTTAAATATATTATAAAGTTGCCTCTTCACTTGTAATCTTAAAACTTTTAATGTCTAGTTTGTTTATAACTATTCCAGTTAAAGTTAAAGCTTAACATAATTTGTTGTTGCATTTCATGCGCTTAACTTTAATTGCTTTGGGAATTTTCACAGAACCTTTTCTCGCCAGCTGTTGGTGTAACTAAAAATCCGGTTTTATTGGTTTATTCACCTTCGAACAGGAGATGTAGTTTGTATAATATTACAACATTTAATGACAGCACTTGTCTTGGATACCTGCCGTTTAATTTAATATTGTAATGCTGTGTTGTTGCTTCTGTTCTTGCGGTTCTAGTTGAAAATCCTTATACGCTTTATTAACACCCTTTGTTGAAGTCTCATTAATTAACTTCAGAAGAAATATTATACAATAATTAAGCATTGTGTGAAATAAGAGATGATGAATGTGTAGCAAATCTTATTCGAAGAAATTTGAGGGAGCGAGGGAGAAAATTGCTTTCAAGAAATTTCTCTATGGGCGAAAAAAGGGTCACATCTTTGTGTGTGGAAAAATAAGCAAAAAAGAGTTTATTAGTATATGGCGCCCAACATGTGGCAGATAAGACACACAACTTTAATTAAAATTTCAGTTCAAAATCAATTAATTTTAAATAATTTCTAAGATGACCTTATTCAGAAAATCGTTTGGCATTTTTATTGAGTTCTTATGGGGAAGTTATGTTCTAATTGGCGCCCAATACGGGGCATGCATTTTGTATTTATTATATCCATTTTATTTTCACTAAAGAATATTTTGGGTGACTTTCTGTCGCATTGGGCGCCAATTATATATTTTCTTTCCTCAGAAACATTATTAGACATTCGATTTTTTGAAAATTTTGCCTACTAGGGCGAAGATCATTTTAATATCAATTTTATTTAATTTCTCGTTTGGGTCGAGCTTAATGATCGAAGATTTTTTGCAAGCGATGAGCTGCTACCAACAGCGAAACCAGGTCACATAGTGGTGGTTGTGTGGGTTCGAATCTTCGGCTTTCCTTTTTCAAAAACTTCGATCATAAAGGTCGACTTCAACGAGAAATTAATTAAAATTAATATTAAAATGATATTCTTCCTAATAAATTAAATGTTTTAAAAAAATCGAATGTCTAATAGTGTTTTTGCCACATTGGACGCCAATTATCCAATGTGACAGAGAGACACCCAAATTTTATTAGAATTTCTATTCAAAAATCGATAGCATGTTATATTTGTTTATTTTAATGGTGAATTGAATTCCCAAAATCGTTTGGTATTTCTATGACAGCCTTGTGAGGAAAAAAGTTATAATTGGCGCCCAATATGGGGTTTGAATGTAGTAGTTATTATTTGCATTTTCAGGCAGAATCTATGATTTCAAGCTTTTTTTCTAAAACGGATTAAATTTAATATAATGTTATGTATAATGGTATTCGTATGGGGAAGAAATTTTGTAACTGGCGCCCAATATAACAGAAAGACACCCAACTTTTTTTTAAATTTCCATTCAAAAGTCGTTAGGTTAAAATTTAAGCATTTTTAAGGAAAAGACTTTAATTCAGAAATTCGTTTGGTATTTCTCTGGTTGACGTATGGGGAATAAATAAATGGCTTCAATGATGCATTTATTATTTGCATTTTAAACACGAATCTATGCACTTGAAGCTTTTTTAAGATGAAATGAATTCAAAAACAAACTAATGTCTTATGTTATTTTTTTGGGGAAGAAATGTTTTATTTGAAAATGATGCCAATTAAGGCGAAGATAATTTTTAATATTAATTTAAATTAATTTCTCGTTAGAGTCGAGCTTAATGACCAATGATGCAAGTGAAAGAGGCAAGCTGAAGATTCGAACCAACACAACCACCGCTATGTGACATGCATGTTTCGCCAACTTTTTTTTTAGAATTACTATTCAAAATCGCTAGCCTACTAAATGTAATAATTTTTAAAGTAGCCATATGGAGAACATATTTCAGAATTGGCGCTCAACATGGGGTATGATTGTTGTATTTTCGAGCATTTTCTAAGACGGAGTGAATTTAAACATGTAAGAACGGCGTTAAGTTCGGCCGGTCCGAACTTGTTATACCCTCCACCACAAGTTGTATTGAAGTAAAGTGGAATAATTAGTTTCCTTTCGTGTATGAAGAAGACTTAATACTAAATTTCAGCAATTTCGGTAAAACTATGTGAGGCACAATTCTATGGGGGCTATTTCAAAAGGTCGATCTATACCGACAAATTTCTGACGAAAAGTTTTTAGGCTCAAAGAAGACTAAATACCAAATTTCCTATATTTCGGTAAGAGAATGTGGCTAAAATTAAAAAATACCGAAAATCAAGAAGTAAGCTTGTATGGGGATATAGGAAGACGTGTACCTATACTGATAATACTCTTCTGGAATATTTTATAACTCTTGGAAGACGAAATAACGAATTTCAGCCATTTCGGTTGGATATTGATCCGGAGGTACCGTTCTATGGGGGCTATATCGAAGCGTGGACCAATACCGACGAATTTTAGTCAGAAATGGGGCAATATGAAAGCGTGGACCTGTACAGACATATTTCTGACGAACAGTTTTATATCACATTGAAGACTAAATACCAAATTTCAGCCATTTTGGTGGAATATTGAAGACACAACTTTCAAAATACGAAAAATCGGGAGGTACCTTTCCATGGGGGCTATATGAAGGCGTGGACCTACACCGACAAATTTAAAGGGGAAGTTTGAGTATCCCCAACGTAGTCTAAATACCAAATTTCAGCCATTTCGGTGGAATATTGAGGCCACAACGTTCAAAATACCGAAAATCGGGAGGTACCGTTCTATGAAGGCATGGACCGATACCGACAAAGTTCTGGGGGAAATTTTTATACCACCAACGTAGACTAAGTACCAAATTTCAGCCATTTCGGTGTGATAATGAAGCTAAAACCTTCAAAATATCGAAAATCGGGAGGTACCGTTCTATGGGGGCTATATGAAAGTGTGGACCGATACCGACAGAATTCTGGGGCAAAGTTTTGTACCCCTAAAGAAGACTACGCACTAAATTTCAGCCATTTTGGTGGGATAGTGAAACTAAATCCTTCAAAATACCGAAATCGGGAGGTACCGTTATATGGGGGCTATATGAAGGTGTGGACCGATACCGACAAAATTCTGGGGGAAAGTTTTGTACCCCTAAAGAAGACTACGTACCCAATTTCAGCCATTTTGTTAGGATAATGAGGCTAAAACCTTAAAAATACCGAAAATCGGGAGGTACCGTTATATGGGGGATATATGAAGGTGTGGACCGATACCGACAAAATTCTGGGGGAAAGTTTTGTACCCCTAAAGAAGACTACGCACCAAATTTCAGCCATTTTGGTGGGATAGTGAAACTAAATCCTTCAAAATACCGAAATCGGGAGGTACCGTTCTATGGGGGCTATATGAAGGTGTGGACCGATACCAAGAAAATTCTGTGGGAAAGTTTTATACCCCTAAAGAAGACTACGTACCAAATTTCAGCCATTTTGGTAGGATAATGAAGCTAAAACCTTAAAAATACCGAAAATCGGGAGGTACCGTTCTATGGGGGCTATATGAAGGTGTGGACCGATACCGACAAAATTCTGGGGGAAAGTTTTGTACCCCTAAAGAAGACTACGTACCCAATTTCAGCCATTTTGGTAGGATAATGAGGCTAAAACCTTAAAAATACCGAAAATCGGGAGGTACCGTTATATGGGGGCTATATGAAGGTGTGGACCGATACCGACAAAATTCTGGGGGAAAGTTTTGTACCCCTAAAGAAGACTACGCACCAAATTTCAGCCATTTTGGTGGGATAGTGAAACTAAATCCTTCAAAATACCGAAATCGGGAGGTACCGTTCTATGGGGGCTATATGAAGGTGTGGACCGATACCAAGAAAATTCTGTGGGAAAGTTTTATACCCCTAAAGAAGACTACGTACCAAATTTCAGCCATTTTGGTAGGATCATGAAGCTAAAACCTTAAAAATACCGAAAATCGGGAGGTACCGTTCTATGGGGGCTATATCAAAACGTGGACCGATATATCCCATTTTCAATACCAACCATCCTGCAAGTAATAAAAACTTCTGTACCAAATTTGGACTCTCTATCTTTAAAATTGCGAGCTGTATCTTGATTTCAACAGACAGACAGACGGACGGACGGACAGACGGACATGGTCAAATCGACATAAAATTTTATGCTGATCAATAATATATATACTTTATAGGGTCTCCGACGAATATTTCGATGTGTTACAAACGGAATGACAATTTTAATTAATTTTAATAAAAATGTAATGCCTAATGCTGTATCTGACCAATAAACGTCGATTTTTGAAGAATTTTTTTTTTCAGGATGCAAGCGGCCAATAAACGTGTATTTTTATGGAAGAAATTTTTAAGGACCAGCTGGCCAATAAATGTGGGTTTTTAGAGAAGATTTTTTTTCAAGAACCCTCTAGCCAATTAACGTGGATATAGAATATCATCTTTAAAAATACCACGATTTTGTTCGTCCTGAAAAAAATATTTTTTTAAATTCCACACTTCCGTCGGTCCATGAAAAATGCTCTTTAAAAATTGAACGCCTTTTTGGGTCCATGAAAAAAAATTCTTTAAAAATTCCACGCTTCCGTCGGGTCAAAGAAAAATATTCTATATAAAAAATCCCAAGCCCCTGTTGGGCCATAGAAAAATATTCTTTAAAATTCCATGCTCCTGTTAGGCCATTGAAAAATATTCTGGACCAAAAAAAAATTTTATTTAAAAATTTTACGCTCCTGTTGGGCCATAGAAATATATTCTCCAAAAAATCCACGCCCGTGTTAGGCCATAGAAAAATATTCCCTAAAAAATGCCACGCCCCTGTTGGGCCATAGAAAAATATTCTTTAAATATTCCACGCACCATTTGGGCCAAAGAAAAATATTATTTAAAAATTTCACGCTCCTGTTGGACCACAGAAATATATACTTTAAAAATCCCAGGCCCTTGTTGAGCCATCGAAAAATATTTTCTAAAAAATTCCACGCCCCTGTTGGGCCATAGAAAAATATTCTTTAAAAATCCCACGCTCCTGTTGGGGCATAGAAAAATATTCTTTAAAAATTTAACGCTCCTGTTGGGCAATAGAAAAATATTCTTTAAAAAATTCACACTCCTGTTGGTCATTGAAAAAATTTTTACAGCCATGTTGGTCATTGAAAAAATATTTTTTAAAAATTCAAAGCCTCTGTTGGTCATTAAAAAAAATTTAACAATTCCACGCCTGTGTTGGTCTTTCTTCCTGCTTTTCCTTATTCTTTATATTTTAAACACGTACCTAAGCCATGTAATTATTTTATATGATGAAAAAAATCTATTATCGAATGGTATTTTTTATGAAAGGAATTTTATAATTGGCGCCCATTGTGGGGCTTTACTTTTGTTTTATTTTTACCTTCTTTTATATAAGTAATAAATCTATAATAATTATTTGACTTTCAAAGCAATTTAAACATAAGTCAATGTCACTTTCGGTTTTCTTTTAACATTTATTTATGGCTTTCTTTCTTAGGCTTTAATCCGATTTATTTGCTATTTGCAAAAGTAGTGCAACAGAGACAATGCAATATTAGTGGAGAAATAATAAATTATGAAAACTCTATTATGTTTATAAATGATGAATGATTTTGAGTTAGACTGCAGGTCAGGACAGAAACATGTTGAGCCGTGGCGAATTATAATTACTTAAAAACTTGTTTTTATTTTTTTTATACAATAGCTGCTATGATAAAATTAGTTTTTTAATGTAAACAATTCATAATCGTTGCTTGTTGTTGATATTGTCAGTAGTTATGGGCTTAAATTAATGATTGGAAAATGGTAGTGATTTTTATTAGATTTATTATAAGAAATTTCATTCGACAAATGAACGAGGATTTTTAAAAAATATTTTTTTATCCGATAAATAAACGTGTTTTTTTTTCAAATATTTTTTCATCCGACCAATAAACGTGGATTTTTTAAAAAAAATTTTTTGATCCGACCAATAAACGTGGATTTTTTAAAAAATATTTTTTCATCCGACCAATATACGTGGATTTTTTAAAAAATATTTTTTTATCCTACCAATAAACTTGGATCTTTAAAAAAATATTTTTTCATAAACGTGGATTTTTACAAAATATTTTTTCATAAACGCGGATTTTTAAAAAATATTTTTTCATTCGATTAATATGCGTGGATTTAAAAAAAAATATTTTTTCCTCCGAACAATAAACGTGGATTAAAAAAATATCTTTCATCCGACCAATAAGCGTGGATTAAAAAAATATGTTTCGTCCGACCAATAAACGTGGGTTAAAAAAATATCTTTCATCCGACCAATAAACGAGGATTAAAGAAATATGTTTGGTCCGACCAATAAACGTGGATTGAAAAAGTATGTTTCATCCGCCCAATAAACGTGGATTAAAAACATATGTTTCATCCGACCAATAAACGTGGATTAATTTTTTTTTTCAAAAAAATATTTTTTTATCCGACCAATAAACATGGATTTAAAAAATATATATATTTTCATCCGACCAATAAACGTTTATTTTAAAAAATTTTTTCATCCCACCAATAAACGTGGGTTAAAAAATTATTTTTTCAACCGACTATTTTTTCAAAAAAAAAAATATTTTTCATCAGACCAATAAACATGGATTTAAAAAATATATTTTTTTCCATCCGACCAATAAACGTGGATTTTTAAAAAAATATTTTTCATCCGACCAATAAACTTGGATTTTTTAAAAAAATATTTTTCATCCCACCAATAAGCATGGATCAAAAAAAATTATCATCTTACCAATGAACGTACATTTAAAAACAATATTTTTTATCCGACCAATAAAAGTGGATTTTTTAAAAAAATATTTTTTTCTACGACCACGTTTATAGGTGTCTTTGAGGACAACCAAAAAAAATCTGTTAAAACCCCAGCCTATCGGTGTCTTTGAGGACACCTAAAAATCTGTTTAAAAACTCCACGCCTATCGGTGTCTTTGAGGACGACTAAAAATTCAAACCTTATGGGCAATATGGCTTTGTCATTTAGGGGCTTCCCGTTTGCATTGGATTTCTCTTGGCAAAACTTTCTCCATCTACTGAAAATAACCAAATTATTCGTCCAAAAATGCTTGTCACTTTTAAGCTGCAGACATCCGCTCATCATCATCGACAAAAAAAATAATGAAGTAAACATTCATTGTGCAAAATTCACATTTAGATTTGACACTTTTGATATCAAATAAATTATGACGCAGCAACTGTAAAACCCGTTAAAGGTACCATTGTTTGGAAAAAAACAGTCTCTAAAGAAAAAATTTAAAGGTGTTAGAGATGCTGGTTTGACATGAATGGCGGGAGAAAAAGTGCAAAAGTTTCACACAAACCCCCGCTTGAATAGCAAATATAAAGCGTAGGCGTTTATATTTTAACCGGTTTATTTGGGTTTGTTTATTTATTTCGTTGTTCTTTTTTTTTCTCTGACTGTCTTTATCTTCGCAACAAATCAGCAAAATGTGTAAATTATTGTGACGCTGCTATAGGCAAATAATAGTTTTTAGCTCTTTATAGTCGCAGATGAGGCTATTAGCATTAATTAGCATATTGTTTATGGCATAATTTATGAGGCAAAAATATGATGAGAACTTCAAACTACTTAGGAGTAAGCGGGTTTTGAATATTTGAAGATGTTTGGAGCTATTTGGAAATTCAACGTTGAATTGGTAAAACATAATGTAGACGTGAAGAAATATTGACTTCTATTCTTTTTCTAAAAAGCTCGAAAATTTCCTATCTAGCCAACCAGCTACTTATATTCCAAATAAATTGAAACCACTGATCATAATTTACTCGTGTGCGTGTCTTGCCATGATATCCAAAACAAAACAAAACCCGCCCGAACCAAAAAAAAAAATAAAGTTTATATTAAACACTTGAGTTATTTAATTGTAATTGATTGCGTTTTTCCTTAAAGGTATTTTTGTTGCCTTGTTTTTGCTTCTTGGCAATCATGAAACATTTAGCAATGTTTCGTTTCATGATTTATATTGGCGTGAAAAAAATCAACTTCATCATGACGATTAAGTTGTTAGAAATGTTTCTTTCAATGCGCAGGCAAAAAGAAGAATTTCAAAAATGTTTGCTTAAAAAATAAAACGAATTAAATTTTATGTTAGAGAGGAAGAGAGACGGAGAGAGAGGGCGTTAACTTGTTGTATGCATTTTATGCGCCAGTCATAATATCGTATTCATTGATTGATATTGAGTTATTTATTTGAGTAATACCTCAATTGGGTATTAAATTTGTTGGCCACGATCAATGAATGGCCCGGCAAACGGTTTAAATTAATTGCGATTATATGGTTTACAACAAGAGATTATCAATAACATGAATGCGATTTTAAGTGAGTTAAACAGCGACTAATCGATTTTCAAAATCTTTAAAATATACATACATATGTATGTTGTGGCCTCTTTGGGTCTCATTTTGGGGCCCCTTTGGGCCTTCCTAAAAATCTTTTAAATATACACAATTTGTGGCCTTTTTAGTCCTCCTACAAAATCTATAAAGTGTAAAAATTTTGTGGTATTTTTGGGTCCTCCTTCAAAATCTACAAAATATACATCTGTTTTGGCCTCTTTGTGTCCTTCTACAAAATCTTTACAATATACATACAATATGGCCTCTTTGAGGCCACAACCTTTAAAATATCGAAAATCGGAAGGTACCGTTCTATGGAGGCAATATGAAGACGCGGACCTATACCGACAAATTTCAGCTAAAAAGTTTTATACCACCAACGAAGACTAAATACCAAATTTCAGCTAGGTTAGGTTAGATTAGGGGATTTTCAGCCACTAACTTGTGACTGCGTCACTCGGAGACCTTCCGGTCCATTGTGATCATCCAGTAGAAAAAGAGAGGATAGGGGAAGAAATAAAAAGAGAAAGTTGTTAGAAAAGTGAAGAACGAATAAATTACAAGAAATTTTAAAAGGGGAGGAATAGTTTTAGAGTAGGAGAAAAGATTTATTTTTTTAATGGTAGGCAGAATAGTTGAATTGATTTACGCGTTCAGGTTGCGCTGTCCCAGCCACTTCAGATTTTTGATGATGTTGTAGATCACAGCAGGTTCCACAGTTGAGTAGAAAGTTAGACACGGTGGAAAGTGAACACCTACTAACTGATGCCGTCTACGAGCCAGGGCTGGACAACGACACAGGATTTGTTCGATCGTCTCTAACTCCTCCTCATCCTCACAGAGTCTGCAGTAGTCATCCTCATCGCATTTGATGGTATGGGCCCTGATGTAGCAGTGTCCAGTAATGGCTCCCGTCGTTACTCTAACTTCAGCTTTACTCAGGTTCAGCAGAGAGTTCGTTCTTTTGACTGACAGAGACGGCCATATGGATCTTGCCACAATGCACCTAGGTTCATTATGCCACAATTCACTGGCTCTTTCGTCAGAGAACGTTTCAATATTTTGAAAGAAATGACAAATGGTTGGTTTGATAGAGTCAGCGATAGCTAGAATAGCCGGAAGCCGTTAGTTAGCGTTCCCAAGGCTGATCTACACTTAAGGACGACATCGGATTTGATGTTGCAGGATTTGATGGCTTTAAGAGCCGCTTGGCTATCCACAAAGATAGTCACCGGTTCAAAGATTTCTGCATCCAAACTTTTTATCAATTCCGCTGCCTTCCAAATCGCGAAGATTTCAGCCTGGAAGACACTACAGTTGCTGTCTAGCCTGTAGGTGTACTCAAGAGATAGCCTTTCACAGTAGACGCCAGCCCCGGTACCTTCCTCCACCTTGGAACCATCTGTATAAAAAGCCAGACCGTCCAGAGGGGGGTTATTGCGGTTCCAGTCATCTCTACTAGGTATAACGACGTCTATATCGTCAAATCTCAGGACTGGTGATATATAGTCGCTCAGTTTTCCGCGTTGGTTCACATTTATGCCTGATTCGTTCAGGATAAAACCATGCCCATAGGTACTACCGCGCCAGAGATCCTGTTCATGCAGCCGTAGGGCACTGCGAGTTTAACGATATTCAAGCTATATCGGTGAGGTATTGAGGCCACATCCTTCAAAATAGGGAAAATCGGTAGGTATCGTTCTATGGGGGCTATATCAAGAAGTGAGCGTATACCGACAAATTTCAGGTGGAAAGTTTTATGCTCCCAACGAAGACAAAATACCTAATTTCAGTTGTTTCGGTAAGATAATGTGGCTAAAACTTTCAAAATACCGAAAATCGGGAGATACAGTTGTAAAACTGCTACATCAAAACGTGAACCGATACAGGCCCATTATCAATACCAAACATCCTAGGAGTAATAGAGGTACCATTATATGGCGGCTATATCAAAACGTGGACCGGTACAAACCCATTATCAATACCAAACATCCTAGGAGTAATAGAGGTACCATTGTATAGCGGCTATATAAAAACGTGGACCGATACAAGCCCATTAACAATACCAAACATCCTAGGAACAATAGAAACTCCTGTAGCAAATTATAAAGCTCTGTCTTAAATGTTTCGAGCTTTAACTTGTGTTCAACAGACGGACGGACCGAAAACCAGACGGACATGGTTACATCGACTTAGAATTTTATGCTGATCAAGAATATACATTTATGAATATTTCGATGCATTTCAAACGGAATAACAAACATAATTATACCTCCGTAGTATGGTGCGTATAAAAATGCTCAAATTTTTTACTAATAAATCTGGGTTTCGGGAACCAGTAATAAGAAGGAGAATGGAAAAAATTACATTTCCCGATATAAACAGGTGATGCGATGACCAAACTTTAGTTCTGTAGCTTCCATCCAATGTTAGAGTCGCTCCAAAAATATTGTAAAAATATCCACTCCTGTTAAAGTCCCTTTAACAATATTTCAAAATTATCCGCGGTCGTTTGGAGTCCCTTTAAAAATATTTCAAAATTTTAAAAATATTTTGAAAATATCCACTCTTCTTGGAGTCTTCTTTAAGTCCCTCCAAAATATTTTAAAAAATCTACGCCTTTTTAAAGTCCCTCCAAAAATGTATTAGAAATATTCACGTCTCTTAGAGTCCCTCCAAAAATATTTTATAATATCCACGCCTCTTAGAGTCTCTCTAAAAATATTTTTTTAAAATATTCAAAAATATCCACACCTGTTAGAGTCCATCCAATATATTTAAAAAATATCCAAAAATACCATCGCCTGTAATATTTTAAAAAAAATATTTAAAAAAAACCACGCCTGCTAGAGTCCCTCCAAAAATATTTTAAAAATATCCACATCTGCCAGAGTCCATCCAAAAATATTTTAAAAATATCCCCGCCTGTTAGAGTCCCTCCAAAAATATTTTAAAAATATCCACGCCTACTAGAGCCGTGTTAAAAATATTTTAAAAATATGCACGCCTGTTAGAGTTTTTCCAAAAATATTTTAAAAATATCCCCTCCAAAAATATTTTTCTGGCCCTATGCTCCTTATAGGAGTTTAAAGGAATAAATATGTATATATATAAAAATATTTTAAAAATATCCACGCCTGCTAGAGTCCCTCCGAAAAAATTTAAAAATATCCACGCCTGCTAGAGTCCCTCCGAAAAAATTTAAAAATATCCACGCCTGCTAGAGTCCCTCCGAAAAAATTTAAAAATATCCACGCCTGCTAGAGTCCCTCCGAAAAAAATTTAAAAATATCCACGCCTGCTAGAGTCCCTCCGAAAAAATTTAAAAATATATACGCCTGCTAGATTCCTTCCAAAAATATTTTAAAAATATCCGCGCCTGCTAGAGTCGCTCCAAAAATATTTTAAAAATATCCGCGCCTGCTAGAGTCGCTCCAAAAATATTTTAAAATATTCACGCTTTGTAGAGTCAAGCCAAACATATTTTAAAAATATCCACGCCTGCTAGAGTCCCTCCAAAAATATTTTAAAAATATCCACGCCTGCTAGAGTCCCTCCAAAAATATTTTAAAAATATCCACGCCTGCTAGAGTCAATCCAAAAATATTTTAAAAATATCCACGCCTGCTAGAGTTCCTCCAAAAATATTTTAAAAATATCCACACCTGCTAGAGCCACTCTGAAAATATCCACGCCTGTTAGACCCCTCCAAAATATTTTAAAAACATCCGCGCCTTTTAGAGTCTCTCCAAAAATATTTTAAAGTTTTCACAACCGTAAGAGTCCCACCAAAAATATTTTTAAATATATACCAGACTCGCCAAATAAGCTGAAACCCCCGTTTGACCTTCTGATTTGTAGATATGACGAATTTTATTGAAAGAAAAGCCTAGAGAAGACCTTTATGAGGTTTTTTGTGGGCTGCTAAGACTTTTTCGAGATGTTTTATAGACAGATAAAAGGTTAACATTTTGTCCATACTAACCTTGACCTTTCCGAATTCTTTAATGAACACAGAATACCCTTCTTAAAACTTTTAAGAAAAAGGAAGTGCCCTCTCTCCGTCGTCTTCAACAGAGGTTCCTCATTTACATGGAAATGAGGTATTTTATTAAAAGGGAAGAACCTTCTGAGGTCTTTAGGCAACAGAAGAGACCCTTTTGAGGACTTTTATAAACAGATAAACCCTTTTTGAGGTCTTCTATGAACAGAGAAGAGCCTCCGAGGACTTCTATAATTATATGTAAAGACCTTTCTGAGGTTGTCCATAGGCAATGGGGTCTTTCTTAGACAGACGCAAGTTTTCTTAGACTGAGAAGATCTTTTTTAGGGCTTCTACAAGCAGAGTAGACCTTCATGATGTCTCTTATAAATAGCGAAGAAACTTGTGAGATGTTTTATATACGAATAAGACCTTTATGAGGTCTTCTAAAACAAGTAAAGAGCTTTGACAAACAGATGGGACCTTCTTGAGGTCCTTTAAAGATAAATAAGACATTTCGTAGGTTTACTATTGACCTGGAAGAGAAAAATGCGGCATATAAGGCTACTTTACAATCCGTAGCAACGCGTAGCGCACGAGAGAGATACAGGGAGAAAAGGAGAGAGGAGAAACGTCTTTTCCGCAGGAAAAAGAGAGAGATGGAAAAGCGGGAGTGTGAAAAAATCTAGATGTACAGGAGCCAGAATGAAGTCCGAAAATTCTACCAAAGAGTCAAGCATCAAACTGATGGCTTTGGTACAGGCACATTCTCCTGTAGAGACCAGCAAGGTAATTTGGTAACTGATACAGATAGTGTACTCAGGATATGGAAAGAACATTTTTCAAATCTGTTGGTATCCAATAGCAGCGAAGACGACGAAGATACCACAGTCCCAATCCCAGAAGATGGTATTGAATGTATACCGCCCAGCCAAGATGAGGTAAAGACAGCAATAAATCGGCTGAAGAATAACAAGGCAGCAGGGGCCGATGGCTTACCAGCCGAGCTGTTCAAAACCGGAGGCGACACGCTGATAAGGTGTATTCATCAGCTAGTTAGCACCATCTGGCAGGAAGAACGAGTACCCGACGATTGGAACCTGAGTATCCTGTGCCCCGTCCACAAGAAGGGAGATAAGACTGTATGCTCCAACTATAGGGGCATAAGTCAACTCCCTATTGCCTACAAGATCGTGTCAGGGATATTGTGCGAACGACTAAAGCCTATGGTCAACGAGATAATTGGACCATACCAATGCGGCTTTAGACCTGGCAAGTCCACCATTGACCAGATATTTACCCTGCGGCAAATTCTGGAGAAGACCCAAGAGATGCAGATCGACACCTACCACCTTTTTGTCGATTATAAAGCAGCCTTCGACAGCCCGCTGCGTTCAAAGGTATTCCAAGCCATGTCTGAATTTGGTATTCCCGCAAAGCTCATCCGGCTTTGTAGAATGACTTTAACTGACACGAGGTCCTCAGTTAAAATAGGAAAGAACCTCTCCGAAGAGTTTGGTACCAAAAGAGGTTTCAGACAAGGAGACAGCCTTTCGTGTGACCTCTTCAACATCCTGCTAGAAAAGGTTATACGAGAGACAAACGTCAAAAGAAGTGGCACAATCTACACCAATAGTCACATGTTACTTGCTTATGCTGATGATATAGACATCATGGGCCGATCAGTAAAAGAAGTAACTGATACCTTTATAAAGGTCAAAGGAGAATCTGCTAAAGTGGGTCTGGCGGTAAACGGTGAGAAGACCAAGTTGATGGTGTCGACGCGCAATGCGTCCATTGAGCTCGGACCGACTGTGGAAGTTGGTTCCTATAATATTGACTCAATATTATTGAGGTAGTAAAAGACTTCGTCTACCTCGGCACTTCCGTAAACACAACAAACGACATCAGTTGTGAAATAAAAAGAAGAATTGTATTGGCCAACAGATGCTACTTTGGTTTAAGTAAGCAATTTAAAAACAAAGCCACATCTCGTCAAACAAAAATAACGCTCTACAAAACACTGATACTACCCGTGCTGATGTATGGCTCCGAAGCCTGGGTACTTGCGCAAGCAGACATGGCAGTGCTTGGTGTGTTTGAGAGAAAAATTCTTCGAAAGATCTACGGACCAATCTGCGTTGACGGTGAATATCGACGTCGCATGAACCACGAGCTGTATCTGCTATACAACGACATCAATATAGTTAAACGTATCGAGATGCAGCGATTGCGTTGGCTAGGCCATATCATAAGAATGAGCGATGATGAACCCGCTAAAAAGGCGTATGAATACATGCCACATGGCGGTGCACGCAGAATTGGCAGGCCAAGGAATAGATGGCGCAAACAAGTGGATGATGAGATGAAAAGGCGCGGTATTCCAGAGTGCAAAGCAACAAATAGAGAGGAATGGAGATCTCTTCTTAGTTCGGCCTATAGAACAAATGTTCTGTAATGGGCCAGCTAAGTAAGTAAGTAAGTACTATTGACCTGGAACACCTTTCATAGATCATCTATAGTAAGAGGAAACATAGAATATTCCTCTGAGGTCTTCTAAAGAAACCCGATAAGACATTTATAAGATATTCTATACACAGAAAAGTATTTTTTTTTTAGACAGATTAGATCTTTCTGGGTTACTTTAAATATGTTGACGACATTTGGTATGTTTACTATAGACAGGAAAGGCATCTATAGACAGAATATATGAACCTGTCTTAGGCCTTCTACAGACCGATATGAGTTTTCTATAGACAGATAACATCTTGCGAAGTCTTCCATATTATTTGAAACTTCTTCGTATAACTTCTCTCAAGCAAATAATAATAATGTTAATTACAATGCATGTACTTATGTACAACTCTCCCTCCCTTCCTAATCACTAACTACTTCTCACATTTGCTTATCACTTGTAAATCTTATCGACAATATTTCATCAAGCCTAATTCTGTTAATTTCTTACAGCATTATGGCCATAAGCAACAAACCAATTTTGCACAACACATGCGAAACTTTTGCACACACATCGAAATTGCGATTACAAAAATTACAACCAAAAGTCATTACAAATTTTCACATTAGAAAAAAAAAACAACGAAGAAGACGAAAAACAGAAACACAACAAATGCAAGCCAAAAACAACACCATACAAGATAACAATAAATGTTAAAACAAAAACGTTCTGTCATGCGTAACAAATTTTTTACAAGTCAAAGAGAATAAATTACTATGGCGGAGCAAAAAAAAAACTATATAACTCTATAGTGGCCGGCGGCGTCACAAACGATGCGCCGCCAGTGCAACTCTAGCCATTAACCACAAAATCGCGGCGGGAAAACATAACAAAACAATAACAAATAATGCAAAGAAAAATCATAAATTTTCCATTTGCAAACACTGACACCCGGTGTTGCCTCCGCCGCCAGTAAATGAAGCCCCAACTAGGCTGCAATGGAGTAAAAAAGTGTTTTCCACTCTCTTTTGAAACGAGGAATTGGATTTTTTTGGGAAATTTTTGAAAATAAATTTTGGGAATTTCGAATGTACCGGAAGAATCATGCAAATCTACACAAAGAAGAAGAAAGTGTGGGAGTACAAAAGGTGATTTTGTTTTCTCTTGGCTTAATGGCTGTTTACATGGAAACTAAAATTTCCCCAATTATAAATGATCCAAATTATGTAATCGGAAAGTTGTGGGAAATTTTTCTTCTCAGTTTTTGTGTTTTATATTAAAAAAATACCTTAATTTTCAGCCTATGGATTCCTTTAATATATAAGACCTCAGAAAGCTATTCTCTGTCTTGGAGGAACTATAAAAGCTTTGATATTTTTAAAATATATGTGAATTGACTCTAACACGCGTGGATATTTTTAAAATATTTTTGGAAGGACTCCAAGAGGCGTGAGTAAGGACTCTAAGAGGCGGGGATATTTTTAAAATATTTTTACAAGCACTCTAAGAGGCGTGGATATTTTTAAAATATTTTTACAAGCACTCTAAGAGGCGTGGATATTTTTAAAATATTTTTAGAAGCACTCTAAGAGGCGTGGATATTTTTAAAATATTTTTACAAGCACTCTAAGAGGCGTGGATATTTTTAAAATATTTTTAGAAGCACTCTAAGAGGCGTGGATATTTTTAAAATATTTTTAGAAGCACTCTAAGAGGCGTGGATATTTTTAAAATATTTTTTATGACACTCCAAGAGGCGTGGATATTTTTAAAATATTTTTAGAAGCACTCTAAGAGGCGTGGATATTTTTAAAATATTTTTAGAAGGCACTTCAAGAGGCGTGGATATTTTTAAAATATTTTTGAAGGCACTCCAAGAGGCGTGGATATTTTTAAAATATTTTTGATGTTACTCCGAGAGGCGTGGATATTTTTAAAATATTTTTGATGTTACTCCGAGAGGCGTGGATATTTTTAAAATATTTTTGATGTTACTCCGAGAGGCGTGGATATTTTTAAATATATTTTTGATGTTACTCCGAGAGGCGTGGATATTTTTAAAATATTTTTGATGTTACTCCGAGAGGCGTGGATATTTTTAAAATATTTTTGATGTTACTCCGAGAGGCGTGGATATTTTTAAAATATTTTTGATGTTACTCCGAGAGGCGTGGATATTTTTAAAATATTTTTGATGTTACTCCGAGAGGCGTGGATATTTTTAAAATATTTTTGATGTTACTCCGAGAGGCGTGGATATTTTTAAAATATTTTTGATGTTACTCCGAGAGGCGTGGATATTTTTAAAATATTTTTGATGTTACTCCGAGAGGCGTGGATATTTTTAAAATATTTTTGATGTTACTCCGAGAGGCGTGGATATTTTTAAAATATTTTTGATGTTACTCCGAGAGGCGTGGATATTTTTAAAATATTTTTGATGTTACTCCGAGAGGCGTGGATATTTTTAAAATATTTTTGATGTTACTCCGAGAGGCGTGGATATTTTTAAAATATTTTTGATGTTACTCCGAGAGGCGTGGATATTTTTAAAATATTTTGAAGGTACTGCAAGAGGCGTGGATATTTTTAAAATATTTTTGAAGGTACTGCAAGAGGCGTGGATATTTCAAAAATATTTTTGATGGCACTCCTAGAGGCGTGGATATTTCAAAAATATTTTTGATGTTACTCCGAGAGGCGTGGATATTTCAAAAATATTTTTGATGGCACTCCTAGAGGTGTGGATATTTGAAAAATATTTTTGATGGCACTCCTAGAGGCGTGGATATTTCAAAAATATTTTTGATGGCACTCCTAGAGGCGTGGATATTTCAAAAATATTTTTGATGGCACTCCTAGAGGTGTGGATATTTCAAAAATATTTTTGATGGCACTCCAAGAGGCGTGGATATTTTTAAAATATTTTTGATGGCACTCCAAGAGGCGTGGATATTTTTAAAATATTTTTGATGGCACTCCAAGAGGCGTGGATATTTTTAAAATATTTTTGATGGCACTCCAAGAGGCGTGGATATTTTTACAATATTTTTGATGACACTCCACGAGGCGTGGATATTTTTAAAATAGTTTTGGAGGGACACCAAGAGGCGTGGATTTTTTTAAACTTTTTTTGGGGGGCTCCAAGAGGTGTGGATATTATTAAAATATTTTTGATGGCACTCCAAGAGGCGTGGATATTTTTAAAATATTTTTGATGGCACTCCAAGAGGCATGGATATTTTTAAAATATTTTTGATGGCACTCCAAGAGGCGTGGATATTTTTAAAATAGTTTTGATGGCACTCCAAGAGGCGTGGATATTTTTAAAATATTTTTGATGGCACTCCAAGAGGCGTGGATATTTTTAAAATGTTTTTGATGGCACTCCAAGAGGCGCGGATATTTTTAAAATATTTTTGAAGGTACTGCAAGAGGCGTGGATATTTTTAAAATATTTTGAAGGTACTGCAAGAGGCGTGGATATTTTTAAAATATTTTTGAAGGTACTGCAAGAGGCGTGGATATTTCAAAAATATTTTTGATGGCACTCCTAGAGGCGTGGATATTTCAAAAATATTTTTGATGGCACTCCTAGAGGCGTGGATATTTCAAAAATATTTTTGATGGCACTCCTAGAGGTGTGGATATTTGAAAAATATTTTTGATGGCACTCCTAGAGGCGTGGATATTTCAAAAATATTTTTGATGGCACTCCTAGAGGCGTGGATATTTCAAAAATATTTTTGATGGCACTCCTAGAGGTGTGGATATTTCAAAAATATTTTTGATGGCACTCCAAGAGGCGTGGATATTTTTAAAATATTTTTGATGGCACTCCAAGAGGCGTGGATATTTTTAAAATATTTTTGATGGCACTCCAAGAGGCGTGGATATTTCTAAAATATTTTTGATGGCACTCCAAGAGGCGTGGATATTTTTACAATATTTTTGATGGCACTCCAAGAGGCGTGGATATTTTTAAAATATTTTTGATGGCACTCCAAGAGGCGTGGATATTTTTAAAATATTTTTGATGGCACTCCAAGAGGCGTGGATATTTTTACAATATTTTTGATGGCACTCCAAAAGGCGTGGATATTTTTAAATTATTTTTGATGGCACTCCAAGAGGCGTGGATATTTTTAAAATATTTTTGATGGCACTCCAAAAGGCGTGGATATTTTTAAAATATTTTTGATGGCACTCCAAGAGGCGTGGATATTTTTAAAATATTTTTGATGGCACTCCAAGAGGCGTGGATATTTTTAAAATATTTTTGATGGCACTCCAAGAGGCGTGGATATTTTTAAAATATTTTTGATGGCACTCCAAGAGGCGTGGATATTTTTAAAATATTTTTGATGGCACTCCAAGAGGCGTGGATATTTTTAAAATATTTTTTAAGGTGCTTCAAGAGGCATGGATATTTTTAAAATATTTTTTAATGTGCTTCAAGAGGCGTGGCTATTTTTAAAATATTTTTCATTGCACTCAAAGAGTCGTGGATATTTTTAAAATATTTTGTATGGCACTCCAAGAGGCGTGGATATTTTTAAAATATTTTTGATGGCACTCCAAGAGGCGTGGATATTTTTAAAATATTTTTTATGGCACTCCAAGAGGCGTGGATATTTTTAAAATATTTTTTATGGCACTCCAAGAGGCGTGGATATTTTTAAAATATTTTTTATGGCACTCCAAGAGGCGTGGATATTTTTAAAATATTTTTGATGGCTCTCCAAGAGGCGTGGATATTTTAAAAATATTTTTGATGGCTCTCCAAGAGGCGTGGATATTTTTAAAATATTTTTAATGGCACTCCGAGAGGCATGGATATTTTTAAAATATTTTTGATGGCACTCCAAGAGGAGTGGATATTTTTAAAATATTTTTGATGGCTCTCCAAGAGGCGTGGATATTTTTAAAATATTTTTGATGGCTTTCCAAGAGGTGTGGATATTTTTAAAATATTTTTTAAGGTGCTTCAAGAGGCGTGGATATTTTTAAAATATTTTTGGAGAGACTCTAAAAGGTGGGGATATTTTTAAAATATTTTTGGAGGCACTCCAAGGGGCGTGGATATTTTTTAACTTTTTCAGTAACTTTTTTCTTTCGAATTAAATTATTTTTTTTGTCTACCATTATGAGTGTCCTAAAACTTATTACTAAAGCGTTATGTTTATAGCTGTGTTTTGCAAATTAGAAAGTAGAATTATAAAAATGTATTTAAAAAAACCATAAGGAAACTCAAAATGAGGTTCACATTAAGCGATTTTCAAAATTATTTTTTTAATTGTTTCCGTTATTTTTGACAATGCAATTACTTCAACCATAAACATTCAAATATTCCAACTAGTTACTTTCTCATAATAATTTGCGAAAAAATAAAGACTTTAATGCAATTACCATACTAAAGTAAAGCCATAGGAAAAACTATAACCTCAAGCAATTACTGGTTAAAACACTTTTTTCAGGTGACTTGTTTTTTTTTTGTTTTACTTCTGATCTGCAAAAGAAAATACCCAGCAGTTACAGCAGCTTAGGTTACGCAACTTCAAAATCGAGCAGTAAAATAAAATAAAAACGAAAAAAAATGTTAACCTAAATTATAGACTCCTAAGAGCCATAACCCACAGGCTAGGCTAGCTAGATGGCAACTAACTAGCTGGGACAGCCGCAATAATTGCAATTTGAAATTTCAACAATTGCATTCAAAACAAAACTTGTTGGCGTCTGACTTCGTTTTTTTTGTCTTTTTACATTGGGCCTCTCTGTTTAAACAATAGAGGAGCAACTGTGAAAAATTAGGAAATATTTTAAAATGGTGTTGGTGTTTAGGTTTTTAACGCCTTATTGCCAAGCATGAATTGCCGGTTTTTTCCTTTTCTTTATTTCTTGAGCCTATCAGCATGAAGTGGGGCTTTTGTAATAATAATAGAATCGCCTACAAACGCCGAACTGAAAGGAAATTACGGCAGTAGCATGAAAAAATAAATAAAATACACTATGCAATAAAGGTATGTGCTTGAATGACACAATAGTGGTAGGCTATTAAAAAAACTCCAGATTGTGGCAAGTACTGAGGTAGCTCCCACACACACATGGACCAGAAAAAAATTATGATTCAGTGATGGTTTTAGGGCAATTGTCTATCGCAATTTACATACATACGTGCAGACATATGTATGTAGCCCCCGTAATAACTGTCAAAATCTCTCAGAGTTTGCTCGCTGTGATAAGATCTGGGTGTATAGAATTCAAATTTAGTTATTGCTCATGACAAAGTGTTTTATTGTTGCAATAAAAAATTTCGTTGGCAAATTTTCTCCACACCTTATTTTAAACAAAAAGACAATAGAGTTTCTCTAATCAAAATTAATAAATTTTTAAATTTCAAACACAAATTCCGTTAATCGTTTTAATTGTAACACAGTGGCTAGGCTTATATAGATAAAATATATGGTTGCAGCAATAATATAAATTACAATCTACCTACCTCTGAACAGCAGAACTTAAATCTTTTTTATGAGGGCCTTGACGGCTAGCAAATTGTATTCTTTCACAAAGATTTCTCCGAAGCCAAATTCTATTGTCTGACACCATATGTATATATATTTGATTAAATTACAATGATAGCATACCTGAGCATCAGGACGTTTCTAAAATATTCACTAAATATCCACGCCTTGTTAGATTCCCTTCAAAAATATTCACTAAATATCCACGCCTTGTTAGATTCCCTTCAAAAATATTCACTAAATATCCACGCCTTGTTAGATTCCCTTCAAAAATATTCACTAAATATCCACGCCTTGTTAGATTCCCTTCAAAAATATTCACTAAATATCCACGCCTTGTTAGATTCCCTTCAAAAATATTCACTAAATATCCACGCCTTGTTAGATTCCCTTCAAAAATATTCACTAAATATCCACGCCTTGTTAGATTCCCTTCAAAAATATTCACTAAATATCCACGCCTTGTTAGATTCCCTTCAAAAATATTTAAAAAAATCCACGCCTTGTTAGAGTCCCTCCCAAAATATTTTAAAAATGTCCACGCCGTGTTCGAGGTAGCTTCAAAAATATTTAACAAATATCCAAGCCTGTTATAGTCGCTCCAAAAATATTTTAAAATATCCAAGCCTTTTAATAGTCGCTCCAAAAATATTTTAAAATATCCAAGCCTTTTCAGAGTCGCTCCAAAATATTTTAAAAAGATCCACGTCTATTAGAGTCGCTCCAAAAATATTTTCAAAATATCCAGGCCTATAAAAGTCGCTCTAAAAACATTTTAAAAAAATTTTAAAAATATTCAAGCATGTTATAGTCGCTGCAAAAATATTTTAAAAATATCCACGACTGTTAGAATCGCTGCAAAAATATTTTAAAAATATCCACGACTGTTAGAATCGCTCCAAAAATAATTTAAAAATATCCACGCCTGTTAGAGTCGCTCCAAAAATATTTTCAAAATATCCAGGCCTATTAGAGTCGCTCCAAAAATATTTGAAAAATTTTTAAAAATATTCAAGCCTGTTATAGTCGCTCCAAAAACATTTGAAAGATCTCCTCGCCTGTTAGAGTCGCTCCAAAAACATTTTAAAGATATCCTCGCCTGTTAGAGTCGCTCCAAAAATGTTTTAACAATATCCACGCCTGTTAGAGTCCCTCCAAAAAATTTTTCAAAATATCCAGGCCTACTAGAGTCGCTCCAAAAATATTTTAAATTTTTTAAAAATATCCAATCCTGTTATAGTCGCCCCAAAAATATTTTATAATTATCCTAAAATATTTTTAAAATATCTACGCCTGTTAGAGTCCCTTCACAAATATTTTTAAAAATTTCACGCCCGTTAGAATGCCTCCAAAATGTTTTAAAAGTATTCACGCCTTGCAGAATCCCTCCAAAAATATTGAACATTATCAGCGGCTGTCAGGGTCCCACCAAAAATATTTTAAAAATATCAATGCCTGTTAGAATCGCTCCTAAAATAATTTGAAAATATCAGCGTCAGTTAGAGTCCCTCCTAAAATATTTTAAAAATATCAGCGGCAGTCATTGTCTCTACAAAAATATTTTAAAAATATCAGCGACCATTAGGGTCCCAGCGGCTGTTAGAGTCCTTCTAAAAATATTTTAAAAATATCAGAAATTCAATATTCAAGACGTATATGATGATATCCATTGCACGACGGCGCACTTATTAACATTTGAAAGAGCATCCAAATATCCCTGAAAGCCCATCAAAAACATTCTACAACTTTTTTGTTGTTGGCGCCAATGAACGGAAACAAACAAAACGATTGCCGTACCAATCACACAAAGCCACAAACTTTTCAGCTTCTCTGAATCGTTTCATTCTCACAACCAAAACAAAAACACAAACTTTTCAATGCAAAAAGATGGAAACCGTACGATTGCGGAAATGTAACTTCGGTTATGCTTTGCCGAGTTGTTTCATTCACCACCGAAACAAGAAGTATTTTTGGGAAACGTTTGCCGTGCGTATTGTCAATGACACACTCAGACACACACATGTGATGGCTTAACAACCCTATAAGAGAGCATCAGCATACCACAGTGAATTTTATCAACCACCAATCAGCATACCACAGTGAATTTTATCAACCACCAAACGTTTTTGATTTATTCACATGTGTTTAGTACTATTCCGTTTTCTATCTGCTCTTGTGGAGTTGAGTACTTTTCGCTTTTCGTTTTGTTCGCACTCACGAATATAAACAAAACAAAACTAAACAGCGAGCTCGGCCAACGAGGGTTATGTTTCGTATTGTATTGTTCCTATGAAAATACGAAACGAAACGATTGGAAATGTTATTTAAAGTATTTTTACGTACTCTGGTTGGCGCCCAAAGTGGGTCGCTCGGCTTGATTTTACAAAACAATCCACATTGTGGGGTTATATAGGCCATATAAATATAAAATATCCTTGAAACACCTTTGAACAAATTTTCTAAATGCGTCAAGTTTATTACATTTATAACTTTTGTGAATATTAGGCTACCAACATGGGGCACTATAGGTTTGCCATGATTTCGTTAAAAATCAATAAACAAGAAAATAAAAAAACACATTTTACACCAGATATAGAAGTGTGGGTTTTTAAACGAATATTTTTCAAGCAGCCACAGAAGCGTGGATTTTCAAAAGAATATTTTTTCAAGCAGCCACAGATGCGTGGATTTTCAAAAGAATATTTTTTCAGGCAATCACAGAAACGTGGATTTTCAAAAGATTATTTTCACAAGCAGCCACAGAAGCGTGGTTTTCAAAAGATTATTTTCACAAGCAGCCACAGAAGCGTGGATTTTCAAAAGAATATTTTACAAGCAGCCAAAGAAGCGTGGATTTTCAAAAGAATATTTTTTCAAGCAGCCACAGAAGCGTGGATTTTCAAAAGAATATTTTTTCAAGCAGCCACAGAAGCGTGGATTTTCAAAAGAATATTTTTTCAAGCAGCCACAGAAGCGTGGATTTTCAAAAGAATATTTTTTCAAGCAGCCACAGAAGCGTGGATTTTCAAAAGAATATTTTTTCAAGCAGCCACAGAAGCGTGGATTTTCAAAAGAATATTTTTTCAAGCAGCCACAGAAGCGTGGATTTTCAAAAGAATATTTTTTCAAGCAGCCACAGAAGCGTGGATTTTCAAAAGAATATTTTTTCAAGCAGCCACAGAAGCGTGGATTTTCAAAAGAATATTTTTTCAAGCAGCCACAGAAGCGTGGATTTTCAAAAGAATATTTTTTCAAGCAGCCACAGAAGCGTGGATTTTCAAAAGAATATTTTTTCAAGCAGCCACAGAAGCGTGGATTTTCAAAAGAATATTTTTTCAAGCAGCCACAGAAGCGTGGATTTTCAAAAGAATATTTTTTCAAGCAGCCACAGAAGCGTGGATTTTCAAAAGAATATTTTTTCAAGCAGCCACAGAAGCGTGGATTTTCAAAAGAATATTTTTTCAAGCAGCCACAGAAGCGTGGATTTTCAAAAGAATATTTTTTCAAGCAGCCACAGAAGCGTGGATTTTCAAAAGAATATTTTTTCAAGCAGCCACAGAAGCGTGGATTTTCAAAAGAATATTTTTTCAAGCAGCCACAGAAGCGTGGATTTTCAAAAGAATATTTTTTCCAGCAGCCACAGAAGCGTGGATTTTCAAAAGAATATTTTTTCAAGCAGCCACAGAAGCGTGGATTTTCAAAAGAATATTTTTTCAAGCAGCCACAGAAGCGTGGATTTTCAAAAGAATATTTTTTCAAGCAGCCACAGAAGCGTGGATTTTCAAAAGAATATTTTTTCAAGCAGCCACAGAAGCGTGGATTTTCAAAAGAATATTTTTTCAAGCAGCCACAGAAGCGTGGATTTTCAAAAGAATATTTTTTCAAGCAGCCACAGAAGCGTGGATTTTCAAAAGAATATTTTTTCAAGCAGCCACAGAAGCGTGGATTTTCAAAAGAATATTTTTTCAAGCAGCCACAGAAGCGTGGATTTTCAAAAGAATATTTTTTCAAGCAGCCACAGAAGCGTGGATTTTCAAAAGAATATTTTTTCAAGCAGCCACAGAAGCGTGGATTTTCAAAAGAATATTTTTTCAAGCAGCCACAGAAGCGTGGATTTTCAAAAGAATATTTTTTCAAGCAGCCACAGAAGCGTGGATTTTCAAAAGAATATTTTTTCAAGCAGCCACAGAAGCGTGGATTTTCAAAAGAATATTTTTTCAAGCAGCCACAGAAGCGTGGATTTTCAAAAGAATATTTTTTCAAGCAGCCACAGAAGCGTGGATTTTCAAAAGAATATTTTTTCAAGCAGCCACAGAAGCGTGGATTTTCAAAAGAATATTTTTTCAAGCAGCCACAGAAGCGTGGATTTTCAAAAGAATATTTTTTCAAGCAGCCACAGAAGCGTGGATTTTCAAAAGAATATTTTTTCAAGCAGCCACAGAAGCGTGGATTTTCAAAAGAATATTTTTTCAAGCAGCCACAGAAGCGTGGATTTTCAAAAGAATATTTTTTCAAGCAGCCACAGAAGCGTGGATTTTCAAAAGAATATTTTTTCAAGCAGCCACAGAAGCGTGGATTTTCAAAAGAATATTTTTTCAAGCAGCCACAGAAGCGTGGATTTTCAAAAGAATATTTTTTCAAGCAGCCACAGAAGCGTGGATTTTCAAAAGAATATTTTTTCAAGCAGCCACAGAAGCGTGGATTTTCAAAAGAATATTTTTTCAAGCAGCCACAGAAGCGTGGATTTTCAAAAGAATATTTTTTCAAGCAGCCACAGAAGCGTGGATTTTCAAAAGAATATTTTTTCAAGCAGCCACAGAAGCGTGGATTTTCAAAAGAATATTTTTTCAAGCAGCCACAGAAGCGTGGATTTTCAAAAGAATATTTTTTCAAGCAGCCACAGAAGCGTGGATTTTCAAAAGAATATTTTTTCAAGCAGCCACAGAAGCGTGGATTTTCAAAAGAATATTTTTTCAAGCAGCCACAGAAGCGTGGATTTTCAAAAGAATATTTTTTCAAGCAGCCACTAAAAATCTGTCTCTAAAAATCTTTCGAAAAATATTCTATAAATTTGGCCAGTATTAGTGATATGACCCATGTAATTGTTTGGCGCCCAACGTGGGACTCGCTTGGTTTTCCTTGTTTTCCACCTGTGAAGTCTTTTAATAATTTTAATTAATTTAAAATAATTATTTTACTTTCAAACGAATACAAACAGTAAGTTAATGTCACCTAAATCCATTCAGTTTTCAGTTAATAATTGTCCACGACTTTCTTTAGGGCTCTAAGCGTATTTATTTGCAATCTCTAAAGTAGTGCAGACAAAGCAATTATTTGAAAGAAAAAATAATAATAAATTATAAAATTACAATCAAAGGTATAAATTATGAATGAATGTTTGCTTTTCATTACAGGTCGCAGGCCAAAAACCTGTTAGCCTATGGCGAATTATAAGTTTTAAACACCACTTTTCATTTAAGTGTTGTGGTTGAGTTAACTATTTTTTATTAATGTAAACTATTCATAATCGATGTTTGTATTTTTTACATAATTATAGGTTTAAAATTAATCATTTGGAATTGCTTGTGGATTTAAGTAGTCTTGCCATAGCAGCAACAACCATTGCAAGAAAATTAAATTAATTTTGAATTTGAAATAGTAAATGAATCGTTTATTTCAACATCTTGAGGAGATAAGTGATATTGGATACATATGGGAGAAAGCAAAACAATTGGCGCCCGAGGTGGACTGCAACACTAAACATTTTAAACTCTGTAAACTACAGGAAGCCTAACCTTCATCGGCTAATGTATTTATTTTTTTAACTAAAGAGTAAGAATACTGTTGCTTCAGAAAATCTAACAACTGGCGCCCAACATGGGTCATTTTGTTAAATGGCTTTTGAAGTTTTTTTACAAATATCCAAACATATTTT
Source organism: Musca autumnalis (assembly GCF_047663935.1). Lineage (NCBI taxonomy): Eukaryota > Metazoa > Arthropoda > Insecta > Diptera > Muscidae > Musca > Musca autumnalis. Next base: position 27,327,683 of record NW_027411755.1, read on the forward strand.
AAAAATATCCACGCCTTGTTAGAGGTAGCTTGAAAAATATTTTAAAAATATCCACGCCTTGTTAGAGATAGCTTGAAAAATATTTTAAAAATATCCACGCCTTGTTAGAGATAGCTTCCAAAAATATTTTCAAAGTATCCACGCCTTGTTAGAGGTAGCTTCAAAAATATTTTAAAAATATCCACGCCTGTTTGAGGTACCTCAAAAATATTTTAAAAATATCGACGCCTGTTAGAGGTACATCAAAAATATTTTAAAAATATCCACGCCTGTTAGAGGTACCTCAAAAATATTTTAAAAATATCCACGCCTTGTTAGAGGTAGCTTCAAAAATATTTTAAAAATATCCACGCCTTGTTAGAGGTAGCTTGAAAAATATTTAAAAAATATCCACGCCTTGTTAGAGGTAGCTTGAAAAATATTTTAAAAATATCCACGCCTTGTTAGAGGTAGCTTGAAAAATATTTAAAAAATATCCACGCCTTGTTAGAGGTAGCTTGAAAAATATTTTAAAAATATCCACGCCTTGTTAGAGGTAGCTTGAAAAATATTTTAAAAATATCCACGCCTTGTTAGAGGTAGCTTCAAAAATATTTTAAAAATATCCACGCCTGTTACAGGTAGCTTCAAAAATATTTTAAAAATATCCACGCCTTGTTAGAGGTAGCTTGAAAAATATTTTAAAAATATCCACGCCTGTTACAGGTAGCTTCAAAAATATTTTAAAAATATCCACGCCTTGTTAAAGGTAGCTTCAAAAATATTTTAAAAATATCCACGCCTTGTTAGAGGTAGCTTGAAAAATATTTTAAAAATATCCACGCCTTGTTAGAGGTAGCTTGAAAAATATTTTAAAAATATCCACGCCTGTTAGAGGTAGCTTGAAAAATATTTTAAAAATATCCATGCCTGTTACAGGTAGCTTCAAAAATATTTTAAAAATATCCACGCCTTGTTAGAGGTAGCTTGAAAAATATTTTAAAAATATCCACGCCTGTTACAGGTAGCTTCAAAAATATTTTAAAAATATCCACGCCTTGTTAAAGGTAGCTTCAAAAATATTTTAAAAATATCCACGCCTTGTTAAAGGTAGCTTCAAAAATATTTTAAAAATATCCACGCCTTGTTAGAGGTAGCTTGAAAAATATTTTAAAAATATCCACGCCTGTTAGAGGTAGCTTGAAAAATATTTTAAAAATATCCATGCCTTGTTAGAGGTAGCTTGAAAAATATTTTAAAAATATCCACGCCTTGTTAGAGGTAGCTTTAAAAATATTTTAAAAATATCCACGCCTTGTTAGAGGTAGCTTCAAAAATATTTTAAAAATATCCACGCCTTGTTAGATTCCCTCCAAAAATATTTTAAAAATATCCACGCCTTGTTAGAGGTAGCTTCAAAAATATTTTAAAAATATCCACGCCTTGTTAGAGGTAGCCCTCCAAAAATATTTTAAAAATATCCACGCCTTGTTAGAGGTAGCTTCAAAAATATTTTAAAAATATCCACGCCTTGTTAGAGGTAGCTTCAAAAATATTTTAAAAATATCCACGCCTTGTTAGAGGTAGCTTCAAAAATATTTTAAAAATATCCACGCCTTGTTAGAGGTAGCTTCAAAAATATTTTAAAAATATCCACGCCTTGTTAGAGGTAGCTTCAAAAATATTTTAAAAATATCCACGCCTTGTTAGAGGTAGCTTCAAAAATATTTTAAAAATATCCACGCCTTGTTAGAGGTAGCTTCAAAAATATTTTAAAAATATCCACGCCTTGTTAGAGGTAGCTTCAAAAATATTTTAAAAATATCCACGCCTTGTTAGAGGTAGCTTCAAAAATATTTTAAAAATATCCACGCCTTGTTAGATTCCCTCCAAAAATATTTTAAAAATATCCACGCCTTGTTAGAGGTAGCTTCAAAAATATTTTAAAAATATCCACGCCTTGTTAGAGGTAGCCCTCCAAAAATATTTTAAAAATATCCACGCCTTGTTAGAGGTAGCTTCAAAAATATTTTAAAAATATCCACGCCTTGTTAGAGGTAGCCCTCCAAAAATATTTTAAAAATATCCACGCCTTGTTAGAGGTAGCTTCAAAAATATTTTAAAAATATCCACGCCTTGTTAGAGGTAGCTTGAAAAATATTTTAAAAATATCCACGCCTTGTTAGAGGTAGCTTGAAAAATATTTTAAAAATATCCACGCCTTGTTAGAGGTAGCTTGAAAAATATTTTAAAAATATCCACGCCTTGTTAGAGGTAGCTTGAAAAATATTTTAAAAATATCCACGCCTTGTTAGAGGTAGCTTCAAAAATATTTTAAAAATATCCACGCCTGTTACAGGTAGCTTCAAAAATATTTTAAAAATATCCACGCCTTGTTAGAGGTAGCTTGAAAAATATTTTAAAAATATCCACGCCTGTTACAGGTAGCTTCAAAAATATTTTAAAAATATCCACGCCTTGTTAAAGGTAGCTTCAAAAATATTTTAAAAATATCCACGCCTTGTTAGAGGTAGCTTGAAAAATATTTTAAAAATATCCACGCCTTGTTAGAGGTAGCTTGAAAAATATTTTAAAAATATCCACGCCTGTTAGAGGTAGCTTGAAAAATATTTTAAAAATATCCATGCCTGTTACAGGTAGCTTCAAAAATATTTTAAAAATATCCACGCCTTGTTAGAGGTAGCTTGAAAAATATTTTAAAAATATCCACGCCTGTTACAGGTAGCTTCAAAAATATTTTAAAAATATCCACGCCTTGTTAAAGGTAGCTTCAAAAATATTTTAAAAATATCCACGCCTTGTTAAAGGTAGCTTCAAAAATATTTTAAAAATATCCACGCCTTGTTAGAGGTAGCTTGAAAAATATTTTAAAAATATCCACGCCTGTTAGAGGTAGCTTGAAAAATATTTTAAAAATATCCATGCCTTGTTAGAGGTAGCTTGAAAAATATTTTAAAAATATCCACGCCTTGTTAGAGGTAGCTTTAAAAATATTTTAAAAATATCCACGCCTTGTTAGAGGTAGCTTCAAAAATATTTTAAAAATATCCACGCCTTGTTAGATTCCCTCCAAAAATATTTTAAAAATATCCACGCCTTGTTAGAGGTAGCTTCAAAAATATTTTAAAAATATCCACGCCTTGTTAGAGGTAGCCCTCCAAAAATATTTTAAAAATATCCACGCCTTGTTAGAGGTAGCTTCAAAAATATTTTAAAAATATCCACGCCTTGTTAGAGGTAGCTTCAAAAATATTTTAAAAATATCCACGCCTTGTTAGAGGTAGCTTCAAAAATATTTTAAAAATATCCACGCCTTGTTAGAGGTAGCTTCAAAAATATTTTAAAAATATCCACGCCTTGTTAGAGGTAGCTTCAAAAATATTTTAAAAATATCCACGCCTTGTTAGAGGTAGCTTCAAAAATATTTTAAAAATATCCACGCCTTGTTAGAGGTAGCTTCAAAAATATTTTAAAAATATCCACGCCTTGTTAGAGGTAGCTTCAAAAATATTTTAAAAATATCCACGCCTTGTTAGAGGTAGCTTCAAAAATATTTTAAAAATATCCACGCCTTGTTAGATTCCCTCCAAAAATATTTTAAAAATATCCACGCCTTGTTAGAGGTAGCTTCAAAAATATTTTAAAAATATCCACGCCTTGTTAGAGGTAGCCCTCCAAAAATATTTTAAAAATATCCACGCCTTGTTAGAGGTAGCTTCAAAAATATTTTAAAAATATCCACGCCTTGTTAGAGGTAGCCCTCCAAAAATATTTTAAAAATATCCACGCCTTGTTAGAGGTAGCTTCAAAAATATTTTAAAAATATCCACGCCTTGTTAGAGGTAGCTTGAAAAATATTTTAAAAATATCCACGCCTTGTTAGAGGTAGCTTGAAAAATATTTTAAAAATATCCACGCCTTGTTAGAGGTAGCTTGAAAAATATTTTAAAAATATCCACGCCTTGTTAGAGGTAGCTTGAAAAATATTTTAAAAATATCCACGCCTTGTTAGAGGTAGCTTGAAAAATATTTTAAAAATATCCACGCCTTGTTGAATCGCTCCAAAAATATTTTAAAAATATCCACGCCTTGTTGAATCGCTCCAAAAATATTTTAAAAATATCCACGCCTTGTTGAGTCCCTCCAAAAATATTTTAAAAATATTCACGCCTTGTTGAGTCCCTCCAAAAATATTTTAAAAATATTCACGCCTTGTTGAGTCCCTCCAAAAATATTTTAAAAATATCCACGCCTATTAGAGTCTATCCGAAAATATTTTAAAAATATCCACGCCTATTAGAGTCTATCCAAAAATATTTTAAAAATATCCACGCCTTGTTGAGCCCCTTCAAAAATATTTTAAAAATATCCACGCCTTGTTGAGTCCCTCCAAAAATATTTTAAAAATATCCACGCCTTGTTGAGTCCCTCCAAAAATATTTTAAAAATATTCACGCCTTGTTGAGTCCCTCCAAAAATATTTTAAAAATATCCACGCCTATTAGAGTCTATCCGAAAATATTTTAAAAATATCCACGCCTATTAGAGTCTATCAAAAAATATTTTAAAAATATCCACGCCTATTAGAGTCTATCCGAAAATATTTTAAAAATATCCACGCCTATTAGAGTCTATCCAAAAATATTTTAAAAATATCCACGCCTTGTTGAGTCCCTTCAAAAATATTTTAAAAATATCCACGCCTTGTTGAGTCCCTCCAAAAATATTTTAAAAATATCCACGCCTTGTTGAGTCCTTCCAAAAATATTTTAAAAATATCCACGCCTTGTTGAGTCCCTCCAAAAATATTTTAAAAATGTCCACGACTTGTTGAGTCCTTCCAAACATATTTTAAAAATATCCACGCTTTGTTGAGTCCCTCCAAAAATATTTTAAAAATATCCACGCCTTGTTGAGTCCCTAAAAAATAATTTAAAAATATCCACGCCTTGTTGAGTCCCTCCAAAAATATTTTAAAAATATCCACGCCTTGTTGAGTCCTTCCAAAAATATTTTAAAAATATCCACGCCTTGTTGAGTCCCTCCAAAAATATTTTAAAAATATCCACGCCTTGTTGAGTCCCTCCAAAAATATTTTAAACATCTACACGCCTTGTTGAGTCCCTCCAAAAATATTTTAAAAATATCCACGCCTTGTTGAGTCCCTCCAAAAATATTTTAAACATCTACACGCCTTGTTGAGTCCCTCCAAAAATATTTTAAAAATATCCACGCCTTGTTGAGTCCCTCCAAAAATATTTTAAAAATATCCACGCCTTGTTGAGTCCCTCCAAAAATATTTTAAAAATATCCACGCCTTGTTGAGTCCCTCCAAAAATATTTTAAAAATATCCACGCCGTGTTGAGTCCCTCCAAAAATATTTTAAAAATATCCACGCCTTGTTGAGTCCCTCCAAACATATTTTCAATTGTTTATATTGCCATTATTTGTTAATAGTGCCATTTAAAACCTATTAACGTTTTGGGATTTGTCCCTACCATTTGTTCGTAAATATTTATAGTAACTATATACGTGTCCCCTTGTATTTCATAACATGTTATTGATATTTGATTAACAACGATGCATTTCAATTATATTAATAAATTCATTGAATAAACAATATTTGCAACGAATTCAAATATTTTTTTGCGCTGACATTGATTCGTCATCGTCAATTGTTAATGAGGATAGTAAATATTTCATTTGTAAACGTTTTTGTTTTTTCTATATTTTTATAGAGAAACTTGAACTCTTGTTAAAATAAATAGTCGCGCAATGTATAGTAGGCAAATGTATTATAAAACAAGTTTTAATTACGTGCTTTGCTTGTAGTCTTTCTTCTTTGGTATATTTGTTTTCTTAGTCGTAAGCGGATAAACTGTGCGGAGTGATTGGTACATCAGCGGAATATGGAATTATTGATGAAATAATACAAATTGTAAATTTCTAATACGAAAACATAATTATTGAATTAATGTTCCAATCCAATTAATCGCAAAAAGTAATCGGTTACTCACAACGAAATAAACGGTTACCTAACAAAAAAGCATAGGTTTTTATTTCAAAATAAGCCATAACGCAAATTTTTCACAGGAAAATGTCTAAAGATGTGGCACAAATCCGGTTACTCGCAACAAAATAACCGGTTACTTAACAAAAATTCTAGTACTTTTGTTGAAACTTATTCTTGTTTTGATGATGGTGTCTGCTGTGCGCTAAATGAAAAACGTTGTGTTGCTGTTGAGTGCTTTATTACGAGTGTTTTCTTATTCTATTACACATTACACAAGTACCCTTAAGTCTAAGAACGAATCTATTTACAATCTTGTGTGTGTTCACACAATGCGAACTCATCGCATGTGCCATCATGTGTGTTGTGTGTTGTACGATCACATCGTGGAGATGCTGATATTACAACACTCCTCCTCAACACACATACACACAGAACAAAACCAAAACTCAAGAAATCATAATTTTTATTTACATTGCTCAACATAAAGTTTGTAAACTCATTACAAAAATATTCTAAATAAATACACACAGTATTTTCATTCAATGATTAACTAATAATCCATTTTTCTCCTCCTGCATGTCGTCCCCCTTACAAGGGCTCCTCGATGGTTGACTTAGCTGTTTTTTCTATTTCTTCTGCGAAACACATTCGCTCGGCATGTCTGGTCATCTTCTAATTGGTGTGGGCTCTCCCCATCACGACGACCGTAACGGCACTTCCTTTCAGTTGTTGTTGTTTTCTCCGTAAACAACTTCTTTCTGGGCTCGATGTGCACAAACAAATTTCCGACCCTTCTTGCTGTCAATACCACTTCTTGTTTGTTTAGAATTTGTGCACATTTTTCTCTAAACACCACATTGTGTTTTGCCGCTACTCTGCCAACCGCCATAAAATTACATCGCAGGTCCGGCACAAACAACACATCGTTCAATTCGATGTCGCCTTCATTGATATGTACTTTCCCCCTTCCTCTTGCTTCAATTGTCTGACCATCTGCAAGGGAAATCACTTCTCTATGCTGCCTGTAGGTCGTAAACAAATTACGATCGCAGCATAAATGCCTCGACGAACCGCTATCCAAACACCAGATGTTCTTATTGACATTGTTATTGTCTATCGTGGATAAAACGGTGTACGCATGCTCGTGGGGATCTCTCAGCTTACCCTTTTTCGCTGCTTTTCTGCATTGCGCCGCATAATGGCCTCTGCCGCCACAATTGTAACATTTGAAATTTCTTCTTGTGCGCGAATGCCTGGGGTTGCTACCTGCATAGTTGTTGTTGCTAACATTCTTCTTGTGGGGACTGGTATTCTTCTTTTGCGTATTGGAATTTTGTCTTTCACAGTTGTTGTTGTTGCTATTTCTGGTGCGATGTGTCATAAACGCATAATTGGAGTGTCCATCATCTTTCATCACTAAAGCTGATGTTTTTCGTCTCTCGCTTTCTTCTGCCAATTTTACCTTTAGGGCACTCAGCTTAGGTAAATTGTCACGAGACTCTAACGCAACAACCAAATTCTCGAACGACTCTGGCAAACTGGCGAGGATCATGATCACCAGCAGGTCTTCAGCCAACTCTATACCTGCGTCTGCTAGCTTATCTACGACGGACGTGAATTTGAACAGGTACTGCTGGATTCCATCGCCTTCATGCATCTTCATACTCAGCAACTGCTTGAACAGCGAGACCTTCCTCACTGGCCCTTTCGGTCTATGTATCTCGCTCAAACTGTTCCACGCTGATTTTGCTGACTTACAGCTCTTAATATACGATAACTGAACAGGAGTGACGCTGAGTATGATGGTTGCCAATGCCTTCTCATCACGCTTTTTCCAGGATACATCTTTCTTGTCAGTCTGCTCCTCGGAGATCACCTCCCACAGGTCTTGGTGGATTAAAACGGATTTAATCTGCAGACTCCATGACTCGTAATTCTCTTCCGTCAATTTTTCAATGTTGTATATTGAATTCATTTTGTTTTGTTTGCTATCGACTCACGATGCTAAACAACTGACACACAGTTATAACAAAATGTTTCTCAGCCTTCAATTTTTCTGCACTCTTCTTAAATCACACAGATTTATTTTTCACTGCAACACTTTCAATTCGTTTCTCCAATTCGATGTCCTTTGGCTGATCCTGGTCACTATCAAATTTAATTTTCCAATACGTCTTTTCCAATAGTTGATTTCGTTATCGTTGTCCTTTCGAGTATCCTGGGCCCATAACCTGTTGAAACTAATTCTTGTTATGATGATGGTGTTTGCAGCGGAGGGAATGAAAAACGTTGTGTTGCTCTGTTGGTGTCTTTATTGAGAGTGTTTTCTTATTCTATTACACATTACACAAGTACCCTTAAGTCTAAGAACGAATCTATTTACAATCTTGTGTGTGTTCACACAATGCGAACTCATCGCATGTGCCATCATGTGTGTTGTGTGTTGTACGATCACATCGTGGAGATGCTGATATTACAACAACTTTATTAAAAATTTAGAATATTGCGAGATTTTTCAAATAATATTAAGGAACATGTCTGAATTCGTGCTGTATATGCGGTTACTCACAACAAAGTAACCGATTACTTGACGAACAATCTAATTTTCTATTAGAAATTGTAGAAAAGTGAAAAATGTTGTAAGAAGAACAACAGAAAATATCTAAAGATGTTTTAAAAATCCGGTTACTCGCAAAAACGAAACGGTTACTTACAATAACATAACCGATTACTCAACAAAAAATTTTGTTTTTTATTACAAATTGTTAAATATAGCTAAATTTTTAAAATAATGCAAGTGAATGGACCTAAAGATGTTTTAAAAATCCGGTTACTCACAAAAACGAAACGGTTACTGACAATAACATAACCGATTACTCAACAAAAATTTTGTTTTTTATAACAAATTGTTAAATATAGCTAAATTTTTTAAAAAATGCAAGTGAATGGGCCTGCAGATGTGGTTTAAATTCGATTACTCGCAAAAAGTTACCGGTTACTTAACAAAAAATCTAATTTTCAATCACAAATTGTAGAAAAGCTACACATTTTTCAAAAAGAGCAAATTAAAATATCTAAGCTAATACCAAAGCATTTTAGTTAGCTAATTATGACATATGAATGTGATAATTCGCAAAAGTAATAGGTTACTCACATCGAAATAACCGGTTACTTAACAAGAAACCTAGTTTTTTACTATAAATTGTACCGTAACGCTAGCTGTTTTTAATTGTTCGCAGAAAAATGTCTAAAGATTTGTTATAAAACCGGTTACTCGCCACAAAGTAACCGATTACTTAACAAAGCATCTTATTTTCTATTACAAATTCTAGAAAAGAGAACCATTTTTCAAATAGAACAAAGGAACATTTCAAAATATGTTGGAAAAATCCGGTTACTCGCAAAGGGGAAACGGTTACCTGTAATAAAATAAGCGATTACTCACCAAAAAATCTAGTTTTAAATTACAAATTCTTGACTATAGCTACACTTTTAAAATAATGTAAGGGGATGTGCCAAAATATGTAGTTTAAATTCAATTACTCGCAAAAAGTAACCGGTTACTTAACAAAATACGTAGTTTCTGTATTAATTGTCAACTAGGGCAAAATTTTGCGAAGGGGAATTCATAAATATGTGGTATAAATGCGGTCAATCGCGAAAAGTAACCGGTTACTCACATCCAAGTAACCGGTTACTTAACAACAAAAAAATTTTTTAATTAAAATTTTCGGATTCATTTTTATGTTTTCTAAGAGTAGCATGAAACATATGTGTAATGAAATTATTATCTCCGATTTGTCTTTGAGTCCCACAGCGAAAAAAATTGCGTGTCCAGATTTAAGTTTGTTTTAATTTTTTCAGTATTTTATGGACATACAAAATGATTTAAAAATATGTATTGCAAAAATCAACAAACAATAACACTTTCACTTGTTTTATGCTTAAAAATTGTAGCTATCAAAATGAAAACGAAAATAAATTTTAACAACAAAAAAAGAAAATAATTCAAACTCTCAATTTCATGCTGAAAGCGAAAAAGCTGCTCCTAGAGCTGATCTCTTGGGGTGGAGAAAAACAAATTTCATTTCATATTGTTGCAAAAATTTATATGGGAATCGAATTGTATTGATGACATTTTGGGGGGTTATTAACTCTCTGCTGGTTGTTTGCAAAGTTGTAGGAAAAAAATGTCTGGAATGTATTTTTACATTGTCTCGGGAAAGAAAATCCGCATGTCATCAATTGCGACGATGTTGATGATGGGAAATATTTTTGGCGAACTTCAACGTCATTCAAATATCTTCTGTACATTGTATTGCATTTTTTTCTTTACTCCACGGTTTTGTCTGGTTTTTTTTCGCAATAAATTTTGCAATGTTGGTGTGAATTTATTCAAAAACACAATGTTGTGTTTCTATTTTTTTTTCTTTCGTTGTTCGTTTCGTATTTGTTTATCGCCGTATCTAGCATATCGTAAAATTTTGCATATTGTTCATAATAATAATAATAATTTTCTTAAAATTTATTTTGCATTGTTTAAGCAAATGCCTTATTGTTTATATTCATGCTGTTAAGTTTGAAATTAAGTTTCCAGTAGTTAGTTGCAAAATGCTTGCTTGGTAAATAAATAAAAGTTTTGTAAGGTTTTTGGCTTGCGGAACAATTTAAAGCCATGAGTTACGTCCGTTGAAGGTTGTGTTTTATTCCTGTGCTCATAGGAAATGGCATGTCTAGAGTAATCTATGCATATTTGCATCTGCCATTAACATAATTTTATGGATGAATTAAAACAAAATATATTTTATGTATAAAAGACAGGAAATGGAAACATAACCTTAAAAAAAACAAAAGATATTTGAGAGAACGGTAACAAGCGTGGATATTTTTAAAATCATTTTTGAAGCTAGATATTTTTAAAAATTTTTTCAAGCTGCCTCTAACAAGGCGTGGATACTTTTAAAATATTTTTGAAGCTACCTCTAACAAGGCGCGGATATTTTTAAAATAATTTTGGATAGACTCCAATAGGCGTGGATATTTTTAAAATATTTTTGGATAGACTCTAATAGGCGTGGATATTTTTAAAATATTTTTGGATAGACTCTAATAGGCGTGGATATTTTTAAAATATTTTTGGATAGACTCTAATAGGCGTGGATATTTTTAAAATATTTTTGGATAGACTCTAATAGGCGTGGATATTTTTAAAATATTTTTGGATAGACTCTAATAGGCGTGGATATTTTTAAAATATTTTTGGATAGACTCTATTAGGCGTGGATATTTTTAAAATATTTTTGGATAGACTCTAATAGGCGTGGATATTTTTAAAATAATTTTGGATAGACTCTAATAGGCGCGGATATTTTTAAAATATTTTTGAATAGACTCTAATAGGCGTGGATATTTTAAAAATATTTTTGGATAGACTCTAATAGGCGTGGATATTTTTAAAATATTTTTGGAGCCACTCTAATAGGCGTGGATATTTTTAAAATATTTTTGGAGCCACTCTAATAGGCGTGGATATTTTTAAAATATTTTTGGAGCCACTCTAATAGGCGTGGATATTTTTAAAATATTTTTGGATAGACTCTAATAGGCGTGGATATTTTTAAAATATTTTTGGAGCCACTCTAATAGGCGTGGATATTTTTAAAATATTTTTGGATAGACTCTAATAGGCGTGGAAATTTTTAAAATATTTTTTGGATAGACTCTAATAGGCGTGGATATTTTTAAAATATTTTTTGGATAGACTCTAATAGGCGTGGATATTTTTAAAATATTTTTGGAGCCACTCTAATAGGCGTGGATATTTTTAAAATATTTTTGGATAGACTCTAATAGGCGTGGAAATTTTTAAAATATTTTTTGGATAGACTCTAATAGGCGTGGATATTTTTAAAATATTTTTTGGATAGACTCTAATAGGCGTGGATATTTTTTAAATATTTTTGTATAACCTCTAATAGGCGTGGATATTTTTAAAATAATTTTGGATAGACTCTAATAGGCATGGATATTTTTAAAATAATTTTGGATAGACTCTAATAGGCGTGGATATTTTTAAAATAATTTTGGATAGACTCTAATAGGCGTGGATATTTTTGGATAGACTCTAATAGGCGTGGATATTTTTAAAATATTTTTGGATAGACTCTAATAGGCGTGGATATTTTTAAAATATTTTTGGAAGCTACCTCTAACAAGCCGTGGATATTTTTAAAATATTTTTGGAAGCTACCTCTAACAAGGCGTGGATATTTTTAAAATATTTTTGGAAGCTACCTCTAACAAGGCGTGGATATTTTTAAAATATTTTTGGAAGCTACCTCTAACAAGGCGTGGATATTTTTAAAATATTTTTGGAAGCTACCTCTAACAAGGCGTGGATATTTTTAAAATATTTTTGGATAGACTCTGGTAGGCGTGGATATTTTTAAAATATTTTTGGATAGACTCTAATAGGCGTGGATATTTTTAAAATATTTTTGGATAGACTCTAATAGGCGTGGATATTTTTAAAATATTTTTGGATAGACTCTAATAGGCGTGGATATTTTTAAAATATTTTTGGATAGACTCTAATAGGCGTGGATATTTTTAAAATATTTTTGGAAGCTACCTCTAACAAGGCGTGGATATTTTTAAAATATTTTTGGAAGCTACCTCTAACAAGGCGTGGATATTTTTAAAATATTTTTGGAAGCTACCTCTAACAAGGCGTGGATATTTTTAAAATATTTTTGGATAGACTCTAGTAGGCGTGGATATTTTTAAAATATTTTTGGATAGACTCTAATAGGCGTGGATATTTTTAAAATATTTTTGGATAGACTCTAATAGGCGTGGATATTTTTAAAATATTTTTGGATAGACTCTAATAGGCGTGGATATTTTTAAAATATTTTTGGATAGACTCTAATAGGCGTGGATATTTTTAAAATATTTTTGGATAGACTCTAATAGGCGTGGATATTTTTAAAATATTTTTGGAAGCTACCTCTAACAAGGCGTGGATATTTTTAAAATATTTTTGGAAGCTACCTCTAACAAGGCGTGGATATTTTTAAAATATTTTTGGATAGACTCTAATAGGCGTGGATATTTTTAAAATATTTTTGGAAGCTACCTCTAACAAGGCGTGGATATTTTTAAAATATTTTTGGAAGCTACCTCTAACAAGGCGTGGATATTTTTAAAATATTTTTGGATAGACTCTAATAGGCGTGGATATTTTTAAAAAATGTTTGGATAGACTCTAATAGGCGTGGATATTTTTAAAAAATGTTTGGATAGACTCTAATAGGCGTGGATATTTTTAAAATATTTTTGGATAGACTCTAATAGGCGTGGATATTTTTAAAAAATGTTTGGATAGACTCTAATAGGCGTGGATATTTTTAAAAAATGTTTGGATAGACTCTAATAGGCGTGGATATTTTTATTAATTTTTGGATAGACTCTAATAGGCGTGGATATTTTTAAAATATTTTTGGAGCCACTCTAATAGGCGTGGATATTTTTAAAATATTTTTGGATAGACTCTAATAGGCGTGGATATTTTTAAAATATTTTTGGATAGACTCTAATAGGCGTGGATATTTTTAAAATATTTTTGGATAGACTCTAATAGGCGTGGATATTTTTAAAATATTTTTGGATAGACTCTAATAGGCGTGGATATTTTTAAAATATTTTTGGATAGACTCTAATAGGCGTGGATATTTTTAAAATATTTTTGGATAGACTCTAATAGGCGTGGATATTTTTAAAATATTTTTGGATAGACTCTAATAGGCGTGGATATTTTTAAAATATTTTTGGATAGACTCTAATAGGCGTGGATATTTTTAAAATATTTTTGGATAGACTCTAATAGGCGTGGATATTTTTAAAATATTTTTGGATAGACTCTAATAGGCGTGGATATTTTTAAAATATTTTTGGATAGACTCTAATAGGCGTGGATATTTTTAAAATATTTTTGGATAGACTCTAATAGGCGTGGATATTTTTAAAATATTTTTGGATAGACTCTAATAGGCGTGGATATTTTTAAAATATTTTTGGATAGACTCTAATAGGCGTGGATATTTTTAAAATATTTTTGGATAGACTCTAATAGGCGTGGATATTTTTAAAATATTTTTGGATAGACTCTAATAGGCGTGGATATTTTTAAAATAATTTTGGATAGACTCTAATAGGCGTGGATATTTTTAAAATATTTTTGGATAGACTCTAATAGGCGTGGATATTTTTAAAATCATTTTGGATAGACTCTAATAGGCGTGGATATTTTTAAAATAATTTTGGATAGACTCTAATAGGCGTGGATATTTTTAAAATATTTTTGGATAGACTCTAATAGGCGTGGATATTTTTAAAATATTTTTGGATAGACTCAAATACGCGTGGATATTTTTAAAATATTTTTGGATAGACTCTAATAGGCGTGGATATTTTTAAAATATTTTTGGATAGACTCTAATAGGCGTGGATATTTTTAAAATCATTTTGGATAGACTCTAATAGGCGTGGATATTTTTAAAATAATTTTGGATAGACTCTAATAGGCGTGGATATTTTTAAAATAATTTTGGATAGACTCTAATAGGCGTGGATATTTTTAAAATATTTTTGGATAGACTCTAATAGGCGTGGATATTTTTAAAATATTTTTGGATAGACTCAAATAGGCGTGGATATTTTTAAAATATTTTTGGATAGACTCTAATAGGCGTGGATATTTTTAAAATATTTTTGGATAGACTCTAATAGGCGTGGATATTTTTAAAATATTTTTGGAGGGACTCAACACGGCGTGGATATTTTTAAAATATTTTTGGAGGGACTCAACAAGGCGTGGATATTTTTAAAATATTTTTGGAGGGACTCAACAAGGCGTGGATATTTTTAAAATATTTTTGGAGGGACTCAACAAGGCGTGGATATTTTTAAAATATTTTTGGAGGGACTCAACAAGGCGTGGATATTTTTAAAATATTTTTGGAGGGACTCAACAAGGCGTGGATATTTTTAAAATATTTTTGGAGGGACTCAACAAGGCGTGGATATTTTTAAAATATTTTTGGAGGGACTCAACAAGGCGTGGATATTTTTAAAATATTTTTGGAGGGACTCAACAAGGCGTGGATATTTTTAAAATATTTTTGGAGGGACTCAACAAGGCGTGGATATTTTTAAAATATTTTTGGATAGACTCTAATAGGCGTGGATATTTTTAAAACATTTTTGGATAGACTCTAATAGGCGTGGATATTTTTAAAATATTTTTGGATAGACTCTAATAGGCGTGGATATTTTTAAAATATTTTTGGAGGGACTCAACAAGGCGTGGATATTTTTAAAATATTTTTGGAGGGACTCAACAAGGCGTGGATATTTTTAAAATATTTTTGGAGGGACTCAACAAGGCGTGGATATTTTTAAAATATTTTTGGAGGGACTCAACAAGGCGTGGATATTTTTAAAATATTTTTGGAGGGACTCAACAAGGCGTGGATATTTTTAAAATATTTTTGGAGGGACTCAACAAGGCGTGGATATTTTTAAAATATTTTTGGAGGGACTCAACAAGGCGTGGATATTTTTTAAATATTTTTGAATAGACTCTAATAGGCGTGGATATTTTTAAAATAATTTTGGATAGACTCTAATAGGCGTGGATATTTTTAAAATAATTTTGGATAGACTCTAATAGGCGTGGATATTTTTAAAATAATTTTGGATAGACTCTAATAGGCGTGGATATTTTTAAAATAATTTTGGATAGACTCTAATAGGCGTGGATATTTTTAAAATAATTTTGGATAGATTCTAATAGGCGTGGATATTTTTAAAATATTTTTGGATAGACTCTAATAGGCGGGAATATTTTTAAAATATTTTTGGATAGACTCTAATAGGCGGGGATATTTTTAAAATATTTTTGGATAGACTCTAATAGGCGTGGATATTTTTAAAATATTTTTGGATAGACTCTAATAGGTGTGGATATTTTTAAAATATTTTTGGATAGACTCTAATAGGCGGGGATATTTTTAAAATATTTTTGGATAGACTCTAATAGGCGGGGATATTTTTAAAATATTTTTGGATAGACTCTAATAGGCGTGGATATTTTTAAAATAATTTTGGATAGACTCTAATAGGCGTGGATATTTTTAAAATAATTTTGGATAGACTCTAATAGGCGTGGATATTTTTAAAATATTTTTGAATAGGCGTGGATATTTTTAAAATATTTTTGGATAGACTCTAATAGGCGTGGATATTTTTAAAATAATTTTGGATAGACTATAATAGGCGTGGATATTTTTAAAATATTTTTGGATAGACTCTAATAGGCGTGGATATTTTTAAAATAATTTTGGATAGACTCTAATAGGCGTGGATATTTTTAAAATATTTTTGGATAGACTCTAATAGGCGTGGATATTTTTAAAACATTTTTGGATAGACTCTAATAGGCGTGGATATTTTTAAAATATTTTTGGATAGACTCTAATAGGCGTGGATATTTTTAAAATAATTTTGGATAGACTCTAATAGGCGTGGATATTTTTAAAATAATTTTGGATAGACTCTAATAGGCGTGGATATTTTTAAAATATTTTTGGATAGACTCTAATAGGCGTGGATATTTTTTAAATAATTTTGGATAGACTCTAATAGGCGTGGATATTTTTAAAATATTTTTGGATAGACTCTAATAGGCGTGGATATTTTTTAAATAATTTTGGATAGACTCTAATAGGCGTGGATATTTTTAAAATATTTTTGGATAGACTCTAATAGGCGTGGATATTTTTAAAATATTTTTGGATAGACTCTAATAGGCGTGGATATTTATAAAATATTTTTCAAGCTACTCCTAACAAGGCCTGGATATTTTTAAAATATTTTTAAGCTACCTCTAACAAGGCGTGGATATTTTTAAAATATTTTTGAAGCTACCCCTAACAAGGCGTGGATATTTTTAAAATATTTTTGGAAACTACCTCTAACAAGGCGTGGATATTTTTAAAATATTTTTGGAAGCTACCTCTAACAAGGAGTGGATATTTTTAAAATATTTTTGGAAGCTACCTCTAACAAGGAGTGGATATTTTTAAAATATTTTTGGAAGCTACCTCTAACAAGGAGTGGATATTTTTAAAATATTTTTGGAAGCTACCTCTAACAAGGCGTGGATATTTATACCCTATACCACAATGTGGAAAAGGGTATAATAAGTTTGTTTTCCCAAAAATTCATGTAACGCCGCGAAATATTCGTCGTAGACCCCTCATGTGGTATACCAAACTTCATATCTCGACGAGATAAAGCGATTTAGCTATGTGTGTCCGTCCGTCCGTCCGTCCGTCTGTCCGTCCATTAAAAATTGTAATCAAGCTACAGGCCGCAATTATGGACCGATTGTCACGAAATTTAGTATGAAGGTCGGGGTTGTACCAGAATAGAACTGATTAGTTTTTGGCGATGATCGTGAAATATTAAAGGGATGAAATGGACCAAAAACAAAATTTTTGGTCGATTTTGTAGCCGCTCTGTAGGTCGCAATAATAGTTCGATCGCCGCGAAATTTTACACAAAAGTTAAGTTTATGATGGAGAAGGCGTGTGCAAAGCAACATGAATATCGGATAATATTTAGCGGGTTAAATGGACCAAAACTTTTGTGTGAAAATTGGTAAAATTTGTAATGTACAGGTTATATTTATCCATGGAGGAAAGATATTGCAAATCTATAGTGGTATAGGGTATCACATGGTCGGCCCTGTCCGACTATAGCCTGCTCTTACTTGTTTTAAAATATTTTTGGAAGCTACCTCTAACAAGGAGTGGATATTTTTAAAATATTTTTGGAAGCTACCTCTAACAAGGAGTGGATATTTTTAAAATATTTTTGGAAGCTACCTCTAACAAGGAGTGGATATTTTTAAAATATTTTTGGAAGCTACCTCTTACAGGCACCCATGTTGGGCGCCAGTTATAAGATTTTCAAAACCAGCAGTAACCTTTCTGTTCTTCTGTGAAAAAAAAAAACAAATTCATTGGTCGATGATGGTTGGGCTTCCTTTAGATGGTTAAGGGACTTTAGAATGTTTAATGTTGTGGACTCACGTTGGGCGCCAATTGTTTTGTTTTCTTCCATATGTATCCAATATCACTTATCTACCCAAGATGTTGAAATAAATGACTGATTTACTTTTACGAATTGAAAATTAATTTAATTTTCTTGTAATGGTTGTTGTTGCTGTGGCAAGACTACTTAAATTCACAACCAATTCCAAATGATTAATTTTAAACCTATAATTATGTAAAAAATACAAACATCGATTATGAATAGCTTACATTATTAAAAAATAGTTAACTCAACCACAAAACTTAAATGAAAACTGCATAAGCGTTGTTTAAAAATTATAACTCGCCATAAGCTAACAGGTTTTTGGCCTGCGACCTGTAATGTAAAGCAAACATTCATTCATCATTTATATCTTTGATTGTATTTTTATGATTTATTAGTATTTTTTCTTTCAAATAATTGCTTTGTCTGCACTACTTTAGAGATTGCAAATAAATCCGCTTACGAGCCAAAAGAAAGTCATGGACAATTATTAATTGAAAACTGAATAGATTTAGGTGACATTGACTTAGAGTTTTAATTGGTTTGAAAGTAAAATAATTATTATAAATTAAAAATAAATTTTCTCTAAGTTTTGGTTTGGCTTGAGGTCAGCAAATTAAAAACATTTTATTTTGATTTTAATATTATTTTTATTTTCCGATATTTCGGTCATCTCCGACAACCATCATCAGGGATTTAATATTTGTTTTATTTTATAATCTCTAAAAAATTACTTCCTCATCTTTTCACAAATACTTTCCAACTAAAAATAAATAAAATAATTATTATAAATTAATAATTATTATAAATTAAAGTTAAAAGACTTTGAAAGTGACAAGCTAGGCAAAACAATCGAGTCTCTTTAACAAATCCACGCTTCTGTGGCTGCTTGAAAAATATTCTTTAACAAATCCACGCTTCTGTGGCTGCTTGAAAAATATTCTTTAACAAATCCACGCTTCTGTGGCTGCTTGAAAAATATTCTTTAACAAATCCACGCTTCTGTGGCTGCTTGAAAAATATTCTTTAACAAATCCACGCTTCTGTGGCTGCTTGAAAAATATTCTTTAACAAATCCACGCTTCTGTGGATGCTTGAAAAATATTCTTTAACAAATCCACGCTTCTGTGGCTGCTTGAAAAATATTCTTTAACAAATCCACGCTTCTGTGGCTGCTTGAAAAATATTCTTTAACAAATCCACGCTTCTGTGGCTGCTTGAAAAATATTCTTTAACAAATCCACGCTTCTGTGGCTGCTTGAAAAATATTCTTTAACAAATCCACGCTTCTGTGGCTGCTTGAAAAATATTCTTTAACAAATCCACGCTTCTGTGGCTGCTTGAAAAATATTCTTTAACAAATCCACGCTTCTGTGGCTGCTTGAAAAATATTCTTTAACAAATCCACGCTTCTGTGGCTGCTTGAAAAATATTCTTTAACAAATCCACGCTTCTGTGGCTGCTTGAAAAATATTCTTTAACAAATCCACGCTTCTGTGGCTGCTTGAAAAATATTCTTTAACAAATCCACGCTTCTGTGGCTGCTTGAAAAATATTCTTTAACAAATCCACGCTTCTGTGGCTGCTTGAAAAATATTCTTTAACAAATCCACGCTTCTGTGGCTGCTTGAAAAATATTCTTTAACAAATCCACGCTTCTGTGGCTGCTTGAAAAATATTCTTTAACAAATCCACGCTTCTGTGGCTGCTTGAAAAATATTCTTTAACAAATCCACGCTTCTGTGGCTGCTTGAAAAATATTCTTTAACAAATCCACGCTTCTGTGGCTGCTTGAAAAATATTCTTTAACAAATCCACGCTTCTGTGGCTGCTTGAAAAATATTCTTTAACAAATCCACGCTTCTGTGGCTGCTTGAAAAATATTCTTTAACAAATCCACGCTTCTGTGGTTGCTTGAAAAATATTCTTTAACAAATCCACGCTTCTGTGGCTGCTTGAAAAATATTCTTTAACAAATCCACGCTTCTGTGGCTGCTTGAAAAATATTCTTTAACAAATCCACGCTTCTGTGGCTGCTTGAAAAATATTCTTTAACAAATCCACGCTTCTGTGGCTGCTTGAAAAATATTCTTTAACAAATCCACGCTTCTGTGGCTGCTTGAAAAATATTCTTTAACAAATCCACGCTTCTGTGGCTGCTTGAAAAATATTCTTTAACAAATCCACGCTTCTGTGGCTGCTTGAAAAATATTCTTTAACAAATCTACGCTTGAATAATTCTGTAATTTCTTTTTAATCGAGTCAAGCCAAACCTATAGTGTCCCACGATGGGCGCCAACTTTTCATAAGAGTCATGAATTAAAAAAACATAAAGAATTTGGAATCATTTTTTTCATATAGGATTTGAGGATAAATGTGAAGTCCCTTGGAACCCTACAACGTGGATTTCTAATGAAATCATAGGAAACTTATAGAGACCCACGTTGGGCGCCAATCATCGAAAATTGTTTTTAGAATATTTTAAAAGTTTGTTATGAATATTTTGATGCTCCTTCAAATGCTTTTATGTGGAAGTAAAAGGATATCTTTTGGCGTCAGGTCCATCTTGCACACTGAATATCTGGGTTCGATCCCCAGGCGAGACTACATCACAATTTCGTGTTTTAATTTCTATGAGTAATGCTGGATTACATTTCAGTAAATTTAAATACCAATTAAAGTGGATTTCCAAATAACGTTTTCTCCAATAAAAAATTCTAAATTGTTTCGAATCTATTCCGACAAAATCATGACCACTGAATCCATTGAAAAATTAAGCATACGCTTTTGGTTGATTGCTGGAGATTAATCGCAATTCTCTTGTTTCGGCTAATTACCGCCAAATATAGTAAGCCGGCATTTAGTTTGGCAAACGTACACGCTTACCACTCGCCATTTAACCTAATATGGATGGATAGATGGACGGACGATGGCTGAGTATTAAAAGAAGTAATCCAAATAATACTATGGTCTTTGGCTTAAAGCATTTTTTGCTTAATGGATTTCAACGCGAAACAAAGCAAAACATTTAAAATCGGGTTTGATTTGAAAATAAGTCGACAACCAACAACGTGAGATTAAAGAAATTGTTTAAGTGTTTTTGCCAGAGGCGAGCGGTCATCGACTAACATCATTGGTCAACATTTTTCGAAACCACAAAAATCGACAAAAATGTTTGGCAAAACATACCACAAAAAATAAGTTTAATGAACTGAATCTCCGAAAAGCAACAACGATAATTAAGCTAATGCCAACCAGCATAAGCTACAGATTTTCAATAAAAAAAAACTTAGAAAAAATACTTTAGGAACCTCGGAAGACCTCTTAAGCATCATCAGCATAATTGAGGAACACTAGAATTGATTGATGGGCCACCATAAGAAAAAACGCTTTTACAGATTTATAGCCAAAGTTAATTAAAGAATTTTTTGAAAGGTGTTAAAAAATAAAATTTATTTGTTCTTTAGAAAATAATAAAATTGATTCTCTTTTATTCATTCCACCATTCTCTTAAACTTCTCTTTAGGACTAGTTCCACAATTATCGATTTTTCCAAAGGGTTTCAAGGTCTGCCTGTTGCCATTCCACGGCGAATTAAGGCCAATGCCAATTGTATTTTAAAATTTGTTCTACATTGGACCGTGTTCTCTTTGCTCGCAAGCCAACAGTCAAGACCAACAACTTAAAGCGGATTATGGTTGTTGGTGAAATAAATGCAACAGGGTGGTGATTGCTGCAATTCGTGTCGCCACACAATGTTGTAGGAATTCAATGAACTTCTTAGATGGATGGATGGGTGATGGTAACCCAACACACTATTGTAAACAAAACACACAAGGGAAACTATTCTTTAAAAAATCCACATTTCATTGGCAGCTTGAAAAAATATTCTTTAAAAAATCCACATTTCATTGGCAGCTTGAAAAAATATTCTTTAAAAAATCCACATTTCATTGGCAGCTTGAAAAAATATTCTTTAAAAAATCCACATTTCATTGGCAGCTTGAAAAATGAATCTTTAAAAAATCCACGTTTTGTTGGATGCTAGAAAAATTAATCTTTAAAAAATCCACGTTTTGTTGGATGCTTGAAAAATTAATCTTTAAAAAATCCACGTTTTGTTGGATGCTTGAAAAATTAATCTTTAAAAAATCCACGTTTTGTTGGATGCTTTAATCTTTAATTAATCTTTAAAAAATCCACGTTTTGTTGGATGCTTGAAAAATTAATCTTTAAAAAATCCACGTTTTGTTGGATGCTTTAATCTTTAATTAATCTTTAAAAAATCCACGTTTTGTTGGATGCTTGAAAAATTAATCTTTAAAAAATCCACGTTTTGTTGGATGCTTGAAAAATTAATCTTTAAAAAATCCACGTTTTGTTGGATGCTTGAAAAATTAATCTTTAAAAAATCCACGTTTTGTTGGATGCTTGAAAAATTAATCTTTAAAAAATCCACGTTTTGTTGGATGCTTGAAAAATTAATCTTTAAAAAATCCACGTTTTGTTGGATGCTTGAAAAATTAATCTTTAAAAAATCCACGTTTTGTTGGATGCTTGAAAAATTAATCTTTAAAAAATCCACGTTTTGTTGGATGCTTGAAAAATTAATCTTTAAAAAATCCACGTTTTGTTGGATGCTTGAAAAATTAATCTTTAAAAAATCCACGTTTTGTTGGATGCTTGAAAAATTAATCTTTAAAAAATCCACGTTTTGTTGGATGCTTGAAAAATTAATCTTTAAAAAATCCACGTTTTGTTGGATGCTTGAAAAATTAATCTTTAAAAAATCCACGTTTTGTTGGATGCTTGAAAAATTAATCTTTAAAAAATCCACGTTTTGTTGGATGCTTGAAAAATTAATCTTTAAAAAATCCACGTTTTGTTGGATGCTTGAAAAATTAATCTTTAAAAAATCCACGTTTTGTTGGATGCTTGAAAAATTAATCTTTAAAAAATCCACGTTTTGTTGGATGCTTGAAAAATTAATCTTTAAAAAATCCACGTTTTGTTGGATGCTTGAAAAATTAATCTTTAAAAAATCCACGTTTTGTTGGATGCTTGAAAAATTAATCTTTAAAAAATCCACGTTTTGTTGGATGCTTGAAAAATTAATCTTTAAAAAATCCACGTTTTGTTGGATGCTTGAAAAATTAATCTTTAAAAAATCCACGTTTTGTTGGATGCTTGAAAAATTAATCTTTAAAAAATCCACGTTTTGTTGGATGCTTGAAAAATTAATCTTTAAAAAATCCACGTTTTGTTGGATGCTTGAAAAATTAATCTTTAAAAAATCCACGTTTTGTTGGATGCTTGAAAAATTAATCTTTAAAAAATCCACGTTTTGTTGGATGCTTGAAAAATTAATCTTTAAAAAATCCACGTTTTGTTGGATGCTTGAAAAATTAATCTTTAAAAAATCCACGTTTTGTTGGATGCTTGAAAAATTAATCTTTAAAAAATCCACGTTTTGTTGGATGCTTGAAAAATTAATCTTTAAAAAATCCACGTTTTGTTGGATGCTTGAAAAATTAATCTTTAAAAAATCCACGTTTTGTTGGATGCTTGAAAAATGAATCTTTAAAAAATCCACGTTTTGTTGGATGCTTGAAAAATGAATCTTTAAAAAATCCACGTTTTGTTGGATGCTTGAAAAATGAATCTTTAAAAAGTCCACGTTTTGTTGGATGCTTGAAAAATGAATCTTTAAAAAATCCACGTTTTGTTGGATGCTTGAAAAATGAATCTTTAAAAAATCCACGTTTTGTTGGATGCTTGAAAAATGAATCTTTAAAAAGTCCACGTTTTGTTGGATGCTTGAAAAATGAATCTTTAAAAAATCCACGTTTTGTTGGATGCTTGAAAAATGAATCTTTAAAAAATCCACGTTTTGTTGGATGCTTGAAAAATGAATCTTTAAAAAATCCACGTTTTGTTGGATGCTTGAAAAATGAATCTTTAAAAAATCCACGTTTTGTTGGATGCTTGAAAAATGAATCTTTAAAAAGTCCACGTTTTGTTGGATGCTTGAAAAATGAATCTTTAAAAAATCCACGTTTTGTTGGATGCTTGAAAAATGAATCTTTAAAAAATCCACGTTTTGTTGGATGCTTGAAAAATGAATCTTTAAAAAATCCACGTTTTGTTGGATGCTTGAAAAATGAATCTTTAAAAAATCCACGTTTTGTTGGATGCTTGAAAAATGAATCTTTAAAAAATCCACGTTTTGTTGGATGCTTGAAAAATGAATCTTTAAAAAATCCACGTTTTGTTGGATGCTTGAAAAATGAATCTTTAAAAAATCCACGTTTTGTTGGATGCTTGAAAAATGAATCTTTAAAAAGTCCACGTTTTGTTGGATGCTTGAAAAATGAATCTTTAAAAAATCCACGTTTTGTTGGATGCTTGAAAAATGAATCTTTAAAAAATCCACGTTTTGTTGGATGCTTGAAAAATGAATCTTTAAAAAATCCACGTTTTGTTGGATGCTTGAAAAATGAATCTTTAAAAAATCCACGTTTTGTTGGATGCTTGAAAAATGAATCTTTAAAAAATCCACGTTTTGTTGGATGCTTGAAAAATGAATCTTTAAAAAATCCACGTTTTGTTGGATGCTTGAAAAATGAATCTTTAAAAAATCCACGTTTTGTTGGATGCTTGAAAAATGAATCTTTAAAAAATCCACGTTTTGTTGGATGCTTGAAAAATGAATCTTTAAAAAATCCACGTTTTGTTGGATGCTTGAAAAATGAATCTTTAAAAAATCCACGTTTTGTTGGATGCTTGAAAAATGAATCTTTAAAAAGTCCACGTTTTGTTGGATGCTTGAAAAATGAATCTTTAAAAAATCCACGTTTTGTTGGATGCTTGAAAAATGAATCTTTAAAAAATCCACGTTTTGTTGGATGCTTGAAAAATGAATCTTTAAAAAATCCACGTTTTGTTGGATGCTTGAAAAATGAATCTTTAAAAAATCCACGTTTTGTTGGATGCTTGAAAAATGAATCTTTAAAAAATCCACGTTTTGTTGAATGCTTGAAAAATTAATCTTTAAAAAATCCACGTTAATGGAAAAATTAATCTTTAAAAAATCCACGTTAATGGAAAAATTAATCTTTAAAAAATCCACGTTAATGGAAAAATTAATCTTTAAAAAATCCACGTTAATGGAAAAATTAATCTTTAAAAAATCCACGTTAATGGAAAAATTAATCTTAAAAAAATCCACGTTAATGGAAAAATTAATCTTTAAAAAATCCACGTTAATGGAAAAATTAATCTTTAAAAAATCCACGTTAATGGAAAAATTAATCTTAAAAAATCCACGTTAATGGAAAAATTAATCTTTAAAAAATCCACGTTAATGGAAAAATTAATCTTTAAAAAATCCACGTTAATGGAAAAATTAATCTTTAAAAAATCCACGTTAATAGAAAAATTAATCTTAAAAAAATCCACGTTAATGGAAAAATTAATCTTTAAAAAATCCACGTTAATGGAAAAATTAATCTTTAAAAAATCCACGTTAATGGAAAAATTAATCTTTAAAAAATCCACGTTAATGGAAAAATTAATCTTAAAAAAATCCACGTTAATGGAAAAATTAATCTTTAAAAAATCCACGTTAATGGAAAAATTAATCTTTAAAAAATCCACGTTAATGAAAAAATTAATCCTTAAAAAATCCACGTTAAGGGAAAAATTAATCTTTAAAAAATCCACGTTAATGGAAAAATTAATCTTTAAAAAATCCACGATAATGGGAAAATTAATCTTTAAAAAATCCACGTTAATGGGACAATTAATCTTTAAAAAATCCACGATAATGGGCAAATTAATCTTTAAAAAATCCACGTTAATGGGAAAATTAATCTTTAAAAAATCCACGTTAATGGGAAAATTAATCTTTAAAAAATCCACGTTAATGGGAAAATTAATCTTTAAAAAATCCACGTTAATGGGAAAATTAATCTTTAAAAAATCCACGTTAATGGGAAAATTAATCTTTAAAAAATCCACGTTAATGGGAAAATTAATCTTTAAAAAATCCACGTTAATGGGAAAATTAATCTTTAAAAAATCCACGTTAATGGGAAAATTAATCTTTAAAAAATCCACGTTAATGGGAAAATTAATCTTTAAAAAATCCACGTTAATGGGAAAATTAATCTTTAAAAAATCCACGTTAATGGGAAAATTAATCTTTAAAAAATCCACGTTAATGGGAAAATTAATCTTTAAAAAATCCACGTTAATGGGAAAATTAATCTTTAAAAAATCCACGTTAATGTGAAAATTAATCTTTAAAAAATCCACGTTAATGTGAAAATTAATCTTTAAAAAATCCACGTTAATGTGAAAATTAATCTTTAAAAAATCCACGTTAATGGGAAAATTAATCTTTAAAAAATCCACGTTAATGGGAAAATTAATCTTTAAAAAATCCACGTTAATGGGAAAATTAATCTTTAAAAAATCCACGTTAATGGGAAAATTAATCTTTAAAAAATCCACGTTAATGGAAAAATTAATTTTTAAAAAATCCACGTTAATGGAAAAATTAATTTTTAAAAAATCCACGTTAATGGAAAATTTAATTTTTAAAAAATCCACGTTAATGGAAAAATTAATATTTAAAAAATCCACGTTAATGGAAAAATGAATTTTTAAAAAATCCACGTTAATGGAAAAATGAATTTTTAAAAAATCCACATTAATGGAAAAATGAATTTTTAAAAAATCCACATTAATGGAAAAATTAATTTTTAAAAAATCCACGTTAATGGAAATATTAATCTTTAAAAAATCCACGTTAATGGAAAAATTAATTTTTAAAAAATCCACGTTAATGGAAAAATTAATTTTTAAAAAATCCACGTTAATGGAAAAATTAATTTTTAAAAAATCCACGTTAATGGAAAAATTATTTTTTAAAAAATCCACGTTAATGGAAAAATTATTTTTTAAAAAATCCACGTTAATGGAAAAATTATTTTTTAAAAAATCTACGTTAATGGAAAAATTATTTTTTAAAAAATCCACGTTAATGGAAAAATTATTTTTTAAAAAATCCACGTTAATGGAAAAATTATTTTTTAAAAAATCCACGTTAATGGAAAAATTATTTTTTAAAAAATCCACGTTAATGGAAAAATTATTTTTTAAAAAATCCACGTTAATGGAAAAATTATTTTTTAAAAAATCCACGTTAATGGAAAAATTATTTTTTAAAAAATCCACGTTAATGGAAAAATTATTTTTTAAAAAATCCACGTTAATGGAAAAATTATTTTTTAAAAAATCCACGTTAATGGAAAAATTATTTTTTAAAAAATCCACGTTAATGGAAAAATTATTTTTTAAAAAATCCACGTTAATGGAAAAATTATTTTTTAAAAAATCCACGTTAATGGAAAAATTATTTTTTAAAAAATCCACGTTAATGGAAAAATTATTTTTTAAAAAATCCACGTTAATGGAAAAATTATTTTTTAAAAAATCCACGTTAATGGAAAAATTATTTTTTAAAAAATCCACGTTAATGGAAAAATTATTTTTTAAAAAATCCACGTTAATGGAAAAATGAATTTTTAAAAAATCCACGTTAATGGAAAAATGAATTTTTAAAAAATCCACGTTAATGGAAAAATGAATTTTTAAAAAATCCACGTTAATGGAAAAATGAATTTTTAAAAAATCCACGTTAATGGAAAAATTAATTTTTAAAAAATCCACGTTAATGAAAAAATTAATTTTTAAAAAATCCACGTTAATGGAAAAATTAATTTTTAAAAAATCCACGTTAATGGAAAAATTAATTTTTAAAAAATCCACGTTAATGGAAAAATTAATTTTTAAAAAATCCACGTTAATGGAAAAATTAATTTTTAAAAAATCCACGTTAATGAAAAAATTAATTTTTTAAAAATCCACGTTAATGGAAAAATTAATTTTTAAAAAATCCACGTTAATGGAAAAATTAATTTTTAAAAAATCCACGTTAATGGAAAAATTAATTTTTAAAAAATCCACGTTAATGGAAAAATTAATTTTTAAAAAATCCATGTTGATAGAAAAATAAATCTGTAAAAATCCACGTTAAAGGAAAAATAAATCTTTAAAAAATCCACGTTAATGGAAAAATTATTTTTTAAAAAATCCACGTTAATGGAAAAATTATTTTTTAAAAAATCCACGTTAATGGAAAAATTATTTTTTAAAAAATCCACGTTAATGGAAAAATTATTTTTTAAAAAATCCACGTTAATTGAAAAATTATTTTTTAAAAAATCCACGTTAATGGAAAAATTATTTTTTAAAAAATCCACGTTAATGGAAAAATTATTTTTTAAAAAATCCACGTTAATGGAAAAATGAATTTTTAAAAAATCCACGTTAATGGAAAAATGAATTTTTAAAAAATCCACGTTAATGGAAAAATTAATTTTTAAAAAATCCACGTTAATGGAAAAATTAATTTTTAAAAAATCCACGTTAATGGAAAAATGAATTTTTAAAAAATCCACGTTAATGGAAAAATGAATTTTTAAAAAATCCACGTTAATGGAAAAATTAATTTTTAAAAAATCCACGTTAATGGAAAAATGAATTTTTAAAAAATCCACGTTAATGGAAAAATTAATTTTTAAAAAATCCACGTTAATGAAAAAATTAATTTTTAAAAAATCCACGTTAATGGAAAAATTAATTTTTAAAAAATCCACGTTAATGGAAAAATTAATTTTTAAAAAATCCACGTTAATGGAAAAATTAATTTTTAAAAAATCCACGTTAATGGAAAAATTAATTTTTAAAAAATCCACGTTAATGAAAAAATTAATTTTTAAAAAATCCACGTTAATGGAAAAATTAATTTTTAAAAAATCCACGTTAATGGAAAAATTAATTTTTAAAAAATCCACGTTAATGGAAAAATTAATTTTTAAAAAATCCATGTTGATAGAAGAATAAATCTGTAAAAATCCACGTTAAAGGAAAAATAAATCTTTAAAAAATCCACGTTAATGGAAAAATTATTTTTTAAAAAATCCACGTTAATGGAAAAATTATTTTTTAAAAAATCCACGTTAATGGAAAAATTATTTTTTAAAAAATCCACGTTAATGGAAAAATTATTTTTTAAAAAATCCACGTTAATGGAAAAATTATTTTTTAAAAAATCCACGTTAATGGAAAAATTATTTTTTAAAAAATCCACGTTAATGGAAAAATGAATTTTTAAAAAATCCACGTTAATGGAAAAATGAATTTTTAAAAAATCCACGTTAATGGAAAAATGAATTTTTAAAAAATCCACGTTAATGGAAAAATGAATTTTTAAAAAATCCACGTTAATGGAAAAATTAATTTTTAAAAAATCCACGTTAATGAAAAAATGAATTTTTAAAAAATCCACGTTAATGGAAAAATGAATTTTTAAAAAATCCACGTTAATGGAAAAATGAATTTTTAAAAAATCCACGTTAATGGAAAAATGAATTTTTAAAAAATCCACGTTAATGGAAAAATGAATTTTTAAAAAATCCACGTTAATGGAAAAATTAATTTTTAAAAAATCCACGTTAATGAAAAAATTAATTTTTAAAAAATCCACGTTAATGGAAAAATTAATTTTTAAAAAATCCACGTTAATGGAAAAATTAATTTTTAAAAAATCCACGTTAATGGAAAAATTAATTTTTAAAAAATCCACGTTAATGGAAAAATTAATTTTTAAAAAATCCACGTTAATGGAAAAATTAATTTTTAAAAAATCCACGTTAATGGAAAAATTAATTTTTAAAAAATCCACGTTAATGGAAAAATTAATTTTTAAAAAATCCACGTTAATGGAAAAATTAATTTTTAAAAAATCCACGTTAATGGAAAAATTAATTTTTAAAAAATCCATGTTGATAGAAAAATAAATCTGTAAAAATCCACGTTAAAGGAAAAATAAATCTTTAAAAAATCCACGTTAATGGAAAAATTATTTTTTAAAAAATCCACGTTAATGGAAAAATTAATTTTTAAAAAATCCACGTTAATGGAAAAATTATTTTTTAAAAAATCCACGTTAATGGAAAAATTATTTTTTAAAAAATCCACGTTAATGGAAAAATTATTTTTTAAAAAATCCACGTAAATGGAAAAATTATTTTTTAAAAAATCCACGTTAATGGAAAAATTAATTTTTAAAAAATCCACGTTAATGGAAAAATGAATTTTTAAAAAATCCACGTTAATGGAAAAATTAATTTTTAAAAAATCCACGTTAATGGAAAAATGAATTTTTAAAAAATCCACGTTAATGGAAAAATTAATTTTTAAAAAATCCACGTTAATGAAAAAATTAATTTTTAAAAAATCCACGTTAATGGAAAAATTAATTTTTAAAAAATCCACGTTAATGGAAAAATTAATTTTTAAAAAATCCACGTTAATGGAAAAATTAATTTTTAAAAAATCCACGTTAATGGAAAAATTAATTTTTAAAAAATCCACGTTAATGGAAAAATTAATTTTTAAAAAATCCACGTTAATGGAAAAATTAATCTTTAAAAAATCCACGTTAATGGAAAAATTAATCTTTAAAAAATCCACGTTAATGGAAAAATTAATCTTTAAAAAATCCACGTTAATGGAAAAATTAATCTTTAAAAAATCCACGTTAATGGAAAAATTAATTTTTAAAAAATCCACGTTAATGGAAAAATTAATTTTTAAAAAATCCACGTTAATGGAAAAATGAATTTTTAAAAAATCCACGTTAATGGAAAAATGAATTTTTAAAAAATCCACGTTAATGGAAAAATGAATTTTTAAAAAATCCACGTTAATGGAAAAATGAATTTTTAAAAAATCCACGTTAATGGAAAAATTAATTTTTAAAAAATCCACGTTAATGAAAAAATTAATTTTTAAAAAATCCACGTTAATGGAAAAATTAATTTTTAAAAAATCCACGTTAATGGAAAAATTAATTTTTAAAAAATCCACGTTAATGGAAAAATTAATTTTTAAAAAATCCACGTTAATGGAAAAATTAATTTTTAAAAAATCCACGTTAATGGAAAAATTAATTTTTAAAAAATCCACGTTAATGGAAAAATTAATTTTTAAAAAATCCACGTTAATGGAAAAATTAATTTTTAAAAAATCCACGTTAATGGAAAAATTAATTTTTAAAAAATCCACGTTAATGGAAAAATTAATTTTTAAAAAATCCATGTTGATAGAAAAATAAATCTGTAAAAATCCACGTTAAAGGAAAAATAAATCTTTAAAAAATCCACGTTAATGGAAAAATTATTTTTTAAAAAATCCACGTTAATGGAAAAATTAATTTTTAAAAAATCCACGTTAATGGAAAAATTATTTTTTAAAAAATCCACGTTAATGGAAAAATTATTTTTTAAAAAATCCACGTTAATGGAAAAATTATTTTTTAAAAAATCCACGTTAATGGAAAAATTATTTTTTAAAAAATCCACGTTAATGGAAAAATTAATTTTTAAAAAATCCACGTTAATGGAAAAATGAATTTTTAAAAAATCCACGTTAATGGAAAAATTAATTTTTAAAAAATCCACGTTAATGGAAAAATTAATTTTTAAAAAATCCACGTTAATGGAAAAATTAATTTTTAAAAAATCCACGTTAATGAAAAAATTAATTTTTAAAAAATCCACGTTAATGGAAAAATTAATTTTTAAAAAATCCACGTTAATGGAAAAATTAATTTTTAAAAAATCCACGTTAATGGAAAAATTAATTTTTAAAAAATCCACGTTAATGAAAAAATTAATTTTTAAAAAATCCACGTTAATGGAAAAATTAATTTTTAAAAAATCCACGTTAATGGAATAATTAATCTTTAAAAAATCCACGTTAATGGAAAAATTAATCTTTAAAAAATCCACGTTAATGGAAAAATTAATCTTTAAAAAATCCACGTTAATGGAAAAATTAATCTTTAAAAAATCCACGTTAATGGAAAAATTAATTTTTAAAAAATCCACGTTAATGGAAAAATTAATTTTTAAAAAATCCACGTTAATGGAAAAATTAATTTTTAAAAAATCCACGTTAATGGAAAAATTAATCTTTAAAAAATCCACGTTGATTGAAAGAATAATTTTGAAAAAATCAAGTTGATGGAAATTTTAATTTTGACCAGTTTTTATTATTAAACTATTCCGCTCAAAAGTATGCTCATTTATCTTTTTCTTACTCAGTTAATTCATCTATTTTGAATGTTAAATTTGAAACATAGATGGCGCTAAGAACATTATTGACAACTTTCTTGAAATTATCGTACCCTTCTATGTTAAATGTTAATTTATGCTGCTACCATGCCATCCATTTTTTTTTTTTTGTTTGTTTCGAATATTTGAGGTCTTTGACCGCAAGTCACCGGGGTTTATTGTCATTTCAATTTGTCAAGGCCGCGCCGTATTCGTATTGAACTAACTCTTGTAATAAATTATAATTAGAAAATTATTAATTATGCAATAAATCTTAATTTACTGTCAATGTGGTTAAGAGTAACAATGATTTGGACACAGCACAGTGGTCCAAACCCCAACACAACCAACGAGAGACAATTATTTTAAATTAAGGCGATAATCGTTATTAATCACCCAATGATTTTTTGTGGCTATAATTGTTTGTAAATAATTTAAATAATAACTATTAATAATATATTTTGTTAAGTACAGTTATAATTGGGAACCTAGTTTCCCAAAAAAAAAACGGTCAAAAGCAATACGCAGCAAAAAAAAGCGCAAAGGCCAAGACATTTAATGACTGCAGACAAAGTTAAGTCAGCTGAACAAAGACTCTGTTGGCTGCTTGTCTTATTGCAGTAGAGTTTGTAAGGAAAAATTTACATTCGTTGTGAATTTGACAAGTAGACAATGTTTTTTTTATCTACCATATTTTTATTATTTATTATTGGCATAAGCAATAACAGCAGCAGCAACAACAGTAATCTTAAAGACTGGCCATTAGTGTGGAATAAAAAACATCTGGCCAATGTCATTTGAACATTTTTAGTTGCAAAAATAATGAAGAATTAGTGATGGTCTGTAGGAAAAGGACAAGAAGAGAAGTCGTTAATGTCATCGACAAGAATACAAACATGAAATAAATCCTCGAGATATATTTGAAGATATTTGTTTTAAATATGGGTATATGTCCCTAATATAGTTAGGTGATAATTTACTGACTGTGGCATAATCGTCTCCCTAATGAATGATCTGAGGGTAGGATATATGCAAGGCAATCACCATAGGTGCTAAGGCTCCAAAACTCTTTGGAAATCGATCAGAAATTGTACAAACAAATTTATCAGGACACTTTATACGTTAGCGCCATCTATATTTCAGTGTTAACCAAGAGCAAAATGTGCCCTCTATACTTGAATTTTAATATGAGAAATAATCATTTTGTTGAGAAAGTTAGAAAGATTAGCATAATTTTAGGAGGAATATTTAACATATATATTTTTTCTTTTGGAGAAATTTAAGAATTTTTAGAAGATAAGGATGGTCTTTTAATAATTTTTCATTAAAGGTCAAGCCTCTACAGAACAATAAACGTGGATTTTAATAGAATATTTTTAAACAAACCTCGCCTCGGTAATTTTGTAGGATTTTAAGATTTTATTTAGGTAGCCACATGGATTTTTAAAATTTAAATTGGTTTCCAAGCAGCCACGCTTTTGTCGAAATTTGTCAAAATTATTTTAAGCAGCCACGTGTTTTTAAAAGGAATTCATTTTTAAACAACCGCATCCACGAAAATTTTCCTTGATAATGTCCGATTTACTGTAACGCCATCTATACTTCAAAATGAAAACTATTATCCGAAAATTACCTGGGAATGATAGGTTGATGAGCATACTTTTAGGGGGAATATTTAAGTTATATTTACCAGTTTACCTGAAGCTAGAACTAGGTTAACAGCTCCAAAGTGCAATAATGAAAAGGCTATCTAAAATACTCAGCTGGCATAAATACATATCAGCAACAATATACGACATTTTACATACCCTCACTGATTACGAATTTATGTATGTTTGTGTTCATGTCCACAACATTTATTTAACATATGTAAAACTGGTTGACTAGTAAGTTACCCGGCTGGCTGGTTGTTAGTTTACTTTGGCCAGATGACGTATTGATCGAACCGTCAGTGTTTGTGAAAATTTAACAAACAAACTGGCATTTACAGCTAAATGTCTGTTAGGAAAAAAGGGAGAGCAAATTGACATTTGATTGTTAGCAGATATTGTGAGTCAGTTTTATACAAGGAAGTAAGTTTTCAAAAGAAAAAAGTTAACAACCAGTTGGACATTCAACCCGCAGCTATAAAAACGTGACCCATTAATGTGGATTTTAAAGAATATTTTTTTAGCCAGCCACAGTAACGTGGACTTTTTAAAGAATATTTTTTCAAGCCTCGCAACAGCCTTGTGGATTTTTAAAGAATTCTTTCCAAGCCTCAACAGCCACGTGGATTTTTTAAAGAATTGTTTCAAGCCTCAACAGCCACGTAGATTTTTTAAAGATTTTTTTTCAAGCCTCAACAGCCACGTGGATTTTTTAAAGATTTTTTCAAGCTTCAACAGCCACGTGGATTTTTTAAAGAATTTTTTTTTCAAGCCTCAACAGCCACGTGGATTTTTTAAAGAATTTTTTCAAGCCTCAACAGCCACGTGGATTTTTTAAAGAATTTTTTCATGCCTCAACAGCCACGCGGATTTTTTAAAGAATTTTTTTCATGCCTCAACAGCCACGCGGATTTTTTAAAGAATTTTTTCAAGCCTCAACAGCCACGTGGATTTTTTAAAGAATTTTTCAAGTACCCAAAAAACGTGGATTTTTTAAAGCATATTTTTCCAATGAGACGTGGATTTTTTAAAGCATATTTATACCCTACACCACTATGTGGTAAGGGGTATTATGTGTTAGTGCATTTGTATGTAACATACAAAAGGAAGCGAGATAGACCCATAGTTTCTTCTAGGGATATACATAGAATCACTTTCTGAGTCGATTTATGCATGTCCGTCCGTCCGTCCGTCCGTCCGTCCGTCCGTCCGTTCGCAACATACAGGTCGCATTTGTTGACCGATTTCGCTGAAAATTGGGGAGTACCATTTTTTTAGCCGTCGGAAGATCAAGTTCGAAGATGGGATATATCGGTCCACGTTTTAGTATAGCCCCCATATAACGGTACCCCCCGATTTACGGTATTTTGACGTTTTCAGCTACATTTTCAGACCGATTTGGCTATAATTTGACATTTAGGGTTCTTAAGTGTCAATAAACATATATAACAAAAGTTGTGGACATAGGTCCACGTTTTGGTATAGCCCCCATATGAGGGTACCCCCCAATTTACGGTGTTTTGATGTTTTTAGCTACATTTTCAGACCGATATAGCTATAATTTGACATTTAGGGTTCTTAAGTGTCAATAAACTTATATAACAAAAGTTGTAGACATAGGTCCACGTTTTGGTATAGCCCCCATATAACGGTACCCCCCGATTTACGGTATTTTGACAGTTTTAGCTACATTTTCAGACCGATTTAGCTATATTTTGACACTTAGGGTTCTTAAGTGTCAATAAACTTATATAACAAAAGTTGTGGACATAGGTCCACGTTTTGGTATAGCCCCCATATAACGGTACCCTCCGATTTGCGGTATTTTGACGTTTTTAGCTACATTTTCAGACCGATGTAGCTAAAATTTGACATTTAGGGTTCTTAAATGTCAATAAACTTATATAACAAAAGTTGTGGACATAGGTCCACGTTTCGGTATAGCCCCCATATAACGGTACCCCCCGATTTACGGTATTTTGACAGTTTTAGCTACATTTTCAGACCGAAATAGCTATATTTTGACACTTAGGGTTCTTAAGTGTCAATAAACTTATATAACAAAACTTGTGGACATAGGTCCACGTTTTGGTATAGCCCCCATATAACGGTTCATTTAAGTTCATATTTTCGTATAGCTCAGATACCTCCGAACTAGCTGTTAATGACATTTGAAGTTCCCACGTTATGTACCGATTTTCGATATTTTGAAGATTCTAGCTAAATTTTTTAACCGAATTAGGAGTTATTTGACATTAAAGGCTCCCATCAAAAACTGTCAACATAGGCCCATGTTTTATTATAACCCCTATATAACAGTACCTCCCAATTTCTAGCCCACCAAAAATTGTCAACATACATAGTTAGATATAGGCACCATAAAAAAGGGCCTCCCGAATGAAGCATAAATGTACATAAACATTATCTGACATTTTAACGTACCCACTTAAAGTTGGGGACAGGAATGAAAAGTAATTATTCCATTTTAGTTCAGAATATTTTATGGTGGAGGGTATGAAAAGTTCGGCCCGGCCGAACTTAATGCTTTTTTACTTGTTTTCCAATGAGGCGTGGATTTTTTAAAGAATATTTTTTCAAGCATCCCAACAAAACGTGAATTTTTTAAAGAATATTTTTTCAAGCATCCCAACAAAACGTGGATTTTTTTAAAGAATATTTTTCAAGCATCCCAACAAAACGTGGATTTTTTAAAGAATATTTTTTCAAGCATCCAAACAAAACGTGGATTTTTTAAAGAATATTTTTTCAAGCTGCCAATGAGACGTGGCTTTTTTAAAGATTATTTTTCCAAGCCTACAACAAGACGTGGATTTTTTAAAGAATATTTTTTCAAGCCTACAACAAGACGTGGATTTTTTAAAGAATATTTTTTCAAGCCTACAACAAGACGTGGATTTTTTAAAGAATATTTTTTCAAGCCTACAACAAGACGTGGATTTTTTAAAGAATATTTTTTCAAGCCTACAACAAGACGTGGATTTTTTAAAGAATATTTTTTCAAGCCTACAACAAGACGTGGATTTTTTAAAGAATATTTTTTCAAGCCTACAACAAGACGTGGATTTTTTAAAGAATATTTTTTCAAGCCTACAACAAGACGTGGATTTTTTAAAGAATATTTTTTCAAGCCTACAACAAGACGTGGATTTTTTAAAGAATATTTTTTCAAGCCTACAACAAGACGTGGATTTTTTAAAGAATATTTTTTCAAGCCTACAACAAGACGTGGATTTTTTAAAGAATATTTTTTCAAGCCTACAACAAGACGTGGATTTTTTAAAGAATATTTTTTCAAGCCTACAACAAGACGTGGATTTTTTTAAAGAATATTTTTTCAAGCCTACAACAAGACGTGGATTTTTTAAAGAAT